>NC_092086.1:81509240-82197990 GCF_045679555.1 Salvelinus alpinus
TGGCCAATAAAAAGAAAAGATTAAGATGGGCAAAAGAACAGACAGTGGACAGAGGAACTCTGCCTAGAAGGCCAGCATTCCGGAGTCGCCTCTTCACTGTTGACGTTGAGACTGGTGTTTTGCGGGTACTATTTAATGAAGCTGCCAGTTGAGGACTTGTGAGGAGTCTGTTTCTCAAACTAGACACTAATGTACTTGTTCTCTTGCTCAGTTGTGCACCGCGGCCTCCCACTCCTCTTTCTATTCTGGTTAGGGCCAATTTGCGCTGTTCTGTGAAGGGAGTAGTACACAGCGTTGTACGAGATCTTCAGTTTCTAGACAATTTCTAGCATTAAATAGCCTTCATTTCTCAGAACAAGAATAAACTGACGAGTTTCAGAAGAAAGTTCTTTGTTTCTGGCCCTTTTGAGCCTGTAATCGAACCCACAAATGCTGATGCTCCAGATACTCAACTGGTCTAAGGCCAGTTTTATTGCTTCTTTAATCAGAACAACATTTTTTAGCTATGCTAACAATTGCAAAAGGGTTTTCTAATGGTCAATTAGCCTTTTTTTAAATTATCAACTTGGATTAGCTAACACAACGTGCCATGGGAACACAGGAGCGATGGTTGCTGATAATGGGCCTCTGTACGCCAATGTAGATATTCCATTAAAAAATTGTCGGTTTCCAGATACAATAATCATTTTCAATGTCTACACTTTCTGATCAATTTGTTATTTTAAATGGACAAACAAAATGTGCTTTTCTTTCAAAAACAAGGACATTCCTACGTGACCCCAAACTTTTGAACAGTGATGTAAGTGATTTGGTACGCCGGCAGTCTGGGATTGATGATGCAATTAGAGGCCAAACGGAAGCATTTGAAGTACAGAGGCTTCATATGAGCTTCACCTGCATTTCATATACTTGAGAGCTATTCTTCATCGTGTATTTATTTTATCAATAGGAAAAGTCTGCGAGAGTCTGCAGAGCTTCTGGCTGATAAGTACGAGGATGCCAAGTATCGCCAGGAAGCCACCATGAACAGGTAGCTCGATACGCTCGTCTTTCAAATCTAAACTTTCTTCCGGGCTTCAGTTTCAGAAGTCATTGAAATGGTCAGATGCCCAAGCAACATAACTGCCTTCATCTCAAAACTAATGCGATCTGCTTCAGAGCTTCTATTACAACAGATATGACCCTATTTCCTCCTCCTCTGACTTGTGTTCTGTACTATTCCAGGGTGAAGCAGGTTCTGGGTAGTCTGCGCAGTCAGCTGCCCGTTCTGTCTGACAGCGAGAAGGACATGAAGAAAGAGCTGCAGACCATCAACGACCAGCTGCGTCACCTGGGCAATGGCATCAAACAAGTGAGCTGCCTTCTGGAGGTCTATTGTCATCATCACAGCGCCTTGTACTGGTTCACAGTAATAACTGGACTGGTGTCTTATCTTCCAGGTAAATATGAAGGAGGAGTACCAGAAGAAACAGATGGACAAAGGGCTGTCTCCAGCCAGAGCTACTGTCGCACTCAACCCCCACCAGAGGAAGTGTGTCCAGGGAGTGATAAAGGAACAGTGAGTATGGGCAGCTCTTCCCTGGGTGGCATACTAGTTTTTGACAGCTTGTTGACCTTGAGACACCCATTGACCTCCTTTGTTTGTAGAATTGTCTCTGTTTAATGTTGGTCCTGAGTCTTGTCTAATATGATCTGGTGTAACGGAGTTAAGAATGTACCGTAAGCTCACTCCACAGCTAGCTTGAAATGTTGCAGATGGAGACATTGGTACCTTTTGGGTGGCTCAAACCATTGGAATGTTGTTAAGGAGTGCGGTCACATGTGTTAGCAAAGCAGAGGTCTCAAGTTCGAGCCAGGTATGAACTGAATCGGAGAGGGAAGGGGTACTCGCTAAGCAAGCAATGTGACATGTGTAACAATGGTGCCGAGTGACTCCGATGCGTAATTGGGCTTAGCTCGATGGCTAGGGTCACTGTGGCGAGTTTAAAGTGGGTGAGTGTAACAGAGTGAAGAATGTACCGTAAGCGTACTCCACAGCTAGATTGATTGAGCCATCCAATTTGTAGCTTTTGGGTGGCTCAAACCTTTGGAATGTTTGAGGACGGTCACGTGTTAGCCAAGCAGAGTTCCCGAGTTCGCTAGGAGCCGAATTGGGGGGGGGGGCGACATCCGTAACACTCGCAGTGTTCTTTCCCTCAAATAGCCTCTTGACAGCCTTGTTTCCTTCTCTCTTCCAGGGGAGAACACATAGGAGAAATGATGAAACAGATCAAGGACATCAAGAACCATTTCAGTGTCTGAGACCGTTAAGGGAGCCATCTTTCATCCACAGCTGTACCACTGCTTTCCAAACAACCAAAATAATGAAGCGCTATTGAATATCAGTCAACGCTTGCTAAAATAGTCTGTCTCATGACAACTCAGTGACTCATAAGGCTAGTCATTGTGTCTGCCAGTCACATTTTTGGAACCAGTAGTTGAAATGAGAAAATCACCCAGGTTTTATACACTATGTATGTTTGTCTATTTGGAGAATAAAATTTGTGTACAGTACTGCCATGATTGACTACCTATTTTAACTGCATGAACAGTTAACTCTGCATACGGGCCTTGGTGGAGATGTTCTTCAGTGTCACCATTAGACAATGGATCCTTATCTCAGTTAATCTCCTATTGTGTGATTTACTCCTCCGTCAGTGTGACTTAAACTGCTGTCACGTGAACCATGCATCTATACCTTTTGATGCATAAATTAGACCAGCTAAATTTATTCATGGTCTTAAAACAAAAGGAGATGAATTTAAGGCAAGTAGGGCAGATTCAATCCGGACCACGGAAGATCCGCTCTATAGCACGATTTAAATT
Source organism: Salvelinus alpinus (assembly GCF_045679555.1). Classification (NCBI taxonomy): domain Eukaryota; kingdom Metazoa; phylum Chordata; class Actinopteri; order Salmoniformes; family Salmonidae; genus Salvelinus; species Salvelinus alpinus. The sequence continues at coordinate 81,512,106 of NC_092086.1, forward strand.
GAAAAGCAATGTTCCTGCGTTTGTGGTTGCATATGTCGGGTCAATGGGAAATTACCTTTTAAACTTAAATTGCGCTATGATTTTCACGGTCAAGATTGAATCTAGCCCTAATTATCGTTATCCATAGCATACCCATCTTCGACCCTTGAGTGGATGAGCTTTCTGCCCAAGATGCATTTCCCATTTGTTTTATAGCTTCTAAGAGCCTTTTAGAGGATTGCCCTCCAACGAAGCATTGTTTTTGAGAGACAGTCACGCATACCATAAAGTACAATTTGATTTATTAGATAATACAGAAATGTACACAGTACTGTATAGACATTTGTGAAGGGGGGCCTAGCAGAAGCATGCAGAGAACTCATGATTTACTTTAGATTCCTCACAATATTACTGTTCTGCAGGCAACATTACACCACAGTGAAATCCTAAATTAAATGCTGCCTAAAATGAAAGCCACGGCCTTTATCGACTGCCCAAATAAAGGGGTTGTTTGAGACAATTACACACAGTAGCACTATCCAAGGGAAGGGTAGACGAGTTATTCTCTAAAAATTATAGAACCCCAACGTCTTTTGTTAAGTCCGACTGTTAAAAATTCAATGCTTTACAAATAAATGTGGTGCTGTGAGCTTGTGGTAGTGAAGGAGTTAAGACTACATGGCTTAGACAGCTTTAAAGTCTACACCTGTTGTATTCGGCGCATGTGACCAATACAATGTCTTTATGAATCAACCCTTTTCTGGGTAACTTGGTTCAATTTCTGCTGTCATTACCAAATGGGGAACATTATTATGAACACATCAACCCAATGTAAGAGGTCTCTTGATGGATATCAAACACACAGTATAGAAGTCCTACTGTGCCAGATCAAACTTTCAGAGAGCGAAGTGAATTTAAAATTACACGGAATCCCTTTTTTTACAAGCCATAAACATGAATTTATCTTTCAGTACAAGTTCATCTGGCTTCCTTACTCATATCCTCAAACTATTAGATGGACAAAACATAGCAGGATTCTTTGATAAATATCAACTCGAGACATTTACAGATGTATCAAATTGATATAGATGTAGTACATGCAAGTCAAATAATCAATGATCTCCAATGTATTCTTAATCACATTGTTGTATTATAATGTTCAACCAAGATTAAGCAGCAGGAAATATTGTTCTAGGTATTGTTTTACAACAGTTAAAAGCAATACTTCAATGTCTAAAGAGTTTCCATAGAACCACCCTAAGAACCCCAGTCACATCAGCCAATGAGTGATAAAGCATTTTACCCACAGAACTAAACTACCAGCATTTAAAACTGACTAGAGAAGTTATCATTCCTTTAGAGAAATGAGCTGAAACATTCAAATGCAAATAGTTCACGGTGCATTACATGGTTTGGAAAAGTCTGTATTAAGTAGATTAAAATGGAGAAGCTTTTTCTTCTCCAAAGCCAACCATTCTTTGAAGTTAACTGCCTGTTGAGATTCCTTGAACAACCCATATTGAAAATGTGCTATGTTGCTGAACTAACTTTTGATGCCAGGGACTGACCTTTTGTACTGTTCTTGCTATTGGTAATGATCATAACCCTCATTGCCAAAACCATATTCATTCTGATCCAATAATTACATCTACGAGTGCACAGTGATCATTTGTCAATGATTTGACAGTTCTGTCCAAGGGACATGAAACCAACAGGAAGAGTACTCAACCAGTTCCTTGGAAACAAAGTAAAACTCAAAGTTGGATACAACCATGATGAGCCAACTGATTTTTCACACTATTCATAATTTCCACTGAGACATGACACCTACACTTAAGCGACCAGGATGCCTTCTCTATTCCCTAGTAGAGGTGAGCGGTTATGTTTTATCCACTGATGTTAGAGAAACCTCAGAAGGTGCTCAAGAAGTTGTGCCAGAAACTCCATGAAACTAGTGACAGTGTTGGTGAATCAGAGTGTTCAATGTTGACAGACTGTACAGAAAGACTAATTATGACGTCAATGCCCCTCAAATGACTTGAGGTTGCAAGAGTATTGGTGACTAGTGATGCAGCCGGAACAAAACTATACATGTGAAATTAAATACAAAATATCAAGTAGCGAGAATAATTATTTTGCAAGAGAAACAAAAGCAATTTACCATTAACATCCAGGCCTGTCGCACAAAAATACGCACTGAAAATGTCAAAAGGAATATTGTCAACAGTGATCCCGACCATTTAAAAATCCACCCTTCAGAAGAAGTCAATTAGTTAGTTCTACGGATTATCCATTCCCAGGGTTGGGTAGGTTACTTTATAAATGTAATCCGTTACTAGTTACCTATCAGTAACGTAACTTTTGGATTACCCAAACTCAGTAACAATCTGATTAGATTTCATTACTTTCCCTTTAAGAGGCATTAGAAGATAATGTATGTTACCAATTGAACCACATCTATTGCAGGATAAATCAATGATAATGCCTCTAGCTGGCCATGGATGTTACATTTTACTTGATGGGTTGGTTATGTAGGCTTCTTCTAACCCATTGCTTTCTACCACATATAATATGATTCAATTATATATTTACATTAAAAAACCGAACTATCAGAATTCCAGTCATTCCAATAAATGTTATACCCCTTGATCTTCAAGAATTGGATTTGGGAATATGGACGTATAGATTAGCCAAATTGTTTTACCTGAGCATGACCCCAAAACTAAGGACTTATTAGCCAACCCTACTCTGTTGTTTATGACTTTGTTGTCGTGGAGGACTGATTGGGCTCATTGAGTCGAGTTGAAAAATACATGCTGCGCTCATGGAATGGCATGCTTTGAGCTCTACTGAAAAATGATATTTACATGTGAAAAATTAATGCCATTTGCTATAGGCCTATTGTTTACATTTTTGTTGGTGACACTGATAGCTTGATAATATGCAGCTGTTTAAAGGGCAAATCCACAGATGAAAAAATAAGACACCCCGCCTGTGTTTTGTTAAAAACAACAGAGATGGACCTGGAGAAATGTAACCCCACTCAGATTAATAGACAGAGCGATCGATGCAAGGACTGACCATCCATGATATAAAAATTGTTTTAACCATGTTGAGGCTATACATTTACAAACATCGGACTTAAACAAGCTCATATTTTGGATTCTCATGGAGTGTGACAGTTGAACTAAGCTCATGAGCCATTTCTAAGAATCAATGGAATCAAAGTCCCAAAATGGATGTAGCAACTACAGATTTCCCCTTCAAGTCTATCAAAAGTGTGCAAGTTTGAGCATGTGTCCATTAGGAAAAAAAATTCTTTATTTTTAAATCAGCAGCATGAATTAAATCGAGCAATAAAATATCCACTTTTATTCCATAGGCTTGGATCCGCACTATGCAGCTTTTGCAAGAGCGCATTTTTTCACTGGCTGTCCACTGGTTTCAAAAACGATGGTTGATAGGCAGCTTAAACTAACTGAAATCAACTCTTATTGGGTTCAAATACACATTTAGATTTGTGAACAGACATCCGCAACCACAATCCGTAAGGCGCAAATAGCTTAATGAGAGAGCAGAAGTGATTCACATCAATGATCTATGTAGATATCAATATGAAGTGATATCCGTATCGCCGGACTACACCACTGTTGTCATCCTTACCTCCAAGCGTTTATTCAAGTTGGATAATTTTTGGATGCCGACAGCAGTCGCAAAGCTTTCATCAAGGCAAAGAGTGGCTACGTTGAAGAATTTCAAATGTAAAATATATTTTGATTTGTTTGACACTTTTTTGGTTACTACATGATTCCATGTGTGTTATTTCATAGTTGATGTCTTCACTATTATTCTACAATGTAGAAAATAGTAAAAATAAAAACCCTTGAATAAGTAGGTGTGTCCAAACTTTTGACTAGTACTGTATATGTGTAAACATATACACGTATATACATAGTTTTTTTATTTAAACTAGGCAAGTCCATTAAGAACAAATTCTTATTTTACAATGACGGCCTACTGGCCTCAACTATAACGGCATTCCAAGAAATGAATGAGGGCTGGGTAACAACTTCAGTATAACTTCATCAATGCAAGTGTAATAACTTTTGACCGGTTGAGTGAATATACACTGCTCAAAAAAATAAAGGGAACACTTAAACAACACAATGTAACTCCAAGTCAATCACACTTCTGTGAAATCAAACTGTCCACTTAGGAAGCAACACTGATTGACAATAAATTTCACATGCTGTTGTGCAAATGGAATAGACAAAAGGTGGAAATTATAGGCAATTAGCAAGACACCCCCAATAAAGGAGTGATTCTGCAGGTGGTGACCACAGACCACTTCTCAGTTCCTATGCTTCCTGGCTGATGTTTTGGTCACTTTTGAATGCTGGCGGTGCTCTCACTCTAGTGGTAGCATGAGACGGAGTCTACAACCCACACAAGTGGCTCAGGTAGTGCAGCTCATCCAGGATGGCACATCAATGCGAGCTGTGGCAAGAAGGTTTGCTGTGTCTGTCAGCGTAGTGTCCAGAGCATGGAGGCGCTACCAGGAGACAGGCCAGTACATCAGGAGACGTGGAGGAGGCTGTAGGAGGGCAACAACCCAGCAGCAGGACCGCTACCTCCGCCTTTGTGCAAGGAGCACTGCCAGAGCCCTGCAAAATGACCTCCAGCAGGCCTCAAATGTGCATCAGTGCATCATCAGTACAGATACCAACACATCTTGACCACTAAAGTCCATTTGATGTCACAAAGCTGCCCAGTACTTTAAAGATCCCCTCCTGTTGTCCTTGTTTCCAGTAGAGGATGTCTTCCTTAATTGACCCCCCATAAACGTAACGGACATATACCAGGAGCTGTGCCAGGCCCGCCATGTCTGTTGACTCATCCTGCTGTAACGCATATAATTCACTGGCTTGTATGCGAAGCAGTAATGCGTTGTGAAACGGTGTTAGATGTAGGCATCATAGTTTTTTTGGCCTTTTCCCCAGCAATGTCCCAGCCATATCTGCGGTAGCAGGAAGAATGAAGTCCTCCACCATAGTATGGTGCTTGACAGTCCTAGCCACTAGGTAACTTAGCTCACCATATAAGACACTTCTAGCCCCTTCTTATTAACGGTATCTGTTGCTTTTATAGATGTCTTACTACTCGAAAGTCGTCTTAATTCTCGCTCAAAAAACTCCTGTGGCTTATTTTGAAATTGGCATGTTTTGTTTCTAAATGTCTGCGCAAGAGTGGATGTTTCATCTAGTTGTGAGATAGCCACAGTGTGTTATATGTGCAAAAGTACTGACGAAAGGCACTACTCCCAATATAAGTGAATCCCAAATCAATGTAGTGTTAAAGATTGATGATATTTACTAGAAGAGAGAGACCAAGTTGAGACGCTAGACCAGGTGGATAAGGTATGATATTTAAGGCAGTTTAATAAGTTGCAAAGATATCTGACAACACGTGCACGGCCCCTTTCTGTCTAATTCTTATGGAATCGTCGGAGAAGAGAACGCTCTACACAGTACATACAGATTATATAGACAACTAGCAAAGTAGGTTGATCTTGAAGTCTGGCCTTCCGATTGGTCGATCTGGGTCGTGGGTAGTCCTGTTCGGCCTGATGTCGACATTCCATTGGCTTTTCACACAGTTCTTTGTCCTAGTCACATCCAAAGGCATCCTGCATGTGCGTTTGTTTTCACAGGCCCTATTCATGGGGGAGGGGATGTGTGTGTGGGTCTGACAAAGTAGTGGGGATGGGTGCATGTTGTGCCAAGAATAGCTTATGTTGAGAAGTGGTTAAAACAAGTTACCAGTATCTTATACAATTTCTTACAGTAGTTATCTTATTTGCGCATCTTCGATGGTTCAACGATACTGTCTGTTCGGTGCTTTCCCGGGTAAGGGGGCAGTAGCTCTTCGGCTGCATCAGATTCACAACGGTCAGTGTCCATGCTAGCTGGGCTAACAACAAATGTAGAATTACTGATGCTAGCATTGGATGTGCTCGTGGAAGCAAAATGTGTGTAGTCGCCAGGTGCACTACTGCTGGTAGTAGTAGTACTACCAGTAGAGCTGGTATGTGTGTCTATGGACACCGGCCTTACTTATTTTAACCATTAATCAATTTTCGCGCAAACGGAATGAGCAGCAGCTACATAGTGGAATTCCCGTGAGAGTGTAACGGTTAATGTGATTGGATGTTAATTATTTGACAATGTGTTGTTATTTCGCTGAACACTAGATGGTTTAATTTTATATTTGGCAGTGAAACGAGGCTACTCAGGCGAGAAAAAAACTCACCCAAATGTATAGCCCTGTTCGAACATTTAAATGGACTGTTTGAAAATGTGAAGGGGGAAAAATCTATTTTTATTTTTAACATTTGAATCACTTATTTGCTGTACCCCCGATGGCATTGCGCATACCCCAGTTTGGGAATACCTGCCCTACACCAGCAGCCTGTACCGTTGACACCAGGCAGAATGGGGCCATGGATTCATGCTGCTTATGTCAAATCTGGCATGACGCATCAGGAACCGGGATTCATTGGCAATGTTTTTCCATTCCTCAATTGTCCAGTGATCGCGTGCCTACTGGAGCTGTTGCGTCTTGTTTTTAGCTTATAGGAGTGGAACCCGGTGTGGTGGTCTGCTGCAATGGCCCATCGGTGACAAGGACCGACGAGTTGTGCGTTCCGAGATGCCGTCTGCACACCACTGTTGAACTGCGCCGTTATTTGCCGGTTTGTGGGGGAAAAGCCCAGGCTGACCGTTTGAGATACTGTAATGGGCGCGCCTGGCGATCATCACGCTCAAAGTCCCATTGGTCAGTCATTTAGCTCATTCTAACATTCAATCGGACAGTAACTGAATGAATGCCTCGCGCTAGTAGACAATGGACCTGATGGGACAGCTCAGAGCTTCTGCTCTTTTCTGTCCATAAGAAACAATTGGATTGGTGGAAGAGGCAGGGCAGGCCAGGAGCAGGGAAGGAGGATGTGGTCAAGCAAGGCATCCCCCGGGGCTAGATGCCCTAAGATTGTTATCAGAATGGGTGTCGATTAGTTTCGCCCATTTCTTTCCCGGCTTGAAAAAATAGAGAATAAAAAATAGAAAAAATAAAAAAATAAAAACTTCCTTAAAAGTATAGCTCACAACTGTGCAGGGGGAGAGGGGTGGGGGCGCTAAGGAGTGCATTCACATATATCTACACATTTTCATACACACACACGATTGATTATATTTTTTGCGAATTTTGTATTTTTTGTATTTTTTTTGTTGTATTTTTCTGTTTATTATTTTTATTTTTTATTTTTTTTGTTTTATTTTTTCCCTTCTTCTAGGTCAGTTTCAGCATTATGGACATGGGTGTATCTGTGGTCCATTTGGCCTGTCCCACGGCTTCCTTCAATGATGGGTTGTGAGTGGCTCTGTTGATGAACTTCTGACCAATGATTGTCTGTCTGTTGTTGATTGATGTCAGTCCAGATATGCTGTTAACGTAGTACCCGCTGCCTGCTTTATATAGCTAGCCACGGCCACATGACTCAGTCTGTAGGAGTGAACCATTTTTGTGAAAGGGGTGGTTTACCTAATACTGTGTATATTCTGTTTACATTATTATGTACACATATTTCTATGAATCTCTTCATTAAGTCTTGGCCATAGGCCCAACAGGGTGAAAATGAACTACAAAGGCATGGAGCGAGAAAGAGAGAAAGTAAACCCAAGGGGGTGTGAGTGAGAAACGGTGGGAGAATTTTATTAACCACTTGCAGACATGGCAGACATTTTGTGGATTCATTTGTTCCCATTACCTGAAAGAAGTTGTAGTTCAGGCGGCCCACAGGCCAAATTTGGCCCGCGGTGATTTTATTTGTTGGACATAAAAACGCCAACAAATAAGCGCCAAGTGATTTAAATTTTCGAAATATGTTCCAAAGTATTCCCACACAGAGAGATCTATGTGATGGTATAAAAACGTAAGCAAGGTTTGAAATTATTGTTTTAGTCAAATATCTGTTTAGGCTTCTTGTGGTCAATTTGCCATCTACAATTATTTGTAATTATGTTCCGACCTCCTGACCATCCGCTCAAGAAAAACATTGTCCCGTGGCTGAATCAAGTTGATGATCCCTGTTGTAGAAGAAAGTGCCTTAGAAGGCTACAAACGCCTCCTTTGGTTGGGCTAGTATGGTCAGTCCAATATCTACAGTAAAAACACAGGACAGATAAACAGACAGGAATTGCCACTCCGCAGGAAACAGTCATTTAGTTATTTGCAACCTCTTAGTAGTAGTGTTCACTCCTGCCTCGGTATGCTCCAAATCCTCCTGTACAGAAAATGTATTTTTTCCTATCTTTTTTTATTATTTTTTTGTCCTCCACCTTGGATTTAGTCTTTATTTAAAAACACCCACACTGCTCTTATCCATCCTGAGCCTTCCATTGGGGAGGGGGGGGGGGCTGGAGGGGGGGGAGAATTTCATTAGGCCAGTGAGAGAGTGGAAGGAGGGGGAATGCAGTTTCTTCAGCCATGGGTATCATGTCTCTGGGAGCTGGCTGATGTCAGTTAAATTGGTGTTGTTGAGGATGGCTCGGATACGGTCGAGAGAGTCAGTCTGTCTGATCCGCTCCAACTGGACCTGAGGGGAAGAGTGTGATTGCATGATTGAATTGACCAGATAACCTAGAACCCTCAAACTCAACTGTGGACCTCTAAGCCAGTTCCACTGTGTTTTTTTATTAATTGGAATTAATTATCAGGTAGAACAGAAAACCAGCAGGCTCCAGGCCTCATATACCCTGGATCTAGAAATACACATACAGCCATGTAGGTTACATCTCACATATCAGGGGCGGCACATCAGAGATAGGGTAAAATAAGTCACTATCAAATAGTGTTAAAAGCACCAATGAGGTGCTGTATATGGTTGCCATGGTAAGAGGTGTACTTTAGCAGTTGGCGTACCATTGCCATAGTAACACCACGATCATGCGGACCTATCAAATGTAAGGTACAAAGGTATGTCTAAGATCTACATCAAAAATGCTGATTGAATACTATTACGCATTTTACAAATAAGTAAGTGCTCATCTATTTCTAGGGGAAGGCATGCATTGCTTACCAATGGAAGCGGAATGGTCGTACATAACCTATAATACATAATTGGAGGTGTATTTGCTGTCCTATATCTATGAATGTTAAACACTCCAGTCTGAAGACAAAAAAACTTGAGTAACCAGTTTGCATCTCAAACTGGTTGCCATGGTAACCCGGTGACATTGCGGTCCGTACCTGGAGGGTCTGGGAGAGCTTGACAAAGTCTCTCTGCACCTGCTCACTGACGTCCAGCTCCGTCTGCAAGCGCTGTGCTTTGTCCTTCTCATCCAACGCCTGAGCCTCCAGGGCAGTCTGCCCCCCCACACACACAGACACACACAGTATCACTACTCCCACAGGATGTTGAGACTTATCACAGATTGGTGAGAAAGAAACAGCAGTGGCCAGTTTTAAAATACAGGCTGTCTGGTGTGAATGACCTCTGACCTTGGTTGTGGTGAGCTCTCTGAGCTGCTCCTCCAGACTGCTCTTCAGACCCTGGACACTCTCTAATGTCTTGCTCTTCTCTGCCAAGCTGCTCTCCAGCTGGGAAATTAGCACAACAATCAGGCTTATTAATAACTATTGGCACAAATAGTCTAGTACCAAACTTGAAGTCCTCCTGACTTCAGAGTCTAGGGAGGCTGCTAGATGTCAGCACGATGCGTCGATAATGAAAGGGGCTGTGCCTTAGTGGTTCTCCTCTGTCTTTCTCACTCAAACACCCACATGGACAGCCACACAGTCCCCGAGATCCGCCTCCCTCCATTACAAGTGTTGGATTTTCAAATCCAACCCCCCAGAAAAAAAATAACATTTAAGAGAACCAATCAATGCGTCCACTCTCGAAAAGAGTGGAATATGGAATTATAACAGCCACCTGTCCAGACCAGTGGGACACCGATCCTATCGCTGTGTCACATGGTCTGCACGCCAACAAGGCTACAAACAGTCTGCATTGCAAAACAATGTTAAGCCAGTGGCCTCCAACCTTGGTCCTGGTAGAGTTAGGTGCACAGGCTTTTGTTCCAGCTCAGAACTCAAACTCAACTAAACATCAAGACCTTCGTTAATTCAGTTGTGTACATATAAGGCTTGGGGGTATTCACATTGGTATTCACATTGGTGATGGTAAATAAAAATCACTCACACCTACATTTGTACACATTATTCCACACATTTCAAAACAGCAACTACTACTCTAACAAGCCAGTGGTTTTAGGCCTAAACTGGGATTATGTTATTGAAGGCAGCCACTCAAGGAAATCTGACTTCACATGCAGACTCCCTACAGTTCATTTACCTGTTCTTTCTCATCTTTCACGCGCTCCAGCTCAGTTTTCAGACTCGAGAATGACGCTGGCGGAAGGAGAGAAAAGAGATAGAAGGCTTATTACAGTGCCATTATGATGATAAATCAGAACATCAACCTCAGACATGCGTTCTAGCATTCTAATGTGGTTCCTGGCAAATGACTCATCAATTCATGAATAATGAATTAGCACGGTTTGCCAAGGGGAGTGGTGTGTGGGCTACTAAGCAAGCAAACACAGTGCTCCTCCAAACTATACGACTGACACAAAGAGCAATCAAGGAAGTGTTGATAACTTGGGCCAGAATTCAGCCATTGCAGAACATGGGTTTTCTGCACTGCACTTTAAGCAGTGCATTTGATTTGAACATTTCTGAAAACAAAATAGACAAAAACAAAGCTGTGATGCCACATGAATGGTATTACTAGCAGCCAGGCATGTTATTTTATCATACACATGCTGACTAAGAAGAGTGATGTGAATGGCTAAGTCATTGAGCAAGGTACCCTAAACGCACCTGTAAGTCGCTTTGGATAAGAGCATCTGCTAAATGACTCAAATGTATGTGCTGTCACATCCATAATCCTAAATTCCTATACCAATTTGGCATGCCACATGTTCAAAAACATTACTGCAGCGAGTGAGTTTCAGTGTCCTACAGTCATTAGTCCAACATTTACAGCATTAACACACACAAACAGCCTCAGTAGGTTCGTCAGACAGTGTTTTTCGTACCTTCCAAGATGTCTGAACAACAATCACCAACCGAGAAAAAAGGACAGGAGAAAAAGAAAGGTTTGTGAGGGTACAAAAGGAAAGGAGGGGGAAAAAACATCTTAAGAAAATGTGAAAGCTTTTATGAAGTTCAAAGGAAAAGCAGAGTTCAGTTGCGCTGAAGAGTTCATTATGGGACCGTGAAGCTGAACACTTGCTCAGTACGTTTTATCCCTTAACTCTACTCAAATGTGTACTCATGAAACAACTAAGTCATACAAGTTTGAGCTAACGGTCATATTTAACATCTTCAGCTCTTAGAAAATGCAACTTTGAAGATTTTCTTTATTGCTCGTATTTACTCTCTGCACCTACAGTTTCCTCATTGGGTGTCCAGACATCTCAACTCAGAGCCATAGATAAACATTACACCTGCCCAGTGAATACAGATCAAAATGAAACTTTTGGTAAATCTGGCACATTAATCAAAAGATATCTTGATTAATGAGCATGAGGATTATAGCGCAACTAAGTAACTTTTCATGAATACCAAATATACATCCATGGTTCTTCTCACCCTTCTCTGACCTATCCTTGTGTCAAGCCTAAGGAATGGGAAGGGGAGCCTCACCTTTCTCCTCCTTGCAGCCCTCTATCTCCATCTGTAGTGTGTCCTCCAGGTTCTCTTTGAAGCACTGCTCTGCCTGGAGCTGCTCCTTCAGGAACAGGATCTCCGCCTTCAGCTTCTCTTCTAAGTGGTCTGCAGCCGTGCGTACCGCAACTATGTCCTCCCGCAATTGCAGCACCAGTGGTTGTAGTTCCTAGAGGACAGCAGAAATAGTTGCACGTACCAATTTAAGTGAGTAACACTAGGTATAAATGGTGAAAGAAGTACCTGATGGGCATGTAAATAGCTTGATGGTGTGAACCAGAGATGGTAGTCTGCTTCTGAGGACTGTGCACGTGGAGAAGTGTATGGTAATGATTTACTCATACATTTCAGTTGCTTCCACCCCTTTTATACTCGTTACTCTGTTCTTCCAAGATTTTTGTTTTCTTCATTTACTCCAACGTATTCCTATTCCTCATTTTAAAAGCTCTTTTAAGTAATTGAATACTGCAATATCTGAGTTTATATGGGATGAAAAAAAACAAGAATCAGTTAGGTGGTTACGAGGGTTTAGCTACCACATTTTCATCAAGGTTTGAATTCACTCTAAAGACTTGTTCATGTCAAAGCGGTCAAGAAGTACACTATAGAATCTTTAACACCCCTGAAGGGCCCTAGTAAGTTGTCCCCGGCCAGTTCATCAACCAAAGTCAGTGATATATTACCTGGTCAGACAAGCGGATTGTTTCAGTTCTGAAAGACAGATTCTGTGCAGGTCTGCTAACATTACTAGACCTTTACAATTCCAGGAGGAGTATTTAACATCTCAGGAACCACATCAACATGACGCTCCTATAATGTGTGCAGAATCTGTGCATCTGGAACGCAACCAAAGTCTTAGAATATGACAAAGCTAAATCTAGGCTTAAAATATACACTACATTATCCGTCTTGGATTTAACTTTTGAATATTACTGTGGTTTTCTTCTTTGTCAATGCTATGAAAGCATGGTATGTAAGCATTGGGGAAAAAATGAAGAGCCTGGATGGTCCTTGCAATAAACTCATGTTTATTATTCAGATGTCAAGAGACATTCTGTAAATCTATGAATGTGTGACAAAATAAATACAAAACAAATCGAGGGCTATGGTTTACAGTATTGAGATGCGCCTGAGAGCAATTCTCAAAACAGTGGCTGTGAATGATTGTCTCGTACTTGCACCGTGGTGGGTAGTTTGAAGTCCTCCTGCTGCTGGAGAGATAAGTGGAGTCGGTGTTTGCCTGTTAGGCTGTCGTTGTCCCTCTGCAGTCTGCTCAGTTCGTCTGCCACCTGCTCCCTAGACTGCATCAGCACTGCCTGTTTATGGCAAAAACAGCACTCCATCAAATCATGTCATCATCCTGTTTCCTCCTGATGATTCAATGTACTGTAAAATGGAACTGCCGACCACAGTCTTCAGGTGTGATTCACTGGCAAATAGAGGCCAAACGTCTGCCATCTGGCAGAACACTCCACCAGCTCTATCTCTTTGGCAGGAGAAACATCCTCCTTAATTCCAGAAAAAAGCCAGTTGCATCACTAAATCAAAGGCACATGCAGCGATGGAATGTCCAAATGCTTTGGCTGCTAGCTTTTTTTTTTTTTTTCACACAGTCTTTCTGGCATAGACAGACATTATTAAGACACTGGAGGGCCAAACAAAGGCTATATTGAGAGGGTGTAGTAGAGAAGTGCTGCTCACCATCTGTTCCTGTGTGTTCCTCTTGGCCTGACTGAAGGCCTCCTGTAGTGTGTTGAGCAGCAACTCCGACTCGTGGACTCTCTGCATGAGAGCAGCGACCTGAGACACAAAGAAAGAAATCAGCAGGCTCCAAGGGATAACTGAGCAAACAGACAATCTACAGAAAAGGAATGATGTATGCTGATTTATCCACATTCCAACAGGGAGCATTGTACATTCTTTGAAGATTATAAATAACTACTCAAACAACATAAGAGCTATGCATAAAGATTACTTTACACTTACTATACTTTACGCTTTTTGCATAAGAACTCTGAAGTGTGTGTGTGTGTAATCAGGACAGACCTTGGCAGTGGTTTCCTCGTTTCCCTGTTTCACAGAGTCCTCCAGCTCCTGTTTTTCACTCAGGGTTCTCTCCAGCTGGTCGTTGGCCTGCCGCAGCATCACCTGGAGCTTCTTTACCTGAGAAGTACCAGAGAAATGAATGGGAGAGATCGGCACCAGTTAACACACTAAATCAGATGGTGCAAATATTTTCTATTTATTTAGGATTCTTGTCAACATATTTATTCTAATTCATATAGCCACACAACATATGCCATTGAATATGGAAAGACCAAAGATCACATTTATCTATAATCTATAATAAAGGACTTTGATTTTGAGATTAACCTTCCCTTTAAGTATCCTTGGCATTTAGTAAACATTTCAGAAAGTCCAACTGTAATGGAGTGTCTCAGGGAGGGAGTTACCTGATCGCGTGTCTCTGCCTCCTGGCCCTGGATGACTTGCAGCTGTTTCTCGTAGTTGGAGCACATGTCACACCGCCGACCCAACTTCCTCCCTGCGTTCTTCACCTAGTGACAGACAGCCAAGAATCCACTTAGGAGGAATACCACATGGTAAATACGTCTAGGAGAAAGATGTATATAGAAACTGTGGGCTGTCCATGAGTGCAGACTAAACTGTACACATTTCATAGCAGTGTGAAGATTGTTTACTTTATTCTACAGTACCATTTCAACACTTAGCCTGCATTGTATTTTTGCTACAGTACTTGGTACCAGGGTCTCCGTTAGCCGGTAATAGCTGGCTTTTGGCCGATAAAAAAATTGAAGAGCTGATTACTCAAATCGGCGCCAGCCAAATTGTCCGGGAGACGAAATAATGATTTTTTTGCCTATTCATTGATGGAAATACATTTGACTGGTCATGCTTATCGGACTATAGATTAATTGCATAATATAAGGGAATGAAATTGGCACGTGTGCAGCATACAGATGGAGCCTTTGAGCAGAAAATCAGTCAGACAGCGCGAGAGCTGCTGCTGCATCTCAAACAGCAAATGTTTTTCTACATATGAGTCAAGTCTTACCTTGCTTCAAAGCAGCCTAGCCAAAATCAGAACATATCCATGAAAGCAATTATTTTATATAAACTTTCTTTCATTGTCCAGTAGCCCAAAGCACAATCCTAGTCATATTAGCAACCCATGCTGGTTGTTGCATATTAGATCTCCCCTCTAAATTTCGAATAGATATTTTTCTCTTTGTCACAAACCGCTCACATGTGCGGTTGGCTTTTGAGAGTGATTTCCAGCTAATTTCATTATGGAACGAACATTCGCGCCGTAGCCTACTGTCTTGTGCGCTTATGTGAATTTTTGGGGAGGGGGATTGTGGGTGAACAGGGAGTACAGGAGGGGACTAAGTACACACCCCTGAGGGGCCCCAGTGTTGAGGGTCAGCTTCGAGGACGTATTGTTGCCTACCCTCACCACCTGGGGGCAGCCTGTTAGAAAGTCCAGGATCCAGTTGCAGAGGGAGGTGTTTAATCCCAGGGTCCTCAGATTAGTGATGAGTTTAGAGGGAACAATGGTGTTGAACGCTGAGCCATAGTCAATGAACAGCATTCTCACATAGGTGTTCCTTTTGTCTAGGTGGGCGAGGGTATGTTCTGTTAATATGAATTACCATCATCTAATGGTATTTCTGTCATTCTGAGCACTGTGAGTGGACGCCCTAATCAGGTTAAGCATTCAATGCATATGGTCCGGTAAATTTCTCAAATACCCGGTAAATTAAAACGCTGCCTATCAAATACCCGGCGCCACATTTTCCTAACGGAAACCCTGCTTGGTAATAAGCAGTGATTTTGAACCAATGTGATTATGGAATTACAAGCCAACAACTGTTACTATGTAAACAAGGTTTAGGGTACAATATCGAACTGGAAAACAAAGCCCAACGAAAACATCATACAATTTAAATTAACCAAAACACTGTATGAAAACTGTCTGACCTCTTGCTGTAGCAGGTTCCACTCCTGGTCACTGACCAACCGGTAGCCTGATGGGGAAAGGAAGGCGGTGTCGGGGGCGTGAGAAATGCTGGACATCAGCGAGGCCGTCTCCTCCTGCTCCGGTGTCATGGCCTTGATGGCCTTCTCCTGGTCCTGGATCATATCAAACTTTATTTAAAACTGCATGTAAAAAAAAACTCTATACATTTCACAGACGCAATAAATGAAAGTATAATAAAGGTTGATTTAAGACCTTGGTGAGGAGGAAGTGGCCGGCCGTCAGCTGGATGGAGCTGACCGATAGTGTGTCCCCAAAGCCCGCCAGGCCCTCAGAGGCACCGCAGTCCGCCCCCACCAGGGGCCCAAAGTCGGACTCGTCCAGGTGGCTGGCCGACTTAGCCTTATGGTTGTGGCCCCCCAGGCCCTGGAGACCGGGAGAGGAACCCAGGCTGTCTGTGGACTGGACCCTCCGCAGGCAGTCTTTGTAGGGGTCCCCTGCCACCAGGTCTGTGTCTAAGGAGTACATGGAGCCGTGGGCACTGTGGTGCTGGAGGAGAAAAGAGGGAGTAAGAGAGTGGTTTTAATGACGAGAAGTAGATGAGTAGCACCTCAGGCTGCATTTACACTGGAAGCCAATTCAGATCTTTTGCCAATTATTTGCATATCTGATTACTATCTGAACTTTTCCCTAATGTGTAAACAGCAACAAAAAGCACATGGAATCTGATCTGGACTTCCACCTACATACACTACATGACCAAAAGTATGTGGACATCTGCACGTCAAACATCTCTTTCCAAAATCATGGGCATTAATATGGAGTTGGTCCCCCCTTTGCTGCTATAACAGCCTCCACTCTTATAGGAAGGCTTTTCACTAGATTTTGGAATATTGCTGCGGGGACTTGCTTCCAGTCAGCCACATGAGCATTAGTGAGGTCGTGGCACTGATGTTGGGAGATTAGGCCTGGCTCGCAGTTGGCGTTCTGTGCAGGTTAGTCAAGTTCTTCCACAACGATCTCGACAAATCATTTCTGTATTGTCATGATGAAACAGGAAAGGGCCTTCCCCAAACTGTTGCCACAAAATTGGAAGCACAGAATCTTCTAGAATATCATTGTATGCTGTAGCGTTAATATTTCCCGTCACTGGAACTAAGGGGCCTAGCCCGAACCATGAAAAACAGCCCCAGACCATTATTCCTCCATCATTCCAGAGAATGCGTTTCCACTGCTCCAGAGTCCAATGGCAGCGGGCTTTATACCACTCCAGCCGAAACTTGGCATTGTGATCTTAGGCTTGTGTGGCTGCTCGGCTATGGAAAGCCATTTCATGAAGCTCCCGACGAACCGTTCTTGTGCTGACGTTGCTTCCAGAGGCAGTTTGGAAGTCTGTAGTGTGATGCAACCAATGATTTTTTACGCGCTTCAGCAGTCCCATTCTGTGAGCTTGTGTGGAGTACCACTTCACAGCTGAGCCGTTGTTGCTCCTTGAGGTTTCCAGTGGACTAATCCATTGAGGAGGCCTGGGGATGCCACAGTCCATCACACTTATGACAAGTGCTACTGAAATTGTATATGGTTATATTACATAAGTGCAATGGTGCAACACTAATAAAAATACTATTTAAATACAAATGCGCTTTCCCCTGCGTTTGATAGTGGTTGTGGTCCGCGGTTCTGAAACACATCAGTGCGCTTTTGAATTGGCGCCTTTTCCTAGACCATGTTGCGATGTGCCTAATAGCAAAGTTAACCAGCATATTGGTGTTGAGAAAAATGGGGCGGAGGCAGCAGTTAAGAGAGAAGAAACCACAACTTAAGTCTGCAATCAATAGCCTAACTTAAATGTGCCTGGCTTTATGAATCATCAATACATCTACAGAAATAAGACAGATCCTGCTTCTGTTGGCTGTTTGAGTGTTTGTTTAATAGCCTACGAATTCAGTGAGCACCAAGCCTCATGCAACGACCTATCAAGTAAATCATTTCACAAAATTGGCTGTTTTTAATCTTTGCTTTTCTGCAATAAAGGCTTTACTTTTTCTCTCGTTAGAACAGCCTCTAGTATTATTTATCTAGTGCTGTTTACACTGTTCCAAATTGTCCAAAAAATGATAACGCTCTTTTCTTGATCTCCTTGTTATTATTACTATTAATAATATTTTATAATAATAATAATAAGTAATGTCATTATCATTAGTAGGCTAAGGATAGCAGCCTTTTATAACCACCATTGAGCCGTAGGCCTAAGAGCACATCCTGTTTAGTCTTAAAACCATAACTTACCTAGGGCCTATATTTCAATACCCCCAGAGATATTAGATCGGGTTCAAGTCCGGGCTCTGGCTGGGCCACTCAAAGACATTCAGAGACTTGTCCCGAAACCACTTCTGCGTTGTCTTGGCTGTGTACTTAGGGTCGCTGTCCTGTTAGAAGGTGAACCTTCATCCCAGTCTGAGGTCCTGAGCTCTCTGGAGCAGGTTTTCATCAAGGATCTCTCTGTACTTTGCTCCATTCATCTTTTCCTCAAACCTGACTAGTCTCCAAGTCTCTGCACTGAAAAACATCCCACAGCATGATGCTGCCACCATGGTTGCCCGTAGGAATGGTGCCAGGTTTCCTCAAGATGTGACGCTTGGCATTCAGACCAAAGAGTTCAGTCTTAGTTTCATCAGAGTTCTTTAGGTGCCTTTTGGCAAACTCCAAGCGGTCTGTCATGTGCCTTTTACTGAGGAGTGGCTTCATCTGGCCACTCTACCATAAAGGACTGATTGGTGGAGTGCTGCAAAGATGGTTGTCCTTCTGGAAGGTTCTCCCATCTCCACAGAGGAACTCTAGAGCTCTGTCAGAGTGACCATCGAGTTCTTGGTCACCTCCCTGACCAAGGCCCTTCTCCCCCGATTGCTCAGTTTGGCTGGGCTGCCAGCTCTAGGAAGAATCATGGTGGTTCCAAACTTCTTCCATTTAAGGATGGTGGAGACCACTGTGTTCTTGGGGACCTCCAATGCTGCAGAAATGTTTTTGTACCATTCCTAGATCTGTGCCTCGCCAAAATCCTGTCGTCTCGGACAATTCCTTCGTCCTCATGACTTGGTTTTTGCTCTGAAATGCACTGTCAACTGTAGGACCTTAGATAGGTGTGTGCCTTTCCAAATCATGTTTAATCAAAGGAATTTACCACAGGTGAACTCCAATCAAGTTGTGGAAACATCAAGGATGATCAATGGAAACAGGATGCAACGAAGCTCAATTTCGAGTATCAATACTTAAGTAAATAAACCTTCTCCAACCTATCTCCTGATTCTGCCTCCTCAACCCTCCTCTCCTCCCTTTCTGCATCCTTTGACTCTCTATGTCCCCTATCCTCCAGGCCGGCTCGGTCCTCCCCTCCTGCTCCGTGGCTCGACGACTCATTGCGAGCTCACAGAACAGGGCTCCGGGCAGCCGAGCGGAAATGGAGGAAAACTCGCCTCCCTGCGGACCTGGCATCCTTTCACTCCCTCCTCTCTACATTCTCCTCTTCTGTCTCTGCTGCTAAAGCCAATTTCTACCACTCTAAATTCCAAGCATCTGCCTCTAACCCTAGGAAGCTCTTTGCCACCTTCTCCTCCCTCCTGAATCCTCCTCCCCCTCCTCCCCCCTCCTCCCTCTCTGCTGATGACTTCGTCAACCATTTTGAAAAGAAGGTCGACGACATCCGATCCTCGTTTGCTAAGTCAAACGACACCGCTGGTTCTGCTCACACTGCCCTACCCTGTGCTTTGACCTCTTTCTCCCCTCTCTCTCCAGATGAAATCTCGCGTCTTGTGACGGCCGGCCGCCCAACAACCTGCCCGCTTGACCCTATCCCCTCCTCTCTTCTCCAGACCATTTCCGGAGACCTTCTCCCTTACCTCACCTCGCTCATCAACTCATCCTTGACCGCTGGCTACGTCCCTTCCGTCTTCAAGAGAGCGAGAGTTGCACCCCTTCTGAAAAAACCTACACTCGATCCCTCCGATGTCAACAACTACAGACCAGTATCCCTTCTTTCTTTTCTCTCCAAAACTCTTGAACGTGCCGTCCTTGGCCAGCTCTCCTGCTATCTCTCTCAGAATGACCTTCTTGATCCAAATCAGTCAGGTTTCAAGACTAGTCATTCAACTGAGACTGCTCTTCTCTGTGTCACGGAGGCGCTCCGCACTGCTAAAGCTAACTCTCTCTCCTCTGCTCTCATCCTTCTAGACCTATCGGCTGCCTTTGATACTGTGAACCATCAGATCCTCCTCTCCACCCTCTCCGAGCTGGGCATCTCCAGCGCGGCCCACGCTTGGATTGCGTCCTACCTGACAGGTCGCTCCTACCAGGTGGCGTGGCGAGAATCTGTCTCCGCACCACGTGCTCTCACCACTGGTGTCCCCCAGGGCTCTGTTCTAGGCCCTCTCCTATTCTCGCTATACACCAAGTCACTTGGCTCTGTCATATCCTCACATGGTCTCTCCTATCATTGCTATGCAGACGACACACAATTAATCTTCTCCTTTCCCCCCTCTGATAACCAGGTGGTGAATCGCATCTCTGCATGTCTGGCAGACATATCAGTGTGGATGACGGATCACCACCTCAAGCTGAACCTCGGCAAGACGGAGCTGCTCTTCCTCCCGGGGAAGGACTGCCCGTTCCATGATCTCGCCATCACGGTTGACAACTCCATTGTGTCCTCCTCCCAGAGTGCTAAGAACCTTGGCGTGATCCTGGACAACACCCTGTCGTTCTCAACTAACATCAAGGCGGTGACCCGTTCCTGTAGGTTCATGCTCTACAACATTCGCAGAGTACGACCCTGCCTCACGCAGGAAGCGGCGCAGGTCCTAATCCAGGCACTTGTCATCTCCCGTCTGGATTACTGCAACTCGCTGTTGGCTGGGCTCCCTGCCTGTGCCATTAAACCCCTACAACTCATCCAGAACGCCGCAGCCCGTCTGGTGTTCAACTTTCCCAAGTTCTCTCACGTCACCCCGCTCCTCCGCTCTCTCCACTGGCTTCCAGTTGAAGCTCGCATCCGCTACAAGACCATGGTGCTTGCCTACGGAGCTGTGAGGGGAACGGCACCTCCGTACCTTCAGGCTCTGATCAGGCCCTACACCCAAACAAGGGCACTGCGTTCATCCACCTCTGGCCTGCTCGCCTCCCTACCTCTGAGGAAGTACAGTTCCCGCTCAGCCCAGTCAAAACTGTTCGCTGCTCTGGCACCCCAATGGTGGAACAAACTCCCTCACGACGCCAGGTCAGCGGAGTCAATCACCACCTTCCGGAGACACCTGAAACCCCACCTCTTTAAGGAATACCTAGGATAGGATAAAGTAATCCTTCTAACCCCCCCCCCCTTAAAAGAGTTAGATGCACTATTGTAAAGTGGTTGTTCCACTGGATATCATAAGGTGAATGCACCAATTTGTAAGTCGCTCTGGATAAGAGCGTCTGCTAAATGACTTAAATGTAAATGTAAATGTAAATAAAGTGTGTATTTAATACATTTTCAAAATGTTCTAAAAACACCCGTTTTCGTTTTGTCACTATGGGGTATTGTGTGTAGCAGTGGCGCAGCAACCTAAGGCGCTGCATCTCAGTGCAAGATGCGTCACTATAGTACCTGGTTTGAATCCAGGCTGTATCACATCCGGTCATGATTGGGAGTCCCATAGGGAGGCGCACATTGGCCCAGCGTCGTCCGGGTTTGGCCGTCATTGTAAATAAGAATTTGATCTTAACTGACTTGCCTAGTTAAATAAAAGTTCAATTTAAAAAATATAAAATAGATTGATGAGGACAATTTTTTTTAAGGCTGTAACGTAACATGATGTGGAAAAAGTCAAGCGGTCTGAATATTTTCCAAATTTTAGTTACAGCCTTAAATTTTAGTTTTCAAATAAAGACAGCCTTGAACAATTAGCTTAAATAATAAACAGTTATATTTCTGAAATTGCATTAACGAATGAATGCGACTGTTTAGTCTTTGCTGTAATAAAGGCTTAGCAAAAAAACACTACAACAGACTCTCTGGTAACCTTATAATTTATTTATTGTTGTTTACATTGTTCCAAACAGTAAGAAAAATTATATTGTAATCTATACAGCACCTGTTGCTGGACAGTCAGAAAAATATATAGGCTATAGAACAAATAGAATTTGGGTTCCTAGGGTGGCTGTGTAAACACAGAAAGAGAGAAGTTGCTGTGAGAAGTTGCTGTGGGGATGTGCTGTGGTTGAGCGATGGCAAAACTGCAGTGTCAAGATTGGAAATGAAAGGTGCATTGTCAGCAGAGAACAGTGCTTTTAACATGCTTTAGACCAATTTCTTGAATACTTATGTCAGTGTCATAACAGGAATTCTCCAAGCCACTTAAGGAGATGGCATTTCAGACCACAATTGACCATGCTTGTCAGAGGATTAGGTGGAAAAAAAGTGAACATTCTACCTTCACAGAGAAGTCATTGTAAAGACGTGGAGTTAATATCCAGTCCTCTCTCTTTGTACGTCATCACGCAACAGACGTCAGAGTGTGCAACAGAACAACGTACTATCTACACTCGGTTTGTTGTTTTTATGAAATAGTTCATTAAATAGTTTTAAAAATCATAGCTCAAGTTTTTATTGCTACGGATTCCGCAACACGGTTAGCTTTCATGGCTGGGACCGCAAGTTTGTGTGCCGGATTACTGTTAACACTAGAACCGCCATAATCAAACGTCAATGGCCGCTGGCCTTTGTAAATAAAAAAATATCCCCCCCAAAAATCAATGTCCTTCACCTTCCCTGACTTTTCCTAAATGTTTGTATTTTACATTGTGATTTCAAAATTCTGACAAATGAGCAAACAGAAAAGTATTGAGCATTTTTCACACCTATTCCCAACTTAAAACGCCCAGACAATGCACAGTAGGATGTTAGTACCCCGCCAGGCACTAATGAGTCTCTCCCCCCTCACTGAATGAATGACAAATGGATGATAATTGCGCACCTTAACAATTGAATTTAAATAAGGCCTAACTGAATGATAAGGATGGTGAAGTGGTTGATTTAATTTAGAAAGACAGTGTAATGATGTGTGTGTTATGCCTATTTACCAGCAGCAAATAATTTGACCACATGACCTTGCAGGTTGATATTCTCTATTACCTTTTACTTTATGAAAATAAGCTGTTATGGGACTTTTAGTTACGTTAACTATTACTAATCACATTTATTGTAACGGAAACTAAAACATACTACATGTTGTAGTAGGCATTTAGAATAATGCAAAACATATCCTTGACTATCCGAGTTGATGAAGTTGATGAGCGAAGGGACACAAACGATGCCAGCCCACTGAATGAATGACCAATGGAATGGGATGGGACCAATGGAATGGGCGATACTCGTGCAAGTTACTTCACAATCAAATGTAAATTAGGCTTAACTGAATGATGAGGGCGAAGAGGTCAATTTAATTTAGAACAACAATAGTGTGATGAGTTTGTGTTATGCCCATTTATCATTATTGCCGCTTATGTTAATTTGACCGCGTGCCTTGCAGGTTGATACCAAATGTATTGTAAAGGAAACTAAAACATGCTACGTGTTGCAGTAGGCCTTTAGAATATTGCTAAACATATCTTTGATTCTATCCAAGTTGGTGAGCGGGAAACAAACAATGTGTAATCTGATGAGTGACAATATTATCATTTGTCAAATTGTACATGAAAAGATGGGTGCATTTTGTAATTGACAGACGCAGGGGGAAAAAATCATCACTTCATCAAATCGTCCTTCAGAGTCAGATGCAGGTAAAAGATTTGGATTTCTATATAGTATCAGAAAGAGCACATTCTGCCGTTTCTGACACTTAACTTTGTCAAATAATTCTCACAATTCAAGAGGTGCAAACATTTCCAAAATCCACTTCACGAAAATATACGTGCTGTCCATGCCTTCAGCACATGAAAACTTGCGAGGCCTCGTTGCTCTGGCTACTAAGCAAAAAACTAGTAACAAACTTAAAATAGCTTATTTTTGTCATCGATGAATGGGCGATAGAAACCAGATATCAGTTTCTAACGGTGATTGTAACTTCAATGAACTGAATGATGAGAATGAAGAGGGTGATTGAATTTATAACAGCGTAATGATGAAAAATTGTGGGCAGTCAATTTTATTATGAAAGGCTAGAAATTGCATATAATCTCCCCTCAGAGAGTCAAATCAGACACTGAGTACAACATACAACGTTCACAATGGCAAGCTGAACCAAATGGATGCACTGACAGCCTTGCAAATGTTGCAAACACACCAAGACAGTCGTGAAGAGGGCACGACAAATTCCCCCTCAAGAAACGATTTGGCATGGGTCCTCAGATCCTCAAAATGTTCTACAGCTGCAACAGCGAGAGCATCCTGACTGGTTGCATCACTGCCTGGTACGGCAATTGCTCGGCCTCTGACCGCAAGGCACTACAGAGGGTAGTGCGTACGGCCCAGTACATCACTGGGGCTAAGCTGCCTGCCATCCAGGACCTCTAGCCAGGCGGTGTCAGAGGAAGGCTCTAATAATTGTCAAAGACCCCAGCCATCCCAGTCATAGACTGTCTACTACCGCATGGCAAGCGGTACCGGAGCGCCAAGTCTAGGACAAAAAGGCTTCTCAACAGTTTTCCCCCCCAAGCCATAAGACTCCTGAACAGGTAATCAAATGGCTACCCAAACTATTTTCATTGTGTGCCCCCCTCCCCCCCCATCCCTCTTTTACACTGCTGCTACTCTGTTTATCATATATGCATAGTCACTTTAACTATACATTCATGTACATACTACCTCAATTGGGCCGACCAACCAGTGCCCCCGTACATTGGCTAACTGGGCTATCTGCATTGTGTCCCGCCACCCACCACCCCCTCTTTTACGCTACTGCTACTCTCTGTTTATCATGGGCATCTTGATGGTGAGAGATTTTGGCCTGCCTACAGTCTGTGGACAGACCAAGAGCCACTGACACCCAGGAGCCCGTGTCCATGACATCAACTCCCTCCTGCCCAAGGTTCTGGCCAACTTCTCCAATATTGACACCATCGTCAATCACATACACTACCAGTCAAAAGCTTGGACACACCTACTCATTCAAGGGTTTTTCTTTATTTTTACTATTTTCTACATTGTAGAATAATAGTGAAGACATTAAAACTATGAAATAGCACATTGTCCTGTTGAAAAACAAATGATAGTCCCACTAAACACAAACTAGATGGGATGGCGTATCGCTGCAGAATGCTGTGGTAGCATGCTGGTTAAGTGTGCCTTGAATTCTAAATAAATCACAGACAGCATCACCAGCAAAGCACCCCCACACCACCTCATCCATGCTTCACGGTGGGAACCACACATGCGGAGATCATCCATTCACCTACTATGCGTCTCACAAAGACACAGCGGTTGGAACCAAAAACCTCAAATTTGGATTCATCGGACCAAAGGACAGATGTCCACAATCTCTAATGTCCATTGCTTGTGTTTCTTGGCACAAGCAAGTCTCTTATTATTGGTATACTTTAGTAGTAGTTTCAATGCAGCAATTCGACCATGAAGGCCTGATTCACTCAGTCTCCTCTGAACCGTTGATGTTGAGATGTGTCTGTTATTTGAACTCTGAAGCATTTTTTTGGGGCTGCAATTTCTGAGGCTGGTAACTAATTAACTTATCCTCTGCAACAGAGGAAACTCTGGGTCTTCCTTTCCTGTGACGGTCCTCATGAGAGCTAGTTTCATCATAGCGCTTGATGTTTTTTTGCGACTGCACTTGAAGATACTTTCAAAGTTCTTGAAATTTTCCGTATTGACTGACATTCATGTCTTAAAGTAATAATGGACTGTTGTTTCTCTTTGCTTATTTGAGCTGTTCTTGCCATAATATTTACCAAATAGGGCTATCTGTATACCACCCCTACCTTGTCACAACACAACAGATTGGCTCAAACGTATTAAGGAAAGAAATTCCACAAATTAACTTTTACGAAGGCACACCCCACTTTTGATAAAATTAAACTGATTCCAGGTGACTACTTCATGTAGGTGTACCAAAACATTCACGGGCTATTTTATCAAAAGTTTTAGAGAATTTGGCAGTACGTCCAACCGGCCTCACAACCACAGACCGCGTGTATGGTGTTATGTAGGCGAGCGGTTTGCGGATGTCAACATTGTGAACAGAGTGCCCCATGGTGGCGGTGGGGTTATAGTATGAGCAAGCATAAACTACAGACAACGAACACAATTGCATTTTATTGATGGCAATTTGAATGCACAGA
Organism: Salvelinus alpinus; assembly: GCF_045679555.1. Classification (NCBI taxonomy): domain Eukaryota; kingdom Metazoa; phylum Chordata; class Actinopteri; order Salmoniformes; family Salmonidae; genus Salvelinus; species Salvelinus alpinus. Next base: position 81,538,195 of record NC_092086.1, read on the forward strand.
GATACCGTGACGAGATCCTGAGGCCCATTGTCGTGGCATTCATCCGCTGCCATCACCTCATGTTTTACCATGATTATGCACAGCCCCATGTCGCAAGGATCTGTATACAATTCCTGAAAGCTGAAAATGTCCCAGTTCTTCCATGGCCTGCATACTCACCAGACATGTCACATATTGAGCATGTGTAGGATGCTCTAGATCGACGTGTATGACAGCGTGTTCCAGTTCCCGCAACTTCGCACAGCCATTGAAGAGGAGTGGGACAACATTCCACAGGCCACAATCAACAGCCTAATCAACTCTATGCAAAGGAGATGTGTCGCGCTGCATGAGGCAAATCGTGGTCACACCAGATACATATTTTTTAAAGCTATCCACCTGTGACCAAGAGATGCATATCTATAATCCCAGTCATGTGAAATCCATAGATGAAATTGATTTCCTTATATGAACTGTAACTCAGTAAAATCTTTGAAATTGTTGCGTTTACATTTCTGTTCAGTATACCATTTTCTAGCCCGTCTCTACTTTTATCCAATGTAAAAAACACAATTTAAAATTTTGCTGCATAGGACGGAATCCAGGTGGTGGGTCACATATACAATATGAACTCAAGAGAATGTTTTATGGAGCGGTTGACCTCAGAGGATTGTGTGTGTCTGGGGTAATGTGCTCTCGGTAAGGTGTTGGTGACGTCATATCCCTACCTCTTCAATACTGAGCCCAAGAAATGAGTCTTCTAAATGTTCGGTTTCTGTCCCGTCCTCCTCGTTTTGCTCCTTAGCCTGGATGATCCTTTCATTATCATCCTCCTCCTGGGTGGAAGCAAACACAATGTCAATAAATGGTCTGAGCATGTAAATACAATTTGTAAACAATGTTACACTTTGACAGAGTATTTCTACCTTATCAACTGACTTGCATTCCCATAAGCGCACATGCATACACACTATCCTGTTGATAAATGTCGGTACACTGTCAAGCTGACACAGGATTTACTCTATTTCTCATGTACCGTCTGATTCACCCTTGCACGGTCAAACACACCCCCACACACACACCACTCTGACTCTGGGTGTGAGTTAAACCTGGGATGATAAACCGAAAATGACATACAACATTGCCTTCCTCTTACTGAAGAATTTATCGTACATCTGAAAAGACACAGCATTCTGGGAGTATATCATTTATTTCTTACCTCTTAATATGGAGTTCATGGCACTGTGACAGAAGTCCGTCACAGGCCGCGGGCAGCATTTGATACACTAACACACACACACACATTCATCATGCCTCCCTGCTCCGTTATCAGCTACGTTAATAATGTGGGTCGACACAAGTTAACGTCCCTATCTTAGTAGATACATTTCACACTTACCTCCCGTCAGTAACCGGTTATGGTATAAAGAATATACAGATAAGCATTCAAGTTTAATGTAAGCAATGTTCATTATACTTATCAATGTTATGGATGAGCACGTTGTTTGTTTGGTTCTGTTCCTCTCTCCATCACTGTAGCTTCCGGGTATGCTGGATAAGGACCCGAGCTAAGGGAATCGGGCTGACTTTGTAGTGCGAATGGCTCGTTAATGTAAATGGGCATATTAAAAAGACACCATGTCAGTAGTGATATGATTTTGTAAATGTTATATTGGGATATTGTTTCATAAAAAATGTGTTGCAATGTATATACTTTAGTATGTTTAGTTGAATGGAAAATGTAGGTTTGAATAGGTAATTGCTAAATTAATTAGTGTTACTTGTTCTGATGGGAGGGGCTACCCCTACAAAAAGGAGCCTCTCTTTCAGTTCATGGAGGAAGGCATTTTGGATTGAGCTGTGGACGGGGCAGCATTGTTTTAAGCTGTCCCCATCAGGTATACTTTTGATGGCAGTACTGTTTTTCTTCCGGAATCACTATGTAAATAAACACCCTTGCACAGAAGAACTTTTGCGGCTCCGCCATCTTTTTATTTTGATTTCGGTTTTCCAGTTTAGCCTTGTGCTCATCCATAACATCGATAAGTATAATGAACATTGCTTATATTAAACATGAATGCTTATCTGTATACTCTTTATACCATAACCAGTTACTGACGGGAGGTAAGTGTGAAATGTATGTACTAAGATAGGGACGTTAACTTGTGTGTCGACCCACATTATTAACGTAGCTGATAACGGAGCAGGGAGGCGTGATGAATGTGTGTTAGTGTACCAAATGCTGCCCGCAGCCAATGACGGACTTCTCACAGGCACCAATTTACAACCAGAGTAGGCTGTAGTATGCTTTTGATGGGCCAGTGGAACAGAGACAAGCGCGCCATTTGCAGTGAATAGGACTACATCAATCTAATTTATTAAAAAATCCCCTGCATCAGTAGTTGTCACAAAGTGCTTACACAGAAACCCAGCGTAAAACCCCAAAGAGCAAGCAATGCAGAAGCATGGTGGCTAGGAAAAACGACCTACATCAAGTAGCCTAGGTCTAGCGCTGGAAAGTTGTTGTAGGACATGAGTCTACATTTACTGATAAATCAATCAATATAGCAGCAATATTGGATTCAGAGTTAGCAATCTAGCTAAGTGTTTTGAGGTGGGGATTAATATACAGTGGCAAGAAAAAGTATGAACCCTTTGGAATTACATGGATTTCTGCATAAATTTGTCATAAAATTTGTCACAACAATACAGTGTGCTTACAATAATTTGTGTGTTAGTTTATTTGTGTCTATATTGAATACATCATTTAAACATTCAGTGTTTAAACATTCACACAAACGTATGTTAACCCCTAGGCTAATAACTTTTCCAAAAGCTAATTGGGGTCAGCTAACCTGGAGTCCAATCAATGAGACGAGATTGGAGATGTTGGTTAGAGCTGCCCTGCCCTATAAAACACTCACAAAATTTGAATTTGCTATTCACAAGAAGCATTGCCTGATGTGAACCATGCCTCAAACAAAAGAGATCTCAGAAGACCTAAGATTAAGAATTGTTGATTTGTATAAAGCTGGAAAGGGTTACAAAAATATATCTAAAAGCCTTGATGTTCATCAGTAAGACATATTGTCTATAAATGGAGAAAGTTCAGCACTGTTGCTACTCTCTCTAGGAGTGGCTGTCCTGCAAAGATGACTGCAAGAGCACAGCGGAGAATGCTCAATGAGGTTAAGAAGAATCCTAGCGTGTCAGCTAGACTTACAGAAATGTATGAAACATGCTAACATCTCTGACAAGTCTACGATACGTAAAACACTAAACAAGAATGGTGTTTATGGGAGGACACCACTGCTGTCCAAAAAAAAAAACTTTGTTGCATGTCTGAAGTTAGCAAAAGAGCACTTGGATGTTCCACAGCGCTACTGGCAAAATATTCTGTGGACAGATTAAACTAAAGTTGAATTGTTTGGAAGGAACACATAATACTATGTGTGGAGAAAAAAAAGGCACAGCACACCAACATCAAAACCAACTGTAAAGTATGGTGGAGGGAGCATCATGGTTGGGGCTGCTTTAGGGCATGAACAGCTTGCTATCATTGACGGAAAATGAATTCCCAAGTTTATCAAGACATTTTGCAGGAGAACGTAAGGCTATCTGTCCGCCAATTGAAGCACAACAGAAGTTGGGTGACGCAACAGGACAACAACCCAAAACACAGAAGTAAATCAACAACAGAATGGCTTCAACTGAAGAAAATACGCTTTCTGGAGTGGCCCAGTCAGAGTCCTGACCTCAACCCAATTTAAAATGCTGTATCATGACCTTGAGCAGTTCACACCAGACATCCTAAGAATACTGCTCAACTGGAACAGTTTTGTAAAGAGGAATGGTCCAAAATTCCTCCTTACCGTTTGGTTGAGTATATTGCTGCCTAAGGTGGGTAACCAGTTATTAAATCCAAGGGTTCACATACTTTTTCCACCCTACACTGTGAATGTTTACACAGTATGTTCAATAAAGACATAGTTTATTAGTTTAAGCACACTGTGTAAATATTGTGGTGACTTAGAGGAAGATCAGATCAAATTTTATAACCAATTTATGTAGAAATCCAGGTAATTCCAACAGGTTCACATACTTTTTCTTGCCACTGTAGCTTATTTTATTTAACCTAGTTAAGTCCATTAAGAACAAATTATTATTTACAATGATGGCTTACCCCGGACGACGCTAGGCCAATTGTGTGCCGCCTTATGGGACTCCCAATTATGGCAGGATGTGATACAGCCTGGATTCAAACCAGGGACTGTAGTGATGCCTCTGGCACTGAGATGCAGTGCCTTAGACCGCTGCGCCACTCGGAAGCAAGATGTCAGCAAATTCTCGGAAGATCCAAAAATAAATCTGATATTTCTGGATTTTAATTTGGCCAGGTTGCCCATCAAAATGTAAAATCATGCATTTCCTGGATATGTTAGATGAAATAGCTTACTTTTTAACATAGGCAACCATCTTAGTTCTTACTTGGCACTGAAAGCATTTTGTCTAGAGCCCTGCCACCAATGTAAAGTAACTGTCCATTAAGACATTTTGTTTTATCGTTGTATTTGTAATCAAGCAAAATAGTTATTCATCACAATATGACTAAGTCCATATCACCCAGCTCTAGCACTTCTGTAAAACAATTATTGTACTTTATCGTTAGTGTGCGTACCTGGTCCCTCTTCTTGATCTCCTCCACCTGGCGGAGCTGCTCGGAGGAGAGCACGTTCTCGATCCTCTGCATGTCCCTCATCAGCAGCCTCTGGGACTCCAGGAACTGGTCGTTGGCCCGCTGCCACGTGTGCTTCAGCTGGTTGTGCTGCTGCCGCTCCAGCTCCAGCAGGTGACAAACTAAGAAAATATGGCATTTAGAGAGAGAGGGTGAAGGATCGAGAGGGAGAGAAGTGGAGGTAAAGAGAAAGAATACTGTGCTGTACTCTTGTATTGAAGTCTCTCACATCTCTTTTCCTAAAGTTTGACAGCATGAGTTTGAATAAAGCTTTACAAGCGAGTCACCTTCATGGAGCTCTTTACGTAGTTTCTCTGCATCCTCCTGAAGGACAGACTTCTGAGTGTTGAGCACCGCCACGTACATCTCCAGGTCTGTGCGGCAGGATTTCTCTGCTTCCAGGACATGATTGAGCTCCTTTACCTACAGAATAAAAATTTGTCATCTAACTCAGATGACATATTTCAACTGTAAGCCATTTTAAGACATTTCCCCCCCCTCTGTATCACTTCAGACAGTTTTCCTTGTAAATGTCATAAATAATCAACACAAAAACATGTTTCTTTGCAAAGGATATAACCCATACCTCAATTGACATTTTGGATGGATAACATTGTTTTGTTAATAAAATTAGCATCATGGAGTTTTTGTATTGTAAAAGTCTAACTTCCACAGCATCCATTTTCCTTTCCAGTCCCCGTTGACTAACCTTTGAGGCTTCCAGCTCCTTTACCCTGTCCTCTGCCATTGTCAGCTTGCCTTTCAGAGCTGCTATCTCCTGCTCCATGGGCATCACCACCGACCGCAGCTTCTCTGCATCTTCCTGAGCCTTGGGGGGGAAAAAAGCCATTCAAATCAAGTCCAACTCTATTGACCTTGAATCAAAACAGACAAATAAGTCGAATCTAAAACAAAAGTGCTCCATTCCATTTAAATTCAGTCAATTCAGGAAGTAATCTAAAATTCTAATTCTCGTCAACGCTTCTCTATAAGAAAATTGATTTGGAATTGGTATTTGTTTCCTTCCTGAATTGAAATGGAATTGACCCCAACCCTGACAAAAGGATACATGTACTCTGATGACCCCCCCACCCCAGGTGTGAAACCAGCCTACCTTTTTCATGTCGTTCTCCAAGTTCTCTTCCTCCTGGCCACCCTCTGAGAGGCGGTGTCTCAGCTCGCCCATCTCCCTCTCCACTGCCTCCCTGTACTGGTTCCATTGAGCACGCTCCTGCTCCAGGCGCTGGTGGAACTGCACCTCGTACTCACGCACTGTGTCTGAGGGGAGGGGGGAGGTGAGCATTGACTGGTACTGTGTTGTAACTGATCCTGAGTGTAAAGCGTAGCAGTTAATTTGCAATCAGGCTCATCAATGCTTAACTATTCAACTCAATACACTTTATTTAGCCACAGGGACAGAATTGTAATCCTATTCTATTTTAATGTCTGCGTGTCAAGCTAAGATGATACATCATCAGGGCTGTAACAGAAGCATGGCAATGACATGGAATTAATGACTGCCTTTTATGAAGGCCTAGACTAGACTAAATGTTACATGGGTTACAGCTTTTCTGAAAGCCTTCCAACAGTGTCACCAACTAGATACTGAATGGCAAAATGAGAGCCAGAGGAGGCAAAGTAGAGTTAGCCTAGCTACCTTTCATGATGGCCTGTAGGGAGGCCACCTCCTCCTGCCACTGTCTCTTGACCTGGTCAACGGCCTCCTGCTTGGTGCTCTCTGACACAGTGGCCACTGCCTTGATGTTCTCCATGTCTGCCTGGGCCTGTTCCAGCTGGGCCTGGACACGACTCAGCTCCGACTGGGCCCCCTCCAGAGACGCTGCCTGGCTCTTCAGCTCCTCTGGGGAAGAAAATAGAGGAACTGAGGAAAATACAAGAGTCACATTACCATGATAAGGCCGGATATGTTCCAGGAGACCAGGGTCCGGGCGCCGAAGACGTGGATGTCGATTAAGGCAACCCGCCGCACCTCTCTGATTCAGAGGGGTTGAGTTAAATACGGAAGACATTTCAGTTGTACAACTGACTAGGTATCCCCCTTTCCCTCTCCCATATTCATGACGCTTACAATTAGTTGGGAGTTTACAATTAGCAAAATGGCATGATAGTCAACATCCCTAGTTCAATGTTCAAACGTTTTAAAAAATTGTTTAAAAAAAAATTAAGTGACGTGAATTCACAATTCAGATATGGTCCTGCATATGACCGCTAGGGGGAAATACAGTTCAATTTACCACAGTTCTGACTACCTACCAAATAGCGCTCACCTCCATTGCAAAGGCCGTGGGGATGGCAGTCCAAGAAGGAGAGTGTGGCTAAGATGCACGTCTCTCTCCAACCAAGTGGTGCACATTCATTGTTTCATAACACGTGAATTGTTTGCGTTTGATTGTTAGTGTCTATCAATTTTCCATTACATACTGTATATCACCAGTAGTACATTTACCATTAATTCCTATCATTTCTATTAGACAATGTGTTTCGTTACAGTAATTTCTGTTAATGCATTCAATATATTATTATTCGTCATTTACCATTCTCATTGTCAGAGTTGACACGTAGTTTGCAGAATGCACAACCTATGCTACACTTGTGAGAAACACGTTTTGGGTTATTTCATTCCATTTACGAGCTGTCAATTTAGTTACTGTCTTTTGTTTGGAGCGCTCGCTCCTGTCAATGTTGAATAAGGACATGCACCTGATTACGCATAGAAGTAGGCCTATAGGCTACCTGGCCTGCTAGCAAATGTAGGCATATAAATGTTCTCATTAGGGGATCTGAAAGTATTTCTGATTGGCTTAACGCACCATGACTAATGAGCTGTGGACCTTCTCAAAGTAATGCTTTCTTCTCCTCAAACAGCAAGAAAGCAAAGTCTATTTTTACATCCATTGAGAATGACAATATTTATTCAATGTATTTGAAAAATCTTTCGATAACCACTCCGCGAGAAAGGAAAAAATGTCATGCTCTGATCCAGTGGAAACTTATCCCTTGAGCAAATAGCCTACAGCTGTGTCGGTCCCAAGCTCACTGAAGCTGGAAATTCTGAGGGCCCAGAATATGTTATACAATGTTCCAAGTTTGTTAGCACAAGCTTCAGGCCAGACCCAAGTTGATATAATGTTTCAAGTTTGTTGCAGACAGGCCATGCGTAGCCAATGTGATTTATAGGATTATTTTATTAAAATCTGAATATTTTCTACCTGCAGGCTGCAATGTTTTTATTTGTTGGCTTTATGTAGGCTATTTTTAAATAGTTGGCAATGGCAATAGAAGTTACTTTTTAGGTTTGTATCATTTTAATTTGGATAGAATTTTGATTAACCACATGACAATGATTGAGATACAGTACCTAAACTTTATTAAAATGAAATTAAACTGTTCCACAAAAATGTGCATATGAAAACCATAATGGCACGCAGATCAGTAGAAATTGTAAGATAAATTGGCATTCCACATGAGAAAGGTTGCCGACTCCTCGTGTAGCCTACTACCTCCTCGTGTAGTCTACTACCTCCTCGTGTAGCCTACTACCTCCTCGTGTAGCCTACTACCTCCTCGTGTAGCCTACTACCTCCTCGTGTAGCCTACTACCTCCTCGTGTAGCCTACTACCTCCTCGTGTAGCCTACTACCTCCTCGTGTAGCCTACTACCTCCTCGTGTAGCCTACTACCAGCAACTTCAGGAGAGCAGAATCTGCTGATAGCCAGCAGGAGCGGGAGGTGGAAGGTTGGGTCAGGTTAAGTATTTTTTTCTTCTTCCTTCTACCGCAGATGTGGAAGGGAGATATCAGTGGATGCAGTGGATTGAGAAGCAACCCATGCAAAAAAAATATCTCTAGCTTAAAAAGACAAATTTTGATGGGGATGTTTTTATTATGTTAATTAGACTTCTGCAGGGAAACGGAAATTGTAGGCCAAGGGGTGTTTCGATTAAGGATTTTTTCTAAACGTTAATGATCCCTAATTCGGGTCACACCCCTACATTGAACAGTCACCTTCTTTGGACATGTAGAGCTCTTTGAACTTGGCCCGTTTCTGGTTGAACTCAGACTCCAGTTGTTGTTTGAGCTTGGAGAACTCTGCTCTCTCCTGCTCCAGGGCTGCCATTCGCTGCTGGAGCACCACTAAGGAAGAGGACAAAACAAGAACACTAAAGAAACTTCCAGAAATAAAAAAGGTATTTCTCTTTACAACCAGCAGCCTGAAAGAGGGGATGTTATTTATTAAGGGGGAATCTGGTCTAAAAAAAGTATTGTCCAGGCAGGACTGAGTGGGAGGGTAATTTGGTCTTCACTTCAACAATCACTGTTGGTGTTGTTTATAGCATACAATAAATGGAGGTCTAACTGGTGGACAAAGAGCAAATCAATCTCACTAATTGTAGCCAATCAAAATGGACGACACCTGTGCAGTACAAAATACAAAGCAGCATTCTAGGGGCAAGATCTATTAATCACTGTGTTAGCATACTGACAGTGTCAGCAAAAGGTTTGACCAGAAAGACACGCAAACTAAACAAAGATCTATGACATGAGCCTACCAAAGAACAAACTCTGGAGGTTTTCCAAGTTGTTCAGAGATTCAAGTTTATACATATAAAACAGAATGAGGTGCCTGAAAAGTAACCAATCCAAATATCATTCCTGGTGTCCAACATAATGGTTATATAGCCTACGTCTTAGAGTCCATTTCCAGCGCAGAAAGTACACTAGCTGCAAGTTCCAATCGTTGATGATTTGGGGCTTTAGGCCTACTTGAGGTAAAGGCCCATCTGTCCACTAGCTTTAGGCTACATACTGTACAGTTTTTCCCCATTCTTAATAATGCATAGCCTAACTCACTACTCAAAAAGACAACAGACCAATCTCAGTCGTTATGGAGAGCATAAACGTAGGTTTCCTAATAAATCAGTATGACTTGGAAAGTTTGCTTGCAATCAAATGCATATATAAAGCAGTAGATGCCTGAATGTTGAATAAAATTGCATTTGAACTTAAATCTACCGATTGTCTGTGCGGTTGGTCCTTCAGTGGGTTGGAATTTTAGACCAAATATCTACAGTAAAGTATTATTTATCAGACTTTTTAGAGCGTCGGTACTGCCGTTTAAATCACAGGGCACATGCGCAAATCCATGTAAACACCGGTATTGTCATGACACATTTCATTATCGCCATTACCAGATTTGGTGTAGCTAGTTGGAGAAAAATAATCCTTTCAATTCAATCATAGGCTCAATGTATAAAGACATGTTGGCTTAAAATTTCTGTGGAGTGTGGCTAACGTTACTAGCTTGCTAGTAAACTAAACTAGTCTGGAGCAAAACGTCAGACATTGGCCCGTCCCCTGGCCCGTCCCCAAGCTAACGTTACCTGTAACGTTATAACTTTAGGGCTAGACGCTACATTTTGCAAACAAACCAGAGCGGAGGATGGAGAACTAAATGACTGAATATTCATGCGTCAATAAAAACTGTTCTCGAAAACGTTTGCTACATGTACAAATATAACCACCACTATCAAATTTCCACTCCGTCGAATAACTCGCATACACTGTCAAGCGCTGCAAAACAACAATGACAGCTAGCTAGCTAACGTAGTTAGTCGAACTGTGTTGATGCTATCTAGTTAAGCGTCGTCTGTAGCTAAAATAGATCCAGCCAGATGGGTCAGCAATCATACGCCATTCTTATCGCGCAAAAATGTAACGATGCATGTATTTTCTAACAAAGTATGCACATCTAGTTTGGTGCCCGTGAAGCTCGCTATGTATAATATACATCCATTGAGAAACGTGAAATAATGGCCAAGTATAGGTAAGGTTGGTGACATGTCGGGTGATGGTGCTAGCTAAACCGAAGATTCACAGGCCGCTTATTGTATCTGGATTAGCTCGAAACGTCAACACATCATATACTTCCAAAAAAGAACTAGCTTTACCGTCGTGCTGGGGCTGCCGGGCGGATTCCGTGGCCTGTTCGGCCATGGTTTCCAGGGAGGTGGAAATGCTATAACCAGCTTGGTGTGGGAGAAAACTAGATAGAAGTGTCCAAGAAAACAGGCTGCCTCCTACATGGAAGGCAACATAATTGGAGAAACAGCTCTTTTTCTTCTTCGGCGTTTGGCATACAACGTTATGGTGCATTACTGCCACCTACTGCACTGCAGTGTGTGCCAGCGACAGGGTGAAACTAAATCCTACCTGCCAGCCCTGTTTCTCTTTAAAAAAATATTTGCGACTGTATCTAATGACGTTCTACTCAATATACTCTTTTCAACATACTCAATATATAATTTACTGTATCTCCTTCTCCCTTATACTAGATCTCAGCCTGTCTCTTTCCCTCTCATACTGCCCACACGGTATAAATACATGCCCCACTGTCTCTGTTTCCTTGCAATAATCACATTCCTGTTGGATGCTTTCCTATCCCATTTAAAGTCTTATTCATTTTACATTTACAATATAGTATTTAGCAGACACTCTTATCCAGAGCGACTTACAGTTAGTGCATTCATCTTAAGATAACTCGGTGGGACAACCACATATCACAGGCATAGAATGTTTAAAAAAATCCTCAGTAACATAGCTATCAGTAGAGTCAGAGCTAGAATGGGGGGGTTATTTATTTTCGAGGTGATGAGGATTATTTAAGATATTGTTTGAAGAGGTAGGGTTCATTTCTATTATTATTTAATTTTTTAAGGAGATTAGGATTATTTAAGATATTGTTTGAAGAGGTAGGGTTAATTTTTATTCTTTATTTTCAAGGTGATGAGGACGATTATTTAAGATACTGTTTGAAGAGGTATGTTTTCGGAAGATGGGCAGGGATTCTGCTGTCCTAGCTTCAGGTGGAAGCTGGCTCCACCATTGGGGTGCCAGTACAGTAAAGAGTTGGGACTGGGCTGAGCGGGAGCTGCCCTCCTGTAGGGGTGGGAGGGCCAAGAGACCTGAGGTGGCAGAACAGAGTGCTCAGGTTTGGGTGTAGGGTTTGAGCATAGCCTGAAGGTAGGGAGGGGCAGTTCCTCTTGCTGTTCCATAGGTAAGCACCATGGTCTTGTAGTGGATGCGAGCTTCGACTGGAAGCTTTGCAACCACCACGACAACCAGGTGTTCACGGACTATGAGAGAAAACATAGTTAAACGCCCCAATAGGTCCACAGAAGACGCAATCGCAACCACACTGCACACTGCCCTAACCCATCTGGACAAGAGGAATACCTATGTGAGAATGCTGTTCATCGACTACAGCTCAGCATTTAACACCATAGTACCCTCCAAACTCGTCATCAAGCTCGAGACCCTGGGTCTCGACCCCGCCCTGTGCAACTGGGTACTGGACTTCCTGACAGGCCGCCCCCAGGTGGTGAGTGTAGGTAACAACATCTCCACCCCGCTGATCCTCAACACTGGGGCCACACAAGGGTGCGTTCTGAGCCCTCTCCTGTACTCCCTGTTCACCCACGACTGCGTGGCCATGCACGCCTCCAACTCAATCATCAAGTTTGCAGACGACACTACAGTGGTAGGCTTGATTACCAACAACGACGAGACGGCCTACAGGGAGGAGGTGAGGGCCCTCGGAGGAGGTACATATTACCTCAACTAACCAGTGCCCCCGCACATTGCCTTGCTTGTTATTTTATTGCTGCAGTTTCATTATTTGTTACTTCTATTTTCTATTTTTTACTTATAAAGCATTGTTGGTTAAGGGCTTGTAAGTAAGCATTTCACTGTAAGGTCTGCACCTGTTGTATTCGGCGCATGTGACAAATAACATTTGATTTGACATCCTAACTTGACTTTGTTGGGTAAAGACATCAAAACAGCAGGACAGACAGTCTTCTCTGTTTCATCACGCGCTCCATCGGGTCTAAATCGCATCAAACATTTCGTCCTCCTCAACACTTAACGCCACTCCAGTGATCACTCCCTGCTCTGGAAAACAAAGCAAGTCCCGAAGTATGTGGTGCAGAGCGCCGGTTCCAACTGGATGGAAGATACACAAAAAAATCATCACAAGTCCACTTCAAGTTACTCTCACGATTCAACAGTGCCCAACCTCTTTTCCATCCAACCTGACTCCACATATGGATCAGCCATACGGCAAGGATCCATTCTGTCCAAAAAATCTACGCCCACTGGGTCAGAACCATCTTTGTCATAATCTGGACAAGGTCCTAACTCGTGGTCTTCAGTGCACCTGCCACTGCAGGTAATTCATCCTCACTCTCGTTAGGTTCAATTTCTGACCTACAGGAGTAGGTTTTTTGCCAATTTTCCTCACCACACCACTTCTTTCCTTCCTTTCCTTTTCCCTCACTGTCCATTTCCACATCTCCACGCTCTTTCCGCTCCTTCATCCTCTGTAATAGCAAACTGTTCAAATGGTTCTTGTATCTTGAATTTGCCGCCATGTCATGTCGACTCACAAAGCTCTACCAGCCTCCAGACAACATTTCACAATGTGGGGAAACAGCTCACTACGCATGTGTGAACACTAATGGAACATAACGGAGGAGTTGCATGATAATGGTAACGATGATGATAGTAGCTTAACTGGGATCTACACTGGGTGTACATATGTCAGTATAGAGATCATATCCTAGATGTCATGATTTCATTCACCCAAAATAATAACACATTGAGAGTCAACCTACACTACATTACCAAAAGTATGTGGACACCTGCTCGTCGAACATCTCATTTCCAAATCATGGGCATTAATCTGGAGTTGGTCCCCTCTTTGCTGCCATAACAGCCTCCACTATTATGGGAAGCCTTTCCACTGGATGTTGGAACATTGCTGCGGGGACTTACTTCCATTCAGCCACAAGAGCATTAGTGAGGGCATTGACGACAAACCATTTCTGCATGGACCTCGCTTTCTGCACGGGGGGCATTGTCATGCTGAAATAGGAAAGGGCCTTCCCCAAACTGTTGCCATAAAGTTGGAAGCACAGAATTGTCTAGAATGTCATTCTATGATGTAGCATTAAGATTTCCCTTCACTGGAACTAATGGGCCTAGCCCGAATCATGAAAAACAGCCCCAGACCATTAATCCTCCTCCACCAAACTTTACAGTTGGCACGATGCATTCGGGCAGGTAGCGTTCTTCTGGCCAAACCCAGATTTGTCCATCAGACTACCAAATGGTGACGCGTGATTCATCACTCCAGAGAACGCATTTCCACTGCTCCAGAGTCCAATGGCGGCGAGCTTTATACCACTCCAGCCGATGCTTGGCATTGTGCATGGTGATCTTAGGCTTGTGTGCGGCTGCTCGGCCATGGAATCCCATTTCATGAAGTTCCCGACTAACAGTTTTTGTGCTGACATTGCTTCCAGAGGGAGTTTGGAGCTCGGTAGTGAGTGTTGCAACAGAGGACAGACAATTTTTACGAGCTACCCGCTTCAGCACTCGGCGGTCCCATTCTGTGAGTTTTTGTGGCCTACCACTTCAGCCGTTGTTGCTCCTAGACGTTTCCACTTCACAATAACAGCACTTACAGTTGACCGGGGCAGCTCTAGCAGGGCAGAAATTTGATGAACTGACTTGTTGGAAAGGTGGTATCCTATGACAGTGCCACGTTGAAAGTCACTGAGCTCTTCAGTGGTAGTGGTAGTGTGCTCGATTTTATACACCTGTCAGCAATGGGTGCTGAATAACTTTTTGAGGATCTGGGGACCCATGCCAAATCTTTTCAGTCTCCGGAGAGGGAAAAGGTGTTGTTGTGCCCTCTTCACGACTGTCTTGGTGCGTTTGGACAATGATAACTTGTTGGTGATGTGGATAACAAGGAACTTCAAACTCTCGACCTGCTCCACTACAGCCCCAACGATGTTAATGGGGGCCTGTTCGGCTCTCCTTTTCCTGTAGTCCACGATCATCTCCTTTGTCTTGCTCACATTGAGGGAGAGGTTGTTGTCCTGGCACCACACTGCCATGTCTCTGACCACCTCCCTATAGGCTGTCTCATCGTTGTTGGTGATCAGGCCTACCACTGTTGTGTCGTCAGAAAGCTTAATAATGGTGTTGGAGTCGTGCCTGGCCATGCAGTTGTGGGTGAACCGGGAGTACAGGAGGGGACTAAGCATGCACCCCTGAGGGGCCCCAGTGTTAAGGACCAGAGTGGCAGATGTGTTGTTGCCTACCCTCCCCACCTGGGGGCGGCCCACCAGGATGTCCAGGATCCAGTTGCAGAGGGAGGTGTTTAGTTCCAGGGTCCTTAGCTTAGTGATGAGCTTTGTAGGCACTATGGTGTTGAACGCTGAGCTCTAGTCAATGAACAGCGTTCTCACATAGGTGTTCCTTTTGTCCAGGTGGGAAAGGGCAATGTGAAGTGCGATTGAGATTGCTTCATCTATGGATCGTTGGGGTGGTATGCGAATTGGAGTGGGTCTAGGGTTTCGGAATAATGGTGTTGATGTGAGCCATGATCAGCCTTTCAAAGCACTTAATGGCTACCGACGTGAGTGCTAGGTAGGTTACCTTCACATTCTTGGGCACAGGGACTATGGTGGTCTGCTTGAAACATGTAGGTATTACAGACTTGGTCAGGGAGAGGTTGAAAATGTCAGTGAAGATATTTGCCAGTTGGTCAGCACATGCTCTGAGTACACACTGGTAATCCATCTGGCCCCGTGACATTGTGAATGTTGACCTGTTTAATGGTTTTGCTCACATCGGCTACACAGAGTGTGATCACACAGTCGTTCGGAACAGCTGGTGCTCTCATGCATGATTCAGTGTTGCTTGCCTCGAATAGAGCATAAAAGGCTTGTCTGGTAGGCTCACGTCACTGGGTAGCTCGTGGCTGTGCTTCCCTTTGTAGCCCATAATAGTTTGCGAGACCTGCCACATCCGACGGGCATCAGAGCCGGTGTAGTAGGATTCAATCTTAGTCCTGTATTGACGCTTTGCCTGTTTGATGGTTCGTCTGAGGGCATAGCAGGATTTCTTAGAAGCGTCCGGATTAGTGTCCCACTCCTTGAAAGCGGCAGCTGTAGCCTTTAGCTCGGTGCGGATGTTGCCTGTAATCCATGGCTTCTGGTTGGGATATGTAAGTACGGTCACTGTGGGGACGACATCGTCAATACACTTATTGATGAAGCCGGTGACTGAGGTGGTATACTCCTCATTGCCATTGGATGAATCACAGAACACATTCCAGTCTGTGCTATCAAAACAGTCCTGTAGCGTAGCATCCAAATCATCTGACCACTTCCATATTGAGTGAGTCACTGGTACGTACTGGTTTCGTTTTTTCTTGTAAGCAGGAATCAAGAGGATAGAATTATGGTCCGATTTGCCACATGGAGGGTGAGGGAGAGCTTTGTATGCGTCCCTGTGTGTGGAGTAAAGGTGGTCTAGAGGTTTTTTTCCCCCTGGTTGCACATGTGACATGCTTGTAGAAATGAGGTCAAACGGATATAAGTTTGCCTGCATTAATGTCCTCGGCCTCTAGGAGCGCCGCTTCTGGATGAGCATTTTCTTGTTTGCTTATGGCCTTATACAGCTCGTTGAGTGCAGTCTTAGTTCCAGCATCGGTTTGTGGTGGTAAATAGACAGCTACAAATAATATAGATGAGAACTCTCTTGGGAGATAGTGTGGTCTACAGCTTATCATCAGGTACTCTACCTCAATCGAGCAATACCTCGAGACTTCTTTAATATTCGACATCGCACACCAGCAGTTATTGACAAATAAACACACACCCCCACCCCTCGTCTTACCAGACGTAGCTGCTCTGTCCTGTCGATGCACGGAAAACCCAGCCAGCTCTATATTAGCCGTGTCATCGTTCAGCCACGACTCTGTGATACATTACAGTTTTTAATGTCCCGTTGGTAGGGTAGTCTCGGCCGTAGATCATCGAGTTCGTTTTCCAGTGGTTGCACGTTGGCAAATAGAACCGATGGTAATGCCGATTTACTCACTCACCTCCGAATCCTCACAAGGCACCCTGATCTTCTCCCTCTGTATCTCCGCCTTTTCCTCATCTTTCCTTCATCTCACAGCTCAATGCGTTCCTGTCTAGTCCTGATTGAGTAGTGGAGATCACTATGGTTGACCTGTTTCTCCTTTGCACTGTACTATACTGTGCTGTTCATTGACTATAGCTCAGCATTCAGCGCCTCTTCAACCTCAGGAGACTGAAGACATTTGGCTTGTCACCTAAAACCCTCACAAACTTTTAGATGCACAATTGAGAGCATCAGGTCGGGCTGTATCGCCGCCTGGTACGGCAACTGCACCACCCACAACTGCAATGCATCAATGCATCACCAGGGGCAAACTACATGCCCTCCAGGACACCTACAGCACCCGATGTCACAAGAAGGCCAAAAGGATCATCAAGGACAACAACCACCCGAGCCACTGCATGTTCAATCCGCTACCATCCAGAAGGCGAGGTCAGTACAGGTGCATCAAAGCTGGGAACGAGAGACTGTTAAACAGGCATCACTAACACAGAGAGGCTGCTGGCTACATACAGACTTGAAATCATTGGCCACTTTAGTAAATGGATCACTAGTCACTTTAATAATGTTTACATATCTTGCATCACTCATCTCATACTTATGTACTGTATTTTATACCATCCATTGCATCTTGCCTATGCCGCTCTGTCATTGCTCATCCATATATTTATATGTATATATTCTTATTTCATTCCTTTACTTAGATTTGTGTGTATTAGGTAGTTGTTGTGAAATTGTTAATTACATTTTAGATATTGCTGCACTGTCAGAACTAAAAGGACAAGCAATAACATCTGCTAACCATGTGTATGTGACCAATACAATTTGATTTGATTAGTTGACAGTTAGTTGACTCTATGGCTCATGGTCAAACTGATGATCAATGCCGTGGAACGAGCCGTTGGCATGGGGATCTCTATTGACAAATCATACATCTGAGTATGTTGGCAAGAACGATAATAAGTCAACTAAAAAACTGCAGGTTGTAAACGGTCAAAGACCTCCACGTTATTGGACTGATCAAACCAGAGACATGCACAGAAGCTGTCTGATAGACTGTCTTACTCCCAGCTGAAATAAACACATTTGAGTTTGACTTCTCCGATTCGCAACTTTCCAACACGGGGTTGCAGCAGCATTGCTTAGTAACCACGGCACATGGTAGACCTTATTGGTCCTTTTATTCATTTTCCCTTCTGTCTCTATCACGCACACACACACACTGCATGCAGCAAAGTGATGGGTGTGGGTAGTTCCTTTAATATGACAGAGGAAATGAGTTGGCTGAAGCCTCAGACCTCAGAAGTGAATCATGATCCCATAAGAGTCTCCCTATCTTCTGTACACAGCTTAGAACTAAGAATATCATTGACCCACACAATCCTAGTTTTCAGCTGTTCAACTTTCCTTGTAAGGTAAGTCATATGCCATCTATTTGAGAGGTGTATTCTATTGTCATAAGAACAAGGAAATGCTTCTTTGTCAGCAAAATATTTTCTTCTAGGCTATAGCATACTATAAAACTGTGCTGACCATAGAACCTTATTGTTCAATAAATCCATTAGGTGATATTGTTATTGTTTGATTATAGTGTTGATAAAATAACTATATGTTATTTTATAAGAATAACCATAACCTATGGAGGCAGGTTGGGGGTTTATTTTGTATGATAATTACTGTTGGTGATGGTAGTTTACTACCATAAAGGTCTTATTTATCATTTATTTATTATTCATTTAAAATTTAAATAAATAACAATTTAACAATAGCCTACTCTGCAACACCTTTTAATTGTGAATACATCATCTCTCTCTGACCAGAACTTCTTAGAAAAAGTACATTGCCGGAAGTTATTTAGTTCTATAAAAAAGTATGCAGCTGTGACAGGATGTTGTGCATGTTGTCTGATAAACATAGGTCATTTACATCAAACTCTGGTCACAGAGATAAGTGTGAATTAGTACCATTTACCAGTTGTGTCTGTGGCAAACACAGTTCATGGGAAATATATGAACTTAACTTTCATTACAGCTAAAATGTAAATGTGGTATTAGGTGCATGTAAGGGTTCTCAGGATTGAGCGTGACTGTCAAAAAAACAGAAGAATGAGATTGATGTAAAAATCAAATCACTTTTCCCCTTTGATTTAGTACAATTGTCTACACCATTTTTATTTATCAATTATAGAGATAATAAAACAGTCTGCTTCAATGGAAAGCAATGACAGTAATAAGTGGCATGTCAACACTGCTCTTATACAGTGGAGGCTAAAATAACCACAAGACTTGGCCAGTTCAGAAAATGGGGAAGTGAGATGTCATGGAGAAAAAGCAGAAATGCAGAACGATGTTGATGTGGGCGCCCACCAGTTATTTACTTGTATTAGGTCGTTCCACAAAGACATGCGAGAGCAGAAAAAATGTAGCATCTTGACATTTCCCCCCGTGCACCCTCTGACTTCTAGGAAGATTTAAACCTAACATTTCAGTTAGTAAGTTTGTAACGTCATAGTTATTTTGTTGATTTGACAGTCATTTCTGAAGATTTCTTTATTTCATGCGATTAGTGATTAATTTACATCTGTCCCTCATTTTAAGATCAACCCTGTTATGTGTGCTGAACTCTATTTTTAATATAGTGAAACTATTCCTTTTTAAAATATTTTTTGCAAAAGAAACATTGAACATCTACAGTGCATTTGGAAAGTTCAGACCCTTTCCCTTTTTCCAAATGGTGTTACGTTAAAGCCTTATTCTAAAATGGATTAAAAAAAAATAATAATCCTCATCAATCTACACACAATACACCATAATGACAAGCGTAAACAGGTTTTTCGATTTAATTTATTTTTTAAATACCTTATTTACATAAGTATTCAGACCCTTTGCTATAAGACTTTAAATTGAGCTCAGGTGCGTTCTGTTTCCATTGATCATCCTTAAGAGGTTTCCACAACTTGGAGTCCACCTGTGGTAATTCAATTGATTGTAAATGATTTGGAAAGTCACACACACCTGTCTATATAAAAGGTCCCACAGTTGACAGTGCATTTCAGGCAAAAACCAAGTCATGAGGTCAAAGGAATTGTCCGTAGAGGTCCGGGACAGGATTTTGTCGAGGCACAGATCTAGGAAAGGGTACAAAAACATTTCTGCAGCATTGAAGGTCCCCAAGAACACAATGGCCTCCACCATCCTTAAATGGAAGAAGTTTGGAACCACCAAGACTCTTCCTAGAGCTGGCTGCCAAGCCAAATTGAGCAATCGGGGGAGAAGGGCCTTGGTCGGGGAGGTGACCAAGAACCCGATGTTCTCTCTGAAGGAGTTTCAGAGTTCCTCTGTGGAGATGGGAGAACCTTCCAGAAGGACAACCATCTCTGCAACACTCCACCAATCAGGCCTTGATGGAAGCCCCTCAGTAAAATGCACATGACACCCCACTTGGAGGTTGCACCTAAAGGAGTCTGACTCTCAGCCAAGCGTCACGTCTGGAGGAAACCTGGCACCATCCCTATGGTGAGCCATGGTGGTGGCAGCATCATGCTGTGTGGATGTTTTTCAGGGGCAGGGACTAGGAGACTAGTTAGGATCAAGGTAAAGATGAACGGAGCAAAGTACAGACATCCTTGATGAAAATCTGCTCAGGACCTCAGACTGGGGCCAAGGTTAACCTTCCAATAGGACAACAAGCCTAAGCACACAGCCAAGACAACGCAGGAGTGGTTTCAGGACAAGTGTCAATGTCCTTGAGTGGCCCAGCCAGAGCCGAACATGAACCCGATCGAACATCCTCTCGAGAGACCTGAAAATAGCTGTGCAGCGACACTCTCCATCCAACCTGACAGAGCTTGAGAGGATCTACAGAGAAGAAATGTGAGAAACTCCCCAGATACAGGTGTGCCAAGCTTGTAGCGTCATACCGAAGACTTGAGGCTGTAATTGCTGCCAAAGGTGCTTCAACAAAGCACTGAGTAAAGCATCTGAAAAATTACAGTTGAACTCGGAAGATTACATACACTTAGGTTGTAGTCATTAAAACTTGTTTTTCAACCACTCCACAAATTTCTTGGTAAAACTGTCGTTTTGGCAAGTCGGTTAGCACATATACTTTGTGCATGACACAAGTCATTTTTACAACAATTGTTTACAGACAGATTATTTCACTGTATCACAATTCCAGTAGGTTAGAAGTTTAAATACACTAAGTTGACTGTGCCTTTAAACAGCTTGGAAAATTCCAGAAAATTATGTAATGTCTTTAGAAGCTTCTGATAGGCTAATTGACATCTTTTGAGTCAATTGGAGGTGTACCTGTGGAGGTATTTCAAGGCCTACCTTCAAACTCAGTGCCTCTTTGCTTGACATAATGGGAAAATCAAAAGACCTCAGAAAAACATTGTAGACCTCCACAAGTCTGGTTCATCCTTGGGAGCAATTTCCAAATGCCTGAAGGTACCATGTTCATCTGTACAAACAATAGTACGCAAGTATAAACACCATGGGACCATGCAGCCGTCATACCACTCAGGAAGGAGACGCGTTCTGTCTCCTAGAGATGAATGTACTTTGGCGCGAAAAGTGCAAACAGCAAAGGACCTTGTGAAGATGCTGGAGGAAACAGGTACCAAAGTATCTATATCCACAGTAAAACGAGTCCTATCTCGACATAACCTGAAAGGCCGCTCAGCAAGGAAGAAGCCACTGCTTCAAAACCGCCATAAAAAAGCCAGACTACAGTTTGCAACTGCACATGGGGACACTTTTTGGAGAAATATCCTCTGGTCTGATGAAACAAAAATAGAACTTTTAGGCCATAATGACCATCGTTATGTTTGGAGGAAAAAGGGGAAGCTTGCAAGCTGAAGAACACCATCCCAACCGTGAAGCACTGGGGTGGCAGCATCCTGTTGTGGGGTGTGCTTTGCTGCAGGAGGGACTGGTGCACTTTACAAAATAGATGACATCATGAAGCAGGAAAATTATGTGTATATATTGAAGCAACATCTCAAGACATCAGTCAGGAAGTTAAAGCTTGGTCGCAAATGGGTCTTCCAAATGGACAATGACCCCAAGCATACTTCCAAAGTTGTGGCAAAATGGCTTAAGGACAACAAAGTCAAGGTATTGGAGTGGCCATCACAAAGCCCTGTCCTCAATCCTTTGGAAAATTTGTGGGCAGACCTGAAAAAGCATGTGCGAGCAAGGAGGCCAACAAACCTGACTCAGTTACACCAGCTCTGTCAGGAGGAATGGGCCAAAATTCATCCAACTTATTGTGGGAATCTTGTGGAAGGCTACCTGAAACGCTTGACCAAAGTTAAACAATTTAAAGGCAATGCTACCAAATACTCATTGAGTGTATGTAAACTTCTGACCCACTGGGAATGTGATGAAATAAATAAAAGCTGAAATAAATCTCTATTATTCTGACATTTCACATTCTTAAAATAAAGTGGTGATCCTAACTGACCTAAGACAGGGAATGTTTACTAGGATTAAGTGTCAGGAATTGTGAAAAACGGAGTAAATGTATTTGGCTAAGGTGTATGTAAACTTCCGACTTCAACTGTATGTAAATGTGATATTTACTTTTTTTATATTGAATGCATTTGCAGAAATTTCAAAACAGTTTTTGCTTTATCATTATGGAGTGTTGTGTACTTTTTAGAATAATTTTAGAATAAGGCTGTAATGTAACAAAATGTGGAAAAAGTCAAGGGATCTGAATATTTTCCAAATGCACTGTAATAGTCAAATCAGTGGAAATGCAAGTAACCTGGTTCTACTCTTTTTGGCCATTTTCTGGTGTTTTGTGGTGGGAAACTGAGCACGTTGAGCATAACACGTCAACCCTGTTATCCATAGACAGGCTAGACATTTGTTTTTATTCTTTGTGTGGCTTGCATTCAATTGCCACATTTGCACACAAGCTTCGATTCCCTGTCACAAGGGGATTGATGGCTGATTTAACATGAAATTGTAAAACCTGTTATTTTATTTGGCACTTAGGGAAATGTGTTTTTTATGAAGTTGAACATGTGTTAAAATCATGTGCAATCAAACATTAATTTTTTAACAAGTTACACCTCTTGCAAAATCTTTCAAGAAGCCATTTCTATGGAATTTTGTGAGAGGTCATCATCAATTACTTACATGTATATTTGGGCTCCTTTGTGCACTGTGGACTAGATCACTCATGGAACCTTTACGAGAACTCTTCTGGCTGTGGGTGGTTCTTGGAATGATTTTTGTTTCCTTGGTAATAGGTCTCATCTTCATTCTTATCAACAAGTGTATTTCCAAGAAAGGTAAGTATTTTCAATTACACTATTACATCAGAAGCATTATTGTGAGCGTTACAGATCCATTTATCTCTACTTATATGAGCTATCTTTTCAAAGTATTGTATCAACAATTGTCTTGTCTTTTTTACAGCTGCTGAACAATACAATACAAATACACCAAGTCGCACTACACCTCAGTATTATGCCCAGTAAGTGTCTTGCACTATTTTCAGCTGATGTAGATGTAACCTAAATTTCTATTGACACTTATAGTGGTTGAATTTGTTGACTCATTATCACAATTAAAACCACAAGTTTGGTCCTCTATTCCTCAACCCTTCGATTCAATTTAGGGCGAGTTGTTTTAAGCATTCTCAGTAGTCCAGGGAAGGGAGGGGTTTTGTAAAAAGTATTTTCCAAAGTGGAGATCTAATTTCTCGGGTTTCTCCCCTACCCAGGAGCAGCAAATATCATCTCAAAGATCTGGAGGATGATTTGCCTCCTTTACCACCCAGGACTCAGTTTCTCACATCCTGTCCCAGTAAGCATCAGGTTTAATTCAATAATCTTTTAAATGAAATCATGAGCACACATTGGGAGTAATATTACATAAGGATAAGCTGTTGTGTTATAACATTCACAATAGGAACCTTTTACGCCCACACAGTAACAAAACACTTTTTAGGCCCTGTACAACGTCAGCCTCAACTGTCAATAATGTGCGTCTTGTCTTTCCAGAGACCGAAAGCTATGAGAACCTTGTAGGGCTACCTGACTATGTGAAAGTAGATGACAATGCCCCTCCTCCACCGTACCATCACACAGAGACACCGGCGTGTAAGGAGAATTGCCATGACGGCATTTCAGAGGACTACGATAACATCGGAGCAGACTGCGAGATTGAGGAGGACTATGATGATCTGGGATAAAGCCAGAGGCAACGGAGACTATACTAAAGACACTGTTGTGGTACCTATGTAATGTATACTCCTACTAGCCAATAATAGATTCTGCAGAAGTACGACTATCCCTCAGCTGATATGGCTTCATGTTTTAATCATTTATTTGGCAATGCTTTACCAGTTTGCAGAAGACTAAAGTATAGCTTTCTGGTATTTACCAAAAAGCTCTCTTGTAACAATGGACAATTTTACTTTTAAGAATTCAACACAATTTAGTTGTGTTTCAGGGTATACTATGTAACTGAAACTATTAGGCTGAGTTAGCAGGGGTGGGGAAAGCTGTGTAGTTTCAAAATGAATATTGAACATAATGGAAAAATGTGCACAGAAAATTAACAATCTTAGTAATTACCTAGTACCATATGATTGTCAATGGTGCTTGTTTTGCTAACTTTTTAAATCCCAAAGACCAAACCAGTTGTATCAGGAATCAACACAAGTGAAGTGGTATATTTAACCATTTCACTCAGTCTTTACATCTGAGCAGTAACCTCAGAGGCTTACTGAGTTTATAAACCAGCATAGTTGTTAAAACCCTGTAGTTCTAGGAATCATCCATGTTAGATTGTGTTTACAACTGTGTA
This sequence comes from Salvelinus alpinus, assembly GCF_045679555.1. NCBI lineage: Eukaryota > Metazoa > Chordata > Actinopteri > Salmoniformes > Salmonidae > Salvelinus > Salvelinus alpinus. Next base: position 81,562,758 of record NC_092086.1, read on the forward strand.
CTTATGCTCTTAGCTCACTATGGATCATGAAGCAGCAGACCTTGCATGTTTTATGAAACCAATAACTGTAAAAGGTTTCCAACAGATCAGATATAGAGTGTAAGAAGAGAAATGGGTGAAAAGGTGACTTTCCTTGTCCACCAGTGACAACTTCCTTTAGCAAAGTTAAAGATTAGATCCTCTGGTTATTGACAATGGAACAAATAGGCATTTCAAAATCTGTATTGATTAAAATACGAATGTAATCTATAAGCCCTGACATAAAAGGTAAAGAACTGCAAAAAGGTGAAGCGTATACTACTGACTATGTAACCGAAACTTTAAAAAAAAGAGAAGCCGTTTAGTTTCAATTTGAATACTGATAGGGTTTGCAGGGGTTTCAAAATGGCTAGTCTTGTCGAGCATAGAAGCCTGGCATGCAACACAATGGTCGGTCAAATTTACTCTCCCTTTCTTCCACACTGCAATGTCTTCTCCTACCACAGGAGGGCAGTACTACAGAGTAACGTATGCTTGTTTGATTTGTCCACAGTACATGTTCTACAGTTGCAATAAACAATGTAAGTTATGTAAGTGTTCTCACATTGTTGATCCTAGTGCATCCAAGCACTCTTTTGTTACTGGAATCAAATGACTGAATACATTACTAATTTCATTATGGAACTCCTTACAGAAAAACTTGCTTCAACTGATGCAACACAGCAGAAAATTTACAAAGAAAATATCTCCAGCATTATCTACATATGCCACACGTTTATTCTTTTTAAAAAGTAAAAGAACACACTCAATCTGAATTCATTCATTCAGATTTTTTCCACTGTTTCCCATCATTTGACAATATTGAGCATCATTTTTTCCCCACAGAGATAAAGCCAAATCTCAACCATCAAAAGTCACTTCCTGTTACGTCCACTCATGTGGTCTTAAAGTGAGAGTCTGGCTTATTGATCAGTTTGAGGGAGATGTAAGTCACACAACAATCTCCGAAAAGCTCTGGTTGGAGATTGCCGTTTTCCATCCAGAACTAGAGAAACAAGTCGGAAAAAAAGACCAAGTTTGTCCCTCTGTCTCTCACTGAGGAAAAGTCCATTATAAAGTGATCCTGTGGTGTGGGGCTAGATTAACCCCCGAGGCGCTGTCCCTCTCCCCAGGCGAACCCCCCCGGACGCTCCTCGGGAAGAGGGTTGTAGTTGGCATCCTCCTCTGGAGTGTCAAACAGCATCTTACTGTGAGAGAGAATTACAGAGACAGGTGAAGGATCTACATACAGTGCATTCGGCAAAATATTCAGACCCCTTGACTTTTTCCACATTTTGTTATGTTACAGCCTTACTCTAAAATGGATTAAATTGTTTTCCTCAATCTACACACACAATACCCCATAATGACAAAGCAAAAAGTATATATATTTTTATAAAAAACATACCTTATTAACATAAGTATTCAGACTCTTTGCTAAGAGACTCGAAATTAAGCTCAGGTGCATCCTGTTTCCATTGATCATCCTTGAGATGTTTCTACAACTTGGAGTCCACCTGTGGTAAAATCAATTCATTGGCCTTGATACAGAAAGGCACTCACCTGTCTATATAAAAAGGTCCCACAGATGACAGTGCATGTCAGAGCAAAAACCAAGCCATGAGGTCGAAGGAATTCTCCGGAAACCTCCAAGACAGGATTGTGTCGAGAGACAGATCCGGGGAAGGATACAAAACATTTCTGCAACATTGAAGGTCCCCAAGAACACAGTGGCCTCCATCATTCTTAAATGGAAGAAGTTTGCGACCACCAAGACTCTTCCAAGAGCTGGCTGCCCAGCCAAACTGAGCAATCGGGGGAGAAGGGCCTTGGTCAGGGAGGTGACCAAGAACCCGATGGTCACTCTGCCAGAGCTCCAGAGTTCCTCTGTGGAGATGGGAGAACCTTCCAGAAGGACATCCATCTCTGCAGCACTCCACCAATCAGGCCTTTATGGTAGAGTGGCCAGACGAAAGTCACTCCTCAGTAAAATGCACATGACAGCCCGCTTGGAGTTTGCCAAAAGGCACCCAAAGACTCATACCATGAGAAACAAGATTCTCTGGTCTGATGAAACCAAGATTGAACTCTTTAGCCTGAATGCCAAGCGTCCCATCTGAAGGAAACCTGGCACCATCCCTACGGTGAAGGATGGTGGTAGCAGCATCATGCTGTAAGGATGTTTTTCAGCGGCAGGGACTGGGAGACTAGTCAGGATCGAGGGAAAGATGAACAGAGCAAAGTACAGAGAGATCCTTGATGAAAACCTGCTCCTGAGCACTCAGGAACTCGGACTGGGGCAAAGGGTCACCTTCCAATAGGACAACGACCCTAAGCACACAGCCAAGACAACACAGAAGTGGTTTCAGGACAAGTCTCTGAATGTCTGAGTGGTCCAGGCCAGAGCCTGGACTTGACCAATTCTGGAGAGAACTGAAAATAGCTGTGCAGCGACACTCCCCATCCAACCTAACAGAGCTGTAGAGAATCTGCATTAAAAAATGTGAGAACCTCCCCAAATACAAGTGTGCCAAGCTTGTAGCGTAATACCCAATAATTCTTGAGGCTGTAATCGCTGCCAAAGGTGCTTCAACAAAGTACTGAGTACAGGGTCTGCATACTTATGCAAATGGTTATTTCTCTTTTTTTGCACAAAAATCTAAACCTGTTTTTGCTTTGTCATTATGGGGTATTGTATGTAGATTGATGAGAAAAACAAAACAATTCAATCAATTTTAGAATAAGGCTGTAACAAAACATGGAAAAAAGTCAAGGGATCTGAATACTTTCCAAATGCACTGTATACCAAACAAAACAGTGCAATATGCTTAAGATGCATACATACAGTTGAAGTAAGAAGTTTACATACACCTTAGCCAAATAGATTTAAAGTCAGTTTCACAATTCCTGACATTTAATCCTAGTAAACGTTCCCTGTCTTAGGTCAGTTAGGATCACCACTTTATTTTAAGAATGTGATATGTCAGAATAATAGAGATTTATTTCAGCTTTTATTTCTTTCATCACATTCCCAGTGGGTCAGAAGTTTACATGCACTCAATGAGTATTTGGTAGAATTGCCTTTAAATTGTTTAACTTGGGTCAAACGTTTTGGGTAGCCGTCCACAAGCTTCCCACAATAAGTTGGGTGAATTTTGGCCCATTCCTCCTGACAGAGCTGGTGTAACTGAGTCAGGTTTGTAGGCCTCCTTGCTCGCACACGCTTTTTCAGTTCTGCCCACACATTTTCTACGGGATTGAGGTCAGGGTTTTGTGATGGCCACTCCAATACCTCGACTTTGTTGTCCTTAAGCCATTTTGCCACAACTTTGGAAGTATGCTTGGGGTCATTGTCCATTTGGAAGACCCATTTGCGACCAAGATTTAACTTCCTGACTGATGTCTTGAGATGTTGCTTCAATATATCCACATAATTTTCCTGCCTCATGATGCCATCTATTTTGTGAAGTGCACCAGTCCCTCCTGCAGCAAAGAACCCCCACAACATGATGCTGCCACCCCGTGCTTCATGGTTGGGATGGTGTTCTTCGGCTTGCAAGCTTCCCTTTTTCCTCCAAACATAACTATGGTCATTATGGCCTAACAGTTCTATTTTTGTTTCAACAGACCAGAGGACATTTCTCCAAAAAGTACAATCTTTGTCCACATGTGCAGTTGCAAACCGTAGTCTGGCTTTTTTTATGGCGGTTGTGGAGCAGTGGCTTTTTCCTTGCTGAGCGGCCTTTCAGGTTATGTCAATATAGGACTCGTTTTACTGTGGCTATAGATACGTTTGTACCTGTTTCCTCCAGCATCTTCACAAGGTCCTTTGCTGTTGTTCTGGGATTGATTTGCACTTTTCACACCAAAGTACGTTCATCTCTAGGAGACAGAACGCATCTCCTTCCTGAGCGGTATGACGGCTGCGTGGTCCCATGGTGTTTATACTTGCATACTATTGTTTGTACAGTACAGATGAACGTGGTACCTTCAGGCATTTGGAAATTGCTCCCAAGGATGAACCAGACTTGTGGAGGTCTACAATTTTTATTCTGAGGTCTTGGCTGATTTCTTTTGATTTTACCATGAGGTCAAGCAAAGAGGCACTGAGTTTGAAGGTAGGCCTTGAAATGCCTCCACAGGTTCACCTCCAATTGCCTCAAATGATGTCAATTAGCCTATCAGAAGGTTCTAAAGCCATGACATGCCTTTTATGGAATTTTCCAAGCTGTTTAAAGGCACAGTCAACTTAGTGTATGTAAACTTCTGAACCACTGGAATTGTGATACAGTGAATTATAAGTGAAATAATCTGTCTGTAAACAATTGTTTGAAAAATTACTTGTGTCATGCACAAAGTAGATGTCTTAACCGACTTGCCAAAACTATAGTTTGTTAAAAGAAATGTGTGGAGTGGTTGAAAAACGAGTTAAGGCCTCCCGGGTGGCGCAGTGGTCTAGAGCACTGCATCGCAGTGCTATGCTGCGCCACCAGAGTCTGGGTTCGCGCCCAGGCTCTGTCGCAGCCGGCCGCGACCGGGAGGTCCGTGGGGCGACGCACAATTGGCTTAGCGTCGTCCGGGTTAGGGAGGGTTTGGCCGGTAGGGATATCCTTGTCTCATCGCGCTCCAGCGACTCCTGTGGCGGGCCGGGCGCAGTGCGCGCTAACCGAGGGGGGCGGGTGCACGGTGTTTCCTCCGACACATTGGTGCGGCTGGCTTCCGGGTTGGAGGCGCGCTGTGTTAAGAAGCAGTGCGGCTTGGTTGGGTTGTGCTTCGGAGGACGCATGACTTTCGACCTTCGTCTCTCCCGAGCCCGTACGGGAGTTGTAGCGATGAGACAAGATAGTAATTACTAGCGATTGGATACCACGAAAATTGGGGAGAAAAGGGGATAAAATTTATAAAAAATATTTAAAAAAAAAAAAAAAAAATTAAAAATAAAAACGAGTTTTAATGACTCCAACCTAAGTGTATGTAAACTTCCAACTGTACATACATAACTCATCTGATAAATGGATGGTATATTTCTACTTTTATTAAGAGCTATTGATGTGCCCTTCCTTTTCTGGAATAATACCAATCAGGATAGACAACATTGTCACGGCCTCTTCCAAGGACAGCATACCTTCAGAACACCATGTCAAAACATTTGTTACAACATTGTTAATGATTGCAATTTCCATATATTAATAACTATTGTTTACTCTGTATCAAGCTTACTGCTATTTGTTTATGTGTCCCCCATCTCTCCAGCAACATCATCTCTCAGCAGACTCGTGGGGTAAACACTACAGCTTCTATCATAAGACAAATTAATTATTGGACTGTACTAGAACCATATCAAACTTATAAATGGCCAAACTTACAGAAAAAAGGGAGTCTTGAGCCATCTGCCACCACCTGGCTGGTTTGGGAACACATCCTCCAGAAAGAAGTACACATGACCCACAGCGATACCTTAGGGAAGGGAACACAGCATTGACACGACTAGTCACCACTCCTCAATGGTCAATAAGGCAACACTTTGGATCTTAAAGCCATTAATAACATTGATGCATTACAGAAATTTGCTATGGTGGTTAGAGCGACTGGTACCTAGTAAATCCACAATGATGGAGTTGCCCAGCAGCAAAGAGAATCCCATGAGCACCCAAGGGAGAAAGGGCGCCTGAAAGTTCAGCAGGCCAAAGAAGTTCATGCGAACGTTGGGGTTACGCCTGCTCCACACGTACACCAGCATGATGGTGAAGGCTTGGCCCAAGAACACCAGACTCACAAAGGTGCCAAATATCTTTGTGCTTACTGAGAAAAAAAGTGATTGGTGGATTGAATTGTGGCATACAGCATTATTCGAGTTGATTTACCCTAACTTAGGAAAGGAAAGGGGATACCTAGTCAGTTGCACAACTGAATGCATTCAACCAAGATGTGTATTCTGCATTTAACCCAACCCCTCTGAATCAGAGCGGTGCGGGGGGCTGACTTAACTGACGTCCGCGGCATAATGGTTGATTTTCCCCCCCTTGTCAGCTCGAGGATTCGAACCAGCGACCTTTCGGTTACTGGCGCAAAGCTCTTAACCTCTAGGCTACCTGTCGCCAACTGCAGACAATCAACCAATTGATTCTCAGGTTTGACAACTAGCCTAAACAAAGCTTTAAAAAAATTAGAATAATAATAATATTCAGGTGGCAAGGGATGTGACTGTTGCGTAAGAGCTTCTCATTAAGGCACCTGTGGATAACATAGGCCTACATATTTCCTGTACACACATACAGCATTATACAACAGTAGGCCTTAGTAAGAGCTCAATCAGAAGCTTGCTAAGAATGACAAATAAAGGTACATTAAGTCTATGTGGTGCTGAACATGTCTCGACTCCTGCAGTATCAACTAAGACCATGAAAGTAACAGTGTTACAAGGATACAGTCATCAGAAGGCCACCGAAGAGGAACATGAAGACAAAGTCAGCGGTGCGGCCCCTGAAAGAGCCCTCCTCCAGCATACGACAGTATCGATACCTGGAAGCCAACGGTTAAGGTAATCTGGCAAGGGCAAAGCAAATACTAAACCTATAATTCACTATGATTAGACAGTTGCATCATGATTAAAAATGAATGAAACATGGCTCGCCTTCTTGTTCAAGACAAGCATTTTATTAGTCGCATAGTGCTTCCAATCAAAGGGACGCAAAATATACATTTCACAAGTTCACTCAGGGCAAGACATGTGCAACAGAAAAAGGATACAAAAAAATCATATTGAAAAGGAAGTTGAAGCCAACTGGACCGAAAAATAGAAAGTTGGTTATGAGTCTCCATACCTACAAGACAGAACAGAGAAATCAGTCAACCTTGCATCTCATTTCTTTTTTAACTGCTACGCTTTTACACAGCAGGGCTAAGATTAAAAACTCTAAAATATTTTTTATATCTGACACAGTAGCTAAATGACCAATTGCATGTACTCACCTGATAATTCCTTAGTATCAAATCAGGATTGAAGTATAGTTGGAAAGGTGTGATGAGTTCTAATTGCTGAGGGTGAGAGCAAAGAAAGTGTCATCATTAGAATCAATAGTTCACCTGATGATACATATTTTATCAGAAAAGTTAAGTCAACCATGAACTATCATCAATCTTGGGGAAGTCTTGACAGTCTTTTAAACAACAGCTAACAAACTGCAACTCTATGCTTAGCATGCTAAGGTTAACTAAGGTAAACGGTAGCTTTCGAAAACCCTTCTCTCCACAGGGTTTTCAGCGGTTATCGTCGCCCATGTGGGCGACCTTCAATTCCGACCCTGTGTTTTAACGTCCATAATCATCGCATGCCAAACGGGTTTTCTAAACATATGGTCCTCATCTTTCATATCAGCGAGAAAAAATCTTTCAAATAAAAAAGATACAGTAAGTGTAACCAATGTTCCCTCTAAGCTGTGACGCGGCCTATCAGCCCACAGAGAGAAGCACGAGATGGGGAAAACTAGAAAGTTGATGAAGTTCTGTTAGTTAACACTATCAACGTTTCCCTTTGCTGTGGCAATTGTGATCGAATCAACACAATAGCCACTTTCAATGCAACATACTGAAACAAAACGAACTATGCAAGAGACAACGCAAATGCATCCAACAAGTTTGTAGAGTCACAAGCTTGATGTGCTAGGAATATGGGACCAAATACTAAACTTTTGACTACTTTAACACACCTAAGTGAATTTGTCCCTATACTTTTTGGTCTATGAACAGAATATAATTTTGAAACAGTTCAACCGATATGGATGAAAATACCCTCAAATTAAAGCTGACAGTCTGTACTCAAACACTTTGGATTAAAGTGCAGAGCCAAAATGACAAAAAAATGAGTCATTGTCCCAATACTTTTGGAGCTCATTATATATGATTTGGCATGGCACACAGTCTAAGATCTATTGAAGATTGAAGGCAAAAATTTTATAAATACATTTATTTTTAACAACCTGAACATATAATTTTCATACAGTGGTGTAGAGTACTTATGTAAAAATAGTTTTTGTATCTGTACTTTACTCTTTATATTTGACAACTTTTACTTCACTATATTCCAAAAGAAAGTAATGTACTTTTTATTCCATACATTTTCCCTGATACACAAAAGTACTCGTTACATTTTGAATGCTTAGCAGGACAGGAAAATAGTCAAATTTACACACTTATCAAGAGAACATCCCTGGTCATCCCTACTGCCTCTGATCTGGCGGAATCACTAAATACAAATGCTTAATTTTCATAATTTTTTTTAAATTTTAATTAAATTTTAATTGTGCCTTCTGGTTTGCTCAATATATGGAATTTGAAATGATTTGATACTTAAGTATATTTAGCAATTTAATTTACTTATGATACTTAAGTATATTTAAAACCACAATACTTTTAGACTTTTACTCAAGTATGACAATTGGGTACTTTTCCACCGGTCATGGCACGTTTTGTATAAGAACTATTTAAAATAATCGAAAATAGCAGCCTGGAATGTATTAGAGCCTGATTAAACAGACCACTAGGAGGATAGATCTGACTTGCTCATTAGCATGGATGTCTTGCTAGCTAGATGTTGTTTTGCTACGTTCAAAACAACTGGGAACTCGGAAAAATACGAGGTCCATTTTTATTTTAAATGTAACCTTTATTGAACTAGGAAAGTCAGTTAAGAACAAATTCTTATTTACAATGACGGTCTACCCCGACCAAACCTGGACGACGATGGGCCAATTGTGCACCACCCTAAAGGACTCCCAATCACGGCCGGATGTGATACAGCCTGGATTCAAACCAGGGACTGTAGTGACGCCTCTTGCACTGAGATGCAGTGCCTTAGTGAGGCCTTCAAATCATGACGTTAGTGATATTCAGGTCGGGAATTATAGAAAGAGGCCCGAGTTTCCGAGTCGGAATTCCGAGGTGAATACCATTAAAAATAGATCTCTGTCAGAACTCTTTTTTAGCGAGTTCCCAGTTGTTTTGAACGCACATTAGTCGGATACCTTCGAGTTCCCAGCTGTTTTGATTGCGGCAGTAAACCGCACAAAAAAAACAGCAATGTAAACGTTACGAGATGCACTTGTGCTCACAGATAATCATACATTGATAAGTTTCGCTACCAACTGCATAGTCTATTTAGCTACTGACCATTGCACACATTTGGTCAATTCGATCAAGGTCGGTGACAGCCCAACTACAGTCAATAACAATTATTTGGCGACACAAACACAGCTGTCTAGCACTCTAGCTACTTGATGTGCACTACCGTACTGTCTTTGGCACTTGTGTTTTGCCAGAGACGCGCTAGCTAAAAGCAGCAAGCTAGTGAGTTAGCAGACTGACACCCACGGCTAAACGCCAAGCCCTGACCCTGTCTACATTGCCGACAAGAACATGTTTCAGATTAAATTCTAATATCTTACCACGGCAGCGGTGGTGAGGACGCAGGCAGTTGTGTATGCCCGAGTTACAACAGGAATCTGTAAATATTCCTGCTGAAAAGTCTGGTAAGCCATTTTGGACTAACTGAAGGCTTCCGGCACTTTCTTGACACGTCATCACATGGTGAGAAAATGCCGCGTTCAAAACAACTGGGATCACGTCAAATCATGACGTCACTGACCTTTAGTTCGGAAATTCGGAGCTCTAGAAAGAGGCCTGAGTTCCCGAGTTGGAATTCCGAGTTGGGTGACCGTTCAAATTGATTTTTTCGAGTCGGAGCTCTTTTTTTTTCGAGTGCGAAGTTGTTTTGAAATCTCGGAAGTCGGAGATGTCCAAGTTGTTTTGAACGCGGCATAAAGGGGAGTTGCTGTGAGTTTTTATGACCTGTCATTGGTTTGTCAGTCCACGTTCTTTTTGTGTGAGCCAATGGTGTGAGCGAACCACAAACCTGTCAATCACATAGTCGATGAAACGATGGCATTCATTGATTGGTCCGCGTATGTCTCTACAGCAAATAGGATGAAGGGGAGTGAGGTTTTGACTAGAAAGGAACGGATTTTCATCCGTCACGAGGTTAGATACAGTATTTCAAATATATTCAGTATGTCAACAAAGTTAACATACATTGCGTTATCCCGTAACTACCTTTAATCTACATCTTATACTTATATTTTGTGTGTGTGTTTTCTTCAATATGGCAATGAATAAGGACAAATAACTGCGCATATTACTTTATTTATGAAGTATTCCACTAGATGAAAGAACTTGACCAATGACAGCTGACAGTATTTACTCTTCCATCTCCGTTACATCTTCCTCAATTTGAAGTCTGGGATGTACGCCATGTGATTTTATTTGCCATATGCCTTTTTCAACACCTTTTCTCACCCTTTCTCTCCCTGTTTCCTTTCGTTATATTTCCTCGCAACATCCACCAGGTGGGCTTTTTCCTCACTTGTTCCTTACTCTCTTCTGTTCTAGCTCTGAGTAGCTCTTTTACTTTGTTCTTCTCCAACATCTCTCTTTCCTCTCCTGCTTCGCCCTGAATCTCTCAGCACTTCTAGTTTCCATACCTTTACAATGATGCACTTGAAAGAGAAATCCCATGTAAGACAGTGATCTGCGATATTATTATTACTCATTCTCTAGCATGAAGTCAATTTAATCTATTGAATCCTAAATATTACACTTAATTGACATTCCTGAACCTCAGGACATTCTGCAGCTGGTACAGCTTTATTTCTGTCTCCTTCATCCCCTCCTCAATTTCGCTCTTCTCTTTTGCCCACTTCTCTTCTTTCTCCCTTTGCATTCTCTCCATTTCACTATTCTTTCTCTCCCACTCCCCGTAAACTCCCATCACTTCCTCTTGTCCATGCAGGAACAGAATCTTAATATTCTCTCTTTCCAGAGTCTCTATCGCTCTCTCCTCTCTCAGCTCAATTATCCACTCCTCTGTTGCCTGCATGCTCCTCTTCTTGGGATGGATTGCACCAACATGGATTAACTCTTAAAAACTTGGTTAAATCAAGGTTTATCTAGTAATCTTGTAGCAGCTAACTTTAAACCTAGTTTAAAATTAATCCTAGTTAAATGTAATCCTTCTAAACTAAGTTTAATTTTGACTTTAAACCAAGATAAAATGTAATCTTGTTGCTCCATTATTGTAAAGTCAAATTTAAATTTTGTTTAGGGATTAAATCTAAACTGCCACTGGAGGAGGTTTAAATTAATCACATTTTCAGTGTGTTTACAATTTTAGCTCCTGTGCCTTATCATGTTTGTAAAACTCAACCAGCCAGCAAACTAATTTGACAACAAAGTGCAATTACTGTAATTGCATAATTTAGCCCGAAGTGAAAACTCACTTTGCTAGCTAGCTAGCAATGACCAGTGCAGGTTTGTTTCCATAGAATTAGAACATATTGCTATGGGGAATCCATTATGACACGTGTCACAAATCATAGTTTAGTGATTTAACTTTAGATTAACTAATCCAGGTTTAAAATTAAGTGGTGCAACACATCTGATTAATTATAAACCTATGTTTACAAAATCTAGATTAGGTCTAATCTAAAATTAATTAAAACTTGGTGCAACCCAACCACAATCTCCTCCTCCTTCATCCATCTTTTACCCTGTTAATCCCAGAGGTTTTGTAGGCCAGCCTTGGACCATCTCCCCCTGTCCTCCTTTCAGGCTACTTGTGTCTGATTCCTCTCCTTGGCCTGCTTTGGACAAAGCTGTCTCCAAACCATGCCTTATGAGGTTCCTTCCATTCTTCTCTCACACCTTCTCCACCCTTTTCATTTTCAGCAAACAGCCTTTTGTCCACTGTCACCTTCTCTTACTTAGCCAAGGACATTATGTTCTCCATCTTCACCTTTGCTATCTTGACCTCCATATTTTGTCTGTCTGCCACTGCACTTTCTCTCTGTTTCTCAAACACCTCTTTCTCTCCAGCTTCCATTGGTTGCAGTGTACCTCGTTAGAAGTCTCATTCTCAGTAGCTCTTCTATTTGCTTTTGGCTTTCTTGCTCTTGTTCCTTCCTCATCTTGTTGACTTTCTCCAACAACTCTCTCTACAACTCTCTCTACTTTCATTTAGAAAGTTTGCATAGAACATAAACTCAGCAAAAAAATAAACGTCCTCTCACTGTCAACTGCGTTTATTTTCAGCAAACTTAACATGTGTAAATATTTGTTTGAACATGACAAGATTCAACAACTGAGGCATAAACTGAACAAATCCACAGACATGTGACTAACAGAAATTGAATAATGTGTCCCTGAACAAAGGGGGGGTCAAAATCAAAAGTAACAGTCAGTATCTGGTGTGGCCACCAGCTGCATTAAGTACTGCAGTGCATCTCCTCCTCATGGACTGCACCAGATTTGCCAGTTCTTCCTGTGAGATGTGACCCAACTCTTCCACAATGGCACCTGCAAGTTCCCGGACATTTCTGGGGGGGAATGGCCTTAGCCCTCACCCTCCGATCCAACAGGTCCCAGACATGCTCAATGGGATTGAGATCCGGGCTCTTCGCTGGCCATGGCAGAACACTGACATTTCTGTCTTGCAGGAAATCATGCACAGAACGAGCAGTATGGCTGGTGGCATTGTCACGCTGGAGGGTCATGTCAGGATGAGCCTGCAGGAAGGTTACCACATGAGGGAGGAGGATGTCTTCCCTGTAACGCACAGCTTTGAGATTGCCTGCAATGACAACAAGCTCAGTCCGATGATGCTGTGACACACCGCCCCTGACCATGACGGACCCTCCACCTCCAAATCGATCCCATTCCAGAGTGCAGGCCTAAACGCGAATCCGACCATCACCCCTAGTGAGACAAAACCGTGACTTGTCAGTGAAAGGCACTTTTTGCCTGTCCTGTCTGGTCTGCGACGGTGAGTTTGTTGCCGGTGATGTCTGGTGAGGACCTTCCTTACAACAGGCCTACAAGCCCTCAGTCCAGCCTCTCTCAGCCTATTGCGGACATTCTGAGCACTGATGGAGGGATTGTGAGTTCCTGGTGTAACTCGGGCAGTTGTTGTTGCCATCCTGTACCTGTCCCGCAGGTGTGCTGTTCAGATGTACCGATCCTGTGCAGGGGTTGTTACACGTGATCTGCCACTGCGAGGACGATCAGCTGTCCGTCCTGTCTCCCTGTAGCGCTGTCTTAGGCATCTCACAGTATGGACATTGCAATTTATTGCCCTTGCCACATGCAGTCCTCATGCCTCCTTGCAGCATGCTTGCACGTTCACGCAGATGAGCAGGGACCCTGGACATCTTTCTTTTGGTGTTTTTCAGAGTCAGTAGAAAGGCCTCTTTAGTGTCCTAAGTTTACATAACTGTGACCTTAATTGCCTACCGTCTGTAAGCTGTTAGTGTCTTAACAACCGTTCCACAGGTGCATGTTCATTAATTGTTAATGGGTCATTGAACACGCATGGGAAACAGTGTTTAAACCCTTTACAATGAACATCTGTGAAGTTATTCGGATTTTTACGAATTATCTTTGAAAGACAGGGTCCTGAAAAAGGGATTTTTCTTTTTTTGCTGAGTTTATATGCCACAATTGCCTGTTAGGGTGCGTTTCCATTTCACTATCTTAAATTGATGAAAACAGCTGGACATAACGACTTGAAAACTTTGCAAAACCTATTGTTGAATAAAAATGTCCTGTTACGTGTTTCCATGACCTATTTAGCCAAACTGCGCATTAATAAATTGGCGACAGTCTGTGTGCCCTCCCACCTATCTGCTTAATCTCTCAGGCAGCCAGCATCGATAGAATGTAGTCTTTGACTAATATTTGCCATTTTTTTATAATTATCATGTGCCAATTTATCGCCACGGTCTGTGCCATTGTGGAACTTGCACTCCTGTATATCTGAAATAATTGGATGGTGAAACTTGCGAGCCAACCAGAAAAGCAAGTCAAAGCAATTCAGGCATTCTTGAAAGTCATGCAAAGAAACATTATTTTTATCGTTGAAAAACCTGAGCATTTAGAATTAATTATGGAGTGGAGCTTTATAGTTTTGCGGTGACGTCACGTACCCCGCGTACCTTCAAAAATGATTGGTCAATCATCATCTATTCGTTTGTCGCAATAAAGACATTTCGAAATAAAAAAAATACACCCCTGTCGAACGGATCTTTAGAAAATGTATCCTATATCTGCCGTTTCCATTAGACATGTCACAATTCTTTTTTGTGTGATGTTGTCTACTTTGATGCTACTGTGCATTCGGAAAGTATTCAGACCCCTTCTATTTTTCCACATTTTGTTATGTTACAGCCTTATTCTAAAATTGCACAAATCAATTATTTCCTCATCAAGCCCATAATGATAGAGTGAAAACCGTTTCTTTTGTTTTAATGTTTTGAAAATGTAAAAAATTAAATTTTTGAAGTATTCAGACCCTTTGCTATGTGACTCGAAATTGAACTCAGGTGCATCCTGTTTCCATTGATAATCCTTGAGATTTTTCTACAACTTGATTGGAGTCCACCTGTGGTAATACCAATTGATTGGATATGATTTGGAAAGGCACAAACCTGTCTATATGAGATCCCATCCATAGATTATATAGATTTATATAGATTATATAAAATAAAATGTAGAGGGAGGGCATAGTGGTAGAAGCCAAAAGGCTGATCAGTAAGAATGTTGTGATTGTGGAAAGGGTGGACACAGTGCAGCATTTGGTGGATTCCAGGTGCAGAAAGAGACTAGAGAGACCCAAAGATTTAAAATCCTGCATAATGTCTCTTATGAACACCGGTGTGCCACAGGGCTGCGTGCTGAGCCACCTCCTGTACTCCCTCTTCACCTACGACACGGTTCCAACACCATCGTCAAGTTCGCAGACGACGCCACGGTGGTAGGTCTGATCAGAGACAATGGCGAGTCAGCCTACAGGGAGGAGGTCAAGCACCTGGCTGCATGGTGTGCTGACAACAACATGGCCCTCAATGCAAAGAAAACCAAGGAGCTCATTGTGGATTACAGGAAGTCTAAAAGCTGCAGCCACGCCCCACTTCTCATTGATGGCACTGAGGTGGGGCGTGTGCCCAGCTTCAAATTCCTGGGTGTCTACATCTCCGATGACCTCTCCTGGACCCTCAACACCTTAACCCTCAAACAGTTCTATTTTTGTTTCATCAGACCAAAGGACATTTCTCCAAAAAGTATAATCTTTGTCCCCATGTGCAGTTGCAAACTGTACTCTGGCTTTTTTATGGCGGTTTTGGAGCCGTGGCTTCTTCCTTGCTGAGCGTTATGGTTTCAGGTTATGTCAATATGGGACTCGTTTTACTGTGGCTATGGATACTTTTGTACCTGTTTCCTCCAGCATCTTCACAAGGTCCTTTGCTGTTGTTCTGGGATTGATTTGCACTTTTCGCACCAAAGTACGTTCATCTCTAGGAGACAGAACGCGTCTCCTTCCTGATCGGTATGACAGCTGTGTGGTCCCATGGTGTTTATACTTGTGTACTATTGTATGTACAGATGAACGTGGTACCTTCAGGCGTTTGGAAATTGCTCCCAAGGATGAACCAGACTTGTGGAAGTCTACACATTTTTTTCTGAGGTCTTGGCTGATATCTTTTGATTTTCCTGTGATGTCAAGCAAACAGGCACTGAGTTTGAAGGTAGGCCTTGAAATACATCCACAGGTACACCTCCAATTGACTCAAATGATGTAATTTAGCCTATCAGAAGCTTCTAAAGCCATGACATCATTTTCTGGAATTTTCCAAGCTGTTTAAAGGCACAGTCAACTTAGTATATGTAAACCTCTGACCTACTGGAATACAATGAGCTATAAGTGAAATAATCTGTCTGTAAACAATTGTTGGAAAAAATGACTTGTGTTGTGCACAAAGTAGATGTCCTAACCGACTTGCCTGAAGTAGAGTATATTGTGATAAATTGCAGGCCACACTACTTGCCTAGAGAGTTCTCAGCTATACTTTTCGTGGCTGTTTATTTACCACCACAGACAGATGCTGGCACTAAGACCGCACTCAGTCAGCTGTATAAGGAAATAAGCAAACAGGAAACCACTCACCCAGAGGCGGCGCTCCTAGTGGCCGGAGACTTTAATGCAGGGAAACTTAAATCAGTTCTACCAAATCTCTATCAACATGTTAAATGTGCAACCAGAGGGAAAAAAATTATAGATCACATGTACTCCACACACAGAGACAAAGCTCTCCCTCACCCTCCATTTGGTAAATCCGACCACAACTTTATCCTCCTGATTCCTGCTTACAAGCAAAAATTAAAGCAGGAAGCACCAGTGACTCGGTCTATAAAAAAATGGTCAGATGAAGCAGATGCTAAACTACAGGACTGTTTTGCTATCACAGACTGGAACATGTTTCGGGATTCTTCCAATGACATCGAGGAGTACACCACATCAGTCCCTTGCTTTATCAATAAGTGCATTGAGGACGTCGTTCCCACAGTGACTGTACGTACATACCCCAACCAGAAGCCATGGATTACAGGCAACATTCGCACTGAGCTAGAGGGTAGAGCTGCCGCTTTCAAGGTGCGGGACACTAATCCGAACACTTATAAGAAATTCCGCTATGCCCTCAGACGAACCATCAAACAGGTAAAGCGTCAATACAGGACTAAGGTTGAATCCTACTACACCGGCTCTGATGCTCGTCGGATGTGGCAGGGCTTGCAAAGTATTACAGACTGCAAAGGGAAACCCAGCCGCGAGCTGCCCAGCAACACGAGCCTACCAAACAAGCTAAATACCCTTTATGCTCGCTTCGAGGCAAGCAACACTGAAGCATGCATGAGAGCACCAGCTGTTCCGGACAACTGTGTAATCACGCTCTCCGTTGCCGATGTGAGCAAGACCTTAAAACAGGTCAATATTCACAAGGCTGCGAGGCCAGAAGGATTACCAGGGTGTGTACTCAGAACATTCGCAGACCAACTGGCAAGTGTCTTCACTGACATTTTCAACCTCTCTTTGACCGAGTCTGTAATACCTACATGTTTCAAGCAGGCCACCATAGTCCCTGTGCCCAAGAAAGTCAATCAATCAAATGTATTTATGAAGCCCTTTTTACATCAGCCGATGTCACAAAGTGCTATACAGAAACCCAGCCCAAAACCCAAAACGGCAAACAATTCCGATGTAGAAGCACGGTGGCCAGGAAAAACTCCCTAGAAAGGCAGGAACCTAGGAAAAGGGGTGGCCAGTCCTCTTCTGGCTGTGCAGGGTGGAAATTATAACAGTACATGACCAAGATGTTCAAACATTCATAGATGACCAGCAGGGTCAAATAATAATAATCACAGTGGTTGTAGAGGGTGCAACAGGTCAGCACCTCAGGCGTAAATGTCAGTTGGCTTTTCATAGCCGATCATTCAGAGTTAGAGACAGCAGGTGCGGTAAAGAGAGAGAGTCGAAAACAGCAGGTCCAAGGGACCTGGGACCAGGGTAGCACATCCAGTGAACAAGTCAGGGTTCCATAACCGCAGGCAAAACAGTTGAAACTGGAGCAGCAGCACGACCAGGAGGACTGGGGACAGCAAGGAGTCATCAGGCCAGGCAGTCCTGAGGCATGGTCCTAGTGCTCAGGTCCTCCAAGATAAAGAGAGAGAAAGAGAGAGAATTAGAGGGAGCATACTTAAATTCACACAGGACACCGGATAAGATAGGAGAAATACTCCAGATATAACAGACTAACCCTAGCCCCCCGACACATAAACTATTGCAGCATAATTACTGGAGGCTGAGACAGGAGGGGTCGGGAGACACTGTCGCCCCGTCCGACTATAACCCCAGACAGGGCCAACCATGCAGGATATAATCCCACCAACTTTGCCAAAGCACAGCCCCCACACCACTAGAGGGATATCTTCAACCACCAACTTACTACCCTGAGACAAGACCGAGTATAGCACACGAAGATCTCCCCCACGGCACAAACCCGATGGGGGCCAACCCGTACAGGAAGATCACGTCAGTGACTCAACCCACTCAAGTGACGCACCCCTCCTAGGGACGGCATGGAAGAGCAACAGTAAGCCAGTGACTTAGCCCCCATAAAAAGGTTAGAGAAAGAGAATACCAGTGGAGAGAGGGGAACCGGCCAGTAAGAGACAGCAAGGGCGGTTCCTCGCTCCAGTGCCTTTCCGTTCACTTTCACACCCCTGGGCCAGACTACACTCAATCATAGGACCTACTGAAGAGATGAGTCTTCAATAAAGACTTAAAGGTCAAGATCGTGTCTGCATCTCTCACATGGAGGTGGACCATTACATAAAAATTGAGATATATAGGAGAAAGCCCTGCCTCCAGCTGTTTGCTTAGAAATTCTAGGGACAATAAGGAGGCCTGCGTCTTGTGACCGTAGCATACGTCTAGGTATGTAGGGCAGGACCAAATCGGAAAGATAGGTACTGTAGGAGCAAGCCCATGTAATGCTTTGTAGGTTAGCAGTAAAACCTTGAAATCAGCCCTAGACTTAACAGGAAGCCAGTGGCTAGCACTGGAGTAATATGATCAAATTTTTTGGTTCTAGTCAAGATTCTAGCAGCTGTGTTTAGCACTAATTGTAGTTTATTTGGTGCTTTATCTGGGTAGCCGGAAAGTAGAGCATTGCTGTAGTCTAATCTAGAAGTGACAAAAGCATGGATAAATTGTTCTGCATCATTTTTGGACAGAAAGTTTCAGATTTTTGCATTGTGCATTGTTATGTAGATTGAAAAAGCTGTCCTTGAAACAGTCTTGATATGTTTGTCAAAACAGAGATCTGGGTCCAGAGTAACGCCAAGGTCCTTTACAGTTTTATTTGAGTGTCACGCCCTGACCTTAGAGATCCTTTTTATGTCTCTATTTTGGTTTGGTCAAGGCGTGAGTTGGGGTGGGCATTCTATGTTTTGTGTTCTATGTTTTCTATTTCTGTGTGTTTGGCCGGGTGTGGTTCTCAATCAGAGGCAGCTGTCTATCTTGTCTCTGATTGAGAACCATACTTAGGTAGCCTTTTCCCACCTGTGTTTTGTGGGTAGTTGTTTTCTGTTTTGTGTCTGCACCAGACAGAATTGTTTCGGTTTCATTCGTTCTCGTTGTTGTTTTTGTTATTCAGTGTTCAGTTTTATTAATAAATCATGAACACTTACCACGCTGCTCTTTGGTCCACTTCTTCTTCAGATGGCCGTTACATTGAGACGACTGTACAACCATCAAGATTAATTGTCAGATCCAACAGAAGATCTCTTTGTTTCTTGGGACCTTGAACTAGCATCCACTTCCTTATGTCTGAAACACAGGCTTCCAGGGAGGGCACTTTTGGGGCTTCACCATGTTTCATCGAAATGTACAGCTGTGTATCGTCCACATACCAGTGAAAGTTAACATTATGTTTCCGAATGACATCACCAAGAGGTAAAATATATAGTGAAAACAATAGTGGTCCTTAAACGGAACCTTGAGGAAGACCGAAATTTACATTTGATTTGTCAGAGAACAAACCATCCAGAGAGACAAACTGATATCTTTCCGACAGATAAGATCTAAACCAGGCCAGAACTTGTCCATGTAGACCAATTTGGGTTTCCAATCTCTCCAAAAAATGTGGTGATCCGATGCTATCAAAAGCAGCACTAAGGTCTAGGAGCACGAGGACAGATGCAGAGTCTTGGTCTGACGCCATTAAAAGGTAATTTACCACCTTCACGAGTGCAGTCTCAGTGCTATGATGGAGTCTAAAACCAGACTGAAGCGTTTCGTATACATTGTTTGTCTTCAGGAAGGCATTGAGCTTTTTCCTTTTTTTTTTGAGTAATGGGAGATTTGATATAGGCCGATTAGTTTTTAAAATATTTTCTGGGTCAAGGTTTGGCTTTTTCAAGAGAGGCTTTATTACTGCCACTTTTAGTGAGTTTGGTACACATCCGGTGGATAGGGAGCCGTTTTATTATGTTCAACATAGGAGGGTCAAGCACAGGAAGCATCTCTTTCAGTAGTTTAGTTGGAATAGGGTCCAGTATGCAGCTTGAAGGTTTAGAGGCCATGATGTAATGTAAGATCAGAGCCTTTTTGCTAGATGTGTGGCAGAAGAGATGGGACTCTGAGCCCAAGGCATTTATATGCCCTCCAAAAAAAGGTCGGTGGACCAAGATTCAAAGGTCAGATTAGGAGGGAAGAGGTGGTGTTTGCTCGATTGAGCTTAGGACATTGTACATTGAACTCGTCATTACATCTGGTTGCCAAGCATGTGAATGGTTTGTGTCTGGAGTGTATGGTCGATGAAATGGTGGAGCATGTGTTATATTGTTGTAAGTATGTTGAAGAGAGGGAAAGATTGAAGTGGAGGGTCATTGTGGTTTGGCGGGGTTTGGAAGGGATTTTGGGAATGGGGATGGTCTATTAGAAGTTAGTAGGGCTCTTTTTTATTTTCTCAGAAGTACTGAGCTAGGTAGGAGGATTTAGAAATGGCAGGGGTAGGCCGTCATTGTAAAATAAGAATTTGTTCTTAAGTGAAACTCCCCAGTTAAATAAAGGTAAAAAAATGTAAATGTTGTAAACCGTGATTGACCATACACTCCAGCACAGTAGGTGGCGGCATGTACCTTTAACTTTGGTTTGTGGACCGCCATTACATCATAGAAGAAGAAGTGCATGTCAGAGCAAAAACCAAGCCATGAGGTCGAAGGAATTGTCTGTAGAACTCCGAGACAGGATTCTTAAATGGAAGACGTTTGGAACCTCCAAGACTCTTCCCGGCAACACTGAGCAATTGGGGGAGAAGGGCCTTGGTCAGGGACGTGACCAAGAACCCAATTGTCACTCTGACAGAGCTCCAGAGTTCCTTTGTGGAGATGGGAGAACCTTCCAGAAGGACAACCATCTCTAAAGCACAACCAATCAGGCCTTTATGATAGAGTGGCCAAACGGAAGCCACTCCTCACCAAAAGGCACCTAAAGGACTCTGACCATGGGAAACAAGATTCTCTGGTCTGATGAAACCAAAATTGAACTCTTTGGCCTGAATGACAAGCTTCATGTCTGGAGGAAAACTGGCACCATCCCTACGGTGAAGCATGGCGGTGGCAGCATCATGCTGTGGGAATGTTTTTCAGCGGAAGGTACTGGGAGACTAGTCAGTATCGAGGGAAAGATGGACGGAGCAAACCATCAAACCTGACAGGGCTTGAGAGGGTCTGCAGAAAAGAATGGAAGAAACTCCCCAAATACAGGTTTGCCAAGCTTGTCGCGTCATACCCAAGAAGACTCGAGGATGTAATCGCTGTCAAAGGTGCTTCAACAAAGTAGTGAGTAAAGGGTCTGAATACCGCTTTTTTATAAATTTGCAATTTTATTATGGGGTATTCAGTGTAGATTGATGAGGGGAAAAAACGATTTAATCAATTTTAGAATAAGGCTGTAACGTAACAAAATGTGAAAAACATCAAGGAGTATAAATGCTTTCCGAATGCACCATAATTAGCATTTTCGAATCTGAGAGTAAATATAGGCAAATATATTTATAAAAGTCACCTTGTCTGAGAGATTTACAGTTATCAAAACGTCACGCCAGGGTAAGCCTACACGAAACACAGCCCTTACTTTAAGTGTTTCTAAAATCCCCTATGGGAAAAAATGAATGTTTGAAAAACGAATGGAACCATTTCCCTGTTTGACCTCTAGGTTTTATGGGTATTATGACTCATACTGTGGTACTACACTGAACAAAAATATAAACGCATGTAAATCGTTGGTCCCATGTTTCATGAGTGGAATTATAAGATCCCAGAAATGTTCCATATGCACAAAAAGCTTATTTTTTTCTCAAATTTTGTGCACAAATTTGTTTACATCCCTGTTAGTGAAAATGTCTCCTTTGCCAAGATAACCCATCCACAAGTCAGGTGTGGCATATCAAGAAGCTGATTAAAGAGCATGATTATTACACAGGTGCACCTTGTACAATAAAAGGCCACTCTAAAATGTACAGTTTTGTAACACAACACAATGCCACATATGTCTCAAGTTTTGAGGGAGTGTGCAATTGGCATGCTGACTGCAGGAATGTCCGTCAGAGCTGTTGGCAGAGAATTGAATGTTCATTTCTCTACCATAAGCAGCCTCCAACATCGTTTTAGAGAATTTGGAAGTATGTCCAACTGGCCTTACAACCGCAGACCATGTGTATGGCATCGTGTGGGCAAGCGGGTTGCTGATGTCAACATTGTGAACAGAGTGCCCCATGGTGGGGGTGGGGTTGTTATGGGCAGGCATAAGCTACGGACAACGAACGCAATTGCATTTTATAGATTGGCAGTTTGAATGCACAAAAATACCGCAAAGCCAATTGTGAAGCCCATTTTTTTCAAAGGTATCTGTAACCAATCGATGCATATCTGTATTCCCAGTCATGTGAAATCCATAGATTAGGGCCTAATGAATTATTAGAATTTACTTTTTTCCTCATATGAACTGTAACTCAGTAAAATCATTGAAATTGTTGCATGTTGCGTTTATATTTTTGTTCAGTATATATTGTCACCTCTCTGCATTGATATGTGGAGAAATGTATTCATAATTTTTTATTCTGTGTGAATCTTTTTTCTTAGATTATTTTTACAAGTCTGACCATGCCAGATTTCAAATTTCAGTTACCCTCAGGCTACCTGGTATAATCTAGTTAATACTAGTGAGTAGGCCTACTTTTCTACTGATACAGAAACACTTTTAGCTACATATCATTTTCTAACTCAACTGTTGGGCAGATTCAGTATTACCTCTCCTCCATGATTTTCGTCCAATTTTGAAGAGTTAAAAAAGTACAGGATAATGGTTATTTCTTTGGTTCTATAGTTCTAGCCTTATTGTTGCGTCATAATGACATGGAGATTTTATAACGATACAATATTATTAACGTTAGTGATGTTATGTCTAGACAAGAGCCATACCTAGCCTTCTATTTAGAAATTCTAAGCTATAAGTCTTAAATAAAATCTGTTTTTGTCATTCTAGCTGCCCAATATGCGGTCTCAATTCTCAGTTATAAATGTTACATAGGCAGCCAAAGAAATGTGGTCTATTTCAAATAGTTACAAAATAAAAATAAAATTGTACTTTAATGCCTTTTAATTGTTGTGAGTGAAAATGTTGATATGGTTCGTCGTTGGGCTTCTTGGGTCTCCACAATGGTACTTGTGCCTTGTGGTCCACAAAGCCTGTCTCTTCCTGGTTCATCCACGGAGTTCTAAATTCAACCAACGATGTGTTATGTGCTCCGCCAGAAAAGTAGACGGCGATACTGTGAATGCAACATCTTGTAGTACCAGCTGACGACTACAGACAAAAAGGGCGCGGGAAATTTGGAAATGGCGGAGTACATAACCAGTGAGGGTAAGGGGCAAAATAATAAGACAAGTATTAATTGTTTACGAATAGCCATTCCAGTATATGTAAATTGTTGCCTATCCATTAACGCCAATAGTATGTGTTTCGTACTAAAATGCATTCCTCGACGCGTCCGTAGTCATCGTAATAGACTATGTAGCCAGCTAACGTGAACTAACGAGCTACTCCAAAGATATTGATCATTCATCTGACTCTACTAGCTAGCCTCGTTGTTTCTTAGGTCGGCAAGGTGTTTAGAAGTGGCTTACGTGATTAACTAGTAGACTGTAACGGCCTAATGTGATCTTCCATTAGCCGATACATGTTAGGTAGCTAATGTTTAGCGTAGCACAGGGAATTTTCAATATTTCCTCAATTTCCCAATTGGAAGACAACCAGTGTCTTCTAAACGTGTCTAGTGTCATGTCATGTCTAGTTGCAGGCTATTCGTTTGAATTTAGAAAATGCTCCGTAATTATATCAGTGCTCCCCCCATAAAGTAACTTTAATACAAATCCTAGGCAGGTTTCCATTAACGCAGGTTTATTCGACAAAATACATGTAATTGCGACGTGTAATAGAAACGGCAGATGGGAGACATTTTCTAAACTAAAGATCGACATCATTTTTATCTGTTCGACAGAGGGCGAACTTTCTTTATTGTGACAAGTGATGATCGAAACGGTGTTTTTCGAATATATTATGATTGCCGAATCATTTTCAATGTACGCGGGACACGTGATGTCACCTTAACTATTAAAATGCCTATGTCTTGCGAAATATATTTTTAAAGCTATAAAAGATTGTTCTGACTTTCAAGAATGCCTGAATTGTTTCACCTTGCTTTTCTCGTTGGCTGGCAAGTTTGACCATCAAATTATTGCAGATCTACAGTAGTGCAAGTTTCACCATGGTGATATGTTAGCCATGACAATTATTTAAGCAATAAGGCCCAAGGGGGTATATGGCCAATATACATTGGCTAAGGGCTGCCCTTACATGCTGACCAGACCGCGCGTGTGCCTCCGCTGTTGTGAGGCTGGTTGGACATACTTCCAAATTCTCTAAAACAAACTTAACATTAAATTCTCTGGCAACAGCTCTAGTGGACATTCCTGCAGTCAGCGTGCCAATTGCATGCTCCCTTAACTTGAGATATCTGTGGTATTGTTTTTACAACTACACATTTTATTGTCCCCAGCACAAGCTGCACTTGTGTAATGATCATGCTGTTTAATCAGCTTTTTGATATGCCACCCCTGTCAGGTGGATGGATTATTTTAGCAAAGGAGAAATGCTCACTAACAGGGATGTAAACAAATGTGTGCACAATTTGAGCGAAATAAGCTTTTTGTGCATATGGAAAATGTCTATTTCAAATAAAAAATTTAAATCAAATGTTATTGGTCACATACACATGGTTAGCAGATGTTAATGCGAGTGTAGCAAAATACTTGTGCTTCTAGTTCCGACCATGCAGTAATATCTAACAAGTAATCTAGCAATTTCACAACAACTACCTTATATACACACAAGTGTAAAGAAATGAATAAGAATATGTACATATAAATATATGGATGAGTGATGGCCCGAACGGCATAGGCAAGGTGCAGTAGATGGTATAGAGTACAGTATATACATATGAGATGAGTAATGTAGGGTATGTAAACATTATATAAAGTGGCATTGTTTAAAGTGACTAGTGATACATTTATTGCATCCAATTTTTAATTATTAAGTGGCTAGAGATTTGAGTCAGTATGTTGGCAGCAGCCACTCAATGTTAGTGATGGCTGTTTAACAGTCTGATGGCCTTGAGATAGAAGCTGTTTTTCAGTCTCTCGGTCCCAGCTTTGATGCTCCTGTACTGACCTCGCCTTCTGGATGATTGCGGGGTGAACAGGCAGTGGCTCGGGTGGTTGTTGTCCTTGATGATCTTTTTGGCCTTCCTGTGACATCGGGTGGTGTAGGTGTCCTGGAGGACAGGTAGTTTGCCCCCGGTGATGCGTTGTGCAGACCTCAATACCCTCTGGAGAGCCTTACGGTTGTGGGCGGAGCAGTTGCCGTACCAGGTGGTGATACAGCCCGACAGGATGCTCTCGATTGTGCATCTGTAAAAGTTTGTGAGTGTTTTTGGTGACAAGCCAAATTTCTTCAGCCTCCTGAGGTTGAAGAGGCGCTGTTGTGCCTTCTTCACCACGCTGTCTGTGTGGGTGGACCATTTCAGTTTGTCCGTGATGTGTATGCCAAGAAACTTAAAACTTTCCACCTTCTCCACTGCTGTCCCGTCGATGTGGATAGGGGGGTGCTCCCTCTGCTGTTTCCTGAAGTCCACGATCATCTCCTTTGTTTTGTTGATGTTGAGTGTGAGGTTATTTTCCTGACACCACACTCCGAGGGCCCTCACCTCCTCCCTGTAGGCCGTCTCATCGTTGTTGGTAATCAAGCCTACCACTGCAAACTTGATGATTGAGTTGGAGGCGTGCAAGGCCATGGCAGTCATGGGTGAACAGGGAGTACAGGAGAGGGCTGAGAACGCACCCTTGTGGGGCCCCAGTGTTGAGGCTCAGCGGGGTGGAGATGTTGTTTCCTACCCTCACCACCTGGGGGCGTCATTTCAGCTCATGAAACATGGCACCAACTCTTTACATGTTGCAGTTATATATTTTTGTTCAGTGTATTAATGCCCATCAGCCAGCTGGAACAGAGTAGTAGTCTTACTAGGTGATACTGTATTTTTAATAGCTATTGCATGACATATTTTGTGAAACAACATAGCTAGCTAGCTAGGTAGTTTTAACTACAGTACAGGAATGTTTGGTCAGTTGATTGTAGTTTTATTGCTGTAAACCTGAGGTTAACTATAAAAAGTGATTATTGTTGATGTTATCCAACCAGATCATAATGTCTGAACTCTTTTCTATATATCAGCAACACATTTTACAACCAGGGGAAAGGAGAGAATGAGCCAGTTGTACATGTTTTGACTGGTTACATTTGTACAAAGCACATTAGAGCCAAGAGGAACTTGTACAGAACTTGGGCCCTATTTCCAATGTGGTCGTTGAAGGAATAGATAGACCGCAGGATTAACCAATATAAATACAGTTCTCCATCCAGGGTTTGTACTGTCATGAAAAGTCATGGCATTTTAAAATAGTTTTCCAGGCCTGGAAACGTTTTGGTAAAATTATAAAATCTGAAAAGTCCTGAAAATGAATTCTATATTTTATATTAATGTGGTTTTATTTAGGCAAATTTTAAATTTTTTTGATCAATCAAATAAAAAATATACATATCAGCCAGGATCAGCATGACACTTTAGTGTCTATTTGCGCGCATCACTTGCATGTGATTCTCCCGAGTTGAGCAGCGGTCTAAGGCATTGCATCTCAGTGCTAGAGGCGTCACTACAGACACCCTGGTTCGAATCCAGGCTGTATCACAACCGGCCGTGATTGGGAGTCCCATAGGGCGGCGCACAATTGGCCCAGTGTCGTCCGGGTTTGGCCGGTGTAGGCCGTCATTGTAAATAATAATTTGTTCTTAGCTGACTTGCTAGTTACATAAAAAAAATATATAATAGTAATTTATGCATGTGTGCGAGAAGAGTGGACCTTTGCCCAAGGAGAGAGAGACAGTCGCACATTGCAGCAGCAGGTAGACAGACGTAGCCTATAAAATATTATAGAGAACAGACTAACTAGGTAGCCAATTCAAAAACATATATTGTACCCTATAGTTAGCTGTTTAGCTATTATTTGTATGCATTGTTCTCGTCATGTCCCCCAAAAAAATCCACCGACACTTGCAAATAAGGCCATACAAAGTTGATTTGCTTTTTTTTAAACAATTTGCTTGTTTCATTAATAATTTAAACTATTCTTTTTGACGAAACGAACGATTCACTTTGCCATTGCATTAGCTGGGATTTGGTTCGATCGCGTTGAATCGAATCATGTGAATGAAAATAATAATTTGTGAATCACGAACAGTTATTTTGGGAAAAAATATTTGATGTGGCCTTTTGGATTATGTGGCTTCAACTTGTTTTGTAGATACTAGCAGTTGATTTGGGGATCAAATGTATGGGACATTGCAACTCAATAGACGCTAGTCAGCCTGGAATGTAAACACTTCTAAGGTAAATTTGACTAAAGTTGAATAGGTACATTTCCTGAAGAAAATATGTGGGCTTGCTTTAGCTGAATATAGCGATTTGTAGCTTACCATAGCCATTCGATCTTTGATATATTGAATGAGCTAATTATTTCAAAAGGCATAAAACCTATTTTGTTGCAATCAAGGGTGGTCAACCATCACCCAGGAGAGCTAATGGGTGTGCAGACTTTTATTCCAGTCCCCTTCTAACAAACCACATTTTAGAAATTAGCTGCTCAACCGGACCTAGATAAACTGTCTCAGATGTGTTTTAAGCAGGGCTTAATCAAGAGCCTGCACACCCAGTAGCTCTCCACACTGAGGATTGACCACATGTTTTATACAGTTGCGTAACAGGTATTCTACTTTAAAAAATAATTATTTTATTTCACCTTTATTTAACCAGGTAGGCCAGTTGCGAACAAGTTCTCATTTACAACTGCGACCTAGCCAAGATAAAGCAAAGCAGTGCGACAAAAACAACAACACAGAGTTACACATGGGATAAACAAACATACAGTCAATAACACAATAGAAAAAAATCTATATACAGTGTGTGCAAATGTAGTACTTGGGGGGGGGTGTTTAAGTGCCTTGCATAACGACAGGAAATGGTGCATGGGATCAGAGAGCAGCCTTCCAGTGTCGATACCACATTACGCTAACTTTTTTATGTACGTATAAAAAGGAAGCGCCAATTGTTGGTAATGCCGCCAACAGTTTGTCAAGGAAATTCTATCTGTCAAAATATGTATGAACCCTGTGCATCCCAATGTAAATACAATATTCTGCCTTCTTTTTTTCTAGAGGAGGCAATGTCTCCCTCCTCCCTCAAGCTGTACGAGGCACAGTTCTTTGGTTTCACCCCTCAGACCTGCATGGTGAGAGTATACAGTGCCTTTCAGGACTGCCTGAATGAATTGCTGCTTGTCATAGAAGCGGTGTTCGTGAGAAAACTAAGCGGGACTGAACCAAATGGAGAGCAACTACGTTTAAGGGCAAGAGAATGCACCCAAAAGTTGCAGATATTCCTTCAGGAACGCTTCAAGCGTCTGTCTGGTCGCATGGAAACCGTTTTGGTCAACAACGTCCTCTCAGTCCCGCCTAATGTGTTGCTGCCTGACGACCAGCCACACAAAAAGTACCCTCAACGTTTAGAGGAGGTTCTTAAGCTGGAGTCTTCCCTGGCGGAGCTGCAACAAGCGTACCAAGTGGAAGTGTGTGCCAGGCAGGCCTTGCTGGCTGAACTTGAGGAGCAAAGAGAGGTCCAAGAGCAGCTGGATGGGATCCTGAGATGGATTGGAGAACTACAGGCAGCATGGATGAAGGACGGAATGGGCAGCTTTCACAACAGCTTCTGTGTGATGATGCAGTCGGTCAAGAAACTGCAGGCTGTCATTGGAGAGATCAATAAGAAAAGCAAAAGACTGGATGAGGACTCGTCAGTAGGATGGACCCACATGGTGTAAAATACTTGTTAGTGGTGTTGTGAGATGGGTAGGTTGCAGGTGTGGCAAAATTCTGACTTGGAATAGCGCCCTCTGTCAGACATAAGACAAATAGAATTCTATGCCTTTTGGATGTATTAACAATTATACAATTTGTCAGACAAGTCTTACAAACAAGAATGTGAGCAGCTTTTAAACCATAATTCATCTTTGGTTTGATACATTTACTTTTTGATGGTTTTCTATACATTCAAAATATATTATCCACAATTTGAGTAGTAAGAGGCTCAAGCAGTTAGTCTTTTTTTTTTTTTTTATCTCCCAGTCTTAACTCTGGATCTTTGAAAATAATTTTTTATAAATGTATGTTAATTAGTGAATGAACTTTGGAGCCATAGTCACCACAAGGGGGAAGCATTGGTTTGTTATTGCCATCTCAAATGTAAATTGACCAAGCAGTGCCATTGTACAGTGTGAATTATTTTTGATATCTTTGCCGTAATATCTTTTTGGCAAAATCATTATAAATGTACAACACTTTAATAATTTTGAATGAATAAAAGTGTAATTGTGCAATCGCATCTGATTTAAATCCGGTATCATTTAAATCATTCCAATCCTTTCTCATCATGGTCTCTCTGTCAGATGCAGTCTTGTCTGTGATATCTAATGCTGTATGATGTTGACTGACTGATAAGTAGCTGGTTTGACAGTGGGCTGCTCTGACAGTATGGTCTTGGTGGGAGTCCCAGCAGTGATCATACAGTTGTGTGATGTCCATGGCTGGAACCCCAGGCTCCATATTCACAAAGGGTCCTTCCTGTTAATGGATACCAGGCTATAATTACATTCCTATGTTTAAAAAGTACAATAAAAACACATTTAATTGAATGTTGGCCTACATTTTACCAGCAGAGAGTACATTCAAATAGGTGTACAGATTTCCCTCCAAACAAGGCAATATGCATTGGACATCCAACATGTTCTGGTGAAGAGTTTCTGTTCACAAAATTATTTTTTTCTTTTCAGTATGTCCAGATGCACATTTACATGCATGCACACAACCCAATTCTAAATTCATTGTATAATTATTTGAATCAATTGTTAGCCTGTTGTGGTGGATCCAGTCAGGTAACATCAAAGTAGCATAACATGTCTGTGAAGTCGGGTTCCAGCCTTTTCATGCTCATAATTAAACATGAGACGTATGTCTGGTTTCTTTTGATTTCTGACGCCTTGGGATACTTTTAGCTCAATCTCTTCATTCAAAGACTCAATCATGGACACTCTTACTGACAGTTGTGGCTGCTTTGCGTAATGTATTGTTGTCTCTACCTTCTTTGTGCTGTTGTCTGCCCAATAATGTTTGTACCATGTTTTGTTTCTACCACACTGTGTTGTCATGTGTTGCTGCCTTGCTATGTTGTTGTCTTAGGTCTCTCTTTATGTTGTGTTGTGTTGTCTCTTGTGATGTGTTTTGTCATTTTATTTTATTTTTTATCTCAGCCCCCGTCCCCACAGGAGGCCTTTTGACTTGCCTAGTTAAATAAAGTTCAAATAATACTTTCACATCTTAGTCTACTCAGCATATCAATTTTGTGGTTTATTATGTATGAATGTTCCACAGCCACCTCACAATTCCAAGACGTGTAAAAGCACTAAGTATTTATCCGATGCAGTAGATGTGAGTATGCACAATGGAAACTTAGATCACAAAGAATTGGTACCGTCTGAAAAATGTATTACATTTTTGCCAAATTTCCATACAACTATTGTGAATGTTATGGTACATAGAGTATACTGTACAGTAGTTCTGCTCTCCCAAAAAGTGACATGTCTTAGAAGTAGTGCTGCTGGAGGGCTGGCACTGAGCCTGAGCAGAATAAAAAGGATGAGAGCAGTGAGGGGTCTGAATATGGGGGAGGGGGGGACTGGGTTAGCAGCCCCACCCTCTCTCTCTCTCTCTTTCATCTCTCTCTCCCGTTAAAGCCAAAGCAGCAGGGGGGCACCCAAACGAGCCCAAGGACGCAGGGATGGAGCCTCTCATCAGTAGGGTGGAATGGGAAGACTGGACCGGCTGCCTACTGTAAGCCCACCTTTCTCTCTCGTTCCTTCTTCCTCTCTCTTCAATCCCCTTCTTTCCCATTCCCTCTTTGCATCTCCCCAATCCCCCTCTCTCCCTACCCTGCCACTCTTGGATTACACTGGGGCTCAAGTCCACTGATAAATAACTTATCTTTCTTTTTCCACCTTCTCACTCAGCCAGGACACATTGCTGACAGGGCTGCAGAGTAGCAGCTATCCCTGAGTGGGCCCGAAATAGTGTTTCTGTCAGATAGGGAGCCAGTGAGTGAGGCAGGAGGGCAATGTTAATGAAGTTCAATCTGGGATGGGGTGATTAAGAAGGGTGGAGTGGGGGAAGAGAGACCCCATTAGTTTAGTGATAGAGTGAGAGCTCTTTCTCAGTGCAATGGGGGATACAGGGATAATGCTGATTTGAGTATGTGCAGGTTTGCTTGGTGCCCTTATTACTCTTGACCTGCGCACAATGAGAAGAGTGACTCTTCAGGGGTGACATTTTAACATCCCAATCTATAGTGCCACTATGATTGGTCTTGAATGTCATGATATGCAAGGAGGGTAGTATGATCAATATTGTGGGTCTAGTCAGAGGTTTCTCTACGGTTGGCTAGGTCTTATGCTGATGTAGCTACAGACATTAAAGCTTTATTTTCAGTTAAATTGCATAATGTGAATACTGACATAGTGAAGTAACTCAAATGTGATTCAGAGATCAAAAGAAGGGAAAGAATTTGACTTTATTTGAACAGTGGTGTAAAGTACTTAAGTGAAAATACTTTATAGTACTACTTAAGTTTTTTGGGGGGGGGTGTCTGTACTTTACTATTTATATTTTTGAAAAAATTTACTCCACTACATTCCTAAAGAAATTAATGTACTTTTTACTCCATACATTTGCCGTGACACCCAAAAGTACTCATTACATTTTCAGTGCTTAGCAGGAAAATGGTCCAATTCACACACTTACCAAGAGAACATCCCTTAACATCCCTACTGCCTTTGATCTGGCGGCTCACTAAACACAAATGCTTCGTTTGTAAATGATGTCTGAGTGTTGGAGTGTGCCCCCGGCTATTGGTAAATAAATAAAAAAACATTGTGCCATCTGGTTTGCTTAATATAAGGAATTAGAAATGATTTATACTTTTACTTTTAATACTTAAGTATATTTAAAACCAAATACTTTTAGACTTTTACTCAAGTATTATTTTACTGGGTTACTTTCAATTTTACTTGAGTCATTTTCTATTAAGGTATCTTTACTTTTACTCAAGTATGAAAATTGGGTACTTTTTCCAGCACTGTTCAAGAGCATGTTGAACAATTTACAATTGTGATTACAGAAGGCCTGTAGTGTGAATATGCAAACATATTATTTATTTTTTAAATCAGGTAGTTCCAATTCTTTATGATCTCTTGTCCGTTTCCATTGTGCTTCCATCTATTGGTAAGTCATTTTAGAAAATGTGATGTTGAGATAAGATCATAAAGTTTATGAGTAATGGATGATCAATAGTGCTTGTGGAAAGTTCTCCTTGGGCTAAACTTACATGGACAATTTATGCAGCCAATCAATGGAAAATAGCTGCTCAATTATGCATACATAAATTGCTGGTTAAACAAAACTGGCTAAATCGTTTTTGCTACTTTTAGCTAGTTATTTCCTCATTGAGAAATGTACACAATTTGGTCCCACTCAGGTTTACATAGTGGCCAAGTTGAATTATAGACGCATAAGACTCAAATATCCACATTTATATAAAAAATATATTCTGTCCAATTCTTACATGGACATAAAAGGCACATTAAAAAAACTCTGAGGGTACAGTATGTTTCAGTACGCTTGTGGCTGGCAGAACATGGATTAAAAAGAGAATTCATCTTTATTCAGCATGGCACATGGGGAATAACCCTGGCATGAGTTCCCCACACTCAAGCAATGATTACACAAATTCAGGGTTTCTGTGGTTTCAACTACACTCACGTTCCTATAGCAACCAGAAAATGCAGGCAGCAGAAACTATGCTTGTTATTCACCTTAGGTGCTTAAGTTTCTTCCAGACAGTCAAACAGCATTCTGAAGTAGCCAAGCGTAGCCTTCTTTCACCAGCTATGTGCCATTTTTGGTGGAGTTGAAACAAACATTTCTTAAATGAAATGAATAAAAGTCTAGCCACAAACACTATAGATACAAAAGTATGTGGACACCCCTTCAAATTAGTGGATTTGTCTATTTCAGCCATACCCTTTGCTGACAGGTGTATAAAATCGAGCACACATCCATGCGATCTCCATAGATTGGCAGTAGAAGGGCCTTACTGAAGAGCTCAGTGACTTTCAACTTGGCACTGTCATAGGATGCCACCTTTCCAACAAGTCAGTTTGTCAAATTTCTGCCCAGTTAGAGGTGCCCTGGTCAACTGTAAGTGCTGTCATTGTAAAGTGGAAATGTCTAGGAGCAACAATGGCTCAGCCGCTAAAGCGCGTAGCGCGTAAAAATTGTCTGTCCTCGGTTGCAACACTCACTACCAAGTTCCAAACTGCACCTGGAAGCAACGTCAGCACAATAACTTTTCGTCGGGAGCTTCATGAAATGGTTTTTCATGTCCGAGCAAGCCTAAGATCACCATGCGCAATGCCAAGCGTCAGCTGGAGTGGTATAAAGCTTGCTGCCATTGGATTCTGGAGCAGTGGAAACACGTTCTCTGGAGTGATGAATCACGCTTCACCATCTGGCAGTCCGATGGACGAATCTGGGTTTGGTAGATGCCAGGAGAACGCTACCTGCCCGATTGCATAGTGCCAACTGTAAAGTTTGGTGGAGGAGGAATAATGGTCTGGGCCTGTTGGTTCGGGCTAAGCCCCTTAGATCCAGTGAAGGGAAATCTTAATGCTACAGCATACAATAACATTCTAGACCATTCTGTGCTTCCAACCTTGCGGCAACAGTTTGGGGAAGGCCCTTTCCTGTTTCAGCATGACAATGCTCCCATGCACAAAGCGAGGTCCATACAGAAATGGTTTGGCCAGATTGGTGTGGAAGAACTTGACTGGCCTGCACAGAGCCCTAACCTCAACCCCATCGAACCCCTAATCACCCAACATCAGTGCCCGACCTCCGTAATGCTCTTGTGGCTGAATGGAAGCAAGTCCCTGCAGCAATGTTCCAACATCTAGTGGAAAGCCTTCACAGACAAGTGGAGGCTTTTATAGCAGCAAAGATGGGACCAACTCCATGTTAATGCCCATGATTTTGGAAGGAGATGTTCGATGAGCAGATGTCCACATACTTTTGGTCATGTCGTGTATTTTGATATAGAATTAATTGATTCCACCATAGTTTTCCTTGTCATATGCCTACAATTACAGAACTGTATTGGGAATTTCTGTTGGCCACAAAACACATTTCCCCAATCCAGTATGCTCAATTACATTTATTTTCCTGTGTATCCCCTCCCAACGGTCTCCAAGCCTTTGTTCCTCCGTGGCTGCCCTTTGAGGACAGACTGTGTCATTGGATTGGGGTGGCACTGGCCTGCTCTCCAGGGTGCTGAAAGGCCATTGCTCTCCTGCTGCTGCTCCTTTCCCTAGCCTCCTAATGGAACAAGGCTACTGGTTAACCTTCGCCTTCATATACCCCAGACACCACTGTTCCCATAGCTTTTCTATTTGTTTTTACTGGCCAGTTATTGAGCCTGAGCTTGTAATTACACTGATGTTATACTCTGATCTATGTTTACTGCTAGGACAATAGAGACAAGGTGGTTTCTGCCTACCATTTAGATGTCCAGCT
The DNA here is from genome assembly GCF_045679555.1 of Salvelinus alpinus. Classification (NCBI taxonomy): domain Eukaryota; kingdom Metazoa; phylum Chordata; class Actinopteri; order Salmoniformes; family Salmonidae; genus Salvelinus; species Salvelinus alpinus. The sequence continues at coordinate 81,597,622 of NC_092086.1, forward strand.
CACAGCTTGGGGATATTTCTCAAAGGTCTCGGTTGAAAGAAAAGACTGGCACAAATACAAGCAGACTCTAGTCATTTCATAGCAGCAGCTCAGGGATTCTGGAAAGCTAACAATACCATCACTTTTTAGGCTTTTGCCTCAAAGGGATTTTCTGTCTTCTGGGGCGGTGGCAAAAAATTCCAAATTTCCTGAGTGTAAAATCAATTAAAACATACTTCTGTTCCCAAATAACTGTGAAACCCCAATTTCAAGCTTGTAATTTTTTGGCAAAATATAAGGAAACATTTCAGACTTTTGAGAGAAAAAAAAAACTTAACACAAAGTATCAAGCGTGATTATAGAAAAATATTTATCTAGGATCTGAACCTTGATAAATAAACATTCTCATTATATTTGCTTTTTGGAGCAATTAAAAATGGCAACATACTGCCTAAATTACAACATACAGTAGTTTCAATAAATAGTTAGCACCAATACTCCATGATGCATCGTGCCTGTAAACAGATACTATAGTTAGGGACGGTTTGCTACTTTGTAAGTAGGCTTATTTTCCACCATTTAATTGTGGATAACCTGGAACAGGGCTTCCCAGCAGACAGAGGCTCATCCCTTGGCCTTTGGGGTGTGACCTGACCCAGTCAGAGAGTGGTGGGCAGTGAGGGGGAGGGACTGGCCCTGGTACAGCCTAGCAGACAGCTGGTGACAGATTGAATTATCCTGGCTGGCAGCCCACTAGAGTTAGGGAGAGGAGAAGACAAAAGCCCTCCTACGCACCCACCCGCTCTGCCTGGCCCGCAGTCTGGGAGTGGAGGAGGACCCCCCCCCCCCCGAGCTTCTCTCTGTCTATATGGAGCTCCATGGTTACCAAAACTCCCAACACTTGACTTTACGGACAGGCAATGGACAGCTAGAGATGGACATAGAATACAGTCTCTGAAGAGGTCTAATTTGAATATACACTGAGTGTACAAAACATAAAGGACACCATCCTAATATGAAGTTGCAAAGGGATGCTGGCCCATGTTGACTCCAAAGCTTCCCTCAGTTGTGTCAAGTTGGCTGGATGTTCTTTGGGTGGCGGACCATTCTTGATACACATGGGAAACTGTGAAAAACCCAGCAGCGTTGCAGTTCTTGACACAAACCGGTGCGCCTGGCACTTACTACCATACCCTGTTCAAAGGCACTTAAATCTTTTCTCTTGCCCATTCACCCCCTGAATGGCACACACACACAATCCATGTCTCAATTGTCTCGAGGCTTAAAAATCCTTCTTTAACCTGTCTCCCCTTCATCTACACTGATTGAAGTGGATTTAACAAGTGACATCAATAAGAGATCATGGCTTTCACCTGGTCAGTCTGTCATGGAAAGAAAAGGTATCCTTAATGTGTCCTTAAAGGTATCCACTGTGTACATTGAGGCGATAGGAAATTATGGTGAAGCAAATAGTCTGTTGGCAATTTTGAGGTCAGCATGAACTGATGGGACACCAAAACCTTTCAATGAGAATGTGCAATTTGCACCTCACGACAAAACCCTCCAAAAATATGCCTCATTATGAAAAGACGTGCATGTTTTTTCTTTATTCTACATAGGCAGCTATTAGGACACCTCAGACAATGGGCGAGGCATGAGTGGCTGGGTGAGGCAGCTGTCACAGCGGACGCGGGGAGTCGCGGCTCTCTTTCTCCTAGTTGTCACTCAGCCTGGAGGGTCCAGAGACGACTCCTGCTGGCCAATTATCCCCCCAGAACCAACTAAGGCCCCGTAATGGCAACCCTGCTGGCCCAGTGCCAGGTCAGGAGGGGAATAACGGCTGGTCCAGAGAGAGGTAGGGCAGAACAGGGCCACTCCCCAGCCTCAAGAGCAAGACGTCCCACTAAGGAAGGGGCAGTTTAACCCCCTGCTGTTCCCTCATGTCCTTTCTCTTGTGCTGAAAGAGAAAAACGTAAGGCCTGAATTCAATTCCCCAATGGTGTTTAAATGATAATACGGGGTAGTAATGACTGAGTGTGGGTGGCATTCAATCAATTACGAACGTTTTAATGCTTCATACTAGTTGATGGATAAAGTGTAAAGCCAATACAAACTTTTCTCAGATAGAATGCACTGCAGTGTAACCTGGATTCAAGCACTTTCAACCAAGGAACTGCTGTGTATTAAACTACTGTTCTTCATACATTGAATAGTAGACAGGGGAGCAGGTGAAAGATCATTGTAGCCCACACCAGTCTCACAGTACCATTAAAATGACACAATGACAAATCAGAGCTCATACAGTGAATATGATTACCAAAACAGCGAAACACTTAAAACTGCATTGTTTGCATATTTATTTCCTTGGCCAAAAATATCTGGGGGTCACTGTGTGTGAGACATCCATCATCCAGATTTATGTCAATGAATAAAACGCATATGAATAGTCTACCACCATGCCCTATGGCGTACACACACCATCTGCAGTGGTGTTAACATTTCAGTTTTGCTTAGTCCCCAGTATGTGACAAATAAAGGTATGGTGAAGTGTTACTAATGTAGTCGCAACCCTCGACAAATTGTATCGATGGTTAAAATATAGATCTCTACAGAAGTCCAGAGAGGACATATGAATAAAAAAAATATTCCCTCGTTATGTTGAGTTGAAAATTTATTTATCTCATGATCACAACATAACAATAGTTTTGTCGATATCAAAATCATTTTCCCATGATCACGACATAAACGTTTTTTTGTCTAGATCACAACAATTTTCTCATTATCACGACATAAAAGTTGTTTTGTTGAGATCCCGAGAAACTATAAATAGGAGTGGAGGTATTGATGATAGATTGACAGTATGGCTGAGGTGGCAGCGCCCATGGTGGATCAATGCATACATTTTTATTGTTTGCTACACTAAGGGATGGTACATTTCATGCTAACCATGCTTTCATTTGTGTTTGGAGCTCATTATCAGTTTATAAGTTAGAATGTTAGCAAGTTAATTGTCCCTTACCTTTGAGCTAAGAGACATTTAAGACCTGAACGATACCTGACAGGCAGCACGGTCTCCCAGGTTGTGTGCCACCCCCAAGACCACAGCACGCAACAACACAGCTAACTTGGCTAGTCTTGTGCGCGAACTAGCTAGCTAGTTAGCCTTGTTAGCTAGCTAGCCAGTTATCTATGCTAATTGTTAGCTTGCATAACTGATATGTGTATACTTGTAAGGGACACTTAATGTTTTATGGATAATATTTACATTTACAGAGTGGGTGAGCTACATTCCCGAAAGGCTGATCAGATTCAATAGCAGCCTCAGAGCTTGATCAGATTCAACAGAGAATGGTAAATCAAAATGCTGCCTTCTAGGCTGTTTCATAGGTAAAGCTCATTGCAGGCGGATTAGCAATCAGTCCATTATGTATATGATCAAGAGTGGGCGTGATATATTCCTGGCATGCTGATCAGATTCAATAGCAGCCTCAGAGAATGATAAATCAGGATGCTGCCTTGTAGGCTGTCTGCAAGAAGCCTAACATAACAAAAGTTGTTTTCGTATGTAGTGATCATGAGATAAGTCGTGATCTCCACATAACGAGGGAATTATATTTTTTATGAATATGTCCTCTCTGGACTTCCGTAGATTTCAGCTTTGCTGAATAAATACACACTGGCATATACACATGAAAAATATGGAACTATAGCCTACAAGGCATAGCCTGTTGCATGTTTATTTGATATGATACAAAAACATTGACAAGGGTAATGAATAGACAACACATGTATCTGAATAACTTAAAAAAACATTTATAAGTACAAAACATAGAAAAATGCATGACCTTGTGCATCAAATCATAACACAAACTTAAGGTAGTGTAACATTTTGCCAGTATACATATACAGTATGGATGATAAACAGTTCCTTTAAATATATTAGAGCAGTGTTAGTCTAGTTCGCTCTGAATTTATTAGTTCTCAAACAAATGGGATTATTCCTCATCTTCACAATTTATACATTGTTATAGGCCTATAAGTCATTTATAAGTTATCTATATAAAATATATGACAGTACAGGTGCAGCGCTCCTACAGTATGTGCCTGAAAGATGGAACTGGAAGTATTCAAAGTCTATTCAATTACAAACGTAATATTTTGTTCACTGTACAAGCCAGCACAGCAGCTTCGTAGCCAGTGCAATATAGTTAGTGCAACTGTGGAAAACCATCAAGGATATGTCCACATTATATAAACTAGACCTAAAGGACCAAACGCCTAAAATGCAAGCTGCAATATGAATTAATTGAACTGGTGGAAGCAAAGTGTGAGCATCAGAAACCCTATGGGCTTATTTGGGTTAGAGCATTGATAGCAATGTACTGCACAGAGCCAACAAAACTCTACAGTCAATGCTATTCTATAAAATTCATGTCTATCTGAATGTTCCACCCCACTAAATAGGCACCATACATACAGTACCATTTTTTACATGACAGTGGACAAGAGTTGTGTTTTATCAGCACAGCTATACATTGTGGAGGTCTATCATCACTCATTATCCTGAGTTTAAAGTCTTCCCCTTCAGTGTTCGTAGATCTAAAATGTACAAAATAAATAAGTAATATGGCAGAAGCTCTTTTAAAGCCCATTGGAAGTCAAGCTGAAGCCATCCCCATTATGCTAACTGGAGTTGTTTTCAGACTGGCTGCATTTCTTTCTATGTATTTATCAGTGTCCCGCTCTTTAACTCTGGGGGCATGTCTGAAATGGTACCCCAAAGTGCACTACCAGGTCCCTCAGAGAAAGACGTCCATGGTTTGTGTGATGGCCTGTCGGCAGAGGGGACAGCTGTGCTGCTGGGGGGGCTGCTGTAGCAAGATGGCCGAGCAGTGGCGACACAGGCACAGGTGGCGGCAGGGCAGCAGCAACACGTTCTTGACCCTGTCCTGACAGATTACACACTTCTTCCTCTCCTCATGCTCCTTCAATAGGCTGAGGAGGCCAGTGTCAACTGGAGAGGCCTGGCTGCCTTGACCAGAGGCAGGCTGCTGCTTCACTGGAGTCCTTGTTGTAGACTGGTGGTGGTATTGGTCTGGGTCAAGGTTGATGTCATCCCACCTAGTGTCGAGGTGTTGAAGTGTTGAGTATAACTCCACTTGTTCTCTTCCAGTCTGTTCTGGGGGAAGAAGGGTACCTGTATGGTCAGTAGGAATACCTGGGGCCCTTGGATCCAGAACTAGGTGCCCCACTCCACCTTGGTCCACAGAAGGCTGTACTGTTCTGCCCCTTGGCTGTCTTGCTTGGGCCACCTGCCCCATAGCCTGTGGTCCAGCAGCATTGTCCTGAAGAGCTTGAGCTTGCTCCATGGCCAGCAGGTAAAGTCTATAGATGGTTCTCTGTAGACTTAGCATTCCTGGGATTGTGTTGACAAAGTGAAGACATTGCTGGGCCACATGACGAGGCAACTCTGGGTTGAGATATAGCAAGGTCAAAGCAACAATGACCGCTGTTAAGAGCAAGCCATAGATGTTGAGCATGAATACTGTGATAAAGACATGACCGAGGGAGCCCAGAAACTCAAGAGCTAGTTGGCAGGGTGTCCAAAGCAGTACAGAGGTGCCCACCAGGCAGCTGTATAGGAAGGTGAGAAGTGTGAGGGCCAGCTCCAAGGCTTTATGCAGGGGGCCTGACACTGCCTCCCAGGCTCCTACCATTGCAGAGAAGCAGTTCTGGGTACCAATGAGGAGAATGTTGACGATAGTGTTGACAAAGTAGAGAACGAGGCTGAACGCGATGCTAAAACCGTCACAAGTCTGTTTAAGCACAGTATGTCCAGACAGGAGTCCGCGGTGTAGCAGCTCCTTGGTGCGCCATGCAACATGAGAAGAGAGGTGGCCCACCATTTTGAAACTCTCGAACACCCCTCCTAAGGTCTGAAGCCATCCCTCCAGTAGATTGAAAGCTCCGTGTGCTGTGCTTGTGACCACCTCTGTTACAGTGAGGAAAGAGAACAGTGCACAGTTCCAGTATTCTAGTAAGATGGAGCCACTCGGGACCACTTGCAGGTCGTGCATTGATGAACCCATGTTGGAGAAAAGTCGGCCTAGCCAATTCACAAACCAGATGACCAAGTCCAGTAGAAGGCAAAAAGTATCCAGGCATTTCCCAATGGCACAGGAAGCAAAGTTCACTACATCCATATTAGTGTTCCCTACAGAAGACAAGAACGTGTTAAAGTTTGCCATTAAACTACATTTACGTTTAAAACTTGCTTACACACCAGTTAGCTAGCATGCTATCAGTTAGGCTAAGCAGCATAGTTAGCTAACTTTCAAGCTGTGCAACATTATTAAGTGGCTAGTTAAAGCTATAATTCCTGATTACCAATGACATAACATGAACTGAGATTAACAGAAATTTGAAAAATGACACATTGAAGAAAAAACATCTCTAGTATGCTACTTCTAATGCTAATGGAAACCCCACCCACTATCAGCGAGCTAGTTAGCAAATTATGCTATCTAGCTATAGCAGCTAAAATAGAAAACGGATCTCACCTTACATAGCGTATATAACACGCTAACCAATTGCTACCAATGGGATAATTGGATTGACATAAACCCTGGTTGACACAATCAATAAAAATGTTTGCAGGCTCCAATCTAAAGACGCTGTCATTTTAGCCATCCATGTAAACACGACCAACCAGACAGGAAGATTCAATTTTGAGAAGCCTATCTAGACAAAATAATCGAACTCAGATCTTGTGATGGTGACTGCTTCAACTTTGATGCCTGTGAAAGAAATAAGAACGACAAAGAATAAAATAATGATAAATACAAATATTATATTCTAACTAATAATTAAATTGTAACAGTAGTTCGTTTATCACCAATCATAGTGACCTTATACTCTTAATCATATATTTTTTTTTATCATGCTGTCATGTCCATATTATCCTGTTTTTGCATGGACAGTGGAAACATATTTATACATATTTAGTGCCATTACAGTTTCTTTTCACATGTATATTTCAATAGTTTCCCATGTTCTGGTGTTTCCTGGCTAGACAGTGGCCAACCGCAAAACTGTGAGATATTGCACACTCATGTCACCCCCTGTCATTCTGTGCTTTAAGAGACAATACAGGCCAAGTAATTTGATATATTTAATGTATTTACTTACCCACCCACTCACCTGAGGCAACACCATTCAAGTAGTAACACCATTAACACCACTGTACTGTAGGATATCCCAAATAATCTCACTCAACAATTCACTAATGACTCTAGAATGAGAAAATGTATCTTGGGCAGATCCTAGTCCATGTTGTGAGAGACTAACATGCTATTTCTAATAGACGTCTTGTATCTCATTATGAGTCAATAAATCCCTCAGCACCAATGTATGTTATTTGTGATTGATCTCACCAGCAAGGACAGTCATAATGGAAGTGGCAAAAAAAAATCACAAATTTGACTGCTTAACACCCATGTCCACCCCCATCCTGTCTGCTCTGGAACCGCAGCCAACCGTGGCCGTTATCAAATCATCGCACAACCTGAATATATGGCTTCTTTTGGAGGGTTGAAAAGCATAATCAGTCATGTTCCTTCATCCCAGCTGTGCGTGTGTGATGTTGTCTTAGAAGAGAGAGCTGTTTTGCACCCGCCTCTGTGTTTTCCCCACTATACTACTATTTCCCCACTCATGCTACTCGACTTTCTAAAAATATGTGGTAGTGTACAGACTAACACGAGCCAGTAAACAAAATGCCTCCATTTGGAGTCCAGAATAGGGTGTTGCCCTCTTCAAATGACTTAAACCATACATCAAGCCCTCTTGCTCTTTAAGTGACATCATGGTATTCCATGGATGAGCCTCCAGGTTAACAGATAGGTAACCTAATGTCCACAGTTAGTCTTTTGTTATTTCCCAGACATTTTTCAGACAGCTGCAATCTCTCTAACTCTCACTCTCTCACTCCTCTCCTGTTTGTTGTTCTTGCCCATCTTATCACAGCTGCTGCTCTCCTTCAAGCCCAATGTGGAAAAATGGCATCAGACACCCTTCTCCTGCCAATTAGGACCCCTACTAAACACTCCTCATATAGGCCTTCGGAGCATTCAACACTTGTCCTCACTAATAGCACAATTGGATGCCTCCACTGTCTCACCCTGAAAGAGTTGTCCATGTTTAATGTTTAAGATGTTCTGAGAACAGGAAGGCTTTTAAAGACTCTGCTGGTGGAAGTGCACTGTCGGTATCCTAGGTTGATGTTTGATATAAACCCTTTCAATGTATCAAATAGGAAAGATAGTTGACATTCATAGATTGGTCAATAGATTAATGCCAATGATTCTAATGTAACAATTGGTTTCATAGACATAATAGAATGGGGTAATAGCACACTCAACTTATTGTTGCGATGATAAGTATCTTTTCCCATACAGCCAAGGACACACAGAACAACATTGCCTATAGTCTATTCAGGCTAAATTATATCTTCATAGCCTAAATAGAGCAAGCCTTCAGTTGGTAACTGAACAAATGAAAGAATAGCATTCATATTTTCTGTCAATCTGACAATTTTGAGGGTTGGGGGTTCTCTGCCTGTGAAAGTCCCCTTTACAAGAACAGCTGAGCTATAATTGCTTTCCTCGGTCGATGCTCATAGGCCATGCTCGGAGGTGAAATCTACTGAATTGGCTGCCCTTGTCCTGGGCTGGGTGTGGGGATAGGGACCTTATCAATGGTCTGTCAACGAAGTCTCGAGGCTAACCTGAAGCATACAGCTTTTACAATCACACCCTTGTTCACAACTGAAAATGTTACAGAAACAATTTAACACAACACATGTACATAACCTACAACAAACGGTTCATCTTTAATTAAGTAACAGCTTTATTATGAGGGAGGGATAAATTATTAATACCAACATTTTAAAATGCAACGGTTTCCCATAGTTTATATAAGAAATGACTATTCAAAGAAGCTTTTGATAGGGAACCTACAGTATGTGGTTGAATTTTTCACAGCATCAAAAAAACATATTCCGACTCTTCACCAAACCATCATGAGCTGAATTTCAATAAGCTACAACTGCTACCCTCACTATAATGTAAATGGAAAAATGACAAGAGCCAGAACTGGGAAATGGTATAATATGATAACAGAGAAATTATTGTAAAGTGTCTAGCCTTCTAATGATGATTAAGAGGTGCCCTGATCCCATTTTAACACACTATATTTGGCTCCAAGTGGCCACCTGGGTCCCACTTTGGCTCCACCCCTGTCCTCTACCCTACCCAGTATTGTGTCTGGGATTCAGCCTACAGTCCACCCCTCTCTCCACCTGACCAACCAGACCTTGATGTGTCTGAGCTGAGGAACTCCAAGGTGTTTCATTTGTTAATTATGTTGGGTCACCATGGCAACGGCTGTTATAAGGGGTCAGCGTAGATGTTAGAGTCCTCTTCAGCACAAGCCATGTCATTGTAACTGAGCAATGTGAAGACTGGCACCAGTCACTCCTCCCCCAAACCCCCCAGAAACCCCATTTCCACCCACCCGCACACACAAGAAGAATAAGAAGAAGAGACAGGATAAGAAGAAACACTGTGCTGCCCTTTTTATTGACCTGTCTAAAGCATTCGACACTGTGTATCACTCATTACTTATTCAGAGGCTTTCATCAATTGGCCTTATCATAGCACATTGCACTTTATTATGGGTGATAGGTTCAGTACACATCATTGCATTTTCTTTCAGAAAGTAGGCTGGCCCTCCTGGAAGTCTTGTAGATCGATGCATTACGCTATTTTTGTCTACATTTAACATTTAAGTCATTTAGCAGACGCTCTTATCCAGAGCGACTTACAAATTGGAAAGTTCATACATATTCATCCTGGTCCCCCCGTGGGAATTGAACCCACAACCCTGGCGTTGCAAGCGCCATACTCTACCAACTGAGCCACACGGGACCATGGCTATAAAGCCTCTTGCATGAACTTCCACCATAACTTACCTCATTGCTAACCTTCAGACGTATAAGTTACCAGACTTAGGGACGGCTAACCCTGGAGTTCCCTTCAATCTTCACCGAGTTAAGTAAATCTGCTTTTAGTTTTTTTGTGCGTCTCATGTGGAATGATCTCCAAAAGTCCATCAAGTTTATGTATTTGGTGCCTTTAGGGCAATTCAGGCGGATGTTAGAGGGCCTTTTTACTGAAGAATGTTTGTTTCAAATGAATGTGTTTTGATTTTGTGTTTGCTTTCATGTATTGTGTAATTTATGTGTATATAGATATGTAGTGTAATTGTTGTTTATTGATGTGTTGTTTATTGATGTGCTTGGTTGTCATTGTAAATAAAGGTGAAAGTGCAGATCAGACAATGGCTCAATGATTCAAAAGGCCCCCTCAGCTAGACCAGGCAATGATCATTACAAATGTGTCATGGACTCTGATTTAAACTCAATTGCAACCTCTAGATTAGACCTATTTAGCCCATTGATCTTGCCACAATCCTGCACCTGTGTCTGAACTCACCTCCATTAACGATAAGCAGTATTGTCAGAGCTTCCGTATAGAGAGAATGCTCCACGAGCTGAAAATCACCTTCTGACAATGTGGATTCATTTTGATCTTTGAATGTATCCTATGCCTCATGTTCTGGAATAATGGTGCCTATTAACAGAGTACTTCTGATGACTAGTCATGTGAATAAAACATAACCTAACTAATGATTATGGGCATTAAATAACTACTGATTGTAATTTACTTTAATTAATCCCCGATCACAATCCTTGAAATGTCCTACTGTGGCATGAATATTTAGTTGCTTAACTCACTCAGACATTTAACATGATTTTCAACTTGTCTTGACCTGGATGAATTCAGATTTTGGTTGAGTAAGCTACAGGAAAACTAGCCACTATAACCAGAAAGAACTTAGTATCCTCAAGAAGGCATAATGTTGGTTACCATTCAGATTAAACTCAACCTACCCACTGTGTCTCACACATTAGTGAAATGTTTGCTACAACTGAGATGAGAGAAATGTGTGATACCCTAAGGTGAATTTCAGTACCGATACACACACTTTCATGGGAACAAGGATCATACAGCTTCAGTTAATGACATACATGATTAACTTTGATAATAATCCTTAAAAGTCAGAACAACGAGAGGTCAAGGTCACTTTTTGTACACTATGACCTATAATTAAGATCTTTGGAGCCCAAAACCTTCAGCACAAACTTCAGAAATAACCTTACAGTGTCTGAACTTGGGTGGGGATGAGGAAAAAGGACCTTGACATTGTCCTCAGCTCTTGCATGTCATCTTCGCTTTTGGCTCTGGCGAGTCTGACACCCCTGTGGAGATACACTCTGTTCCCAATCTGTGTAACCAGACCTGCCAGTGCTAGCTCCCGCTCCCGGCAACAAGGAGGAGAATGCTCAGGATAATCATGTTAGCTCTGTATCACCAGCCTACATCAGCTGCCCCACACTGAATGTCATTGAACAATATGTGCCATTTTGTGTTAGGTTCTTTGCCGTACCTGGTGCTGTGGCGAATTTGATCCAGAGGCCTACAGCTGTGTTGTCTTTACAAGCTGTTTTGTTGTCTTGAAGAGTGCTGTTGTTTTGTATTTGTTTTACAGTGGTGCCGAATGTAACAGCAAGGTGAAGAGGGGACCAAAGAGTAAAAATAAAAAGTTTGGTGGTGTAAAAGAGATACACTATTTTAATTGAAATGTACACCAAAGTGCTTGAGTATGACCAAGTGCAGCCACACCCTATCACTAATTAATGAATTCACCATCAAATCAATCAACCCAGTGAAAAGTGAAAATAGAAACAAAATATATACTTTCTTTTAGGAACAGGCACATTAGGGTTCTCACTCACACAGTCATTGATATCATCTCATCAGCATTCTCTAGCGACAGAACACCTCCCGCTGTGGTGTAAGATGACTATTCAGGTGTGACCTGCATGGCCATGGAGGTGGTCTTTGTCAGAAGAATACACATTCCCGATGCTGCATCATTACCGTGAGTAAGTCCATACAGTGGGGGTCTTATTCAAGACAAACACCAACCACCAGAATCAAACATTGTAGGGGAGAAGATTCCTGTATTGATTGCAAGTTTTGGCAGGAGAGTAGCGCCTTTAGCATGACTTTGATCCCAGCAGCTCTTCCCTCTTAATTCTCAATTCACTATTTTTCATGGTTGTTTTGAGTAAGTGAAACAGATAGCTTTGTTAGGGATTTCCATGGTGACTGCAAACTGTACACACTTACAAATTAGGGTTCTTCAAGTGTTTTTTGGTAAGGGCGATGGTTCTTTGTGGAACCATAATGACTCAATCAACTGTTGAAGCCCTTCAATGGTTCTTTGCAGTTTAGAAAAGGGTTCTTTCTTCTTTTAGTGATAATTAAAATTTAGGGGTGGTGGCACATTCAAATATTTTGGTAAGTGGTTTCCTCACATCTTTTTTTTTGTGCAAGCAAACCAAATGTTTGCGCAAGCAACCATTCCAATGTATCTAATATGTTGTGTTGCAATGTTATATATTAAATATGACTAACGGCCAGTAGCCATGTCTTGTGAAAGACTCATGTATGGTATAAATTTGTACTTTTCAATTCTCTCCACAAGGAACCCCAGCTGTTTTACATGTTGCACACCTGATTTGCACACTTGTCAATCAACCCAATAACGCCCAAGGAATTTTTATAATATAATATGGCTAACGAGAATATAAAAAAAACCTGTATGGTTCTTAAAAATTATCTACAAAGAACTTTTGAGATTGAGGGTTATTTATAGAACCGTTCTCCATAAAGGTTCTATAAAGAACCATAAAAATAGGTTCTATACAGCTCCAAAAGGTGTTGTAACCATAGAGGAACCATTTTTTGATGCTATATAGAACCTTTATTATTAATGGTTCTTTATAGAACCTTAGGAAAGGGTTCTATATAGCACCATAAAGGTTCCAAACTCTTTGGGGCTGGCTGGGGACCCCTTTTGTGATAGCAAATCCACCAGGGACCCCCTCAGAATCAGAACACAACTCGAGTTTTACTATGACTTCGGCAGTGCATTGCCGGACGAACCAAATCTTGGGCCCTGCCCTGGGAAGAAACATTTTAAAGGTTCGGGCGACTGAATTCAAATGTGAGTTGGTTTCAGAGTGTGGTTTGATGTGGGTGACTCTTGTGTGTGTTTGCAGGTGGGTTGAGTTATACAAATTATTTAGCCAATTTGCTACAGCCAGCTGCTGTGCGACCATGGCAAAATTGGTTTGACTTTGGATAGCCTAACTCTAGTTAGGCAACTTTTAGCTCTTTCATTGAATGCTTTCAGTATTTGTAAATTAATTTCTACAATTTACATTTGGTTAGAGTTTTTCAAATCATTGAAAAAAAATTGATATTGGAATTTTGACATCTTGTCCCATGTACATTGTGTAATTTATTGATGGTCCCTAACTAGCCCCATAGGGGTATCCATCATGAACCCAAATTTACCACGGGCTTTATGATTGGGTCACATGCAGCTACACTCCGAATTGATGATTACTTGTGTGCTGCCAGCTGTGGGCAGGTTTGAAACAACCCAAACTTAATTTGTGTTGCGATGCAGTCACGACCAAAAGTCTCACAAAACTCCGTTTTGGGTGAGACTGACTTTATTTACACTTTGTAGTAAATTTTGACAGTAGAATAAATGTTTCTGATTCATATTGATGTCACATAGGCTGTTTTCTAAATTATTAGTTGCTCTTTTAAGGCCCTCCTCTTGGCATAGGGGGCAGCAGGTAGCCTAGTGAGTACGGCGTTGGGCCAGTAACTGAAAGCTTGCTAGATCAAATCCCCGAGCTGACAAAGTAAAAATCTGTCATTCTGCCCATGAACACGGCAGTTAACCAGCTATTCCTACGCTGTCATTGTAAATAAGAATTTGTTCTTAAGTGACTTGCATAGTTAAATAAAAATTAGGAGAGAACATTTAGCAGTTTTCAAGCCAGAGGAGGCTGGTGGGAGAAGCTATATGAGTACAGGCTCATTGTAAAGGCTGGAATGGAATAAAGGAAATGATGTCGAACACATCAAACATGGAAACCACATTTTTGTGATTTCATTAATTCTATTTCTGCCATTACAATTTGCCTGTCCTCCTATAGCTCCTCCCACCAGCCCAAGCTAACTTTGTCACGTTCTGACCATAGTTCTTTTGTATTTTCTTTGTTTTAGTGTGGTCAGGGCGTGAGTTGGGTGGGTATTCTATGTTTTCTGTTTCTATGTGGGGTTTCTCGTTTGGCCTGATATGGTTCTCAATCAGAGGCAGGTGTTAGTCATTGTCTCTGATTGGGAACCATATTTAGGTAGCCTGTGTTCTATTGTGTTTTGTGGGTGGTTGTCTTCAGTCTTTGTGTGTCTGCACCAGATAGAACTGTTTCGGTTTTCATTTTTGTTGTTTTGAATTTGAAGTGTTCAGTTTTTTGTTTATCATTAAATTAAGATGAACACTAACCACGCTGCGCTTTGGTCCTCTCCTTCTTCCACCGACGAAAGCCGTTACAAACTCCCTGCAATTCTAAACATTTTGCCAAGAGGCAGATAGAAAAATTGCTTAAATTACAGTGCATTTATGTTGTTGTTTTTTATAATTTGGGGGGAATACAAGAAGTATTGAGTTGAAAAATTGGTTGAGTATGTTTGACATTTAGCAGACGCTCTTATCCAGAGCAACTAGGGTTAAGTGCCTAGCTCAAGGGCACATTGACAGATTTTTCACCTAGTCAGCTCAGGGATTCAAACCAGCAACCTTAAGGTTACTGGCGAAACGCGCTTAACCGCTAGGCTACCTGCCACAGTAATGTGGATACCAATATCCCTGTGAGCCTCCCAGGCCCATGTTGCCCAGGGTTAAGAACATAAATTGCAGATTAATAATATTGCATTCTATTGTAATGTATTACTCCCTCTAAACTTATTCCACAGAACCATTGTCCAAAATGAATTAGTTTAATCTGTTGTTGTTGACAATATTCTTTTTTTTATCATGTAAAAATAGCACCTCCCGGGACCCCAATTTGAGAACCCCTGCTTTATAGAATCTTTTAAAAAGTATCTATATAGTATCAAAAAGGGATCCGCTATGGTTACAAGCCAAATAACCCTTATTCTGCACTTTATAGAAGATTTTCTTTGTGTGTGTAATCAAAGCGAGTGACATGGGGAAAAAAACATGGTATTCTGTGATCTTGATGATAGGGAATTGTGCAGGCAGCCACGGAAACCAGTCACACCTCAGAGCTCATCCTGATCCTCTGTTGGCTCATCTCTCTCCCTCTCATGTACTCCACATCATCAGCACCTGACCTCACCCCAGTAAGCCCAATGGAAATGGATTCATCATATGACACAAGAGTGAGGAATAGAGATATCATGTGTTTTGTAAATGTGATGATTAGTCATAAAGGTGATAATTATTTGCAGGAAATGCATTACATTCATCTAGCAAGATAGTGAATTTTTAATAATGACTTTGTCACCCCTGATCTGTTTTACATGTCTTTGTGATTGTCTCCACTCCCCTCCAGGTGTCGCACATCTTCCCAATTATCCTCGGTGTACTTCTACCTGCGTTCTCTGTTTGTCTGTTGCCAGTTCATCTTGTTTGTCAAGCTTACCAGCATTTGTCCTGTCAGATCCTGTTTTTTCCCCAGCCTCTCTTTTTCTCACCCTCCTGGTTTTGACCCTCGCCTCGCCTGTCCTGTCTCTGTACCCGCCTACCTGACCACTCTGCCTGACCCTGCCTGCCAACCGGTACCCTTGCCCCATCTCTGGATTATTGACCCCTGCCTGCCTTGACCTGTCTCTTGCCTGTCCCTTAGACTATTAAACCATTGTTTATTCAACGTGTCCGCATCTGGGTCTTACCTTGATTTCTGATAGACTTTTTGATCTTATTCACCATTAACCCTTTCCTTCTTCAAAAATATGTCCACGAGACAGGAAAGCACAAATACTGTAGTGAGATAGAAACTTCAGTTTATCTTTCATGTATTGTTGGCTGAGTTTCAATTTGGAGCTATTAGAATTTTGACATATTGTCCCATGTAAATTGTGTAATTTACTGATGGTCCCTAACTAGCCCATAGAGATATCCAAAGTGAACCCAAATTTACCATGGGCATTACGATTGGGTCACATGCAGCTGTACTCCGAATTGATGATTACTTGTGTGCTGCCAGCTGTGGGCAGGATTGAAACATACCCAACCTTCATTTATGTTGTGATGCAGTCACGACCAAAAGTCTCACAAAACTCTTTTTTTTGTACAAGAATGACTTTATGACCAAAATTCTCCTATTTACACTTTGTAGTCAATGTTGACAGTAGAATAAATGATTCTGACTCATATCGATGCCAACGGTAAACCCAACGGGAGTGGATTCATCATATGAAACTAGGGTGAGGAATACAGAACATCTGTTTTGTGAATGTGATGATTAGTCATCATGGTGATCATTCTGGTATTTGCAGAAAATGCATTATATTCATCTAACAAGATAGTGAATTTTCAATAATGACTTTTTAATCTTATTCACCATTAACCATTTCTTTCTACAAAAATATGTCCAAGAGACTGGAAAGCACAAATATTGTATTGAGATAGAAACTTCAGTTTCAACCTCTTGTCAACCTGTCAGTTCTTGAATAATTAATTTATTGATTTGAGGTATCGGTCCAGTTGTACTTTTGAACCTCATTTTACTGGAGTGACAACCTTCTTCGTCACAGTGATCTTGACTTGTTTATGAGACACTTGTACTTGAGTCTACAAAAACCACACTTGTCTTTCCAGCCCACAATCATTCTGGAAAAGTCAACTTGGAGACTTAACGAGAGTGTGCAGATCATCTGAACTGGCACCTGTCACCTGGTAAAATAATCAGTGTGTGGGTTAATGGTGTTTGACCATTAAATCCTCACTGTCACTCCCTCCTATCTCCCCCTCCCTCTCTGTTTGCTATCCGAAGACACAACAGTGTGAGAGACAGATGGGAAACTCTGATACAACAGAGAGAGAGAGAGAGAGAGAGAGAGATGGAGAGAGATGGATGGATGGATGGATGGATGGAGGGCAAAAGAGAGAGGGATAGATGGACAGAGGGGGCAAGGGATACAATTGATTTGAGATGGAAAAAATGACATTTCAACACGGAATCGTCTTTTTCTGCCTCTATCACAGGAACAATAAGGGATTTCAGAGGGGGCCTGGGCTCTATGTCCACTTCAAAGGCCCTTTCTCATTTGCTTCAGATTTGCCTTCTCTGCTCTGTAGAATGTACCTTGGCCTCAAGGGACTGTGCTACATTCTGCCTTTTTGCCCTCTTTCACTGGCCAAGATTTGGTGCACTTGGCAGGGGTGGTTGCAGGGTGAATTGCTGCTGTGTACAGTGATGAGTGCTTTTGCATCTGCAGGTGCTGTGTACAGTGATGAGTGCTTTTGCATCTGCAGGTGAACAAACACACTCACACAGTGTGATGCATGCGGAGTGTGTGATGGATGTAGAAGGTGACCTTAACTACACTGAGAGTACATTTGTCAGTGTAGACGGTACCTCTAGAGCCCATTTTGTAAATGGAACATCTTGAGTAAAAACTAAACATTCTCTAATTGTTTACCATTATTTCTGATGTGGTCCTTCTGAGAAGTATAAATAAAGTATAAACATGATTTAGAAGTCTAAATATACTATAATTGAGGAGATTGAATGCTTTAATACATCAAAAAGGAAATGTCTTGCTGAACAAGATATCCTGCACAGCATAAAATAAAGTAAAAACAGAACATATTGTGTCCTGTTACATCTATTGTTCAACATAGCTCTATTACCGCCACTGAAGACTGTTCTTAATTTCTGCCCAATGGGTTGATTTTCCCTCCATTTGTAACCCTATATTCCCCTGCAATGTGTCCCAGGCCAGGCTAGTAGTGATCTATAGAGGGGGACCCAACCCCGCAGGACAGCTGGAGTGGGAGCCTTACTCTGGAGCCCCTTCTGCTGCAGCTGTTAGCTGAGGTGACAGTCCAGTGATGAAAAAAACAGAGGTTGTTAACGACCTGCAAGCTGATCTGCCCCAGAGAAGCCCCTTTACTAGGGTGGAGAGTTGGGGTCACTACTATGTTGGACAGAAATACATTGGTGGACAATGTATTTCTTCCAATATTTTTCAAATGTACAGTATTTCTACCTATAGAGAGAACAAAGGATTATTTTAATGGAATAGAATGTGAATTGATTGTTCCAATCCTTTTATGTCCTTGCATTACATGATTGGATTATTATTCATGAGGTATATCATCATAGAAATGGTTTAGGGTTAATGTGCACAATAAATCACATTTTCTCATTTATCAAAGCACCTAGTTCCTTATACACCCCAATGTAAATATAGCCAAATTAGAGAATACCATTTTGGCCAAGAGGTGTTATTCCAGGCAATGATGGTAGGCTTAGCGTCCCTACTCTTATAGATAAATTTTTCTCGCAAGAAAAACAATCGTGTTACCGTTACCCACTAAATACAAGAGGAAGGGGGGATGGAATTTGGAAATCAAAGTACAAAGTACTACAGCCAGTACAATAGACGACAAACCTTTTTCTGCAGCTCGACTCCCTCCCTCCCTTTTCTTCACAGCCGTCCAGACTTGACTCGCTCTTTCTTTGTGCGCGCGGACCAAGTTGACTAATAACTACGTTTCATTTGGAAAGGACTGGATAAGACGGGAGAAACAGCATGGCTTTCCCAAAGAACTCGTTCATATTGGTGTTTCTTCTTGTTTGTTCCCTCAGCTGGAATGGTAAGTAAGACAAATAACGTATGTTTTCTTTGTTTTAGATTTTGGGAAACTTTTCTCGCGGATTTAACGAATGTTTACAAGGGGTACTGTTTGAATGGGATGCACTTCGACTCAGTGAGGGATGCTGTAGCAGCCTAACCTTGGCTTTCGATATTTGGCTGTTTTTAATGTAAATTGAATTTATTTCGTTGCAGTCACATTAAAACCTAGTAGCATATATTTGACTCTTCTGCGAAGCTGTGGACAGTTATTTAGTAATAATAGGCTACACACTTTGAGTTAAGATGTTGTTGCTTATTTTAGGAGCAAGTGCAACTGTACAAAATGCAAATGTTGAAATGTGAACCGTTGGAGCCGCATGTTTTGGGGAAATGAAAAAGCGTCCCTTTTCCCAAACTAGAAAAAAATTGACGTAGCCTACGTGTAGCCAGAGTTAACTGAACATTTCCTTTCCGTGTCATTTTGTTTTAGTGAATTCTTCAAGTGTTTTTTGGTAAGGGCGATGGTTCTTTGTGGAACCATAATGACTCAATCAACTGTTGAAGCCCTTCAATGGTTCTTTGCAGTTTAGAAAAGGGTTCTTTCTTCTTTTAGTGATAATTAAAATTTAGGGGTGGTGGCACATTCAAATATTTTGGTAAGTGGTTTCCTCACATCTTTTTTTTTGTGCAAGCAAACCAAATGTTTGCGCAAGCAACCATTCCAATGTATCTAATATGTTGTGTTGCAATGTTATATATTAAATATGACTAACGGCCAGTAGCCATGTCTTGTGAAAGACTCATGTATGGTATAAATTTGTACTTTTCAATTCTCTCCACAAGGAACCCCAGCTGTTTTACATGTTGCACACCTGATTTGCACACTTGTCAATCAACCCAATAACGCCCAAGGAATTTTTATAATATAATATGGCTAACGAGAATATAAAAAAAACCTGTATGGTTCTTAAAAATGATCTACAAAGAACTTTTGAGATTGAGGGTTATTTATAGAACCGTTCTCCATAAAGGTTCTATAAAGAACCATAAAAATAGGTTCTATACAGCTCCAAAAGGTGTTGTAACCATAGAGGAACCATTTTTTGATGCTATATAGAACCTTTATTATTAATGGTTCTTTATAGAACCTTAGGAAAGGGTTCTATATAGCACCATAAAGGTTCCAAACTCTTTGGGGCTGGCTGGGGACCCCTTTTGTGATAGCAAATCCACCAGGGACCCCCTCAGAATCAGAACACAACTCGAGTTTTACTATGACTTCGGCAGTGCATTGCCGGACGAACCAAATCTTGGGCCCTGCCCTGGGAAGAAACATTTTAAAGGTTCGGGCGACTGAATTCAAATGTGAGTTGGTTTCAGAGTGTGGTTTGATGTGGGTGACTCTTGTGTGTGTTTGCAGGTGGGTTGAGTTATACAAATTATTTAGCCAATTTGCTACAGCCAGCTGCTGTGCGACCATGGCAAAATTGGTTTGACTTTGGATAGCCTAACTCTAGTTAGGCAACTTTTAGCTCTTTCATTGAATGCTTTCAGTATTTGTAAATTAATTTCTACAATTTACATTTGGTTAGAGTTTTTCAAATCATTGAAAAAAATGTGATATTGGAATTTTGACATCTTGTCCCATGTACATTGTGTAATTTATTGATGGTCCCTAACTAGCCCCATAGGGGTATCCATCATGAACCCAAATTTACCACGGGCTTTATGATTGGGTCACATGCAGCTACACTCCGAATTGATGATTACTTGTGTGCTGCCAGCTGTGGGCAGGTTTGAAACAACCCAAACTTAATTTGTGTTGCGATGCAGTCACGACCAAAAGTCTCACAAAACTCCGTTTTGGGTGAGACTGACTTTATTTACACTTTGTAGTAAATTTTGACAGTAGAATAAATGTTTCTGATTCATATTGATGTCACATAGGCTGTTTTCTAAATTATTAGTTGCTCTTTTAAGGCCCTCCTCTTGGCATAGGGGGCAGCAGGTAGCCTAGTGAGTACGGCGTTGGGCCAGTAACTGAAAGCTCGCTAGATCAAATCCCCGAGCTGACAAAGTAAAAATCTGTCATTCTGCCCATGAACACGGCAGTTAACCAGCTATTCCTACGCTGTCATTGTAAATAAGAATTTGTTCTTAAGTGACTTGCATAGTTAAATAAAAATTAGGAGAGAACATTTAGCAGTTTTCAAGCCAGAGGAGGCTGGTGGGAGAAGCTATATGAGTACAGGCTCATTGTAAAGGCTGGAATGGAATAAAGGAAATGATGTCGAACACATCAAACATGGAAACCACATTTTTGTGATTTCATTAATTCTATTTCTGCCATTACAATTTGCCTGTCCTCCTATAGCTCCTCCCACCAGCCCAAGCTAACTTTGTCACGTTCTGACCATAGTTCTTTTGTATTTTCTTTGTTTTAGTGTGGTCAGGGCGTGAGTTGGGTGGGTATTCTATGTTTTCTGTTTCTATGTGGGGTTTCTCGTTTGGCCTGATATGGTTCTCAATCAGAGGCAGGTGTTAGTCATTGTCTCTGATTGGGAACCATATTTAGGTAGCCTGTGTTCTATTGTGTTTTGTGGGTGGTTGTCTTCAGTCTTTGTGTGTCTGCACCAGATAGAACTGTTTCGGTTTTCATTTTTGTTGTTTTGAATTTGAAGTGTTCAGTTTTTTGTTTATCATTAAATTAAGATGAACACTAACCACGCTGCGCTTTGGTCCTCTCCTTCTTCCACCGACGAAAGCCGTTACAAACTCCCTGCAATTCTAAACATTTTGCCAAGAGGCAGATAGAAAAATTGCTTAAATTACAGTGCATTTATGTTGTTGTTTTTTATAATTTGGGGGGAATACAAGAAGTATTGAGTTGAAAAATTGGTTGAGTATGTTTGACATTTAGCAGACGCTCTTATCCAGAGCAACTAGGGTTAAGTGCCTAGCTCAAGGGCACATTGACAGATTTTTCACCTAGTCAGCTCAGGGATTCAAACCAGCAACCTTAAGGTTACTGGCGAAACGCGCTTAACCGCTTTTTCATTGGGGAAATGAAAAAGCGTCCCTTTTCCCAAACTAGAAAAAAATTGACGTAGCCTACGTGTAGCCAGAGTTAACTGAACATTTCCTTTCCGTGTCATTTTGTTTTAGTGAATTTAATTGGCCTATTCATTAGTTATACGGTTTTAATTACCGTTGCTAAATTGGCACCATGGCCAGTGTGACAATGAAATCACGTTGTCAATCATCATGCATCGTGTTAAATGTGGAATTCTGGGTATTAAACCTTGTTGTGTTTTTGCATTATGAACATATTTTGCTCACCAATATTATCATATGATATTTGTTGGTTTTAAATGTCAGACAGCCCTCTCCAACGATCAAGAGGTATAAATGGTTTAATTAGGAGTTGTTTTTCCAGAGCTATCAATGGCATATCTGTGTTTTTCATCTCTCGGGCAACCACGCGCCTTAAAAAAAACATATAAGCTGTGTTGTGTGTACTTTGCCTGCTTTGATAAAAATCATAAGGAATTACAGGACAGTGAGTTTGTATTTGTGCATGCAAGTGTATGTATGTGTGCATGCACGCTCTAAGCGAAGATGGGTTGGGTTTGAGTGTTGCTTTTACTAAGTGCATCTCACCTTAACAGTGTGTGTGAGTGTTCTTTTCATGGTCTGACCCTGCTGGTCACCAGGCCCCCACAACCTTTCCTCCCCATCCACTAAATCCTCATGGTGTACAGATGCAAAATGCATATCCTGGTGTGCTGCTGCTAAATGCATATAGGGGAAACACTTCCGCTGACACTCACCTGTTCATTAATCTACCTGAGTATGGTGTGGCCCTCCCTCTCCTCCCCCCTCTCATGCTTCTACATCTGCATTGCTTACTGTTGGGGGTTTCAGGCTTGGTTTCTGTATCGCACTTTGTGACATCGGCTGATGTAAAAAGGGCTTTATAAATACATTTGATTGATTCTCCCCCTCTCCCTCCACCACTTCACAACAGGACAACACTCACTCTGCTCTGGCCTTATCCCTAATTTAGCCTCCGAACCCAGTTTTTTCCTCTTTTAACCTTGTCTTAATTGGGTCACCTCCACTTAATCCTCCTTGCCCCCCTGGAAGATGAGGTAAAGCTGTTTGTTTTTGGATTATTGACAAGATAGAAACCCTTGGCCCCTCTGAAGAACCTAAACAGGGACCGTTGTGAGTAGGATTCCCATCCTCATTGAGGCATTTTTTATCTAACTACACTGTCCAATTTACAGTAGCTATTACAGTGAAAGAATACCATGCTATTGTTTGAGGAGAGTGCACAGGTATGAACTTGAAAATGTATCAACAAACCAATTAGGCACATTTGGGCAGACTTGATACAACACTTTGAACAGAAATGCAATGGCTCATTGGATCAGTCTAGAACTTTGCACATACACTGGTGCCATCTAGTGGCCGAAATCAAAATTGCGCCTAAGCTGGAATAATACATTTTGACCTTTCTCTTGCATTTCAAAGATGATGAAAAAAATTATAATAATACTTTTTTCTTTGTATTATCTTTTACCAGATCTAATGTGTCATATTCTCCTACATTAATTTCACATTTCTACAAACTTCAAAGTGTTTCCTTTCAAGTGTTATCAAGAATGTGCATATCCTTGCTTCAGGTCCTGAGCTATAGGCAGTTAGATTTGGGTATGTCATTTTAGGCGAAAATTGAAATAAAGGGTTCGCTCCTTAATCAAGGTACTTGTATTACAAATTATTAATCGAAGATAACTGCATTTCAAAACAAGGAATTCAACAAAATTGGCCTACTGTGTGAATATTGAAAAATACAGGTAAAACAGAATTGATATTGAACATGCATGCCTAGTCTGTGCCTGCCTTTTACTGTAACTCAAAACATGAGGTAATTTCAGGACTAACAGTAACACAGAATCTATAATCAGGCTCCTAAGGTTGGAGATTCTTTAATGAAGTTTTAGAGAACCAAATCATCAAAACAAAAAACAAAAAAGTAGTGCTCACTGAGCAGAAAAAACAGGCCTGGCTTTCTTTGAATGACACATAACCTGCCGTAATTTGTATGGTAGCATTTTGGGTAACATTTCTCTCCATATTTCTTGATGCATTGTCCCAGTTCCGAATAGATTCTAATAATAATTCAGATGAAGGAAATAATGAACTTCAAATTAAGCCATCATTGGAATATGGAAGTACATCACTGGCCCCCATCATAGGAGCTTCAGTAGACCTATGCCCACTCATTAAGCAGCCTGCTTCCTGCTTGATGGAGCAGCCCCTGACCTCTACTGATGGAAGCACAATGGGATGCTGTTCCCCCTCAGAGACCATTCTTTGCACACTGCTAGGTTCGTCAACAATGGAGCCCTGCTTCTCCTTACAGCTTAAAACCTCAGAATTATTACAGTCCTTTAAGTATGTACTCGGAACTGAACTTAGATGACCCAAAAAATGAAATTAAAGAAGGCATCTTAAAGGACACTTTTAAAACAACAGAAGGAAATTCAATGGACCTTTTTAAAGGATCTTTGGTGGAGGAAGATGTTCTCTTCACATCTTCAATGATCTCCCTCTTCTAGAAAGAGGGGGGAGGGAGCGAGAGAGTTTTTCGAGACGGAATAAAACTTTTCTTCATTTTGACAGTCATTCTTTTAGTGAGGAAAGGAGCCCTCAGCCCTCCCTAAAATCCATTTGAACAGCTCCCCAGATTACACACTATTCATCATGAATGTAAACATTCATGGCATAGTAATACACATCTGCTAGTGGTTCTCTGACATACATCTAGATAAGATATAATGTCATTAACCAGAGCCCCTGGCTGAGATATCGACATGTCACTTGCTGATGGGGGAACTCAGCATGCTCATTAGAGCATAATGCAATTGAATGTTAATCGTCACTTCAGTCACCATATGATATAATGTCATAGACATCCAACAGGGGGCAGCAACAGGGTAATTCATTCTGGATGGTCTAAATCAGTGGTCACCAACTGGTCATGCCAACTGGCATTCCTAGTCGATCACCAAACATTTCTGTAGAAAAGCCAACGATGAAGGGTTGCGCAACTTTTTTTTGTGTTGCGCTGTTGGCGGTGGGTACATTTCATTCAGAAGCCCTGTGCACCGTGTAGGCAAAGTGTTCCCATTTTAAACAATTTAATTTGTCTGAAAAGACAAACTCCGCCTTCCCAGTGGACCGGGAGATCTGTGGCTAAATTGAGTGTGCCTGCTGCACTGGCCAATCGGATAGTTCAAATTACCATGCCTACTTGCAGATTCCACAGCTTTCACGACCCCCGGCCACAGCAAAGTTTGATACTAGCCTACGTGAGATTTAATAACTTTTAAATCCATGACCAGAGAGAGACTATCAAAGAATACAGCAAAGAGGTTCAGTTTTTAGGAGTGAGTTCATGTCGTAAGTTTTATTCAGCACTGTTAACACTGTTTTTATTCAACACTATTACAAAACATAAAACTTGCTTTTCTCTACTTCCACTTGCGCTGCAGCTGCAATGAATGGGTAGCCAAGTGTATCGATAGCCCTGTGTTTTTATTATAATTAGCAGCTCGCATTGTCATGTCTATTTTAATATCGATATTTCATTTTCTCTGGTCATAGGAACAACATGAATTTGTGCCTGAGACAGATGTGGTGACCATCAGGTCAGTCTCACCGGAGGAAAGGAACGAGAGAGTAGGTAGGGACCGTGAGAGGCGGACCGTCTGCTGCTCTCTCCCTCCCTTTGCTGAGACTAATGCCGTGTTCAAGACAACTGGAAACTCGGAAATCTCCGACTTCAGTGCGTTCAAGACAACTGTGAACTCAAAAAAAAAAAAAAGATCAGAATGGGGAAAATAGTTTTGAACGGTCATCCAACTCAGAAACTTCGGCATCTTTCTAGAGCTCCGACTTTCCGACTTGAAGTTCACTGACGTCATGATTTGATCTCGTTTTTTCAGAGTTCCCAGTTGTCTTGAAAGCACCATGACCATCAGATGCAGGTAGCATCAGTCCAGTAAATAAAAGAGCAAATTATTTGCTCCTACTGCACAAACCTCATTCCTACAGCATTTTTTTGTTTGTTTAATGTTACATTTTTTTATTCATGTTTAAATAACACATCTGAGTGGTAGATCTCGGCTTGCTTTTTGACTGCGAAAGTAATCTTGACTCAGAAAAGGTTTGTGACCACTGGTCTAAATAGATAAACATGCTTAACCCTTAATGATGGCGCCAACATATTTTTTGTGTGTTATTTCTTACATTATTTGCCCAGAACGTTTTCTGTGTTATTACATACAGCCGGAAATAACTTTTGGATGTCAGCGCATTGGTAACTCACCAGCATTACGACCAGGAATGCGACTTTCCAGAATTAGATCCTTTGTTCGTACCCACCAGGGCAATTGAACTTATCCCAGAGGCTGCTCCAAGACGCCGCCGGCAGAGAAGAGGTATTCGGGAGTGGACTTCTAGTCGGACTCAGGAGGCGTGCACACCATCCACCGCTTCCGATTATATTACGATTATATAAAGTAGACGAGCTCAGGGCGAGGATTTCCTTCTAGAGATAATCAGGGACTGTAACATACTCTGTTTCACAGAATCATGGCTCTCTCTGGATATACTGTCCACGTCCATACAGCCAGCTGGGTACTCAGTACATCGCGCAGACAGGAATAAAGAACTCTCCGGGAAGAAGAAAGGCCACGACGGCCCTCAAGGAACTACACTGGACTTTATGCAAACTGGAAACCACATGGCATTGTTTAAAGTAGAGGTCGACCAATTAATTGGCATGGCCGATTAATTATGGCCGATTTCAAGTTTTCATAACAATCGGTAATCAGCATTTTTGGATGCCGATTATGGCCGATTACATTGCACTCCACGAGGAGACTGCGTGGCAGGCTGACCACCTGTTACGCGAGTGCAGCAAGGAGCCAAGATAAGTTGCTAGCTAGCATTAAACTTATCTTATAAAAAACAATCATTCTTAACACAATCACTAGTTAACTACACATGGTTGATGACATTACAAATTTATCTAGCTTGTCCTGCGTTGCATATAATCAATGCGGTGCCTGTTAATTTATCAGCGAATCACAGCCTACTTCGCCAAATGGGGGATGATTTAACAAGCGCATTCGCGAAAAAAGCACTGTCGTTGCACCAGTGTACCTAACCATAAACATCAATGCCTTTCTTAAAATCAATACACAAGTATATATTTTTAAACCTGCATATTTAGTTAATATTGCCTGCTAACATGAATTTATTATAACTAGGGAAATTGTGTCACATCTCTTGCAGTATGTTTACATTCCGCAACGGTTCCGTATTTTACTGAAAGAATAAATATTTTGTTTTCGAAATGATAGTTTCCGGATTTGACCATATTAATGACCTAAGGCTCGTATTTCTGTGTGTTTATTATATTATAATTAAGTCTACGATTTGATATTTGATAGAGCAGTCTGACTGAGCGGTGGTAGGCAGCAGCAGGCTCGTAAGCATTCATTAAAACAGCACTTTCCTGCGTTTGCCAGCAGCTCTTCGCTGTGCTTGTTGTTAATCCAGCCGCCGTGTCAGATTTCAAAAAGGATTTACGGCGAAAGCAAACCATGCGATTATCTGAGGACAGCGCTCAGCACACAAATGCATAACAAATCATTTTCAACCAGGGAGTTGCGACACGAAAGTCAGAAATAGCAATATAATATATGCCTTACCTTTGAAGATCTTCTTCTGTTGGCACTCCAAAAGGTCCCAGTTACATTACAAATGGGGATTTTGTTCGATAATGTCCTTCTTTATATCCATAAAAACTCAGTTTAGCTGGCGCGCTTCAGTCAAGAATCCACTCGGTTTCCCTCCTTCAAAATGCATACAAAATTAATCCCAAACGTTACCAGTAAACTCAATCAACATTTATACTCAAACCTTAGGTACCCTAATACGCAAATAAATTATACAATTTAAGACGGAGAATCGTTATTGTCTTTACCGGAGAAAAATACCAAAGAACACGCTCTCATTTACGCTCTTGGAAACACTACAACCAAAATTGGAGCCACCTAGAAAAACTAAAATTTCTGGCTCATTTTTCCAAAAACCAGGCTGAAACTCTTTCTACAGACTGTTGACATCTAGTGGAAGCCCTAGGAACTGCAATCGGGCACAATTTTGCCCTATTATAAAAGTGCCAGCCATTGAAATCAGTGGTAGGATGACATTTTTTTTGGGGGGGGGGTGGTTTGTCCTCTGGGTTTCGCCAGCCATTTCAGTTCTGTTATACTCACAGACATTATAGTTTTAGAAACGTTAGAGTGTTTTCTATCCAAATCTACCAATTCTATGCAAAACCTAGCTTCTGGGCCTGAGTAGCAGGCAGTTTACTTTGGGCACGCTTTTCATACGGACGTCAAAATACCGCCCCCTATCCCAAAGAAGTTAATCGGCTTTTTTTGGTCCTCCAATAATCGGTATCTGTACCAGTGTTGAAAAATCATAATCGGTCGACCTCTAGTTTAAAGTGACTAGTGATCCATTTATTAAAGTGCCGAGTGATTTGGTCTCAATACAGTATAAACAGAAGGCGCAACAGTGCCTCTTCAACCTCAGGAGGCTGAAGAAATTTGGCCTGTCACCCAAAACCCTGACAAACTTTTACAGATGCACAATCGAGAGCATCCTGTCGGGCTGTATCACAGCCTGGTACGGCAACTGCACAGCCCTCAACCGCAAGGCTCTCCAGAGGGTGGTGCGGTCTGCACAACGCATCACTAGGGGCAAACTACCTGCCCTCCATGACACCTACAGCACCCAATGTCACAGAAAGGCCAAAAAGATCAACAAGGACATCAACCACCCGAGCAACGGACTGTTCACCCCGCTATCATCTAGAAGGCGAGGTCAGTACAGGTGCGTCAAAGCTGGGACCGAGAGACTGAAAAACAGCTTCTATCTCAAGGCCATCAGACTGTTAAATAGCCATCACTATCCGGCTGCCACCCGGTTACTCAATCCTGCACATTAGAGACTGCTGCCCTATATACATAGACATGGAATCACTGGTCACTTTATTAATGGAACACTAGTCACTTTAGTAATGTTTACATACTGCTTTACTCATTTCATATGTAAATACTGTATTCTATTTTACTCTATTTTAGTCAATGCCACTCCGACATTCCTCATCCTAACATTTATATATTTCTTAATTCCATTATTTTACGATACTACTGCACTGTTAGAGCTAGGAACACAAGCATTTCGCTACACCCGCAATAACATCTGCTAAATATGTGTACATGACCAATAAAATTTGATTTGATTTGATCCTGAAGCAAACTTTCAGGCTCTCAGCAATGCTTCAGATTAATTATTATATCCAAGCCGTGCTTTCCTACAGAGGAAAAGCATAATCTATAAAATGAAGTCTTTTTTGAGGCCAAGAGTGAAAGAACAGAAGTTTAGCTGAACAATGATCTTCTAGCTCCAGCAGTCAGACACTGCCATGAGAACATACAATGCCAATAGGCTCATACCTTTCTTGACTTTATCTATCTTTTTTTCATGTCTCTTCCGTTACAGAAATGGGCAGCTGTGGAAATTTGGTGGATTTGCTGTGTGCTGTACAGAGGCAGCTGGGATGTGTGATGCTGTGGGCCTCGTCCACACAGCATTACTGCTTTAGCCTGAGTGACAGCTAGCCACGGCAGGCAAATATTCAAATATACTGACTCTTTGTGTTCATTAGAGAGAGAGTGCTGTCTGAGCCCATAGGCTCAGGAAATACTGACACAAATGTACACCAAAAATGGTATTGGTCGCGAATATGCTCTTGAACTGATAGGCCTATTTGATATCGAGTAGATAAGAGAATGAATGTCTCAAAGCTTAAAGTCTTTTTGTTGGTGCACTCTGCACTAATCTACTTGCAGCACATCTCAGCAGACTTTTTTGGCCAAGCATCGCAGTTTACATTGTCAATTACTTTTTGCTTGGTGCTGGGACTTTACGAAACCATTAATTGAAATTTCCGGATCTTTTATTCTGATTGACCTCGGACGTCTACAGCCCTGGCAGCTGCATTCAGGAGCTGAGACGACCATGACACCTCTCATTCTGGAGGCTCATTCATCAAGGCCAAGGAGCCATGGAGTTAGGCCCTGAGCCTTGCTGTGATAAGCCCCCTGAGCAATGATGAGGTGAGACAGGAGTACGGAGACTGAGGGAAGCCCCAAATCGGTCCACTCCCCTGCACCATTTGAAGTTGCCCGCCGAAGTGTGGACCAAAACAATGAGTAGGAGCTTCTAAGGGCCCCATGTTGCTCCACCTGGGCTTTCATTATAGGAGGG
Source organism: Salvelinus alpinus (assembly GCF_045679555.1). NCBI lineage: Eukaryota > Metazoa > Chordata > Actinopteri > Salmoniformes > Salmonidae > Salvelinus > Salvelinus alpinus. Next base: position 81,627,900 of record NC_092086.1, read on the forward strand.
GGGTCATCCTAATCCCAAATGCATCTAGACCTGTAGACAGGGGTCTAGAGGCTGTGTGCTGATCTGAAGACAAGATAGTCTTGGTTTGTTTGGTTTTACCTTCTCTATTGGACCTCTTGCACTTTAGAAGCATGATACTTTCGTCGTAAGCCCACCCACAAATGATTGTGGTTACATACCCATAGCTTTAGATTTTGGTTGGACGTCTTTGCCACACTGTAAAACAAATAAACCAGGCACAGACAGTATATCAAAGAGGCATCCAGCAGTCAGGGCACCCCGGCCTGAGCTGAGGGCTTAGCCATGCATACAGTATCTCCAGAATGTGGATTATTGATTTTAGTGTGGGATTTCAGCTACTCTTTATGAAGTGGTTAGATTTATCCCTGCCCTCTTGGAGGGAATTTCCTCAGCATTGACTTATCGCATTCGTGCCAAAAAACTGCTTGAGATTTAACTGTTTTATTCAGGGCACCTCTCATGAGAATGGAATTTTTAAAATTGTATTTAACCTTTATTTAACTAGGCAAGTCAGTTAAGAACAAATTCTTATTTACAATGACGGCCAAACCCGGCCAACGCTGGGCCAATTGTGCGCCGCCCTATGGGACTCCCAATCATAGCCAGATGTTACACCGGAAGTTTTAGCCTTGGAGTATCTAGCGCCTTCTGTAAAATACTGGTTGTTTATCAAAGTCAGACGGGGAGATCAACTATGGTAATTGGGCGTGAGAGTGAATAACAATCATCCAAGTGCATCCAGGGGGTGAAGAATTTATCATTGACAGATACCAGGGCAGTCACTCTTTCAGGGCAAATCTAGCACTCCACATAATGCATACTGCTCTTGGGAAAATATTAATTTTCCTGTTAATTTCAGGAAAAAAGCAGTAGGGTGCAAGTGCTTAGGACTTTCACACCTTGTTGGCGGTAGGAAAGGAAGTTTGTATGCCAAAAGCTTTGCGTCCAGCTGTTTGCAAACATGTCTTTGTATAGTTGACAAATGTCTTAGTAGGTTACACTGTGACTGTTCTTTGCTTGTGGTTTTCTCAGGGCAGAGCCTTGATGAAGCCCACAGCTGTGTTAATTACATTGGTATTAACGGTCTATTAGCATTGTAAATGTGTATAACAGTACATTATATCGATGATAGGCATTAGTCTGGGTCGCCTCATTTTTATGCCATTATAGCCATTAAAGCTAGTGCCTGAACTCTCTTTGGGCAATATTAGCCATCTCGTCTGTACAGTATGTCCCCTCATATTGGAGCGCCCATCTGTGGGACACATGGCACTCTCTTGGGCAACTCTCTTGGGCCAGGATCTCGGCCCTGGCAGAGATCCCAATGATTCCAAAGGGACTCAGAGATCTTGCTGAAAAGCCCCTCATTGTTCTTCCTTTGCCCCAAGTCTCTCAAACACAGTTCAACAACCAGCAGCTGCATACACCTGGCACCCAATTCACAGACAATGCAGATTTTGGACGGGGAAAATTCACAGACAATGCAGATTTTGGAGGGTTAATGGGCAGGGGAGGGGGGTACTACGCTGCTCAGGTTACAGAGAAAACATACACCACAGTGGACCTCCCCCTCCAATCTTCCACCCCCTATCCTCCGCAGTCAAAAACATGTCCTCCCACACATCTTTCATGCCTAACCCCCCTCCCCTTGTTCCCACTTTCTACCCCCCTTGTCTTTGTTTGGCTGGTATCCCTGGTGGATTGAGCCTGAGGCTGCCAGGCCTCTGTGTTTCTGTTGCTGTAGTAAACAGTATTGATTAACATAGAAATACCCAAAGCAGAATAACAGCACCAGTGGTTTTTAGATAAAGGGACAGACAGGGTGGAGGTGTGGGGCAATGTGCAGTCATGTCAAAGAGAGATTCATTGTTGATATGAATTGTAATTTAAATTCCTTTCATTTATTGAGTGTATTCAAGGACATTTGTTTTCTACATGGCACTTTGTGGTCGTCTTGGCCTGGGATTATTACTCCCTTCCTTTGTACTGTGAATGGGCAGCAGAGAGAAGGCTGATATCATGTCCAGATCGATTGATCAGAAGTTAAGAGCGTAGTCTGCGTGACAGACATAGGCAGTCTAGAGTAACTTGGTATCGTGCACCTTTCCAAACAGTTTGGATAGATAAAAAAATTAGAATAATTGTCTTACAGTCGGTTTAAAACTCCCCTATTTATACAAAAAATGTTTTTGCTAAAACGTCACTGGTGACTGAAGATAGAAGGTATATAGGTAATAGGTTAAGAGAGGGCTTGTTTTCAGAACAGTTCCCAGTAGTTCCTTTGTTTTGTCCACAACTGACTTCCCTCAGCTTCTGTTATGTTAAACCATTTTTTAATTTTTTATTATTATTATTATTTTTAAATATAACCTTTATTTAACTAGGCAAGTCAGTTAAGAACAAATTCTTATTTACAATGACGGCCTACACCGGCCAAACCCGGACGATGCTGGGCCAATTGTGCGCCGCCCTTTGGGACTCCCAATCACGGCCGGTTGTGATACAGCCTGGATATTGACAAATATTGCAAAATAATAATCAACTATTCATAGAACATTGGAGTCACACGTTTAAGGTTTTATGTAAGCATTGTCTCCCCAGAGTACATTTAATGTAAGTGCTGGGGGCATGCGGTAATACTGCCCAGTTTGATAGGAAAAAAACTACTCACAGTCACATGGGCTTAAAGCTTTAAGTATGCTGTGAGGGTGCTGGAATGTGAGCTTGACTTAGCTTCACCTATTGTCCTTAATGCTCAAGGGACACACTTGAGGGTTTGTGAAATTCGACCAAGGCAATGTGTCATAAGATAGAGGTTCTACTTTCATCTTTGGTCTGGACTCTATTGTAATAGATATGATAATGTTTCGTCATAGAACAATGCAACTCCCAACCTTCTCTGAATGCTCTCTCTGAACATACCCTTAAACCATATCATTGTCTTGAGGAATGAGTCTTTGCTAACGCCTTTTGTTCTTAGGGTTATGTCAAGATACCAGTTTAACCAATGACTTACTTTCAATTTGGAATATGCTATCAGATTCGCAGAAAGTCTCCAAGACAAGTTTTTGAGGAGTATTTGTTTTTTGTGTCATTTTACCAGAAGTTGCTTGGCTCAAATTGCAACAATAAAAAAATCCCCCCGAAAGAAAGAGCTTTTGTGTGCAAATTAGCTGCCTTTTTTTGCACAATGGGCTCATTGCAGGTTTTAACTTCATGAATATTCTTTATCTGAATATAGCCCCGGCAGTGGTTTTCCTCAGTCCTGCTCTCCGGAGGCAGTTTTTCAAATAAACATTAGGAAACCAGCGGAACTCAAAGAGCTGGCCCAGTTTTTGCATGGTTTTCGATATTGCCAGCCAAACCAAACTTAGAACTCTATTCAGCAAGGGTACTTTGAGTTGTCAAGAACCCCAGTGGAAAGAAGCTATGACACGAACCATGCTACCTTGCTTCTTAGACGCTAGCTGGCTCCATCTTAAACTCTTGGCAGATTGACTCTTGGTGCAGGGCCTAAGCAGAGACAGGTGAATACGAGAAGCCAATTGGTGAAACACATGATGCTTTTTCTGGCGCCATGCCAAATTCCTGCCACCAGCAGCTCTCATCCCAAACTTTCACATGTGCCTCACCTAATTAAAATGATTCCCGGATGAGTATGTAATGGCAGCTTTGGCAAAATGACAGATATGCATAAAGGCTGTGCATATGTACATAAATATTCATGTTTACACTGGCTCTTTGAGGAAAAGCGTCTGTTTCTGTATTTGTCCTCCTTCACTTTCCTACTGTCCTTACCATTGACAAAATGATTTGTGTTATGGTGTTTAGTGGGTGGCCCCTTAGGATGAATGGTGTGAAGGTACCTTAATTGGAATGTGACTGCAGGACACTTAGCATCTGATATAGCTTAGTGACAGAATGTTTGGGGATAGGGTGTCAATTTATGAGATGTTCCATCAGTTTCTTTGGTGTCAGAGATGGAATTGGTCTGTTACAGGAAATGCTGCTTATAGTACATTAATTTCGGTCATCTGTAGAATGGGTTGTCTCAAAGTGACCACTTTGTGTCAGCATAGTGAATCGATTTTCCAAAGGAAATGGTCAAAAGTGTTCCATAGTTCAATGTCTGCAATAGCTTTGCTTGTTCAACATAACTTGTATCCTTCCAGGCCATGATATTTGCTGTTAAGAAAGCACCTTATCAGAATAACTCTGGTTTATGGAATAGTGCAAAAAAAATCCTTAAACACTAGAAAGAGCTTTTGTAGAGGAACCACCCACCCTGATTCAAGGGTAATTGCATCATGGATTGCACTTGCATGCCATGCAACAATGAGCAGAAAGTAAAAACAGTCACACCGTGGTGGTTAAGTGTTAAGGTTGCCCTATGGCTGCTTGACTAGCACACATGCTGCGGCAGAGGGCAATGAGCATTGTGATGACAAAGGGCAAAACTAGGCTAAATAACTTTGTTTTCTGTGTTCCTATACCCTCAGGAGGCTCATAGGGTAATTATTCAAGAACTGGCTGGGTGGACGTTCTGAGTTTCAGGGCATTTATTCATCCACCGTGTCATTGGCCCAGACACCCATGGGACAGACCTCTTTGTTTAAGTGTGTCTCAAGGGGATCATGAGAGAGAGGACAGAGATGGGGGGGTGGAGACGGGGTGTTGATGATCAAATAATGGAAGTAATCCAGAATATTACTGCACTCAGCAATTTGTTTGCGTTATCTATAGAAGTCTGCCCCTAAAATCTGTGTGAGTATGTATTTTCCATTTAGCATTTAGTGATATTTAGCAAGACGCGTTGATGAATGTGGGACAATGAACCCTCTTATCCATCCAGTACAGCTGATTTTCCAAGGAGAACCGGAATCGTGTATCTTATAATAAAAATATGCATTAATTCATCCCACTCATCCTTGTGAAGTCATTTAAAAAAGACGAGCAGAAATACCATGATATTTGGAGTGAAACAGACGCATAATGACAAAAAGGAAGGAAAGGAAAGAACGTAATAGGATGAGGAAAATAATTTCCTATTTTCAGATTTTTGCCTCACACACGGTCTCTCAGATGCAAATGATTAATTGAAAATCACAACACAGTTTCAGTAGCCAACTGCTTTCAGCAGCCAACTCTGGTTTCTCTGGGTTAGTCAGTTCAGAGCTTGTCCACAACCTTTCACTGATAATGTATCCCAGTGTATTTCCAATTCCATTATGGAGTCCATGTCACTAAATGTTAGCTTTTAGAGAAGACTTTATGTAACCACATTAGTTACCACTTTAGTTTATGACAGGCTCTGTAATGTGTCATTTAGTGTGGCGGAATGTATGTAGAGACAACTGTTCAGGGGTGCTTCAGAGTGTCAATGCACAAAACTACTACATAACTCAGCCAGTTTGGAGTAAACTTGAGGGGACATTTGCTCTCCAAATGTGTCTGTTTGAGTTCCATTTAAGTTTAAAGTCGTTTGAAGGGTCCAGGAAATGTGATAATAAACTGAGGCAGTCTGTGTTACCAGATTAGACCTAGACACAGAGGAGCAGCCTGGCAGTGACACATGGGTTTTTTGTTAAGCAGATGGAATTTAAAATATACTTCAGCACAAAGTTGCTTATGGATCTGAGGCACTTCTCTATGGTACTTTTTGAAGCCCAGTAATGTGAAAGTGGTAAGGCTCAGCTCAGGTTTAAACCCTGAAATGTATCCTGCAGGAGATCTGTACACCTGAAATTTGTCATAAAAACTCTGCTTATGTCCTAAATAAATCATGGTACATTCAATGGCATATTTTAGAATGCAGAGACCAATAATATGTTGTCATCAAACACCTTGTACCCATTTGTCTTTAGCAATGCAAGCACTCCCTGCTTGGAAATACAATGCTTATAAGTTACAATCAGAACTGACAACTTCAATCAGTTTGTTTTGTTTCATGTCATAGCTGTTTGGTGTATTTGACCTCTGTGTCTTTTTTAATTTGGAATGAAAATAGAACACATGCTGATTTAACAGCATAAGTAAAAAATCTGTTTGCTCTTTTCTTTTTTGGATTTAGAGGAGAGAGCAGCTCCTTGTAACTTATCTTGAGTTTCCTCCCAGCTGTCTCCCAGATTTCATATCTGACTCGTCCTTCCTGACAACAGGACTTGAAGGGAGGTCTTGTTTTGCTGTGGCGGGTCAGGGCACACTGAGGGACTGTGGCACTTAATTACACACTAAAGCCCGCCTTGTCAAACTCATAAACAGCGAGTAAAATGGTCGCAATATAGAGCCCTGATACAGTTGAAGTCGCAAGTTTACATACACCTTAGCCAAATAAGAATGTGAAATGTCAGAATAATAGTAGAGAGAATGATGTATTTCAGCTTTTATTTCTTTCGTCACATTCCAAGTGGGTCAGAAGTTTACATACACTCAATTAGTATTTGGTAGGATTGCCTTTAAATTGTATAACTTGGGTCAAACGTTTTGGGTAGCCTTCCACAAGCTTCCCATTTTGTCCCATTCCTCATGACAGAGCTGGTGTAACTGAGTCAGGTTTGTAGGCCTCCTTGCTCGCACACGCTTTTTCAGTTCTGCCCACAAATGTTCTATAGGATTGAGGTCGGGGCTTTGTGATGTCCACTCCAATATAGAGGTCGACCGATTAATCGGAATGGCCGATTAATCGGGGCCGATTTCAAGTTTTCATAACAATCGGAAATCGGTATTTTGTGCGCCGATTTGCCTATTTATTTATTTATTTATATTTAATTTAATTTTTTATTTTATTTATTTAACTAGGCAAATCAGTTAAGAACACGTTCTTATTTTCAATGACGGCCTAGGAACGTTCTGCCCAGATTTTTAACCTTGTCAGCTCGGGGGATACAATCTTGCAACCTTACAGTTAACTAGTCCAATGCTCTAACACCTGATTACATTGCACTCCACGAGGAGCCTGCCTGTTAGCGAATGCAGTAAGCTAAGGTAAGTTGCTAGCTAGCATTAAACTTATCTTATAAAAAACAATCAATCAATGACTGTCATTGCTCCAATGTGTACTTAACCATAAACATCAATGCCTTGCTTAAAATCAATACACAAGTATATATTTTTAAACCTGCATATTTAGCTAAAAGAAATCCAGGTTAGCAGGCAATATTAACCAGGTGAAATTGTGTCATTTCTCTTGCGTTCATTGCACGCAGAGTCAGGGTATATGCAACAGTTTGGGCCGCCTGGCTCTTTGCGAACTAATTTGCCAGAATTTTACGTAATTATGGCATAACATTGAAGGTTGTGCAATGTAACAGGAATATTTAGACTCATGGATGCCACCCGTTAGATAAAATACGGAACGGAATAAACGTTTTGTTTTCGAGGTGATAGTTTCCGGATTAGTCAAAGGTATATGGTTTAGAGAGAAATAGTCGACGCGTTATAATTCCTGTAATAACTTGCGGCTGAATTTGAAAGGGGTTCCTTCGTTATTTTACCGTTCATGTCTTCCATAGAGAATGTCTTGATCTACTTCAAATAAGGTCTGTGTTTCGTGCAGGCTTAAACCGCCTCAACGTTTTGATACCCGTGTAAATCTCACTAGGATAAGGTAACGTTTGTCAACATATTTTCATAAATCCACTCTACAATTTTTTTTATCTTCGCTTATATTTAGCCAATATTGATCAGAGTTACCTTGTCCTATGGATATCTACACAGTTATAAAATTGGCACGGTGATGTAAGCCTACACGAAACACAGACCTTATTTTAAGTGAATCTAAAAATATCCTATGGAATAAATAAAGGAACCGCTTTTCAGATTTTGCTAGAAGGTGTCATGGGAATTATGACTCGCACTTTGGTTGTCAATTCTTACCATGCCCATTATTAAAATAGGATTTCCTGCATATAGAAATTAAAGTTTTTGTTTTCAACATTCATCACAGGTAACTTAAACTCTATTTTTATTTAAACAGTTGAGAGTATTTGTCTCCTAAGCAGACTCTTCAGTATCATTGTCACTTCAGAGCTGTGTGCGTGTGTGTGTATTTATGTATTATATTAAGTTAAAATATAAGTGTTCATTGTTCATTCAGTATTGTACCAATTGTCATTATTACAAAAATGTGTGTGTGTGTATGATATATATATATAACAATTAAAAACAAAAAAAACAAATCGGCCGATTAATCGGTATCGGCTTTTTTTGTCCTCCAATAATCGGTATCGGCATTGAAAAATCATAATCGGTCGACCTCTACTCCAATACCTTGACTTTGTTGTCCTTAAGCCATTTTGCCACAACTTTGGAATTATGCTTGGGGTCATTGTCCATTTGGAAGACCCATTTGCGACCAAGCTTTAACTTCCTGACTGATGTCTTCAGATGTTTCTTCAATATATACACATAATTTTCCGTCTTCATGATGCCATCTATTTTGTGAAGTGCACCAGTCCCTCCTGCAGTAAAGCACCCCCACGACATGATGCTGCCACCCCGGTGCTTCACGGTTGGGATGGTGTTCTTCGGCTTGCAAGCCTCCCCCTTTTTCCTCCAAACATAACGATGGTCATTATGGCCAAACAGTTCTATTTTTGTTTCATCGGACCAGAGGACATTTCTCCAAAAGTACCATCTTTGTCCCCATGTGCAGTTGCAAACTGTAGTCTGGCTTTTTTATGGCGGTTTTGGAGCAGTGACTTCTTCCTTGCTGCGCGGCTTTTCAGGTTATGTCGATATAGGACTCGTTTTACTGTGGATATAGATACTTTTGTACCTGTTTCCTCCAGCATCGTCACAAGGATGAACTGTAACTCAGTAAAATTGTGGAAATTGTTGCATGTTGCATTTACATTTTTGTTCAGTATAATAATTAAAACATAATGGATAACAGAGAACATGTCTACCGTTTATCCTCACTTCTTAGACAGACCAGAGCCTTAGATATGCAGTTTTAGAAACTGTTCTTTATCCTGTAAGCATCCCATGGCAACGCAGGAATGTTAATAGCGCACAGAGCTGCGGGACAGAAGGTTTTGGGTTCTCAGACCACCGTGGACAAGAGTAGAGGTTGAAAGATCTCCTTTATAGTAAAAGCATTGCATGAATCTATCATCGTGTTTGCTATGTCATTTGACATACTGTATTAGCAGAATCGTTTTTAATACCACACAAATTACCGAAATTATAGGCTAGGAATGGACAGAGAGAAATGTATATGTGTTAATCTTATCATATTTCTCCAACAGCAAATCAGTGTGTCTTGTTTGCAATGAAACTGTGCCTGTTTGCAAATAATTAAATCTGAGACGTCATTAGGAATCTGACCATGGTACTTTCAAAAGTTACGCCTACCTTTCCACCCCAGACAGAGTAGGCCTACCAACGCAGAACATTTAAGCTTTAACTGCTGGCTACTCTTCTTCCGTGGCTTAACTCAACAAGAGAAGACGGCCCCGGAGGAGATGGCTGACATTTTACATGCTCCTAACCGATTGTGTTTTTATGTTTTTTTCCCCCGTTGTTTGTAACTTAAAAAAAAAAATGTATTTTGTACATAATGTTGCTGCTACCCTCTCTTATGACCGAAAATAACTTCTGGACATCAGAACAGAGATTACTCACCACAAACTGGCAGAAGCTTTTTTTTCCTTTAACGAGTCCGACGAGCCCGACGTGAACGACATTTCCCGGGAACAGGCCAAAATCCCCGTAATTTGTGTGAAGAGACGACAGAGAAAAAGAGGACGGAGGTCGAACTGCCTTCTGATAATTCGTATGGAATTCGAATAAACCCCCCCCTGCCTTCCGTTCTACTAGCTAACGTGCAATCATTGGAAAATAAAATCAACGACCTATGGGGAAGATTAAACTACCAACGGAACATTAAAAACTGGAATATGTTATGCTTCACGGAGTCGTGGCTGAATGACGACATTATCAACATACAGCTGGCTGGTTATACGCTGTATCGGCAGGATAGAACAGCGGCGTCTGGTAAGACAAGGGGTGGCGGACTATGCATATATGTAAAAAACAGCTGGTGCACGATATCTAAGGAAGTATCAAGGTTTTGCTCGCCTCATGATAAGCTGTAGACCACACTATCTACCGAGAGTTTTCATCTGTATTTTTCGTAGCTGTCTACATACCACAGACCGATGCTGGCACTAAGACCACACTCAATGAGCTGTATTCCATAGGCAAACAGGAAAACGCTCATCCAGACACGGCGCTCCCAGTGGCCGGGGACTTTAATGCAAGGAAACTTAAATCTGTTTTACCAAATTTCTATCAGCATGTTAAATGTGCATCCAGAGGGAAAAAAACTCTAGACCACCTTTACTCCACACACAGAGACGCATACAAAGCTCTCCCTCACTCTCCATTTGGCAAATCTGACCATAATTCTATCCTCCTTATTCCTGTTTACGAGCAAAAATGAAAGCAGGAAGCACCAGTGACTCGGTCAATAAAAAAGTGGTCAGATGAAGCAGATGCTAAGCTACAGGACTGTTTTGCTAGCACAGACTGGAATATGTTCCGGGATTCTTCCTATGGCGTTGAGGAGTACACCACATCAGTCATTGGCTTCATCAATAAGTGCATCGATGACGTCGTCCCCCACAGTGACCGTACGTACATACCTCAACCAGAAGCCATGGATTACAGGCAACATCCGCACTGAGCTAAAGGCTAGAGCTGCCGCTTTCAAGGAGCAGGACTCTAACCCGGAAGCTCATAAGAAATCCCGCAATGCCCTCTGACAAACTATCAAACAGGCAAACTGTCAATACAGGACTAAGATCGAATCGTACTACACCGGCTCCGACGCTCGTTGTATGTGGCAGGGCTTGCAAACCATTACAGACTACAAAGGGAAGCACAGCCGAGAGCTGCCCAGTGACACAAGCCTACCAGATGAGCTAAACTACCTATATGCTCGCAGGGAGGCAAATAACACTGAAACATGCATGAGAACACCAGTTGTTCCGAACGACTGTGTGATCACGCTCTCTGCAGCCGATGAAGTAAGACCTTTAAACAGGTCAACATTCACAAGGACGCAGGGCCAGACGCATTACCAGGATGTGTACTGCGAGCATGCGCTGACCAACTGGCAAGTGTCTTCACTGACATTTTCAACCTTTCTCTGTCCGAGTCTGTAATAACAACATGTTTTAAGCAGACCACCATAGTCCCTGGGCCCAAGAACACTAAGGTAACCTGCCTAAATGACTGCTGACCCGTAGCACTCATGTCTGTAGCCATGAAGTGCTTTGAAATGATGGTCATGGCTCACATCAACACCATTATCCCAGAAACCCTAGACCCACTCCAATTTGCATACCGCCCTAACAGATCCACAGATGATGCAATCTCTACTGCACTCTACACGGCCCTTTCCCACCTGGACAAAAGGAACACCTATGTGAGAATGCTATTCATTGACCACAGCTCAGCGTTCAACACCATAGTGCCCTCAAAGCTCATCACTAAGCTAAGGACCCTGGGACTAAACACCTCCCTTTGCAACTGGATCCTGGACTTCCTGACGGGCCGCCCCCAGGTGGTAAGGGTAGGTAATAACACATCCGCCACGCTGATCCTCAACACAGGGGCCCTTCAGGGGTGCGTGCTCTGTCCCCTCCTGTACTCCTTGGCGTTCACTCATGACTGCACAGCCAGGCACTACTCCAACACCATCATTAAGTTAGCCGATGACACAACAGTGGTAAGCCTGATCACAGACAACGACGAGACAGCCTATAGGGAGGAGGTCAGAGACCTGGCCGTGTGGTGCCAGGACAACAACCTCTCCCTCAACGTGATCAAGACAAAGGAGATGATTGTAGACTACAGGAAAACGAGGACCGAGCACACCCCCATTCTCATTGACGGGGCTGGAGCAGGTTTAGAGTTTCAAGTTCCTTGGTGTCCACATCACCAACAAACTAACATGGTCCAATCACACCAAGACAGTCGTGAAGAGGGCACGGCAAAACCTTTTCCCCATCAGGAGACTGAAAAGATTTGGCATTGGTCCCCAGATCCCGAAAAGGTTCTATAGCTGCACCATCAAGAGCATCCTGACTGGTTGCATCACTGCCTGGTATAGCAACTGCTCGGCCTCCTACCGCAAGGCACTACAGAGGGTAGTGCGTACGGCCCAGTACATCACTGGGGCCAAGCTTCCTGCCATCCAGGACCTCTACACCAGGCGGTGTCAGAGGAAGGCCCTAAATATTGTCAGACTCCAGCCACCCTAGTCATAGACTGTTCTCTCTGCTTCCGCACAGCAAGCGGTACCTGAGCGCCAAGTCTAGGTCCAAGAGGCTTCTAAACAGCTTCTTCCACCAAGCCATATGACTCCTGAACATCTAATCAAATGGCTACCCAGACTATTTGCATTGCCCCCCCTCTTTTACGCCGCTGTTACGCTCTGTTGTTATCTATGCATAGTCACTTAAATTAACTCTACCTGCATGTATATTACCTCAATTACCTCAACTAACCGGTGGCCCCGCACATTGAGTCTGTACCGGTACCCCCTTTATATAGTCTCGCTATTCTTATTTTACTGCTGCTCTTTAACTACTTGTTACTTTTATTTCTTTTTCCAATTTTTTTAATTGCATTGTTGGTTAGGGGCTTTAAGTAAGCATTTCACTGTGTTGTATTCGGCATTTCACCTGTTGTATTCGGAGCATGCGACTAATAAAATGTGATTTGATTTGACAAGTGTTTCCCTAAAAGGCGACTGGGTTTAAACATCTTCTATTGCACTGCCAGTGAATAGCTTAATTAATTTATAGTGACAGAATTAGATTACTTCCCAAGCAAAGTCTATTTTTTATTATATCATTTGAGTCAATTGGGGGTGTACCTGTGGAGGTATTTCAATGCCTACCTTCAAACTCAGTGCCTCTTTGCTTGACATCATGGAAAAATCTAAATAAGTCAGCCAAGACCTCAGAAAAAAATTGTAGACCTCCACAATTCTGGTTCATCCTTGGGAGCCATTTCCAAATGCCTGAAGGTGCCACATTCATCTGTACAAACAATAGTACGCAAGTATTAACACCATGGGACCACGCAGCCGTCATACCGCTCAGGAAGGAGATGCTTTCTGCCTCTTAGAGATGAACGTACTTTGGTGCTAAAAGTGCAAATCAATCCCAGAACAACAGATGCTGGAGGAAACAGGTACAAAAGTATCTATATCCACAGTAAAATGAGTCCTATATCGACATAACCTGAAAGGCCGCTCAGCAAGGAAGAAGCCACTGCTCCAAAACCGCCATAAAAAAGCCAGACTACGGTTTGCAACTGCACATGGGGACAAAGATCGTACTTTTTGGAGAAATATCCTTTGGTCTGATGAAACAAAAATAGAACTGTTTGGCCATAATGACCGTTGTTATGTTTGGAGTAAAAAGGGGGAGGCTTGCAAGCTGAAGGACACCATCCCAACCGTGAAGCACCGGGGTGGCAGAATCATGTTGTGGGGGTGCTTTGCTGCAGGAGGGACTGGTGCACTTCACAAAATAGATGGCATCATGAGGCAGGACAATTATGAGGATATATTGAAGCAACATCTCAAGACATCAGTCAGGAAGTTAAAGCTTGGTCTCAAATGGAGCTTCCAAATGGACAATGACCCCAAAGCTTACTTCCAAAGTTGTGGCAAAATACCTTAAGGACAACAAAGTCAAGGTATTGGAGTGGCCACAAAGCCCTGACCTCAATCCTATAGAACATTTGTGGGCAGAACTGAAAAAGCATGTGTGAGCAAGGAGGTCTACAAACCTGACTCAGTTACACCAGCTCTGTCAGGAGGAATGGGCCAACATTCACCCAACTTATTGTGGGAAGCTTGTGGAAGGCTACCGGAACCGTTTGACCGACGTTAAACAATTTAAAGGCAATGCTACCAAATACTAATTGAGTGTATGTAAACTTCTGACCCACTGGGAATGTGATGAAAGAAATCATTCTCTCTTCTATTATTCTGACATTTCACATTTTTAAAATACAATAGTATTTTTACTAGGATGAAATGTCAGGAATTGTGAAAAACTGAGTTTAAATGTATTTGGCTAAGGTGTATGTAAACTTCCGACTTCAACAGTATATAGCAGTTTATAGTCTAATTTCATCTGTCAAACAGGTAGGCCTACCTCTTATTTCTTAAATAGGAAGAAATAGGCTCCAACACAAAGCCCTCTTTTTGTTAGTAAAGTCAAATTAAATTGAAGAAGGTAGAAATGAATTATGCCTACTGGAATTTGCCTACTTTCAGCACCATGAGCTGTCCATTTACGATTGATTGTGCCACGGCTGCTGCTTCAAGTTTCAGCACCACAGTGTAAGAATCTGGCTTATTGTGAGGTCAATAACTCTGATAAATACATCATGGGCAAGAAACATTATAGTAGTAGCAAGTTGACCTCTAGTCCTCCTTCTCATCTTCGCGCTCTCCTTCTCAAACTGAACAGAACATAGGCATAGGCTAGTCCGCACGCAAGATGGTGAATTTTTTTGGACTAGGCCTAATCAAACCTGCCACTGTAGGCTTATACAGCACAGCCATTGGTTAGGCAGCACACAAAAATGTTTTTGATCAGCAAGTGCAGAGCAGGCTCTTGTGTAATGCAGCCTAGTTGTGTTTACACCATCCCAGCAGCTATCTTAGAAATTTTACTTTGCTCAGTGCTTCTCCGAGCATGCGCTTAGTAGCTTATAGCCTATAGGCGCACTTGATATTGTGTACCCAGTGGAGAATCAGAGATGAGGGGCAGCATCGAGCACACATCGATATCACTGAGTATACCGAACATAAGGAACACCGGATTCACCTGGTCAGTCTATTTCATGGAAATAGCAGGTGTTCTTAATGTTTTGTATACTCAATGTATACACTAATCAGAAACTAATTCTAAAACACTGAGAAATATTGAAATTTCATCAATTACAAATTACATGACCCTCCCCTGGACTAGATAAAAAAAATACTGAGTCCTCTCCTTGACTGAAATTGAAAAAGCATGACCCTCCCCCATTTTCCTCCAGGTAACCATTCTGACAATTTTGATCCATCCCTTAGTTGACAAGTCAACCAAAATTAAATAAAAATTAAGACTTTGAAATGACGTCTATGCCCAGTGGGTAGTGTCTGTTGCTGTTGCAGTTTGTCTAAATGTGGACGACGTATTAGTACTGTATGTCCTACATGTATATTTTGAGCTTTGTCACACAAGTCATGACCTTTTTGTTAGTATAGAGAAGGTTATCAGTTAAAGCATCTTGTAATAATGTAAAAAATAAAATAAAAATGATCTTCTCTCTTAATGATGAAGACATGGAAAGTAGGCTACGCCTACTCCCTGGTATCTTGTGGTTTGTCTTTGTTGATATATCGCCCACTCAGCAGCGCCGCAGCAGTGGTTTGTTTAAGTGAAGCCACTCTTGCTGGTTATCATATTTATGGTTGATATATGTAACCCCTCACCCTTTCAGCTTTTACTCCCATCTTAGTGAAAACACAGCCCACAAAGCTCTCTCTGTTCCTTGTGAGGAATAAATAAAAAACATGCCTAGGAGAAACTGTCTTTAGTTAAAAAATATTCCTTGGCTCCTGGCTCTTAATTCTCCGGTGTCTTTTCTGATTGAGTGGTCAGTAGCTTTGGCCGACTGCACACTGTCTTGTCATGCCTCATGTAGATAAATCATTTGGTTGGGTTTCGTTTGGTCAGTGTGCCACTGCCAAGGTTTCTCTCTGCACCTATAAATTCGCTGACAATGTCCTATTTGAACAGTGATGTGTATTCATGGCTTCCCCCAAAAATGTACCAATAAAACAAATTGTCTCTCTGTGTTTCATAATTTTCCTTAAATTCGCAAGAGGCTGAATGTATCTCACAGGAGAAAGCATCTGAGCGAGCGAAACAGTACCCCTCTGTTTCTCTACGTGTAGGCCGTCTATCTGATGCTGTCTGGTCCAAACGACTATGACATTGTTGCCCCCCGTAGCATTGAAGGCAAGGGAAGCCAGCGATTATCTGGCCTCCCTTGACAAAAAAAGTATAAAAAATGTGCCTATCAGCATTGAGCTAAACTGAGCGAGCTCAACTGTGAATGGTCCTGGTGCACCAAAAGAAAGTGTCAAGGGAAGTCAGTTTGGATTTGGCATCACTCCTATCAAATCCCATTGAGAGCATACGTCATTGACAGAAAATTTTGAATGTTGCATCTCGTTGTGTTTTTGTCCTCCGGTGGCTATCTAACCAGCTAGCTAAAATTGGCCCTTTCCTACATTAGTCATGGATGGAGATAGGGATTTGGACTTGTGGTTTTAGTTATTCTCCGCACTGGCCAATGATTATAACGCCGATTCTGAACCTACCATTAATTAATACATTATTGTGCCTCTGGCCTGAGAGTATGAAAGTTCAATATGTAGCTAGATGTAGAAGGCTACTGTTAACCAGCTTAACGTTGCCCATGAATAGAAGTTAGGCTAGCGAGCAAGCATTTTAGCCAGGTAGCCTAGGACAACTAAAAATACAAGTGTGTACTGTATGACAGAGTGATAGACCGTTTCATCAACAGGAAAGAGAATAGGATGGCATTGGTGTTTCTCTACAAATAGGGTTAGTCAACATGTTTTTCTACTTGCACACACGCACAGAAATCAGAACCATGAACAGCCACATCATATTTAGCTTACTTTGATTGTGCTAAATTGTTTTTGGTATCTTTTAGTTGTCACTGTATTAGACTAAGCAGAGGTGATTTGATGATGTTGAAATGTTGAAGTTGAAATTGTGCTGGAATAGGTTAGGCAGCTCCTGTTTTCCTTGCGACTTGTGGTAACTCTCTGTAGTTCTAAATCAATAGTTGTTTAGTGGTCCGAAAATGTCGGAAACATTAACTTGCTTGACCATGCTGTAGGTCATGTAACTGTCTGTTACTGTACATGCAATATGCTTTGTGGACAGAGGTTGCTATCCGGGTTTGTGATATAACAAAGGTGTGGTTGAATTTATTTTGCCACTGTGTTTTCTTATTGTCTCTGACTTTAAGCCTATATATCATGGTCGCAAGGCATATGAATTAACAGGTTATAGAGCAAACAATGCAATTATCACAACACATAGTTTGTAATATATAAGATAGGTTGCTTGGCTTCCCCAGTGATTTTACCCACGCACCGCTACTGTCACGCCCTGACCTTAGAGAGACGTTTTTTTTCTCTATTTGGTTAGGTCAGGGTGTGATGTGGGGTGGGCATTCTATGTTCTGTGTTTCTATGTTTTGGCCGGGTATGGTTCTCAATCAGGGACAGCTGTCTATCGTTGTCTCTGATTGGGAATCATACTTAGGCAGCATGTTTTGCCACCTTAGGTTGTGGGATGTTGTTTTTTGTTAGCTCTGAGAAGCCTTCAGAACGTAACTTTTCGTTATTCTTTTGTTGTTTTGTTTGGGTGTTCTGAGGAAATAAAGTATCATGAACACGTACCACGCTGCACCTTGGTCTACTTCATACGACGAGCGTTACAGCTACTGTATTTGAATTCAGCTGCGTTTAACCACTTATTCTATAAGCATGGTTGGAATGCTGCCCGATGCAAACCTGATCACAGAAAATTGTTGTTATTGTGGATCCCACGAAATTACTGTTAAAGCATCAAACTCCCCTTAACTGCACACCACCTCTGCTGCGTGTTAAACGGTCCGTAGCCCTTCATCGTCTGAAATGAATTTCATCCCATTAAACGTTCTCATAAACGTTGTTTATATGCACATATTCATTAGGACAAAGACAGACATGTCAGACAGAATGTGTCCATTTTGTTGTGATTGCTGGTGGGAAGAAATATTAGCTCATAGTGTCATCCAACATTGCCTTTTATTACTTTTTTGTAATTCTTGGATAAAAATACCCGTTGTCCTCGTAAACCTTGAAATATATGAATCTGCCACTGACATTCAAGATTTATCGTTGGGAAATTATTATGCTGTGTTTCTGGTTCCTGTGAGGTTCCTTCTTGCAATTTTCAGATCAAGTTTCACTTCTAAGAAGGTTATTGATTACACAGCAGGGTCAATCCACAACTTGGCATTGGTTTGTTCAGAAGTAATGAACTGGAATGGAAGTCATTATTGTCACATAACTCACCAGTAAGTCACCAATCAAGTACAGTATTTGTCTGCCCTCAAGCCAATACTTCATTATGATTCACTTTGCAATCCAAGAACTATAAGATAATCGCTCCTTGAGTTGTATGAATAATAGGGTAGGTAGCTGTTCCTTCATCTGATTGTTGATTTATAGTCCTAGTGTGTTAGTTCAGAGTGCTTAGCTTTGCAAGGGGTTACAGGGGTTACAAGTCTATGGATGGCAATTCTCTCGATTAGTATTGAGGAGAGGGATTAGAGGTGAGTTGCCCCATATGGTCATTCTTATCTAATATGTAGCAATATTGATATAAACAGACCCCTCCCAAGTTCCATGATTATTAGCCACTTAATTATTGATGTTTCCTGAAGTGCTGCTCAGTCAGCCTCCGCTAATCCCAGTCACGTAAGGACCCTTAAGTGTAACCTACGTAGTCCACTGGGCTCAATTTAGTCCATTAACAGAGGTAGCTAGCTATGTATGTTTGCTTACAAAATGAAGTAAGGCTAAGACTCTATCACCCCAACCAGGGGCAACTGGTTTACAACTGTTGTATATCCAATGGAGAGTGCCAGCAGGTCTGTTAGAAAGCAGCTGACTCAGCACTTCCCCCTGCAGTGCTGGAGGAGTCATGGCACAGCGGGCTCTCTACTCCTACTGACTGGCATCTGCTCTCCCAGCGGACACCAGGAACTGTGATATTGACAAGCACATACAAACACACAAACACCGGGCACAGGGAGAACACCTAAGTAGCCAATTATAGTGAGGAGGGAAACAGACAGGTCAATGTCTTACTGAGATAGATACCACACCACTGAGGGGAGCTCTGTTGTTACTCAGGAAGGAAGGGTTATTTTTGGCATCTTCAGGTAGCTAAATCACCCCCCCAAACAGATTAATTGAATTCATTGTACTGTCTCTCTTCAATGGCAATTCATTTTTGTAGCGTCATTTTGTTGGCTGCTAAACTCCCCAAAGTTTCATTAAATAGCTTTATTTGGTCATTGCCTGCTTGGAACTTGCCATAAACCACATTTTCCCCATCAGTTTTAGGGGCATTATTGGATTAAATATCTGTTGTCCTCGAAGGTTGAGGCCATTTGATGCCTTGAAGCGTTCTCTGCTGAGTTATCATTCTCATTATTCCTTTATGTCTTTATTTCACCACCCAACTGTAGTATCATTTAGGAAACATAAGTGACATAATAGCAATTGAGCTTGGAGAGAGGGTATTAGGTACAAATACTATAACTCAATCTTCTGCTTTTAGGGTACAATACTATCAAATCACATCACAAAATTCCATACCAATGACCCAAGCCTTTACCCATGACCAGGGTTCTAACATGCGATGAAATATTTTGTTGTGTGACCTGCAGTTTTAATTTGGGAGCACCAGTGAGACCCCCAAAAAAATACAATGTACACTGAGTGGACAAAACATTATTTTGATGACATAAACTGACCATGTGAATCCAGGTAAAAGCTATGATCCCTTATTGATGTCACCTGTTAAATCCACTTCAATCAGTGTAGATGAAGGGGAGGAGACAGGCTAAAGAATGATTTTCAAGCCTTGAGACAACTGAGACATGAATTGTGTATGTGTGCCATCAGAGGGTGAATGGGCAAGACAAAATATTTAAGTGCCTTTGAACGGGGTATGGTAGTAGGTTCCAGGCACAACGGTTTGACTGTGTCAAGAACTGCAACGCTGCTGGGTTTTTCACGCTCAACCGTTTCCCGTGTGTATCAAGAATGGTTAACCACCCAAAGGACATCCAGCCAACTTGACAGAACTGTGGGAAGCATTGGAGTCAACATGGGCCAGCATCCCTTTGGAACGCTTTCGACACCTTGTAGTCCATGCCCCGACTAATTGACGCTGTTCTGAGGGGAAAATGTGGGTGCAACTCAATATTAGGAAGGTGTTCCTAATTTTTTGTACACTCAGTGTATATACACTGTTGAGCGTGAAACCCAGCAGTGTTGCAGTTTTTGACATAGTCAAACTGGTGCGCCTGGAACCTACCTACCATACCCCGTTCAAAGGCACTTAAATATTTTGTCTTGCCCATTCACTCTCTGAATGGCACACATACACAATCCATGTCTCAATTGTCTGAAGGCTTAAATTCCTTCTTTAACCCGTCTCCTCCCTTTCATCTAAACTGATTGAAGTGGATTTAACAGGTGACATAAATAATTGATCATAGCTTTCACCTGGATTCACTTGGTCAGTCTGTCATGGAAAGAGCAGGTATTCTTACTGTTTTGTACACTCAGTGTATATTTTTGTAATGATAATTGTTGTAATGATAAGGCTTTGCTGTACTGTTGTTTACCGAGCTCAGATTTGTTAGCGTCATGCTTGCACCATTACTACAGCAAAAACTGCTTGTTTCTAGTCCAAACAGTTCAAAAGATCAAGGCCTGATTGTTTTAATGACGCATCGTTCCTACAACGGCCGATAATATTATGTTGTTAAGCAACATGAAATATAGAGGAAAAAATGACAGAAAGCGTACAATTACCAAAATAGAACTCAATTGATTGAACATGAAATGGATTTCAATATTATTGAATTATAGGGCTTATGTAGCCTACTGTATTTATATTTTAATGCAGTCATCTCGGTTTTTATTTTAAGCATCTTTTAATCCTTCTCTTGTTTGGAAAAGTAGCTGCTGCTTTTGCAACAGCTAATGGGAATCATAATATAATACCAAATACCAAAATAATTGCACAGACATGGGCAACTTTGGGTTTGTATTCATATTCGTTCTAATGTTACCCGCGGTCACAGATAGACAGATAAACATCTTGATTCTATGTTTAGCTGAGATATTCTGTGTATAAAGGGCAAAAAAGGGCAAATAAGTATCTAATGACACATCTTATGACGCTATACAGTGACTAACTTCCTGATGAAAACAAAGGGCATACAAACAAAGCATGCCATAGGAACCCACATTAAAACGCTTTGAGCCATTCAGTAGTATAAAGGAATTAACCCAAATGCTCAGCTGTGGAGAAAAATGAATGCTAGTGGGGAAGTATATTGGCTACTCTTCTATTTTCCCATATCAATGACTTTCCAGCTTGTTCTCTGGCTCGCCTCCAGTTCAGCAGGGCATCGACTGGGGCTGACAGTGGAATTGATGGGACAAAAATGAATTGGCAAGGCATCACACAAACACTTCCTTGAATCAGTGCCCACTTTGCCTTGCCTCCAAAAGCTCAAATTTACAGTATATGAATTTTAACACTTCTACTTTAATATATTTTTTCCTAAAATGAGCATTCCACTTGTATCGTGCTGACTCAGTAGTATACTCTAGACTATGTGTACTACGTTTGCATATAATGTTCAGTTTTGTTCATACTGCACATTTTTTGGATGAAAGGGCTCGACTGGTCTAGACTTCAGGCTAAGAGAGTTAGCATATCACAGGGACTGCCTTGGATCGCTTCCTAATTGAATAACTTAATTTGGTGATAAAAGCCTCAAACATCTAAGAATATTTCATTATGCAGAAATTGCTCTGATTTGATAAAACTGAAAGGAGCATGGGAAAAAACATAAAAGAATGTGGATCCATTGCGCTGCAGAGCTATTTTTGTGATATTATCATTGATAATAATAATAATACTTGTCATAGTTTCCAGGAACCCCCCATTGTCGCATGTCGGTATTGATCCGTATGATAACTCACAAACACTCAAGGGATATCTAAATAGAAGTTTGGCTATAATATCCTATCCTAACATTCAAAAATGTTACCAAGGTGACATTTCATCCTAAAAAGAGTCAGAGATAATGTTAACAAAAACCATAAACCTGTAGCTAACTTTGAACAAAAGTATTCACTTCCTAATTATACATCCAGCTAAGGCATTTTGTGGTTGTAGAATCAGTATTTATAAACATTTAAATGTGCACAAAAATTTGCTAGCTGGCTAGTGTCTGCTTGCTGAACCAGTCTCAAATCAATCCATATGAAACGAAAGGGATGCTAACAACTCCAGTTCACACACTCAATGCTGAATACTCCCTCTAGCTAGTTATAGATACATTCTGATTTCTTAGAATAGTCCCATCATTTGGTGATGTGCATCAACAAGCTGGCAAACTATCTACCATAATGGCTATTCAAATAAGCTAGCACTAGGCTGCTAACCGGAGCAAATTTGCTCAGCTGATCGAGCATGGTTTGCCGTAGTGAGTGATTTTCTGCGTTAGGAACTAGTGCAGGGGTCTCCATCAGGTCGATCGCAAGCCACCTGTAGCTCACAGCTACTATGAGTAGGTCGCCAAACAATTCCCAAAAGTAGGCCTGTATGCAATGTTCCATCGCAAACTGTCATAAACAAATCTCACAAGTACCCGACACCACAAGCTCCCAGCTACTATCCTAGCTACTAAAATATAAAACAGAATTTGGGAAAAAATCTCACATTTTATAGGGCCCCCCTTAGAATTGTTTATGAACCATTATTTTACCAAGTATATTGACAGAACACACACTGCACAAATGACGCCATCTGAAGTCGGACAATGGGAACCACAAATAAAGACATTGCTGTTGCTCTATGATGAAGAACAGTTGCTTAGTTATTCTTAAGGTCGTCTAGGCCCACAGATGAAGGGGATAGTTGTGTATCTTTGAACTTGACGTTTCAAAGAGAGACGATATAAGCTCCTTAAATATCAAATCCTCCCCTTCCTCTCCCCTGATATTAGACACTGTTAAAAGATCACGAGTGAATTAAAGTGGTGTGTTGGTGTGCATACTGATTATCTGGTGCGATTGCTTGTGCTGAAGTGATTCATATACCAGCTTCAGTGCACACCTAAAAAGGAGCCCTTTACCTCTTTTGAGAATTTTGGGATAGTGGGCCCAAAGCTATTACGTCCAATAATTCAATATTGCTACTATCTCTCTGATTCAGAATGCGGAAGACACATTTCAGTTGAATGTATTCAGTTGTACAACTGACTAGGTATCCCCCTTTCCCTTTAGAGCAGGACTTGCAGAACGAGAATCGGATCCTGACTTTTTCTCAGTTACCCATTCTTTCCATCATCACAATGATTGACAAAATCACACACTGTTAATTACACAGAGAGCCTTTGGGTGCTTGTTGAGGATATGTTGAGTTAGATAAAAGCACTTCCCTCCAAACACATTGTGCTTTGCCTCCCCAAAGGCAATGTAGTGTAATCCTTCAAAAGTCTAACTCATCAAACCAAAGACAGGCCACTTTAAAAGGCACTAGCTGTAAGTGTAAAACTGAAGAATAATAGGAGCCGTGCACTCAAACCAGGCTTCCTTTTCTTGCCACAGGGAACATAGACATTATGGATTACACCTTTAAACTGAGAGACTGACATACTGAATTAACTCAACGAGTTCAGAGACTGATTAGTTCATGAGTTCAGTAGTATTGAACAGTGTTAATAAAGACTATCCCTTATCCTATGACAGCGTAATGACATATTCAAACAGACCAGCAGCTATGCATTGTCTACAAAACAGTAGGCTACATAAAGTTGCTCTTAAATTAGTTATAATAATAATAATAATTCATTTAATTTGTAAAGCTTTTCTCACATCCAAGGTGCAATTAAAAAATACAAAATAAAAATAAAAACAATCCAAAACACAGAACATAGAACACAGACAACAATCAAAGGTGTCGTCAGATCCGGAAGACATGAGACCAGAATTAGGACAGAGAATCTGCAGCGCTAATAGTGTCTGGAAGTGCGTTCCACGGCGCGGCTATTATGGCTTAAGCAAAAGGCATATCCAGTTAAAAGCACCAGAGCACCTGCTGTTGACATCCCAGTGGGGGACATTAACCAAGCCGGTTTCCGTGACCCAAACTTCTGCAGAGAAACCGCTGAACAGATCCCTCTGAATGAGGGGGAAAGGAAGTGCAGGATTTATTATGGGCACAGGTGTGGCTGGTGTGGGAGAGAGAAATAAAAACTTGAGAGAGAGAGAGAGAGAACAGTGTCAGTCAGTGTGTGGTCCACTGCCTCTCCTCTACTTTCTCACCATTGTTCCCCCTCTGCCCACCTCCACCACTTTCCATTAAATCACTTGACAAATGGCCAGGCGACAGGTGTCAATAGGAGAGTCCTCTGTCCCCAGCTGCGCCTGTCTTTAGCTTGGGAGTCTGAGAGATGTTCCCATTGTTGCAGCTGCTCATGTCAGTGTGAACCCCACCTCTCTATCTATCTCAGGACTATTCCGTCCTCTCTCCCTGCGCAGCGTGACATGGGCCACCTAGCGGACTGGAGCAACAGCCATAATAGTAGCATCTTTCAAGGTATTGGCATGGCGCACAGTCAATACAACATTAGTCTGGAGCTGTTGATATTATTTCCGCCACAGTGGATTTAGTTCCAGTCACAAGTTTAGATGTACAGAAGATATGAAAAGGAAAGCGCTTAACATTTTGATATGAAAGTCTGTGGCTTGGAGTTATGAAAACAGTCGATATGTCATTGAGCTTGACATTGTCTGACTGGTAGTGGATTAATTTGAGGTAAAGGAGGCTGTATTTTTGCTCCTGGAGTTGAGACTCTGTTTCAAGGGGAAACATGGGCATTTTTTTGTGAAAACAGAAGTGGTTGTAGGACTTCAAGTCCTGACGTTTAGTGCTAGGCTGTTTGAGGCTGCTGTAAACAGTGCTTAGGACGGAATGAGAGCAAAGAGTGCAATACACTGAGGGGTACGAGGAGAAAACCAACAGTTGTTTTTTAACTTTCACCTTTGGCACTTGCTGGTGGGGAGAGAGGCTTGGGATTGGTAGGCAGCTGAAACAGCTCCAGGCAGCAGGATTCAGACAAACCTTTCCAGTGCCAAACTTTAGAACATTTAAAATACTGAATTCTCCTGTCGAGCTTGACCTACTATTTCAGTCCAAATCAAGCCATTCAAAGCCCACACAGGCCCTGTCTCCCAAAACATTGTTTGGTGGTTTGGGGCTGTGTACCTCTAAAACTGCCAATCTTAATTTAAACACGGAAACAACTCACCTACTCACTGCCTGTTCATAATCCTCAAGACCAGGCTTATCCAAAGCCCCATTAAAGAATTCCTGTAAAAGAGAAGATTAGAATTCAGACTAGCCCAGGCTCTCATTAGCTGACAGCCGGGAGTTTGAGAATGGGGGGGTTTGGGGGTACTAGTCCCCCCCACCCCCTCATTAACGCTATGGTGCACCTGTGATCAATCTGCTATTCTCTTTGAGGTCATTAAGCCCTTGTGGCGGGGGTTCATAGAACTGGAGATATGCTGCTGGTTGATCCTCGTTTCGGGCGTGTCTCTGACCGGGTGACAGCGTCCTGACGTCTGATCGATAGGATAAAAGGACGGGTGTATGCAGATTGGTCTTTGTTGTGTGACTGGTAGAAGCAGGCTGAGAGTTCTGCCAGCACAAGAGGGATTGGTTGGTTGATGTAGCAGCACACACACAGGCCGACAGCAGCCCACATCCAGGGGATGGGAATGTTGGAGACATGCCAGAGAGGCTGGAGTCAGATTATTGGCGAGGTCGTACTGGAAACCATTGCGCTCTTTATATCTGGTTCATTTGATGGTTTTCAGTGTATTTCATGCTGAAAATACATAGAATACTTTGTCCAAAGTAAAGAGAAAAGCCACCGAAGGCCAGTGGGTTTGATTCCTCAGCTCCTCCACTCTTTCCTCTCTCCTCTAGGACCTTTCTGAGAGTATCTATTACATTGGTAACCACATGCCTGTGCACAGAGACAAGGAGATCTTTTGTCAGGTTCCTGTGAGGCTGCTGTCATGAGAGCTGACGTGAAGCAGGGATTCTATTTATAGGGTTGTAATAACGTCACATGCAAACGTCTGATATACGTTTTATATTTGCCACGGGCCACCTGACCTTTCTGCTTTAATGTCAGTCAAACTTGTCTGTCACTCCTAGTGATTTTAATTCTAGATAGAATATGAATTGCCTTAATCAGCTTAGGGTTGTCTACCTGGAAACGCATGTGAATGTCACTCTTGACTTCCGTACATTTTCCAGACCCTTTTTGGATCATTATGACCTAAGGCTAGATTTATGATCTCTGGAGAGACTGTGAAAATACATAAAATTGAGAGAAGCCAAAAGGACCAAGAAAACCAAGCTGGAAAATAAAGTTAATTAATAGATCAATGAGAAAGAGAGTTCCAAATAGGGCTGGGCAGTATTTAGATTGTCATACCTTCGCTGCTTTAGGTAGCCTACCTCCTATCCTAGTTGGGTCTGCGAGATCAAGTATGCCTAGTGTATGTGTGGTCTCAACGGGCAGTTTTCTTTCCAAGGAAATGTATTTCCTAAATATGATTAGGCTATTTCTACATTGCTTAGAATAAATAAATATTGATCACCCGTATTTGTCTCCATCTGAAAATCATCCCACTCCTAAAAGGTAGGCTGTAAAACGTAGCTCAAGAGAAAGTGCAAGTTTCTCCAACTCAGCTGTCTTCAAACTACGCCTTACCTATTCGCTGATATAGCCCAGTAATAACGATAGCCTAATATAATGATCCACATTAAAATCTGGTAATTTAACCTATTTCTTAGGATATTTTAGCGCATTTTGATATTGTCTATAAGGCGCAAAATTGCTGCGACCATGGCTGGCAAGTGAGCTGCATCATCACATATGCCTAAAATAACATTGCGAGACTGGGGTTGGGTTTGGACCAGTTCGGATTCGGACAGAAAACCAGTGGTTATGGTATGGAAAGGTGCGGGTGCAGGTGGAGGTGGGAGCAGAATTAATAAATCAGTTGCGCAGACCTCTACTTGATTGCAAGAAGCTAACCAATTAGCTAGATAACTAGCTACTAAGTTAGTAAACCAAATACACATCTGCAGAGCATTTAGATATCTAGCTGGCAAACATTTAGTTGTGAATTCCATACTGTAATATCACCTGGTGTATGCTGCAGAACAGTGAGTGACTCACAAGTCTCCGGTCTCTCCTCATTGTGTGCTTGTAAACAAAGGACATGTGCCTGGGGACTACTGGTAAGCTTCATAAGGTCAAATAATGTGACAGGTGAAATGAAGAACACAATCTGCTTTCTCTCCTAACGTACATCACAAGTTGATTGCAGGTATTTACTTAAAAAGTAGCTGCAAATATTAAAATGTATTAAAACACGTCAAAGATAAATAGTTTCAACGGTATTGACGGTATTGAAAAACCATCCAGTGGCTATTGATATATAGGCTACGTGTGCATCTTTTAAATTGATGAAGTTCTGTCCTTGAGCTGTTCTTGTCTATTAATGTTCTGTATTATGTAATGTTTAATGTTTTGTGTGGACCCCAGGAAGAGTAGCTGCTGCTTTCGCAACAGTTAATGGGGATTCTGAAAAATACCCCGTTAAACGGTATATACGGTAGAGGTCGACCGATTATGATTTTTCAACGCCGATACCGATTATTGGAGGACCAAAAAAACCGATTAATCTGACTATTTTTATTTTATTTTTTTATTTGTAATAATGACAATTACAACAATACTGAATGAACACTTATTTTAACTTAATATAATACATCAATAAAATCTATTTAGCCTCAAATAAATAATGAAACATGTTCAATTTGTTTTAAATAATGCAAAAACAAAGTGTTGGAGAAGAAAGTAAAAGTGCAATATGTGCCATGTAAGAAAGCTAACGTTTAAGTTCCTTGCTCAGAACATGAGAACATATGAAAGCTGGTGGTTCCATTCAACATGAGTCTTCAATATTCCCAGGTAAGAAGTTTTAGGTTGTAGTAATTATAGGAATTATAGGACTATTTCTCTCTATACGATTTGTATTTCATATACCTTTGACTATTGGATGTTCTTATAGGCACTTTAGTATTGCCAGTGTAACAGTATAGCTTCCGTCCCTCTCCTCGCCCCTACCTGGGCTCGAACCAGGAACACATCGACAACAGCCACCCTCGAAGCAGCGTTACCCATCGCTCCACAAAAGCCGCGGCCCTTGCAAAGGGCAACAATGTGCCATGTAAGAAAGCTAATGTTTAAATTCCTTGCTCAGAACATGAGAACATATGAAAGCTGATGGTTCCTTTTAACATGAGTCTGAACCAGGAACACATCGACAACAGCCACCCTCGACGCAGCGTTACCCATGCAGAGCAAGGGGAACAACTACTCCAAGTCTCAGAGCGAGTGACGTTTGAAACGCTATTAGCGCGCACCCCGCTAACTAGCTAGCCATTTCACATCGGTTACACCAGCCTAATCTCGAGAGTTGATAGGCTTGAAGTCATAAACAGCTCAATGCTTGAAGCATTGCGAAGAGCTGCTGGCAAAATGCACTAAAGTGCTGTTTGAATGAATGCTTACGAGCCTGCTGGTGCCTACCATCGCTCAGTCAGACTGCTCTATCAAATCATAGACTTAATTATAACATAATAACACACAGAAATACGAGCCTTTGGTCATTAAAATGATCGAATCCGGAAACTATCATTTCGAAAACAAAACGTTTATTCTTTCAGTGAAATACGGAACCGTTACGTGTTTTATCTAACAGATGGCATCCCTAAGTCTAAATATTGCTGTTACATTGTACAACCTTCAATGTTATGTCATAATTATGTACAATTCTGGCAAATTAATTACGGCCTTTGTTAGGAATAAATGGACTTCACACAGTTCGCAATGAGCCAGGCGGCCTAAACTGCTGCATATACCCTGACTGCTTGCACAGAACGCAAGAGAAATGACACAATTTCCCTAGTTATAAGAAATTTATGGTAGCAGGTAATATTAACTAAATATGCAGGATTAAAAATATATACTTGTATATTGATTTTAAGGAAAGGCGTTGATGTTTATGGTTAGGTACATTGGTGCAATGACAGTGCCTTTTTTGCAAATGCGCTTGTTAAATCATCACCCATTTGTCAAAGTAGGCTGTGATTCAATGAGAAATTAACAGGCACCGCATCGATTATATGCAACGCAGGACACGCTAGATAAACTAGTAATATCATCATCCATGTGTAGTTAACTAGTGATTATGTTAAGATTGATTGTTTTTTATAACATAAGTTTAATGCTAGCTAGCAACTTACCTTGGCTTCTTGCAACTCTCGCGTAACAGGTAGTCAGCCTGCCACGCAGGCTCCTCGTGGAGTGCAATGTAAGACAGGTGGTTAGAGCGTTGTACTAGTAACCGGAAGGTTGCAAAAACGAATCCCCGAGCTGACAAGGTAAAAATCTGTCGTTCTGCCCCTGATCAAGGCAGTTAACCCACCGTTCCTAGGCCGTCATTGAAGATATGAATGTTTTCTTAACTGACTTGCCTAGCTAAATAAAGGTGTAAACATTTTAATAATAAAAAAAATGTATCTGCAAATCGGTGTCCAAAAATACAGATTACCGATTGTTATGAAAACTTGAAATCGGCCCTAATTAATCGGCCATTCAGATGAATCGTTAGACCTCTAATATACGGTATACCGCCCAAGCCTAGTTCCTAACCTCTCTGCCAATAACAGCTAGTTTTCAGTCAATGTGCACACATGGCGGCCTGGCTGCTTTTGTTCACCTGACCTAGAACTCCTTACAATCAAATGCCGACCACATTATCTACCAAGATAATTATTTTTGATTATAGTCACAGCCGTGTATATCCCCCCCAAGCACATACCTTGACGGCCCTGAAAGAACGTCACTAGACTCTATGTAAACTGGAAACCATATATCCTGAGGCTGCATTTATTGTAGCTGGGGATTCTAACAAAGCTAATTTGAGAACAAGGCTTCCTAAATTCTATCAGCATATCGAATGCGCGACACGAGCTGGTAGCATTCTGGACCATTGCTACTCTAACTTCCGCGATGCATACAAACCCCTCCCCCGCCCTCCCTTCGGCAAATCTGACCATGACTCGATTTTGTTGCTCCCAGCCTATAGACAGAAATTAAAACAAGAAACGCCCATGCTCAGGTCTATCCAACGATGGTCTGACCAATCGGATTCCACGCTTCAAGATTGCTTCGATCACGTGGACTGGGATATGGTCCGGGTAGCCTCAGACAATAGCATTGACGTATACACTGACTCGGTGAGCGAGTTTATTAGCAAGTGCATCGGTGATGTTGTACCCACTGTGACTATTACAACCTTCCCTAACCAGAAACCGTGGATTGGTGGCAGCATTCGCGCAAAACTGAAAGCGTGAACCACCGCTTTTAATCATGGCAAGGCGACTGGAAACATGACCGAATACAAACAGTGTAGCTATTCCCTCCACAAGGAAATCAAACTAGCAAAGCGGCAGGTAGCCTAGTGGTTAGAGTGTTGGACTTGTAACCGAAAGGTTGCAAGATCAAATCCCAGAGCTGAAAAAGTACAAATCTGTCATTCTGCCCCGGAACAAGGCAGTTTACCCACTGAATCTAGGCCTTCATTGAAAATAAAAATTACAAAAAGAAAACCAGCCCTGTCCTGGACATCAACATCCTTTTCCCAGAAAAATTAAACAACTGTCACGAGAATTATGTTCTCAGTGTTCATAAACCCAATTCAATTAACTACTCAGTCTGCGACCCAGAATTTGTAATATACTGGTTGAAATGAAACAGACGGAGGCCCCAGCTATGATAGTCAAAATGTTTATTCACGGGCGCGCTCCTTAGTTGTACAAAACCATTAATTTTATACTGGCTTCTTACGCACATACTTTCACAAACAAACAGACTCCTTACGCGCATACTTACACACACAAATATTAAGTATCCTACGCACACACTGTCCCACTACCCAGCCGACAAAGATTAGGGACCGTGAGAAGCACTCCCTGTCCTTTCCCAAATCTCTCAGTGGCCCCTAGCCAAGGTCGGCACCGAATCTTGCTCAGACAGTCTGTGTTTAAGACACTTTAGAGACATATTGTACAGATATATTGTTTTACCCTAATTCTGACTAAAACAACACACATCATTTATTATAATTTTACTGACTAAGACTACACACATCATTAATAATAATTTGATGATTTCCTTGATGATTCTAATCAATTACATACAATTATATAGTTTCAGGGTGGAATATTCTAATCATTAATTTAAACATATAAATTCCATCCACAACAACTTTGCTCGCTTTGAGGACAATACAGTGCCGCTGACACAGTCTGCTACCATAGCCTGTGGGCTCTCCTTCACCATGGCCAACGTGAGTAAAACATTTAAACATGTTAACCCTCGCAAGGCTGCCGGCCCAGACGGCATCCCGAGCCGCACCTCAGAGCATGCGCAGATCAACTGGCTGGTGTGTTTACGGACATATTCAATCAATCCCTATCCCAGTCTGCTGTGCCCACATGCTTCAAAATAGCCACCATTGTTCCTGTTCCCAAGAAAGCCAAGGTAACTGAACTAAGTGACTATCGCCCCTTAGCACTTACTTCTGTCATCATGAAGTGCTTTGAGAGACTAGCCAAGGATCATATCACCTCCACCCTACCTGATACCCTAGACCCACTCCAATTTGCTTACCGCCGCAATAGGTCCACAGACGACGCAATCGCCATCACACTGCCATATCCCATCTGGACAAGAGGAATACCTATGTAAGAATGCTGTTCATTGACTACAGCTCAGCATTTAACACCATAGTACCCTCCAAACTCGTCATTAAGCTCGAGACCCTGGGTCTGAACCCCGCCTTGTGCAACTGGGTCCTGGACTTTCTGACGGGCCGCCCCCAAGTGGTGAGGGTAGGAAACAACATCTCCACCCCGCTGATCCTCAACACTGGGGCCTCACAAGGGTGCGTTCTCAGCACACTCCTGTACTCCCTGTTCACCCATGACTGCCTGGCCAAGCACGGCTCCAACTCAATCATCAAGTTTGCAGATGGCAGATGAGTGGTAGGCTTGATTACCAACAACGACGAGACGGCCTACAGGGAGGAGGTGAGGGCCCTCGGAGTGTGGTGTCAGGAAAACAACCTCTCACTCAATGTCAACAAAACAAAGGAGATGATCGTGGATTTCAGGAAACAGCAGAGGGAGCATCCCCCCATCCACATCGGCAGGACAGTAGTGGAGAAGGTGGAAAGTTTTAAGTTCCTCTGCGTACACATCACAAACAGCGTTGTGAATAAGGCACAACAGCACCTCTTCAGGAAGAAATTTGGCTTGTCACATAAAACAGTCACAAACTTTTACAGATGCACAATCGAGAGCATCCTGTCAGGCTGTAACACCGTCTGGTATGGCAACTGCTCCGCCCACAACTGTAAGGCTCTCCAGAGGGTAGTGCGGTCTGCCCAACGCATCACTGGGGGCAAACTACCTGATCTCCAGGACACCTACAGCACCCGATGTCACAGGAAGGCCAAAAAGATAATCAAGGACAACAACCACCCAAGCCACTGCCTGTTCACCCCGCTATCATCCAGAAGGCGAGGTTAGTACAGGTGCATCAAAGCTGGGACCAAGAGACTGAAAACAGCTTCTATCTCAAGGCCATCAGACTGTTAAACAGCCATCACTAACATAGAGTGGCTGCTGCCAACATACTGACTCAAATCTCTGGCCACTTTAATAAATGTAATAAATGGATTAATAAAGGTATAACTAGTCACTTTAAATAACGCCACTTTATATAATGTCTACATATCCTACATTATGTAGACATTCTGTACTAGAGGTCGACCGATTAATCGGAATGGCCGATTAATTAGGGTCGATTTCAAGTTTTCATAACAATTGGAAATCGGTAATTTTGGACGCCGAATTATTTATTTAAATTATTATTATTTTTATGATTTTTTACACCTTTATTTAACTAGGCAAGTCAGTTAAGAACACATTCTTATTTTCAATGACGGCCTAGGAACGATGGGTTAACTGCCTTGTTCAGGGGCAGAAGGACCGATTTTTACCTTGTCAGCTCAGGGATTCAATCTTACAACCTTACGGTTAACTAGTCCAACGCTCTAACCACCTGCCTCACGAGGAGCCCGCCTGTTACGCGAATGCAGTAAGAAGCCACGGTAAGTTGCTAGCTAGCATTAAACTTATCTTATGAAAAACAATCAATCAATCATAATCACTAGTTATAACTACACATGGTTGATGATATTACAAGTTTATCTAGCGTGTCCTGCGTTGCATATAATCGATGCAGTGCGCGTTCGCGAAAAAGGACTGTCGTTGCTCCAACGTGTACCTAACCATAAACATCAATGCCTTTCTTAAAATCAATACACAGAAGTATATATTTTTAAACCTGCATATTTAGCTAAAAGAAATCCAGGTTAGCAGGCAATATTAACCAGGTGAAATTGTGTCACTTCTCTTGCGTTTATTGCACGCAGAGTCAGAGTATATGCAACAGTGTGGGCCGCCTGGCTCATTGCGAACTTTGCCAGAATTTTACGTAATTATGGCATAACATTGAAGGTTGTGCAATGTAACAGGAATATTTAGACTTATGGATGCCACCCGTTAGATAAAATACGGAACGGTTCCTTATTTCACTGAAAGAATAAACGTTTTGTTTTAGTGATGATAGTTTCCGGAATCGACCATATTAATGACCTAAGGCTCGTATTTCTGTGTGTTATTATGTTATAATTAAGTCTATGATTTGATAGAGCAGTCTGACTGAGCGATGGTAGGCACCAGCAAGCTCGTAAGCATTCATTCAAACAGCACTTTCGTGCGTTTTGCCTGCAGCTCTTCGCAATGCTTCAAACATTGCGCTGTTTATGACTTCAAGTCTATCAACTCCCGAGATTAGGCTGGTGTAACCGATGTGAAATGGCTAGCTAGTTAACGAGGTGTGCGCTAATAGCGTTTCAAACGTCACTCGCTCTGAGACTTGGAGTAGTTGTTCCCCTTGCTCTGCATGGGTAACGCTGCGTCGAGGGTGGCTGTTGTCGATGTGTTCCTGGTTCAGACTCATGTTAAAAGGAACCATCAGCTTTCATATGTTCTCATGTTCTGAGCAAGGAATTTAAACGTTAGCTTTCTTACATGGCACATATTGCACTTTTACTTTCTTCTCCAACACTTTGTTTTTGCATTATTTAAAACAAATTGAACATGTTTCATTATTTATTTTTTAAATTGATTTTATTGATGTATTATATTAAGTTAAAATAAGTGTTCATTCAGTATTGTTGTAATTGTCATTATTACAAATACATTTAAAAAATCGGCCGATTAATCGGTATCGGCTTTTTTTGTCCTCCAATAATCGGTATCGGTATCGGCGTTGAAAAATCATAATCGGTCGACCTCTATTCTGTACCATCTTTCTGTACCATCTACTGCATCTTGCCTATGCCGCACGGCCATTGCTCATCCATATATTTATATGTACATATTCTTATTCATCCCTTTACATTTGTGTGTTTAAGGTAGTTGTTGTGAATTTGTTAGATTACTTGTTAGATATTACTGCACTGTCAGAACTAGAAGCACAAGCATTTCGCTACACTCGCATTAACATCTGCTAACCATGTGTATGTGACCAATAACGTTTGATTTGATTTGATTTGACATGTTTGATGTGGACCATGACTTCTGTCACGCCTGCTTCCGCTCTTCCCCCCTGGAGCTTGAGGGCGCACCTGCCTTCCCCCTGTCAAGGGCATCAACGATTATTGGACTCACCTCTACTCAATCACCTCTGTCATTACCTTCCCTATATCTGTCTGGTTCCTTGCTCTGTTCCCTGCTTCTGCATTGATTGTCTTATGTCCTTGTATACCTGTGTGCTGACGCTGTTCCTGTCTTGTTTTATGTCTGTTCCTGATTAAATGTTTGACTCCCCATACCTGCTTCTCATCCCCTGCATTGGTCCTTACACCTTCATTCCTCCAGTTCTTTCTCTGGGAAGTAGTTGACTTTAACCCTCCCTATGCTGCCATCTGAATGAATGCCACAGCCCTGGCCCTGGCTCAGACCCACCGTCCTGGGGAGATTTGTGCCAGAGTGTAGTTCACAAAGCCAGGGTGTGTGTGTGTGTGTGTGTGTGTGTGTGTGTGTGTGTGTGTGTGTGTGTGTGTGTGTGTAACAGCACACTGAGAGAGCTGAGCTGAGGCTCAGGGTCACTTTGATCTCAGGTGGGTGCTGTGTGGACTCCCCCGGGTGTTTCAGTGGGACCAGGGGGTGCTGTTTAAAGTTCTGAGGGGGCCATCACTGCCTAACTGTCACCCGGGTTACATGCCAGCCCCACAAACTGACCCCTTTGACCCTTTGACTTCCTGAGGTGGCTTAGAACCACCAGGTATGCCATTTTCAAACCACACCACCTAGAACACATGGTGTTTGAAGAACAACAGAAGGAATCACCATTGACTGGATAGGCTTTGGTGACTCTATAAAGATGTGAAGGTTAGATCAGTGTGTTGTAATTAAGAGGATCACACGTCAATAGGAATCAATAGAAAACTACAGACGTCATAGTAACCGTCTGGGAATGAGAAAGCCTCAGCGTAACAGCTCCTCTTTGGAAAGTGTGTCGCTGATCTATATGGGGAGTTGGTGCAGGCAATGCCCCTAAGCAGAAGAAGGCTGAGAGTCAGAGGCAGGGAAAACCACCATGGGGCCCCAGGCACATAAACGTTATACCTCCACTTACATTAGTCACCCCATATTACCAAGATTTCACATGATATCAAATCAAATCCAATTTTATTGGTCACATACACATGGTTAGCAGATGTTAATGCGAGTGTAGCGAAATGCTTGTGCTTCTAGTTCCGACAGTGTAGTAATATCTAACAATTCCCCAACAACTACCTTAAACTCACAAATCTAAAGGGGTGAATTAGAATATGTACATATAAGTATATGGATGAGCGATGGCGAAACAGCATTGGCAAGGTGCAATAGATGGTATAAAATACAGTATATACATGTGATGTGAGTAATGTAAGATATGTAAACATTATTAAAGTGGCGTTATTTAAAGTGGCATTGTTTAAAGTGACTAGTGATCCATTTATTAAAGTGGCCAGTGATTGGGTCTCAATGTAGGCAGCAGCCTCTAGTGAGTTAGTGATTGCTGTTTTGCAGTCTGATGGCCTTGAGATAGAAGCTGTTTTTCAGTCTCTTGATCCCAGCTTTGATGCACCTGTACTGACCTCGCCTTCTGGATGGTAGCAGTGTGAACAGGCACTGGTTATCTGCCACAACATACATATTGCACTATTTCATGCCTGGCTAGACATGGAGGGATTAGGCTATATCTCCCATTTAAATAGCTTTAATTTCTATTGCCACAGGTGATTCGTGTGTGTTGTCGTCAACGGTTGGCAGAGGCAGGGTGGGTCTGTTACCGTGGATAAGGAGGATGACGAGGAACAGCTGGAGCTTTAATGGGGCTCAGATGGGCCTGCAACCCAAGCTGATCCGCTTTGTCAGTGAGGGAGGTGAGGGGAGGTGCACAGAAACTAATGTTGAGACTACCGTGATTAGCTTCTAATGCTATTGTCTGCGTATTAGGTGTATAATGACCGACTGTATGCAAGACCCCCCTCAAACAATCCATGCGGCACTTCCCATTGTATCAGTGCTATTGTCTGCAATGCCTCTGACTGTTAACAATGCAGCTTGGATTCAATGGGCAATGTTCCCTAAGAACGGGACAAATTTTAAATCTCCTTGGTACACCCCCCTCCATTGCCTCTGTGACAGCCCAGCAGTTTCGGGCCTCATTGCCTCATTACGGGCCCTGTCAACACGTCCAAATATCCAGTGGCGGTTTCCAGCCAGCAGACTGTGGTAACCAGGGACAACACTCTGACTGAGTAGTCCACAGGTGAGGTATGCTGCTGTTGTATCTGTAAGTCTACACAGATAAGGCAGCCCATGTTGGCTTTGGAGTTAAATCCCCCGATTAGTAGATATTCTGTCCGCAAGCTAATCGGATTAGCCCAAAAATGACGAGGCCCAAAGAGACGGAAACTTTGCCCCCTCCTCTCTACTCCTGTTCCCTCATGAGCTAAACCACCACAGCTCAGGAGATAAACAGCAAACAACCTTAGTGGTACGTGACAAACTCCCTGTAACCTCTGAGTTTGAGGTGAACAAACATTCTGGAGAGAGGCAGATGCTAAGGTCTTACCAGGTGTGGGAACAATGGCGTGTGCGTCTTAGAGCTGACTGAATACAGCCTGGGGCCTCATGGCTCGTAGCGAGGGAAAGAGAGATTGAGAGAGAAACCAGATGAGAGACTGGGAGAATTGACACAAATAAGCCTCAACAAGCAGGGCCACAATGAGCAGGCTGGTTGCTTGGTGCTGTGGACAGGATAAAGGAGGGGAAAAGCAGGCTGACAGTGGGGGTGGGAAAGCTCAATAGGACCAGCGGGATGTGACTGTGAGTTTAATAAGGGCTCTGTATGTATGTATGTGTGTGCGTGCATGCATTTGTGTGTGTGTGTGTGTCTGCGTGCATGCATTTGTGTGTGATTTAAAATGACGGATCTGAATATAGAAGTTTGAAAATACTTCCAGAAAGTGCAAATGGTAATGGCTTGTGGGCTTGGACACACACACACACATACAGACTCAGACACATACCCCCCTCACAAACACACATACAGTACACACACACCACACAAACAAATGAATGAGGCCGATTCCAATTCCATTCCCTCTCACTCACCCAGGACCCCCTAGCCCCCCCTTGCCATGTCTTCTTTGACATTGGCATTCCTACTCTTATGTGGTGAGAAAACAACAAGATAATTACTTGACACATTGGAAAGAAATAACAAAAAAACTGAGCAAACTAGAATGCTATTTTGGCCCTAAACAGAGAGTACACAGTGGCAGAATACCTGACCACTG
Source organism: Salvelinus alpinus (assembly GCF_045679555.1). Taxonomy (NCBI): domain Eukaryota; kingdom Metazoa; phylum Chordata; class Actinopteri; order Salmoniformes; family Salmonidae; genus Salvelinus; species Salvelinus alpinus. The sequence goes on from NC_092086.1 coordinate 81,665,989, forward strand.
TGTACTCTCTGTGACTGACCCAAAATTAAGGAAAGCTTTGTACAGACTCAGTGACCATAGCCTTGCTCTTGAGAGAGGCCGCCGTAGGCAGACCTGGCTCACAAGAGAAGACAGGTTATGTGCACACTGCCCACAAAATGAGGTGGAAACTGAGCTGCACTTCCTAACCTCCTGCTAAATGTATGACCATATTAGAGACACATATTTCCCTCAGATTACAGAGACCCACAAAGAATTCAAAAAACAAATCCAATTTCGATAAACTCACATCTTTTGGTTGAAATATCACAATGTGCCATCACAGCAGTAAGATGTGTGACCACAAGAAAAGGGCAACCAATGAATAACAACCATTGTACAACCCATATTTATGTTGATTTATTTATTTGCACATTGTTACAACACTGTTTATAGCCATAATATGACATTTTAAATGTCTCTATTCCTTTAGAATGTTTGTGAGTGTAATGTTTACTGTTAAAAAAAATCTCATTTTTTTCTGTTCATTGTTTTTCACTTTTGTTTATAATCTATTTCACTTGCTTTGACAATGTAAACATATATTTTCCATGCCAATAAAGCCCTGAATTGAATTGAAAAGCAATTTCACCCCCTTACCACTACCAATGTCTGCTCTCCCCTTCCCCTCCACCCAGTCAGGGCTCCTTCTGCCAACATGGAGGAAACCCATTAATACTCCCCGGCTCCCTACCAGCACCAGTCCCCGCCTCCCACATGCTTCCGATTAAGAAGGAAGCCTCTCTCAATTCTCTCTACTTCTCTCCATGCTGAAGTGAAGATGGAGGCTAGAGAGAGAAGAGGGGTTGGGGTGAGATAGAGAAGGTGGGGTGCGGTTGAGATAGGGGTAGACAGCGAGAGGGGGGGTTGAAATGGATTGAGAGAAAAATAAAAAGACGAGGGGGTGTTGATAGGAGGGGGGGCATGGTGGCCCCAGTGGACTAGGATCTGGCTAGATAGATGGAGGGGTGGGACGAGGGGAGAAAAACAGACTGTCTTTGAGCCAGAAAGAGGGGGATGTGCGGGGTAGAGAGGGAGAGGAGAACAGAGTGGGGGTCATAGCTTACAAGTCAGTGTGGCGGATTGCTGTGGCACCAAGGGTAGTTCAAGTTCATGTTTATTTATCGTATGTACAGGATACACATGGTATGCACAGTCCAACGAAATGCTTACTTGCAGGTTCCCTCTCGATATTGCGACAAAAATAAGAAATAATAAAAGATTAAAATTAAAATAAAAAAGGAAATGAGCGCAGTAGAATAGAATAAAAAAAGTAGCTTTAGTATAAATACAGGAAGGCACTCAACAATTTACCATACAATATTTACATGTGTGTCGGGGAAGGGGGATTGAAGAGCAAGTATCTCTCCAGCATGAATGGGAGGCTTAATTTGAGGCATGTCTCCTTTTCTCTGGCTCAGACAGGGTATTACTATAGATAGAGATCTGTGTGGGGGCTACCTACTGGAGATCACAAGAACAATGTGGTAACAAAACAACACGTACTGTAAGACTGTCTCAGAGAATGTCTGTGTGGCCCAGCTCCAATGTAGTGGGAAGAGGCTTGAGAACAACGTTGCCAGATCATTTTGGAAAAGTGACCTTCAGAACAGACATGAGTGTGAAACATGATTATAACCCAATTCAATTAATATTGCATATTTGATTGTTACCTAAAATTACAAAACCCTGCAGTAGCAAACTATATAACTTTCAATTATTTGGTTATGGGTAGCTGTGTGACCCTAAAGTCTAGACAGATCTGCCAAGAATAGTGCTAGATTCTACATCCTATTAAAAAAAAAAAATGTATAATGCTGTTATACATCAAACAGACTCTATCGTGTGTCTGGTGGTTCTCATGACGATGCTGAGCGGGCCAGTTTTAGGATAGTTTGTTGGCTCGGTCACGGGTTAACAGGGAACACTGCAGTAATTCTTCAGTCTGTGTGTAAAACAAGCCTTTTCTCTGTGCTGGCGGGTGACATGCTGAAGAGCTGGACACTGCCCAGTGCTCCTGGAGGGACCAGGGTGGGCCCTGCTTCACACATTCCACACATTGTAACATCTCTCCCCTCTGCCAGCCAGCCACAGTGTCTAGTTCTCACACCGTTAGAGCGGTCAAAACACAGGTCCCACTGATCCATAGATGATCCATCAGTTTGCAATAGAGTGAACATGCTGGCTTTCACACTGTGCCTGTGTGTCATTATAGTACTGGCACAATAGGGGTAATGAATTAAAGATTGTCTTTTGAAAATATAAAATGCGAAGCCTATTTTTGGCCTGCCTTGCATGTTGTTGTGGTCCTTGGTGTGACAAGACACTGATGATGGTGTTGTGTTTGTTCTTTGCAGCCTGGGCCAAGGTGGACATGACCATGGAGGAGAGTGTGGAGGTGTACCTGGGTGACATAGCAGACATCCCCTGCCAGTATGTCTTCAGTGAGCAGGCCAGAGCAGTCATGATCCAGTGGTTTGTGGTGAGTACTTCTGGACCATTTTCTGCCTCTCTCTGCCTCTCTCTGCCTCTCTCTCTCTCTCTCTCTCTCTCTCTCTCTCTCTCTCTCTCGCTCTCGCTCTCGCTCTCGCTCTCGCTCTCGCTCTCGCTCTCATATCTAAGTATGTGTGTGGAGCGTGCCCAATTTGACTGGAGCGCAGAGCGAGATTCCCAAAGGTTGGAGCGTTGGACTCCTCGCTGCTCGAATTTCACTCTTGTAGCACTCACTTAAAGAGCTCAGGGCATGCCTGGCCCAACATGCATTTGTTGTCTCCTTGTGTGCTGCTATAGCCCCTTGCTTCAGCTACTGTCATAGAGTTCACTAAATATTTTCATAAAGAAACTGATAGAACTCACAGGTGCTAAATCAAGGTGACTTACAAAGATGAGGACCAAGAGCAAGAGAGGGAGTGTGGTGATGTAGTGTCCACAACTAAAGAATCATTGTGGAATCTGAAAAGACACATATCCCGAAAGCATGATGGTGTACTTACTACATGCAAATGCTAAAAAAAAGGAACGAGGTGGGTAGATAACTAAGTATTTCATTGTAGCAAAGTATTCATAAATAAAAAAGCTGATATTTTAAACTTTTCGTTCATTTTTGTTCTGTTATCTATACAATAGGCCATAATTGATTTTGGCCCAATAGGCCTGGTATATTCCAATGTTGTCACGTTCTGACCTTTATTTCCTTTGTTTTGTCTTTATTTAGTATGGTCAGGGTGTGAGTTGGGGTGGGCAGTCTATGTGTGTTTTTCTATGTTGGGGTTTTGAGTTCGGCCTGGTATGGTTCTCAATCAGAGGCAGCTGTCAATCGTTGTCCCTGATTGAGAATCATACTTAGGTAGCCTGGGTTTCACTTTTGGTTTGTGGGTGTTTGTTTCCGTGTTAGTGTTTGTCGCCACACGGTACTGTTTCGGTTTCGTTCGTTTCACGTCTGTCCAGCGCCGCCTGAGCTGCCCATCTGTCCAGCGCCGTCAGAGCCGCCCGTCTGTCCTGAGCCGTCAGAGCCGCCCGTCTGTCCTGAGCCGCTAGAGCCGCCCGTCTGTCCTGAGCCACTAGAGCTGTCCGTCAGTCAGGAGCCGCCAGAGCCGACCATCAGTCAGGAGCCGCCAGAGCCGCCCGCCAGGCAGGAGCCGCCCGCCAGTCAGGAGCCACCAGAACCGCCCGCCAGTCAGGAGCCGCCAGAGCCGTCCGCCAGTCAGGAGCCGCCAGAGCCGTCCGCCAGTCAGGAGCCGCCAGAGCCGTCCGCCAGTCAGGAGCCGCCAGAGCCGTCCGCCAGTCAGGAGCCGCCAGAGCCGTCCGCCAGTCAGGAGCCGCCAGAGCCGTCCGCCAGTCAGGAGCCGCCAGAGCCGCCCTTCAGTCCGGAGCTGCCCCTCAGTCCTGAGCTGCCCCTCAGTCCGGAGCTGCCCTTCAGTCCGGAGCTGCCCTTCAGTCCGGAGCTGCCCTTCAGTCCGGAGCTGCCCCTTAGTCCTGAGCTGCCCCTCAGTCCTGAACTGCCCCTCAGTCCGGAGTTGCCCCTCAGTCCGGAGTTGCCCCTCAGTCCGGAGTTGCCCCTCAGTCCGGAGTTGCCCCTCAGTCCGGAGCTGCCCCTCAGTCCGGAACTGCCCCTCAGTCCAGAGGTGCCTTTCAGTCCAGAGGCGTCCCTCAGTCCTGTGACCCATTTATTGGGGTTCCCAAGCCAAGGTCGGTGGCGAGGATCGCCGCTCGTAAGAGTCCACGGGGGCGGTTAAGGAGGCGGACAAAAACTGTGGTGAAGTGGGGTCCACGTCCCGCGCCAGAGCCGCCACGGCGGACAGACGCCCCCCCAGACCCTCCCCTATAGGTTCAGGTTTTGCGGCCGGAGTCCACACCTTTGGGGGGTGGGGGGGGGGGGTACTCTCACGTTCTGACCTTTATTTCCTTTGTTTTGTCATTATTTAGTATGGTCAGGGCGTGAGTTGGGGTGGGCAGTCTATGTGTGTTTTTCTATGTTGGGGTTTTGAGTTCGGCCTGGTATGGTTCTCAATCAGAGGCAGCTGTCAATCGTTGTCACTGATTGAGAATCATACTTAGGTAGCCTGGGTTTCACTTTTGGTTTGTGGGTGTTTGTTTCCGTGTTAGTGTTTGTCGCCACACGGTACTGTTTCGGTTTCGTTCGTTTCACGTTTATTGTTTTGTATTTTGTAGTGTTCAGTTTATGTCTGAAAATAAACATTATGGACACTTACCACATTGGTCCTCCGATCCTTCTCGTTTCTCCTCATCAGAAGAGGACGACGACAGGCGTTACAAATGTTCAAGGAGATTTCTGTTTTGATCAGGTTATTTTGCCTAAAAATCTTTATGCCTACTTATATATATACACTACCGTTCTAAAGTTTGAGGTCACTTAGAAATGTTCTTGTTTTTGAAAAAAAAATCAACTTTTTGTCCGTTAAAATAACATAAAATTTATCAGAAATACGGTGTTGTTAATGTTGTAAATGACTATTGTAGCTGGAAACATCAGATTTTTTATGAAATATCTACATAGGCGTACAGAGACCCATTATCAGCAACCAGCACTCCTGTGTTCCAATGGCACATTGTGATATCTAATCCAAGTTTATCATTTTGAAAGACTAATTGATCATTAGAAAACCCTTTTGCAATTATGTTAGCATAGCTGAAAACTGTTGTTCTGAAAAATAAATAAATTGGCTATTCCATGCGAGAAATTGCCAAGAAACTAAAGATCTCGTACAACACTGTGTACTACTCCCTTCACAGAACAGCGAAAACTGTCTCTAACCAGAATTGAAAGAGGAGTGGGAGGCCCCGGTGCACAACTGAGCAAGAGGACAAGTACATTAGAGTGTCTAGTTTGAGAAACAAATGCCTCACAAGTCCTCAACTGGCAGCTTCATTAAATAGTACCCACAAAACACCAGTCTCAACGTCAACAGTGAAGAGGTGACTCCGGAATGCTGGCCTTCTAGGCAGAGTTCCTCTGTCCAGTGTCTGTGTTTTTTTGCCCATGTTAATCTTTTATTTTTATTGGCCAGTCTGAGATATGGCTTAGTCTCCCTGTCTGGCTCCTGACCTATTTAGAGTGTTTATATGCTGTTTAATATGACATGTAGCCTATTTTAAATTATGTGCACTTCTTACATTCACCTTTTCATGTTTATTCAAATAATTTTCATTCAAATCCATATGGTTTGGTTTCAATACTTCAAAACCAAATGGTAGGTCCAGGTAGTCACAGAAATAGATTGCTGTTGGTTAAATTGTGATTTTAATGAATGGAGCGAATTTGGAGCGGCAGTTTTTTTTCCTGTGAGTGCACAACGGTTTTAGGCGGAGCGGTTGGAAAGGAGCACCGCTCCATGAGCGATGAACGGGATTTCCAACTGGTCCACTCCGCTCACATGCTCTGACACACATACACACACCAATTCATTTCTATGTACAGTACACTGTATTTTTCACATTCAACCTAGTTCATCTTCTGGCACTTTCCTTCCCTACAGAGGAATCCCGGTAGCAGTAGCCGGGAGCGGATCTACTACGGTGACAACACACAGCAGATAGTGGATGGTGGTACAGACTTTACGGGCCGTATCACAGTGTCCGACATTGGGGACCAGGAGGGCGTGCTGCTTACCATCCAGGACGTCCAGCTGACTGATGAGAGGGAGTTCTTCTGCCAAGTCAACGGCATGGCTGCAGGCAACGGAGAAGGCAAGACCCACCTCAGGGTGTTCGGTAAGACATTGGACTCTGCATCAGTCTCTTCCTAGCCTGATGGTCCAGATCTGTTTGTGCTTGATCCAACTTCTCTCTCCTTGTTATCCAAATGATTGAGGATTTGGGTACAGCACAGTATGGGCACATACTCTTCCCATTACCAGGTGTTTCAGTGGTTATTGATAGAATGCGTCTATACATTGATAATGTTATTTTTTCCAGATCCTCCAGAGGCCTCAGTAATTGAAGGTGTCCATGCTGGAATCTCTGTGACCAATGAGCTGCCATCAAGGGTAGGCACTAGGCAGTCCACTTGAGTACATCTCACTTTATCTCTCAGTCCATGAAAGCAACATTGAACATTATAAAACGCTTTACGGTATCTTATTCCCTCTATACAGATTGCATCGTGTGAGGCAAGGAACAGCTTCCCCAAACCCAACATCACCTGGTACCGTGACAGCAGCCCACTTACCCCCACACATGGCCGTGAGTAGCAAGAATACCAATGGACTATCTCACCAATGGACTATTTGAGAAAAACTAGTCAAGCAATTTTCTTGTTTTGACTTCATGTGGTGAGACTCACAACAGTTACTGAAATACATGTTGTCGTTACACGAAGAAGTGTTTCCGGATGTCATCTATCTATCAGTCTGTGATAGCAGCTAAATCAGTGTTTTTCTCACCCCTCCCAGAGATCAATGTGGTAACATTGGTGACCCGTGAGTCCAGTGGCTTCTACACAGTCCAGAGTGAGCTGCAGTACAAAGTGGCCAAGGAGGACAAGGACGCCCTGTTCTCTTGTGAGGTCAGCTACTACGTTCCAGAAGGTGTGAGGACAGCCAAGTCCAAGGTCATCAACATCACTGTGCACTGTAAGAAACCTACCAACTGTCATATACCCCAGACATGCTATCGCTAACCGCACAACTTATGCTAACTCAGCATGCTAATACTTTTAGCATTATTGAGTTCAATTGAATGTATTGCTAACTAGAGCTAATGCTTCCTCTTTGTGATAAAGGCGCTCTCCAGTTGTTTTTATGAATTTCCCTACCATAAAACTAGTAGGGTGTTTGCTGGTGTTTCTCTCTACAACACCCAAGTTAAAGCCTATGAAATATATCAGCCTATCTAAAACAAGTCAACAGCTTCTGGATTGTCAAAGTAGTAAACCAACTAATCTAATCCAAACCCACCATATTTGGCGCTCTTTCAATTTTAGCCCACAATGTTTTCTCAATGTGTCTGGTGTTGTTTGAACCAATTTCGCATACCATGACAGTGATGACAAAACACAAACTTTGCTGTTGTCAGTGCTGAGTAAATGACTGGCTTGTAAAGCGGCGTAGCCTGGTGACTTCACCAGGCGTTGAATAGCCCCGTTGATGTATGGTTTTTGTCCCGCAGTCCCCACGACCATCATCGAGTTGTGGAAGGAATCTCCCCAGGGCCTGGTCAAAGAGGGGGACACTGTGGAGCTTCGTTGCCAAGGCGATGGCAACCCCCCGCCGCCCTTCACTTTCAACCGAGAACAAGTAAGAATGGCCCGCTTTTCTGCGTCTGCCTATTGAGTCCAGAGAACCATAAAACGAGGGGGGAAAAATGACACGCAGGAGACATCTGGAGAATGTTTTTGATATTCAGACTCAGGCCTCGGAGTAGAAGTGTAGGCCTTGTGAACGGGACCGCATAATGTTTGACCCTGTGGCTCTGGGAGAGATCTTTGGACCCCGTCGGGCAAGGTCTGTGACTGACTGGAGATCAAAATCTTCAGGATGGAATAGTTCTCATTCCCATGTCTCACACACAATACCTACAGTATGTTCAACTGACCACAATAACACATTTAAGGTTTCCCCTGTTGAGTCTTAAGACTGGAATGTGGATAGAAGCATGATTTGGTCATTCAGAGCAGGGGTTCCCTAACCTAACGTAACAGGCGTAAAAGAAACGCCTGAGCGTGACACCCCACATTCTGGTCCTGACGAGAGGAAAAACCTGTCGAGTGAGGTTCAACCAATCCAGTAAATGTGGAGGAGGAGTTAAGATGGAGTGTTGCCTTGTCAATGACCAAAAGCATAAGTCGCGTCACAGAAAAGTCTATAAACGGGATCCTTGGGACACCCCAACTCTGACGTCACCCCATAGAGCCCCACAGTGGATGTGTCATAGTACCCATAAAACCTAGTGGTCAAATAGGGAAATGGTTCCAATTGTTTTTCCGCCCTTCATTTTCCCCATAGGATTTTAGAGCCACTTAAAATAAGGGCTGTGTTTCGTTTTAGGTTTACCCTGGAGTGACGTTTTGATAACCATGTAAATCTCTTTCGGACAAGGTGACTTTTATCAATAGATTCGGCTCTATTTACTCTCAGCTGACACCTTTACTAACAGGTATTGTGTCAATTTAAAACTTGCACAAGACAGTTCAAAGAATTGTCAGTTTAAAGAAATGTTGCCAATTTATTAATTACTAAATATAGCTAACATTAGATAGTTAATACAGAGATTCTTACTTTTGCCTCAATTTGGCAGTCTCGTCCAGATCACCAAGGCATTTGTAGTTTTTGTAGGATGGCCACATAAAAATCATCTGTACTCGGTTGCAACACTTACTACCGAGTTCCAAACTGCCTCTGCAAGCAATGTCAGCACAATAACTTTTTGTCGGGAGCTTCATGATATGGGTTTCCTTGGCCAAGCAGCCGCAAACAAGCCTAAATTCACCTTGCGCAATGCCAAGCGTCGGCTCGAGTGGTGTAAAGCTACGGACATATTCAATCAATCCCTATCCCAGTCTACTGTGCCCACATGCTTCAAGATGGCCACCATTGTTCCTGTTCCCAAGAAAGCTAAGATAACTGAACTAAATGACTATCGCCCCGTAGCGCTCACTTCTGTCATCATGAAGTGCTTTGAGAGACTAGTCAAGGATCATATCACCTCTACCTTACCTGCCACCCTAGACCCACTTCAATTTGCGTACCGCCCCAAAGGTCCACAGACGATGCAATCGTCATCACACTGCACACTGCCCTATCCCATCTGGACTAGAGGAATACCTGTAAGAATGCTGTTCATTGACTACAGCTCAACATTCAACACCATAGTACCTTCCAAGCTTATCAATAAGCTCGAGGCCCTGGGTCTCAACTACGCCCTGTGCAATTGGGTCTTGGACTTTCTGACAGGCTGCCCCCAGGTGCTGAAGGTAGGAAACAACATCTTCACTTCGTTGATCCTCAACACTGGGGCCCCACAAGGGTGCATGCTCAGCCCCCTCCTGTGCTCCCTGTTCACCCATGACTGCGTAGCCATGCACACCTCAATCTCAATCATCAAGTTTGCAGACGACATAACAGTAATGGGCTTCATTACCAACAATGACGAGACAGCCTACAGGGAGGAGGTGAGGGCAGTCGGAGTGTGGTATCAGGAAAACAACCTCTCACTCAACGTCAACAAAACAAAGGAGATGATCATGGACTTCAGGAAACAGCAGAGGCAGCACCCGCCTATCCATATCGACTGGACAGCAGTGGAGAAGGTGGAAAGTTTTAAGTTCCTCTGCGTACACATGACGGACAAACTGAAATGGTCCACCCACACAGGAGGCTGAAGAAATTTGGCTTGTCACCTAAAACCCTCACAAACTTTTACAGATGCACAATTGAGAGCATCCTGTCGGGCTGTATCACAGCCTGGTACGGCAACTGCACCGCCCAAAACCACAAGGATCTCCAGAGGGTGGTGCGGTCTGCACAATTCATCACCAGAGGCAAACGACCCGCCCTCCAGGACACCTACAGCACCCGATGTCACAGGCAGGCCAAAAAGATCATCAAGGACAACCACCTGAGCCACTACCTGTTCACCCCGCTACCATCCATAAGGCAAGGTCAGTACAGGTGCATCAAAGCTGGGACCGAGAGACTGAAAAACAGCTTCTATCTCAAGGCCATCAGACTGTTAAACAGCCATAACTAACACAGAGAGGCTGCTGCCTACATACATACTTGAAATCTTTGGCCACTTTAATAAATGGATCACTAGTAACTTTAATAATGCCACTTCAATAATGTTTACATACAGTGGGGAGAACAAGTATTTGCAAATACTTGTTCTCCCCACTGTATCTTACATACTCGTCTCATATGTATATACTATATTTTATACCATCTATTGCATCTTGCCTATGCCGCTCAGTCATCGCTCATCCATATATTTATATGTACATATTCTTATTCCATCCCTTTAGATTTGTGTGTATTAGGTAGTTGTGAAATTGTTACATTACTTGTTAGATATTACTGCATTGTCGGAACTAGAAGCACAAGCATTTCGCTACACACACATTAACATCTGCTAACCATGTGTATGTGACCAATAAAATTTGATTTGATTTTATGTAGTGTAGATAAACAACAACATATCACAGTCATAGCAAGTAAAATGTTTCTGTATCGGTTACTGAAAATGTTGTTGCTGTATTTTAAAATACTAAATACAGTTGAAGACGGAAGTTTACATACGCTTAGATTGGAGTCATTAAAACTCGCTTTTCAACCACTCCACAAATTTCTTGTTAACAAACTATGGTTTTGGCAGGTCGGTTAGGACATCTACTTTGTGCATGACACAAGTCATTTTTCCTACAATTGTTTACAGACAGATTATTTCACTTATAATTCACTGTATCACAATTCCAGTGGGTCAGAAGTTTACATACACTAAGTTGACTGTGCCTTTAAACAGCTTGGAAAATTCCAGAAAAGGCATGTCATGGCTTTCGAAGCTTCTGTTAGGCTAATTGCCAACATTTCAGTCAATTGGAGGTGTACCTGTGGATGTATTTCAAGGACTACCTTCAAACTCAGTGCCTCTTTGCTTGACATCATGGGAAAATTAAAAGAAATCAGCCATCAACCTCAGAAAAAGAATTGTAGACCTCCACAAGTCTGGTTCATCCTTGTGAGCAATTTCCAAACTCCTGAAGGTACCACGTTCATCTGTACAAACAATAGTATGCAAGTATAAACACCATGGGACCACGCAGCCGTCATACCGCTCAGGAAGGAGACGCATTCTGTCTCCTAGAGATGAATGTACTTTGGTGCAAAAAGTGCAAATCAATCCCAGAACAACAGCAAAGGACCTTGTGAAGATGCTGGAGGAAACAGGTACAGAAGTATCTATATCCACAGTAAAACAAATCTTATATCGACATAACCTGAAACCATAACGCTCAGCTAGGAAGAAGCCACTGCTCCAAAACTGCCATAAAAAGCCAGACTACAGTTTGCAACTGCACATGGGGACAAAGATCATACTTTTTGGAGAAATGTCCTCTGGTCTGATGAAACAAAAATAGAACTGTTTGCCCATAATGACCATCGGTATGTTTGGAGGAAAAGGGGGGAAGCTTGCAAGCCGAAGAACACCATCCCAACCGTGAAGCACGGGGGTGGCAGCATCATGTTGTGGGGGTGCTTTGCTGCTGGAGGAACTGGTGCACTTCACAAAATAGATGGCATCATGAGGTAGGAAAAGTATGTGGATATATTGAAGCAACATCTCAAGACATCAGTCAGGAAGTAAAATTTTGGTCACAAATGGGTCTTCCAAATGGACAATGACCCCAAGCATACTTCCAAAGTTGTGGCAAAATGGCTTAAGGACAACAAAGTCAAGGTATTAGAGTGGCCATCACAAAGCCCTGACCTCAGTCATATAGTACATTTGTGGGCAGAACTGAAAAAGCATGTGCGAGCAAGGAGGTCTACAAACTTGACTCAGTTACACCAGCTCTGTCAGGAGGAATGGGCCAAAATTCACCCAATTTATTGTGGGAAGCTTGTGGAAGGCTACCCAAAACGTTTGACCCAAGTTAAACAATTTAAATGCAATGCTACCAAATACTAATTGAGTGTATGTAAACTTCTGACCCACTGGGAATGTGATGAAAGAAATGAAAGCTGAAATAAATCATTCTCTCTACTATTATTCTGACATTTCACATTCTTAAAATAAAGTGGTGATCCTAACTGACCTAAGACAGGGAATGTTTACTAGGATTAAATGTCAGGAATTGTGAAAAACTGAGTTTAAATGTAGTTGGCTAAGGTGTAGGTAAACTTCCGACTTCAACTGTACATGTATTTTAATTAAATACATTTCAGAATACATGTATTTTGTAGTATTTGATACATTGATCTTTATGTTATTTTGTCATTGTATTTTGTCATTTTTGCCCATCCCTTGGTGTGACAATGGGCGTGGTCGGTTTTCTGCACTGCTGAATTCTGCCCTGGCCCTGGGCAAGAACATTTTAGGCCCTCATCTTGGCAGCAAGGAGAATATATATGTTTTCAATGCACAAAAAATATCCTCCCGTGACCCACCTGGACCCCTGACCCTTTAAAATTTTCCTGTGACCCTCTTAATCAGTGGTTCAACACTGTGGGTCGGGACTAACCGGTGGGTCACAGGAACATTTTAAAGGGTTTATATACTGTAGCTCCCGGTAACCAGACTAGTTAAGCTGTTGTTTGGGTGTGACTTAAAAGGGATAGTTCACCCCAAAGTCTACATTTGCCAAAGATTTCCATTCCATAAAAGTATCCAAAATGTAGATCCATTAATATGACAGTGTACACCTGATGTTGCCCCTCTCAGGAGCAGGAGACGGCGCTGGAGGCCAGCGATGACACTTTGGTGCTGAGGGAGGTGATCCGTGGGGACAGCGGGGTCTACCAGTGTCGTTCTCTGGACCTGGACACCTACGAGCAGGTCACGGGAGACATGCAGCTCACTATCCACTGTAAGTTAGCTAAAACACACACACACACACTTAATGAAACATGCTCACGCACATGTACACGTGTATTTTTTATGCTCTGTTTGTTTAGACTGGAAGTGGTTGAATTAGTTGCTTGACTGAGTTTACGCCATCAATTATTTTTACTCATGGACCTTTGATTACCAAGATAGCTCTGCTGTTGTGTTCCAATTGCTCACTTGTCACTGCATCACTTCACTACTCATTAAGATAATTTAATTGAAGTCAACATTTTCACCGTCGATTAACATGATTTGCAGTGATGTAATTCAAATTGAGAAGGCATTTGAATGGAAAAAGGTTGCATGGACCACACACTAGCATGGTACTTAGCAATGTCTTGTCCTCACATCATGTCTACTCTCTCCAGATCTGGACCCAGCTGTTGTGGTGCCCAAAGACTCAGAGATCTTGTTAAAAGGAGAGAGTCTGACTGCTACCTGCAACGCTCTGTCTTCCCTGGAAACCGCCACTGTCTGGTTCAAGGTACAGTATACCCCGTAATAAGCACTAACTTAGTGCTTTAAATGAAAGACATTTATAAGACTGACATAACAGATGACCATGTCACTTGCCGAATGTAGCTAATCATGCATTGTTATTCAGTTATGTGGACTTAGTAATGTTCCCTCTTATATGTCTTATGTTTGTGTGTATATTTTTGTCTTTGTGTAGAATGGGCAGCAGGTTGGAAAAGGCCACGTGCTGTTCCTGCAGGATGCCACCTATGACACGGCAGGAGAGTATGTGTGTGAGGTGACTGTTTCTTCCCTGCCTGGACTGCACACCTCTGGCTCGGTCCACATCATCGTCCAGGGTGAGTCACCACGCCACCACATGTACTCTCTGTAACATACAGTCCATTTCTGGGGAACTCCCAAGGGGGTACACATTTTTGCTTTAGCCCAGCACTTTCACTACTTGGTGATTAGTTGTATCAGGTGTGATATGACAGAACAAAAACATACACCCACCCTGGTTGTTCTACCAGAAACAATGGATTGAGAAACAATGGATTGAGTTTGTCAGATAAGATGTTTTCATAGCTCAAAAACTGTCTTTTACTAGAGTCTATAATGTGTATGTGTTTGTAACCCATCTCCCAGGTGCTCCCCAGATGAAGGATGCTGACAGGGAGGTTGAAATGGATGAGGGAACTGGGAAGTGGGTGAACCTGAGCTGTGAGGCACATGCACACCCCCTGCCCACCATCTCCTGGACCGTGACTGGCAGCCAGGTAAAACAAGGCTTGGCAGTACACTGGGCAGTTTACATATGTGGGCATATTTACATTGCATACATTTTTTTATGCTATCTAATTTTCTTGGTTATGTCTCTTTCCGATGCACATTGGTGTGACTGATGATATGACATTAGTGTGTGTGTGTGCTGTGTGTTAACAGAGCTGGCGCGAGGTGCTGACCAGAGCCACGGAGCAGAGCACTATCAGCGTGGTGTCCATCAAAGTGACATCTGACATCACAGCCTTCTGCAACGCCACCAACGATATTGGCACAGAGACAAGGTCCTTCAGCATCAGAGCCAGTAAGCCACCCTGCCACATACACTACATAGGAATATATGGGCATTAGTGATGCGCGGGTTGACTCATTACCTGCAGTCCCCACAGTTATGGAATGACATTGACCTCATCCCGTCAGTAGAGGATGCCTGGTTATTCTTTAAAAGTGTCTTCCTCACCATCTTAAATAAGCATGCTCCGTTCAAAAAATGTAGAACTAGGAATATATATAGCCTTTGGTTCACTCCAGACTTGTCTGCCCTTGACCAGCACAAAAACATCCTGTGGCGTCTGCATTAGCATCGAATAGCCCCCGTGATATGCAACTTTTTAGGGAAGTCAGGAACCAACTTAGGAAAGCTAAGGCTAGCTTTTTCAAACAGAAATTTACATCCTCTAGAAATGTGCATCCTCTAGCATCCTCTAAAAAGTTCTGGGACACTGTAAAGTCCATGGAGAATAAGAGCACCTCCTCCCAGCTGCCCACTGCACTGAGGCTAGGAAACACTATCACTACCGATAAATCCACTATAATTGAGAATTTCAATAAGAATTTTTCTACGGCTGGCCATACTTTCCACCTGGCTGCCCCTACCCCGGTCAACAGCCCTGCGCTCCCCACAGCAACTCGCCCAAACCTCCTCCACTTCTCCTACCCAAATCCAGATAGCTGATGTTCTGAAAGAGCTGCAAAATCTGGACCCCTACAAATCAGCCGAGCTAGACAATCTGGACCCTCTCTTTCTAAAATTATCTGCCGAAATTATTGCAACCACTATTACTAGCCTGTTCAACCTCTCTTTCGTATCGTCTGAGATTCCCATAGATTGGAAAGCTGCCGTGGTCATCCCCCTCTTCAAAGGGGGAGACACTCTAGACCCAAACTGCTACAGACCTATATCTATTCTACCCTGCCTTTCTAAGGTATTTTAAAGCCAAGTTAACAAACACATTACCAACCATTTCGAATCTCACCGTAACTTCTACGCTATGCAATCTGGTTTCAGAGCTGGTCATGGGTGCACCTCAGCCATGCTTGAGGTCCTAAACGATATCATAACCGCCATCGATAAGAGACATTACTGTGCAGCTGTATTCATCGACCAGGCCTTTGACTCTGTCAATCACAACATTCTTATTGGCAGATTCAACAGCCTTGGTTTCTCAAATGATTGCCTCGCTTGGTTCACCAACTTCTTCTCCGATAGAGTTCAGTATGTCAAATCGGAGGGCCTGTTGTCTGGACCTCTGGCAGTCTCTATGGGGGTGCCACAGGGTTCAATTCTCGGGCCGACTCTCTTCTCTGTATACATCAATGATGTCGCTCTCGCTGCTGGAGATTCTTTTATCCACCTCTACGCAGACGACACCATTCTGTATACCTCTGGCCCTTCGTTGTACACTGTGTTAACTAACCTCCAGATGAGCTTCAATGCCATACAACTCTCCTTCTGTGGCCTCCAACTGCTCTTAAATGCAAGTAAAACTAAATGCATGCTCTTCAACCGATCGCTGCGCACACTTGCCCGCCCATCCAGCATCACTACTCTGGACGGTTCTGACTTAGAATATGTGGACAACTACAAATACCTAGGTGTCTGGTTAAACTGTAAACTCTCCTTTCAGACTCACATTAAACATCTCCAAACCAAAATTAAATCTATAATCGGCTTCCTATTTTGCAACAAAGCATCCTTCACTTATGCTGCCAAACATACCCTCGTTAAACTGACCATCCTACCGATCCTCGACGTCGGCGATGTCATTTACAAAATAGCCTCCAACACTCTACTCAACATATTGGATGCAGTCTATCACAGTGCCATCAGTTTTGTCACCAAAGCCCCATATACTACCCACCACTGCGACCTGTATGATCTCGTTGGCTGGCCCTCGCTTCATACTCGTCGCCAAACCCACTGGCTCCAGGTCATCTACAAGTCTCTGCTAGGTAAAGCCCTGCCTTATCTCAGCTCACTGGTCACCATAGCAGCACCCACCCGTAGCACGCGCTCCAGCAGGTATATCTCACTGGTCACCCCCAAAGCCAATTCTTCCTTTGGCCGCCTCTCTTTCCAGTTCTTTGCTGCCAATAACTGGAACGAACTGCAAAAATCTCTGAAGCTGGAGACTCTTACCTCCCTCACTAGCTTTAAGAACCAGCTGTCAGAGCAGCTCACAGATCACTGCACCTTTACATAGCTCATCTGTAAATAGCCCATCCAATCTTCCTCATCCCCATACTGTATTTATTTATCTTGCTCCTTTGCACCCCAGTATCTCAACTTGCACATTCATCTTCTGCACATCCTACCATTCCAGTGTTTAATTGCTATATTGTAATTATTTTGCCACCATGGCCTATTTATTGCCTTACCTCTCTTATCCTACCTCATTTGCACATGCTGTATTTAGATTTTTCTACTGTATTATTGATTGTATGTTTGCTTATTCCATGTGTAACTCTGTGTTGTTGTATGTGTCGAACTGCTTTGCTTTATCTTGGCCAGGTCGCAGTTGCAAATGAGAACTTGTTCTCAACTAGCCTACCTGGATAAATAAAGGTGAAATAAAAAAATAAACACGGGGCGGGAGGGTTTAGGGTCATGAAACATCGTGTGGATGGGCAGGTTGAATAAAGAGAAAACAATGCATAAAAAATCCATAAATGTAACATTCTTGTGCAATTCATATCTATAGGCTACACTGAGGTTTTTCTTTCATTCTTTTTATCTAGTGCGTAGCCTAAGCCTAATCTTTAGGGTATAACTGTAGAACAACAAATACATGCCAATTGCCAAATGCTTTTGGGAACTTGGGCAGAAAAAGTTAACATTGATCCGCTGAGGCAAAAAGGACAAAGTCGGCAATAAGAGAAACGCTGCGAAATGGAGTTGAAAATGAATAGAAGGGAGGGCCAGAACAATAGTCTCGTGTTTGGGAAAGATTTGCTGACGTGGTAAAAGAGGATGATAGCAGTGTTACGTCTGATAATTGTGAGGCGCTATACAAATTCGACAGTCATGGGGACTTCAACATGGCCCGTCAAAGGAACTGTACTGTTCAGATGCATTAAATAGAATACTGGAAGCTGACTGTAGGTCTATAGCCTCTCACATAGCCTGATAAAATATGAACTCCTGCAGAATGAATCATTTCTTGCAGTAAAATTATACACCAAATGTACATTTTTACTCTGGAACAGGAGTGGAGAAATATGATTTATTTATTTCAGCATCTTGAGAGAACGAATTCACGTTTAGGAGGTCTACAAACCTGTAAAGGTGCCACCTTTATCAGCATCATAAAAGATGATAGTATTTCAATCACATAAAATATGCATCCAAGCCAAACTGAAATCAGAAACATGTTGGGTCTTTTAACAGCTTTTAAAGACTAACTTACATATTTAAAAATATATATATTTTTAAACCAGATATTTTAGGCATAGTTATAGTGAAATACGTCAATTCTGGTCTTCATTTAGACAGTTTGTTGCAAAAGTGATACGCTATATATACAGAAATATGTGGACAATTTAGTGGATTTGGCTATTTCAGCCACACCCATTTCTGACAGGTGTATAAAATTGTGCATACAGCCATGCAATCTCCATAGACAAACATTGGCAGTAGAATGGCCTTAATGAAAAGCTCAGTGACTTTCAACTTGGCACCGTCATAGGATGCCACCTTTCCAACAAGTCAGTTCATCAAATTTCTGCCCTGCTAGAGCTGCTCCGGTCAACTGTAAGTGCTGTTATTGTGAAGTGGAAACGTCTAGGAGCAACATCGGCTCAGCCGCAAAGTGGTAGGCCACACAAGCTCACAGAACGGGACTGCTGAAGCGTGTAGCGCATAAAAGTCGTCTGTCCTCTGTTGCAACACTCACTACCGAGTTCCAAACTGCCTCTGGAAGCAACGTCAGCACAATAACTGTTGGTCAGGAGCGTAACGAAATGGGTTTCCATGGCCAATGATTTTGGAATGAGATGTTCGACGAGCAAGTGTCCACATACTTTTTTTGTGTCATGTAGTGTATACAGTTGAAATCTGAAGTTTAAATACACCTTAGCCAAATACATTTAAACTCAGTTTTTCACAATTCCTGGCATTTAATCCTAGTAAACATTCCCTGTCTTAGGTCAGTTAGGATCACCACTTTATTTTAAGAATGTGAAATGGGAGAATAATAGTAGAGAGAATGATTTATTTCAGCTTTTATTTCTTTCATCACATTCCCAATGGGTCAGAAGTTTACATACACTCAATTAGTATTTGGTAGCATTGCCTTTAAATTGTTTAACTTTGGTCAAGCGTTTCAGGTAGCCTTCCACAAGCTTCCCACAATAAGTTGGGTGAATTTTGGCCCATTCCTCCTGACCGAGCTGGTGTAACGGAGTCAGGTTTGTAGACCTCCTTGCTCACACATGCTTTTTCAGGTCTGCCCACAAATGTTCTATAGGATTGAGGTCAGGGCTTTGTGATGGCCACTCCAATACCTTGACTTTGTTGTCCTTAAGCCATTTTGCCACAACTTTGGAAGTATGCTTGGGGTCATTGTTCATTTGGAAGACCCATTTGCGACCAAGCTTTAACTTCCTGACTGATGTCTTGAGATGTTACTTCAATATATCCACATACTTTTCCTACCTCATGATGCCATCTATTTTGTGAAGTGCACCAGTCCCTCCTGCAGCAATGCACCCCCACGACATGATGCTGCCACCCCCGTGCTTCACGGTTGGGATGGTGTTCTTCGGCTTGCAAGCATCCCTCTTTTTCCTCCAAACATAACAATGGTCATTATGGCCAAACAGTTCTATTTTGTTTCATCAGACCAGAGGACATTTCTCCAAAAAGTAGGATCTTTGTCCCCATGTGCAGTTGCAAACCGTAGCCTGGCTTTTTTATGGTGGTTTTGGAGCAGTGGCTTCTTCCTAGCTGAGCGGCCTTTCAGGTTATGTCAACATAGGACTTGTTTTACTGTGGCTATAGATACTTCTGTACCTGTTTCCTCCAGCATCTTCACAAGGTTCTTTGCTGTTGTTCTGGGATTGATTTGCACTTTTTGCATCAAAGTACGTTCATCTCTAGGAGACAGAGCGCGTCTCCTTCCTGAGCGGTATGATGGCTGCGTGGTCCCATGGTGTTTATACTTGCGTACTATTGTTTGTACAGATGAACGTGGTACCTTCAGGCGTTTGGAATTTGCTCCCAAGGATGAACCAGACTTGTGGAGGTCTACAATTTTTTTATGAGGTCTTGGCTGATTTCTTTAGATTTTCCCATGATGTCAAGCAAAGAGGCACTGAGTTTGAAGGTACGCCTTGAAATACATCCACAAGTACACCTCCAATTGACTCAAATGACGTCAATTAGCCTATCAGAAGCCTCTAAAGCCATGACATCATTTACTGGAATTTTCCAAGCTGTTTAAAGGCACAGTCAACTTACTGTATTTAAACTTCTGACCCACTGGAATTGTGATACAGTGAAATAATCTGTCTGTAAACAATTGTTGGAAAAATTACGTGTCATGCACACAGTAGATGTCCTAACCGACTTGCCAAAACTATAATTTGTTAACAAGAAATTTGTGGAGTGGTTTAAAAACGAGTTTTAATGACTCCAACCTAAGTGAATGTAAACTTCCGACTTCAACTGAATGTGCAGTTGAAGTAGCCTACATGTTGAAAAAAACATGTAGGCTATGAGGATTATATGTTTATATTCATAGCTACATCCATCAGATGTAACAAGAAATAGATGACAATGGTGGTAATGTCAACTTGTTGTATTTTTTCCAAACTGTTATGACTGATTGCTGGTGCATTCCGCTAAGACAGTTGCATCATAGTTCACAAATTGTGAGTTCAAATCCTTTATTTGCAATATTTGTCCCATGCCCACACACTTCTAATTCTTAAAAGTTAAAGCATACCTGTGAAAGGGGTCACACCGGTAGTAGTTGTAGGTTTTTGTACAGTACCCAAGACCAATCTGTGAGTTAATTTGACCATTGAAAAAAGAGCTACTGCATAAAAATGCAGGTTGAATTGAATCTTAATTTTCAAGGTGATGATTGCACTTTTCTTCCCGACACCGCAATAAATATGAGTCCACATTTAAAATATTTGTTTTGCCCCACATGGGGGATTTGAACTTACACCACAAATGGCACTAAATGTCAGGAACTCAGCACCTTATCACTGTGAGCTAACTGTCCAAAGCTGTATTTACTCGTAGTGAACATCATTTTATTATCAGAGCGTGACAGTGGACCTCTGGTAAGTATGCTTTAGTGAGAAAGTTTTGGGATCAAGGACAACTACGTTTACCCACCCCCAAAATTGATATTTATGAGCAATTCCCCACACCCACAATAAAAATGCATTTTTATTTTAAACAGCTCACTAATGTATATTGTTGATGGGAAGGTCTTACATTTTAATTGTTGTTTTGCTTGTCCACAGTTCCCATGGTCACTTTAACTGCGCCCTACTCACCCGGTAAGACAGCAATCTCGCTATTATTTTGTTCTTGCTGATCTCTGTTTCTCCTCATCTTTTTTTTAAAGGAGAACAGGAGCATATTTTATCACTTTTATTTAGACAGTTGGAAGTAGTACAGAGAAGAAACAGCACAAATGTGTGGGGTGGAATTCCTACCCATGTCACTATGGGTAACATGTGATTTGGAGGCTTCAGCACTACCACTGAACCACACTCCCACACTGTTTCTGTTCTTCTTCACCTTTAGATCACTCTTATCTAGTTGAGAAGAACTTTTAGATTTTTTTCATTTGCTTTCTCTCAACTTTTGTTTGATTCTCTCTGAATGCACACCAACCCAGACAATGAAGGATAAGCCAACGAGGCAACTAAATAATTAATGATTTCCATACGGGCAAAGTGTTCGCTGGAATGAGTGGGAGGATTGGCTCTGCTCATTGCCTGCGGGTACATTTAAAATTCTGTCTGAAAGAGACAAATCTAACAGGAAAAAAAGAGCAAGACAACACTTATAGTGGTCGAGTTCCAAAATATAGTGGTCGAGTGCCAAAATCACTTATATTTACTTATTATTGGGGAAGTTAATGCGCTGTCTCACTGTTTTATTGAGCTGTTGCAATAGAAATTCTCATAAATCCACACCCAGACTATTGTTTCCCTTTTAACGAGGGCTTACTGCATGGTTAAATATAGGAGTTAATTGCTCTGGTAGGTAGTAGCACTCTCTAATTTTCTCCTGGGGGGATTGCACTGAAATGTTGATGGCTCTGTCACAGGGGCAGGCCAGGGCTATTTCCCATCTCTCTCTGCCCAGTGTCTGGAGCACTCACTCACAAAGCAAGAGAGCTGAAGCTGGGAAGTTAATGTGTATATTCAAACCCACTTTTACATTAAAAACCACACCAGCCTGTAGGGAACATACAGTCATTTGTACAATGTTCCGAACACAACAAATTAACTACATCTATTGTGCCATTCTGTCAGAGAACCAGGAAATTGACATTTGATTTGTTTCCCAATCTGCTTCTTATGACTTGGCCATAATTCATTACCAATAGCTCCATACTCTACAACTGTTCTACAATCTGGATCCCAGGACTCCCTGGAAAACAGTGGCAAATGTTACTGAGTGGACTATCCTGGCTAGTGGCTACTATCCTCCACATCTTTCTACGTTTTGTCCAACTATTACATCTATTTTTGTTGGTACTGCAAGAAGAGGATGGGCCACCCATCCCTGGCCACTATGCTTCTGAATTTGCTTCTGCCTTCTCTTTGGGGTCATGGCTGGGTTATTTACAGTAACCACTTTCTGACAACTGCTGATGTAAAAAGGTTGTCACAACT
Organism: Salvelinus alpinus; assembly: GCF_045679555.1. Taxonomy (NCBI): domain Eukaryota; kingdom Metazoa; phylum Chordata; class Actinopteri; order Salmoniformes; family Salmonidae; genus Salvelinus; species Salvelinus alpinus. The sequence goes on from NC_092086.1 coordinate 81,688,447, forward strand.
GCTTTAACAACTGCTGATGTAGCAAATCTGAAAACGTTATTGTACGAGTCATTTTGGCCTTTTTATGTCTTGGGTATATGTTGTCTGTCTAGGGATGTTTTCACTTGTTTTTTTACACTAAGGGCACTCTCACATCATGGGTCATGGGTCATGGGTCATTGGTCACGTGTAGTCAGCACAGGTGACCAGGAAGTGTTTACCCTTATCATGTCTGGATGATTCTCCATGATCATTCTCCATTCTCCCAGTTTATCGGATTGGTGAACGGGTGTAAGCATTAACCTGAGCTTGCCCTCCCCTCTGTCTGTTTGTCTGTCTGTCTATATAGCTGAGGGGAATGGTGTGATCATTGTGGTTATCATCCTCTGTATCCTTCTGCTGGCCATCCTGGGCAGTGTGCTCTACTTCCTCCACAAGAAGGGAAAGATCCCCTGTGGCCGCTCTGGCAAGCAGGAGATGTGAGTATTGGGCCAGGTTTTGTGTCTAGTTCTATAAGGTAGGTGCTACACATTTGTAGTGTGTTAGGGTAAATTACAATGTAAACCACCCTGAGCACTTGAAAAAGTGTTATGTAAATGTATTCTATATGATCCTCCATAAATTAGTATTTTTGCCTCTAAGAATGTGATACTGTCCTCACTGGAGAGGACTTTTGAGAGTAAACTGAGTGTGCTCTCCATCCACAGCACCAAGGAGAACCCCAACAAAGATGACATTGTGGTGGAGATGAAGACTAACACCAAGACCGAGGATGCCGGACTTCTGAAGGGCGTCAACGGTGACAAGAATGGCCCCAGCGACCAGGTAACTATGGATACGAAAGCTATACGCTAAACAGAAGTAGCCTACTGTCTAATATATTTCTTGAATCTTCCATGGCTCACCGAATTGACATTATCTGGTGTTTTTTTCTCCCTCTCCCCCATACATTTCCGTGTGTGTTTTTCCCTGGAGTAAAGTACATGGATCTGAGGAAGTGACATATGCAGAGGGCCGAGCTCTGACGTGGCCAGCCGAAGCTCTTCGCCACCCCACCACATCCACCCACAATCCAAGGCTAGACTACTAGAAGCCTTGGAAAAATCAGCTTTCACAATCACTTTATAATTGGGACTCAATCAATCACTTTCCCCACATTTCTTCTGTGTTCAGCAGTATTCCCCATATCTGGCCAAAACCACACAGGAACACACACCACAGATTTTAAGGTATATGATAGAGGTTTGTAGGATGTTTTGATTGCTCCGTTTGACTGTTTCTTCTTTTGTACCGTTTCCCCAAAGCCTTTTTGATTTGATTTGATTTTGCTGTTTTCAAGTGTACGATGACGTTCATTAATTGTGCGTTATAAACTTTATAAAGTGTATATATTATATATATTTCGTTATTTAAGATATTTTGACACATACCTTTCAGACTTCATGGTAGTATCTGTTTATGGTGTCATTTTGCTTTAACTATTCATCCATGTTTAGGCGTTCCAACATTATCTTATGGAGGTGATTTGACCATAAATGTCACTCAAGTCAGGCCAAGGGTTCTCTCTTCATACCTTCACCCTCTTAGGGCTCTATTCAATCTGTAACTCTGAAGTGTTACAGATTCCACAATATAAATGTTAAGATCATTCCCGATTGAGCCGACATAAGCAGCGTCTACCGTGAATGCAGTCTCCGCTAAAGCAAGAACATTGCCTTTAAATTACAATCATGCTGTAAAGCTGAATTTCCTCGATGCGGATTAAATAGAGCCCTCAGTTTCTTTTCTGATTGTTATGTCTTCTTAAGCACTATCAGTGGCATCAGTGGAAGCTTAAAGGTACTGCATGTAACAATTCAACAACGAACCGTCTCTTGTTGTCAAATTGACTGGTCCGTTGTTGAATTGACAATACAGGATTTGCTGGCTTCAGTCAATTTGACAACAAGAGATGGTCTGTCTTTTGATAGCCAATACGGCTGCACCATTTGAATGCAATTTTGTGTAGGCAGATTGTTAAACAAATTCAAATAAATATTGTGAAACTATCATTCCACTATAACTATACATATATTAAGGACATTTTCTGAAATTACAATGGAAAAATATTACATATAGCCCTTTAAGTCCCCACACTAAAACTCCCTGCCACGGGGGCAAGGTGGATCTAAATCCTCAATCCGTGTTGACATGTTCCAGCAGTCACACCACTGAATTACAGGACTCTCCTCTTCTACTCTAATCACCATTTACTTATGTTACATGTACATCCAGATGTAAGAAGTATGTGACCTGTGGCAGTATACATGACCTGTTGTCTGCCAAAGCTTATGTAAAGCTGGTTAGATTTGTGAATGGTCTACTATCAGTGGACCAGTTGCTGTTTTTATGTTTTTTGTTTTTACTTTTCTTTTGGAAACATGCAGTAAATATACTGGTGTTCAAGACCTGATCCGATGAATAATCAGATTGTGTCTACAACTCTACGTTCTTCAAAGCTCTGTTGTACACAATTATAACGCAATAATTTGTTATTCATTAATCATTCATGATATCAATATGATATTCATAATATGCTAATCTGTTGACATTGGACCAATTACCCATTGTAATGTTTAGAGAGACATACATTGTGAGTGTGTGTACAGCACTATATTGGCTCACTAAAATCTTTGACAGCTATACTCCATCATAAGACATAAGTTCTGGAGCTGCCTATCTGAAGAGAGAAAGCCTAAAGTAAATCAGGGAACCAGTGAGCTTGTCATGTCAGATAAGCAGTAGTGGCCCAATGCTTTGCCACCGTTATGTAAATGGCGAAACGCCATGCCAACAGCCGTTTAAATTTAGTCCAGAAAACTCGCCCATCCGGATGGGTCATTCTCTTGTGAACTACTGTCAAGCTCTTGTACTGTTTGTAATCGTAGCATAAGAACCTTTGTAGCCATGGCCTTCAACTGTCTTTTTTTAAATGGCCTACTGTTTTATAATCTGCAGTGCCTGTGGAAATTTGTCTCATTTTGAAAATGTAAGATACACTGAATATTTTCTTTTTTGCTCTGTGTATTTCTTTGTGTTTGGGTGAGCACCAAGCAGACCTGAAGGTCATTTTGTGTGTGATCCATTTTGGATGCTTATTGTAAGTTGTGTGCAGGGAAGAAGTTGTTGCTCTGATTTGTATCATTTACGGAATGGTGATATGTTAGAGTTCAATTTGTACAAATAGTGTATGTTGTGATCCTAACATTGCCTTCAAAGGTAATATTTTAGTGGTCATTGTAAGTGTTTAGTTGAAATGTAATACATTTTGTTCAGCCAGCTTTCATCCTGCCATTGGACTGCAGATAGTGGACCTTTGGTAGTAGTATGACAACTGTGTGCCTTTTTTGTTCAGTCTGGTTTAGTTGTGTTATAGTGTAGTGTTGTGATGCTTATGGAAGGAAGAGGTCTGGACATAGGAGTGTTTTAGTTTCGTTCATTTATGTCACCCCAAGACAGATCCCAACACAGAAGGAAAAGCTTGTGGATGACTGGCCTACATGATGTAAAAAAGGTTCACTGTTAGCCAACACCACCAGTGAAAACAGCATGTTATGCAGTTGGCTCAGAAAATATCAAGTTAAGCCTGCTTCCTCCCATCCCAACCACTTTCTTTGACTGATATGTTATGACTATCTGGAACAGCTACTGGTGGACAAGAATGTTTGGACCAGCAGTTTATCATTGTTTTGTAATGTTTTGATTTTGCAAATGTGTGTAAATTAAGTATAGTTCTTGTGATTTGATGCTTGCATTTTTTATAATTCTTTTTTGCAAGAAAATGCCAAATAAAAAAGTTAAATTTGATGTCGCTTTTTCATTGTCATCTTTATACAAAATATTTAAAAGAAAGGTTTACAGCAGAGAATTGAAAACATACTACGAGTGCATTTCAGTGGCTAAGGCATGACTGAAAATACATTTAATTCACAACAGCCAAAATATGACTGACTATACACCTCAGTATGGTCTATATCAGAGACCCAGAATGTGATCGAGGAGGGAAAGGAGAGAATTCTCCCTGCTAACCACTGTTATGCTGGAGTGAGTAGTATAGTAGCTCCAGATTTCCATAGAGAGCATGCTTGGTGGGAGGAGGTTCAACAAAAGAGTCTAGACAGCACATTTCATCTGTATTTGAATGCCCTTACTGTTACCAGATTGGAAAATGTTATTTTCTAGAGCTACATTATAAACACAAAATTTTTCCAATACTACAATATTATTTATATATTTTTCAATAAAATATACCAAATCACCAAATTTTAAAGAAAATATGGTTTATTTTAAAATATTTAATGGCTGAGGCATGAACACATGGCAACATAATGAATGCTGAGTATATTAAAATCAATAAATACAATATTTTATCTACACATGCAATAACAAGGCAATGAAAAAAGCCTCTCCGTATGTAACGGTTAGGCGAACAATGAGTTATACCATACATACATTTTCACATTGGATCTTAGATCGAATGACAAAGTACCAACTGTACTACAGTATACCAGTAAATTCTGCAACTATTGAGCACTGTATGGAGTCAGAGACCACAGCAATATCTTATGACAGAGTGCCCTCTTGTGGTGAGTCTACATATGAGTGACAGTGGAAAGCAGAGGGCTTAAAAAGTACTACTTTGAACAATTTCAAGTTCATTTTCACAAGGAGTGGCACTTAAGTTCATGATCAAGGAATTGCAGTCAACGTACATTACAATTTGAAAGAAGTTAAAACGGTATTGAGATCAAGAGAAACAAACCGATGCAGAAATATCATGGCCATTCTTTACAATGACCTTACAAGTATCTACTACTAATATGCAATTTAAACCTGTATTTTAAATGCTTTTGGCTTTAAATCCAACACATTTACAACTAACATTTCTGGAGTGTGAGTCCCCATACAACCTTGGCATATCACTACACATTGTTCAGTTTCTGTTGTGTACCTGAGTCAAGAGGACAATGACAAAAACTCCCTCTGTCCAACCGGGTTTCAAATTCAAAGGAAATAAATGTAATTATTAATATATGAACAGATTCTCAATAATGTGTCAAAGCCACATCCCTGGGGGAAAAAGCCTGCTAATCAAGGTAGGTACAAAGAAAACGCATTAACAAAGTAATTATTTTTTTGCCAACTTACGATGGGGTCATGGTCTGTTTGTAACGTAACAAGAACGTTGTACAAGAGGAAGCAGCAAATCAAGTCTATGAGGTAGTGCCAATTAATTATTTCCTTTCACTAAATATCAAGGAGTGATATATATATATATAACTGTATATGACTTGGATCACTTTGTCTTCTCTGCCCAATCAATATGCTATTGTCTGGAAAATGAATAGTGTGGATGTGAAAAAAATACAGATTAGGCTAGGAAAATTATGATAGGGCACATATACTCCCTTAATTTTAAGTATGACATTAAAAAAAGCACACTGTCACTTTAAAATATACAAGCTATTCACATAATTAACAATAAGGCTTAACCATGAAACCACTACCACTGGTGGAATTAAAACAATTATAAAAATTATAAATTATAAATGTTACGTTAGTTCATCCGTCAATGTTAGCACTACATTGTACATTACTGTACATTCCAAGATTACGTACATGTCAGACTGTTATATATTATAAGACCATCAATAAACCAGGAACTAAAGCAATTTGGAGTTATTCTTATTTTTTTTTTTTAAATCATTACTTCATTTACTACAATACAGTGAAATGTATGACATGGAGCCCTGTAATACTGCAATGCAACTTCAAGATTCACATTCGTTAGCTTTAGCACAAACCACAGAATTAAACGCTTTAGTCTCCACCTGACGTATTTAGCTACAAAATGTATGTACGAGGGGAGGGGAATCATGAGTCAAGTACGCCCCGACGACAGTTACTGCTGCTGCACAATAAGTCTCAAACTATTCCTTGCGAGACATTGCAGCTTAAGAACACAGTGTAAAGCTAGGCTTACTCTACGCTGTACCCAGAAACAAGGAAATGCTTAGATCCACACAATAAGACTGGAGGCAAGCGCAAACGACCATGCGAGGTTCAAAGGCTTGGCCGTACACAGGCCACATGACGCATTCTCCCTCTCTTTAGATTCTCTCACTAGATGCCTGTGCATGGGACCAAGGTGAGCCCTCCTCCCCTTACAATATACAGCACTTCCAGACCTGTCAAAACTAGCGCAGCAGAAATGCTATCCATTATGGCACAAAGGGTAAAGGATATAGGGTGTGGTGTTGCAGCTGCTACGTGAGGATGTGGGCCGTGGAGGGGATGGAAACAAACTCGCGCAGGATGTTCTTGGCCGTCTCCAGGTTGTTCTGGGCGATCATCAGCGCCTTCTGGATGTCCTGGAACGAATAGCCCTGGCTCATCAGACGCTCTATCTCCCCGTTGATGGGTAGTTCCGCACCAGGAATTGGAGAGGGCCCTCCGGATGCTCCTCTGGAGCCCGCTGATGGATTGGCAGCAGCGGGCAGGGCCTCTGGGGTGAGGGGGCGGGGCTGCCGGTCTGAGTTGACCCGGCGGGGGAGGGGCTTAGGGGGGCGCTCGGGGTCCTGACCTGGTGCAAACATAGCTGAGAGAGGAAAGAGAGGAGAGAGATGGTGTTTGATAACTATAACTCTGTTAACATAAAGCAAGAGAGTGAAAGGACTGAAAACACTAATGCTAAGCTACATACAGGGATCCATGGTAGACAGGCTGTCCATGGAGAGGCACCTGAAGGCGGCCGAGGTGCCGGTGACATCAGAGAGGGTGCGCCTGGCGGGGGTCGGGGGAGCCTGGGGTCGGGGGTAGTCATAATCACACACATCCTTTGCCTCAATCTCCTCTACTGCGAGGTGCAGGGGAACCGCAGGGGGAGGAATGAGGTAGTCTGGATGGAAACCAGAGAATTCAAGGGATAAAAAAAAGATGAAGTGATTTTAATACCCCAAATACAGAATATACATTTTCTATGCATGATAACTGGCTTAACAGATAACCTGATCAATGGTGGGGATCAAAATGAACTGTTATCCAATCGTGGCCACATTCATTGCGATAGTAGGTTTCTGGGCAGGTATAGAGTAGCATTTTTTTTAAATTGTGATTCAAGCCCAAGTTAGATGATGGTTTTCTGATTGTACAAAGGTATGACTCATGTAACTTGATGTGCAATCAGAAAGATGAGAATTGAGATCCTTAATTTATCTCTATGTACCGGACTCTGGGGGCTGCTGTGGCAGGGCGGGCAGAGGCTCAGCAGCACTAGCCTGGGCCTTGATGTTACACATGGACTCATACACCTGAGGGTCCTCACAGTCCACATCACACACCACAGTTCTAGGAGAGAAGGAAGGTGAGAAAGAGGCAGGGATGGAGAAACAGAGAGGGAGAGATGGCGGGCAGAGGGAGGGGCATCAGAAAAACAGTAGTCATGACCCTGTACTGATTTTAGAGATTTAAACCATTCAGGAATTACATACATCTAGGATGGTACAATCATAATCCACTGGGCCACCTCATAGTGACATTCTTGAGTGCTCACCGTGAGTCGTGGTTAGTGGTTTGGGGCGGTGGTGGCACGACAGCCCCCGCCATGGCCCAGGAGGGTCCTCCTGAAGGGAGAGAGGTGGGGCTCATGTACTCGTTCTCCTCGTCACTCCCAGAAGACTTCTCACCAGTAGCCGCCCGTTGAGGTGTCCTAACAGACAGATACACAGACAGACACTGAGGCAGGTAATACATATGACGCTTTGAATTGCTGATCAATCATACCATGAGTCACAAACAAGAAATATAGCCAATCAGTTTTAGTTTAATCAGTTTATTAAGTACACCACCCGGTTCACGAAAATGGTTTGCTCCTACACAGTGGTCACGTGGCCTGCTATATAAAGCAGGCAGACAGGCATCAAGGCATACAGTTACTGTTCGACAACATTAGAATGTGCAAAACGAGTGACCTAAGCAACTGAGCTTTAGTATGCTCGTCGGTGCCAGGCGCGCAGGTTCCAGTATCTCAGAAACTGATTTTCACGCACATCAGTGTCTAGGGTTTACAGAGAATGGTGCAACAAACAAAAAACATCCAGTCAGCGGCAGTCCTGTGGGTGAAAACAGATCATTGATGAGAGGTCGAAAGAGAATGGCAAGAATCTTGCAAGCTAACAAGCGTGCCACAAACCTACAAATAATGGCGCAGTATAACAGTGGTGTGCAGAACGGCATCTCGGAATGCACAACTCATCGATCTTTGTCTTGGATGGACTATTGCACCAGACGACCACACTGAGTTCCACTCCTGTCAGCTAAAACCAAGAAGACCCGGCATCAGTGAGGCCTCCCGAGTGGCACAGTGGTCTAAGGCTGGGGGATGGGACACATGGGGCGGCACATGCTGTGCCACTAGAGATTCTGGGTTCGAGTACAGGCTCTGTCGAAGCCGGCTGCGACCGGGAGACACATGGGGCGGCACACAATTGGCCCATCGTCGTCCGGGTTAGGGGAGGGTTTGACCGGGAGAGATTTCCTTGTCCCATCCCGCACTAGCGACTCCTGTGGCGGGCCGGCCGCAGCGCACGCTGAAACGATCGCCAGGTGTACGGTGTTTCCGCCGACACATTGGTGCAGCTGGCTTCCGGGTTAAGTGGGCATTGCGTCAAGAAGCGGTGCGGCTTGGTTGGGTAAAGTTTCGGAGGACGCATGGCTCTCAACCTCTCCCGAGTCCGTACGGGAGCTGCAGCGATGAAACAAGACTAACTACCAATTGGATAGCACGAAATTGGGGAGAAAAAAGGGCCAAAAAAACAAGGACTGGAAACACATTTCCTGGTCCGACAAATCCTGGTTCATGTTCCATCATGCTGATGGCAGAGTCATGATTTGGCGTAAGCAGCATGAGTCCGTAGCCCCATCCTGCCTGGTAGCAGTGGTGTACTGGTGTGGGGAATGTTTTCCTGGGACCTGAGCGACTAATCAAAATTGAACATCTACATTACATCCACACATATTTTATCCATATCTATACAAATGCCATACCTGATTGCCAAGGAGTAGATAGCGTTGGTCGCTGCCAGCGGCTTTGCTCTGGGGATGCAGTCACTGTCACTGGGCCCGTTGGTCTGTGGCAGGGCCTTGGCAACAGGCCGGGGAACCATGTAGTTAGAGGCCCAGTTGGGCTCCGGAGGGGTGCATGGCAGGGGTCTCCTCTGGAGCCGGCCCTCTGTGGGTGCAAGGGGAGAGGGACGCTCGGGTGGGGGAGGTGGGGGTAACTCTCGCAGGGCAGGAGGGAGAGGCAAAGGTTTGTCTCTGTGGAGGGCTGTAATCTGGGGAGAGCAGACATTAATATGACTGGATGCAATTTATAATTGTAAATTCATTGCAAGTCGTTCTGGATTAGAGTGTCTGCTAAATTAGTCAAATGTAAATGTCCCATGACATGCATGGTCACACACCATTATATACATAAGAAAGCTTGAATTCGATTAAGAGATTGATGGATTAGGTCCTCCACTTGCCTTGGGTGTGGCTCCTTGGCCCAGGGCCCCTGGGGAGCTGGGGGGCCTCTGCGGCACCAGGTCCAGCCGGGGGGGCACGGGGGGCAGTGGCGTCACAGGGGAGGGTGGGCGCTCTACCTGAAAACACAAAGGGGAGACATTAAAACAAACTCGAGGTCAGACTGTTTCTACAACTTATAGATGGAGGAGCTGTTTTTTTGTTGTTGTTGATTTACTGGGTGGTGTATCTGATTGGCGAATTCTGAAAACGGCCAAGTATTTTATAGATTGCCTTTTCACTTTGAGCACATAAGGAAACAATTATGTTGTGAGATGGTGTGTGTAGGAGAAAGAGAGAGAACATGACAAAGTCTGACTGATTCCAGATGGTGGCTGGGGGTGAGGAAGTCTTGCCTTGGTGCAGGCCAGCCTGCTCATGTTGAGGTGGGGGTCCTCCAGGCGCTCGTCATCGTCCTCGTCGTTGCTCGGGGAGACTGACAGGGAGCCCCCTCCCTCCGCCCCGTAGGGCCCCTGGAAGCTGGCGAAGGAGGCCCCGCTGCCGTTGTTCTTGGGGCGGAAGGGGTCCACCACGATGGGCTCCGTGCCTTTAATCTCACAGCGGCAGAACGGACAGCCCTGTCCCTCCGACTCCTAAAGAGAAAAAAAGAAAGGCGAGGAACAGGGGAGAATAACAGTACAGGACCAAAATAGACTAAATCTAGATCAAATGTATAAAATCCGTGAGTGAAACAATAGACGCTCTTTCAGGGTGAAGCAACTCTGGGACCTACCTGCCAGGCAGTGAGACAGGAGGTGCACATGAGGTGGCTACAGGGCTCGATCTTCACGTCCTTGTCATTCTCGGCACATATCTTACACAGCTGGAATGTGGAGCCCATCTCACAGTAGAGCTCGTACTGCTCCTGTAACACAGAGAAGAGAAAGGAGACAACAGAAATGTCAGAATATCTCAGTGCATGCATACTACAATTGAACAAATATTTCCTTTTCTGATTTTAGGAAACATCCATCTAAAACAGACAGCATTCTGACTTGAGAAAGACGGACATAAATCGGAATAACTATACAAATTTACATTTAGGGCGTTGTAAGCTATGGAAAATTACAGTAAGCAAACTTGAGTCACAAAAGTGAATCTGAAGTCTGAATTACGACCTGTACTTTGTGGACGTTTCTGACCTGTGTGACTTTGATGTGGTCCTGTGGGGAGGGCTCACACAGCCCTGTGAGGTCTGGGTTCTGGGTCCGGCCGTCTGGGAACAGGTAGCTGGACAGAGAAAGCAACAAACCAAAACATTTCAATGGCCAGTTGAAGCCACAGGCTGTATGATTTCCTGTTATTTCAACTAATGTGCAATTCTGTGGTGACTTTAGTTTAGTCATAGAAACTGATTTCAACCATTTTCAGAGGAAACTTCATAACAGATTCAGCAAACGCCTTGACTGAACCAGAGAAGGTAGTAGTTGGTCATTCTTTCATCTTGGCTATGTCATGGTACTCACAATCCCTCCCTGTATCCGTCAATGAGGGCCTGGAAGAGGGGCTTGTTGTGGGGGATGGTCTGCAGAATGTTCCCATCTGCAGTGACGTAGCCAATGGCCCACTGGCCCAGCCGAGTGCAGCTCAGTCTAAAGATATAACTGGGACAGAGTGTGGTGTGTGAGGGCCGGCCGTAATTTGCAAACCAGTTGTACATGTAGAATGATCCCTGAAATACAGCACGCCGAATGAACGGCAGACGAACGGTAGATCCAGAAGGCGAGGTCAGTACAGCTGCCTCAAAGCTGGGACCGAGAGACTGAAAAACAGCTTCTATCAAGGCCATCAGACTGTTAAATAGCCATCACTAGCACATTAGAGGCTGCTGCCCTATATACATAGACTTGAAATCACTGGCCACTTTAATCATGTTCACATATTCTGCATTACTCATCTCATATGTATATAGTGAATTCTATTCTACTGAATCTTAGTCTACGCCGCTCTGACATTACTCGTCTAAATATTTACACTACCGTTCAAAAGTTTGGCGCCACTTAGAAATGTCCTAACATCAAATTGATCAGAAATAGTGTAGACATTGTTAATGTTGTAAATGACTATTGTAGCTGGAAACGTCAGATTTTTTATGGAATATCTACATAGGCCCATTATCAGCAACCATCACTCCTGTGTTCCAATGGCACTTTGTGTTAGGTAATCCAAGTTTATAATTTTAAAAGGCTAATTGATCATTATAAAACCTTATGCAATTATGTTAAAAAAGCTGAAAACTGTTGTTCTGATTAAAGAAGCAATAAAAAAAATTTTTTTTAAATGGCCTTTAGACTTGTTGAGTATCTGGAGCATCAGCATTTGTGGGTTCGATTACAGGCTCAAAATGGTCAGAAACAAAGAACTTTCTTCTGAAACTCGTCAGTCTATTCTTGTTCTGAGAAATGAAGGCTATTCCATGCAAGAAATTGCCAAGAAACTGAAGATCTCATACAACGCTGTGTACTACTCCCTTCACAGAACAGTGCAAATTGTCTCTAACCAGAGTAGAAAGAGTGGGAGGCCCCGGTGCACAACTGATACAACGGGTACTATTTAATGAAGCTGCCAGTTGAGGACTTGTGAGGAGTCTGTTTCTCAAACTAGACACTAATGTACTTGTCCTCTTGCTCAGTTGTGCACCGGGGCCTCCCACTCCTCTTTCAATTCTGGTTAGAGCCAGTTTGCACTGTTCTGTGAAGGGGGTAGTACACAGCGTTGTATGAGATCTTCAGTTTCTTGGCAATTTCTAGCATTGAATAGCCTATTTATTTATTTTATCAGCCGTTTCCAGCTACAATAGTAATTTACAACATTAACAATGTCTACATTGTATTTCTGATCAATTTTATGTTATTTTAAATGGACAAAAAACAAGGACACTTCTAAGTGACCCAAAACTTTTGAACGGTAGTGTAAATATTCTTAATTCCATTCCTTTAGATTTCTGTGTAGTTTGTGTATTGCTGTGAAATTTTTAGATTTTACTTGTTAGATATAACTGCACTGCTGGAGCTATAAACACAAGCATTTCGCTACACCCGCAATAACATCTGCTAAACATGTGTAAGTGACCAATAAAATTGGATTTGAGATTAACATTCAGTGCGGTGTGTGTGGTCAATAAGGGGAGTTGTGAGTGTACATGATGTATTTGGATGGTCTGTGTGCCTCACTGTTTGTGTGTTAGTGTGTATCGAAGTGCATGCAAGTGTGTGTGTGTCTTACCTGCCAGGCTTGTGGATGAACCTCTGAAGCCGGGCCTTGACCTCGTCGTAGGTGAGGAAGGCCATGTACCCAGAGTGTGTGACAGCCAGACTGTTCCAGTTTCTCAGGAGAGATGACCACGGCTGCACAATACAACACACAAACCACGGTCAAAACCCTGACAACAAATCATAATCCTAGTTGATAATTTAAAAAAACAAGTGTTCCCACTGGGATTCTCTGCCTCTGACCCGATTACGGGGAATAAGTCACTGGCTTACTAGTGCTCTTCCATAACGTCCCTAGGAGAGCAGCATCACGTCGTGGCAGGCTTTTTTCGCAATACTCGACTTGAGTGGGTTGAGTCACTGATGTGATCTTCCTGTCCGTCTTTGCACCCCCTCAGGCTCGTGCGGTGGAGGAGATCTTTGTGGGTAGTAAGTTGGTGGTAGGGCTGTTACAGTGACCGTATTACCATCACACCGACTGTCACGAGTCATGAGTTCAAATTCCACGTGACCGTTTAGTCACAGTATTTAGGCTTCTCCAAGCTCTGATGTTCATTAGTAGCCTACCTAACTTGTTAACTGCCTGGTACTCAACATTCTATTGTCCCTCTAATCACTCTGACATCAATGCAAATGTAATCAAAAATCTAATCAAACACTTGATGAGAGCCAATGAGCTCATGTTGCGCAACATTTCTATATGCTTTGCAATTGCGTGAAAACAGAGTGATGGCATCTATTAAAAAGAGGACGATCCCATCAGCTTTCTATAGGCTTGGCCTACTATATTTATTTCTCAGCTTTACTAATGTTAAGCACATTGCTTCCCTTTACAACAGGAGTATAGCCTACCTGACTGGCATGAAAATTAACCACGTGAAAAGCATCCTCCATTCGTTATTTAAGTGCATAGGTGACAGATATTTTTTCCTGCTGCCCCTGTTGAGACAGGCGCATGATAATGGTCCATTCCAAATCAAAACAAATTCAACACATATTATTCAGTATATGTAAAGACAAGATTAAATCAAGAAAAGTCTGATGGGTGACAATAGCCTATAACTTTTGACAGTTGAAGTCGGAAGTTTACAAACACCTTAGCCAAATACATTTAAACTCAGTTTCACAATTCCTGACATTTAATCTTAGTAAAAATTCCCTGTCTTAGGTCAGTTAGGATCACCACCATATTTTAAGAATGTGAAATGTCAGAATAATAGTAGAGAGAATGATTTATTTCAGCTTTTATTTCTTTCATCACATTCCCAGTGGGTCAGAAGTTCACATACACTCAATTAGTATTTGGTAGCATTGCCTTTAAATTGTTGAACTTGGGTCAAACGTTTCGGGTAGCCTTCTACAATAAGTTGGGTGAATTTTGGCCCATTCCTCCATGACAGAGCTGGTGTAACTGAGTCAGGTTTCTAGGCCTCCTTGCTCGAACACACTTTTTCAGTTCTGCCCACAAATTTTCCATAGGATTCAGGGCTTTGTGGTCAGGGCTTTGTGATGGCCACTGCAATACCTTGACTTTGTTGTCCTTAAGGTATTTTGCCACAACTTTGGAAGTATGCTTGGGGTCATTGTTCATTTGGAAGACCCATTTGCATCCAAGCTTTAACTTCCTGACTGATGTCTTGAGATGTTGCTTCAAAATATCCACATAATTTTCCTGCCTCGATGCCATCTATTTTGTGAAGTGCACCAGACCCTCCTGCAGCAAAGCACCCCCACAACATGATGCTGCCACCCCTGTGCTTCACGGTTGGGGTGGTGTTCTTCAGCTTGCAAGCATCCCCCTTTTTCCTCCAAACATAACAATGGTCATTATGGCCAAACAGTTCTATTTTTGTTTCATCAGACATTTCTCCAAAAAGTACGATCTTTGTCCCCATGTGCAGTTGCAAACAGTAGTCTGGCTTTTTTATGGTGGTTTTGGAGCAGTGGCTTCTTTCTTGCTGAGTGGCCTTTCAGGTTATGTCGATATAGGACTCGTTTTACTGTGGATATAGATATTTTGTACCTGTTTCCTCCAGGATCTTCACATGGTCCTTTGCTGTAGTTCTGGGATTGATTTGCACTTTTCGCACCAAAGTACATTAATCTCTATCAGACAGAACATGTCTCCTTTCTGAGCGGTATGACAGCTGCATGGTCCCATGGTGTTTATACTTGCGTACTATTGTTTGTACAGATGAACGTGGTACCTTCAGGCATTTGGAAATTGCTCCCAAGGATGAACCAGACTTGGAGGTCTACAATCTTTTTATTTCTGAGGTCTTGGCTGATTTCCCCATGATGTCAAGCAAAGAGGCACTGAGTTTGAAGGTAGGCCTTGAAATACATCCACAGGTACACCTCCAATTGACTCAAATTATGTCAACTAGCCTATCAAATTGCTTCTAAAGCCATTACCTAATTTTCTGGAATTTTCCAAGCTGTTTAAAATGCACAGTCAATTTAGTGTAAGGCACAATCAACTTCTGACCCACTGGAATTGTGATACAGTGAATTATAAGTGAAATAATCTGCCTGTAAACAATTGTTGGTAAAATTACTTGTGTCATACACAAAGTAGATGTCCTAACAGACTTGCCAAAAATATAGTTTAACAAGAAATTTGTGGAGAGGTTGAAAAACGAGTTAATGACTCCAACCTAAGTGTATGCAAACTTCCGACTTCAACTGTATATATTATGATGCCCAGCTAAAGGCAATTAGCGCATTATTTTTTTGCAACTTTTTAAACTTATAGCTCATGTAGCCTAGCTCATAGGCCTATATGTTTCGATAATGTTTGTATCACAACTAAAGTGGCCAAATAACTTCTTAAAATAAAGCACATTAATCTGCTTTACAAAGGGTGTAGAACCTAAATGGCATACATACGCAGTGCTTGAGTTACAAGTTTGGAGAAGATCATTTTCACCATAAAAATGCACCTTTATAATAAAAGCAATAGATGCATATTCGCATTTGTGGTCACTTGAGAATGGTATTTTCCTGCTAATGGAACGTTAGCGCTTATAGCCTACTGACGTGTGCGCATTGCTGCGCTTATAATGTGAAGAAATAGCCTAATCGTTTATCTTAAAATGTTGATAAACTTTGTCATCTGTTGCGTCAGGCTCATTGCTTAAAACAGGTTTTTTGATGCTAGTGGTTGTATTAATTTGGGCTCTATCGCATCACACAACTGTCCCAGATAATATTTGGAATATTTATTTATTGCACAAAATAGAGTAGATCAACTTTTGTACTATGGGGTATAGTAGATTAATATAGGCTAATGCTTTTGGTGTTCGTTAGGCCTAATCATCTTGTTGGCTGACGAAAATTAAATGTGGACAGTTCTTCCAATATCTTCAATATGCGCTTCGGAATTAGATAAGGACGCACCCCGATGTGTCTGTCTTCCCTTGTAGCCTGTGAGAAAGACCCGATCACGTGACGGAGAGGTGCTTCTGCAGGCAGCTGGGAGAAGCAAATTATATTTATTATATTCAGCCTAAGGGCACGGGCTGCAAAAGGCACCGATTTTTTTAGGGGGCATTAAGGCCACACAAAGGGGATGAAGCCGGAAAATTCGAGGCATTATCAAGTGCTTGTCAAATTGTGAGTGAGAGAGTGATTAAGTGTGTACAGCCTGCGCAACAACAAAAAAAGTAGAGCTCATGCCTTTCATGCAACATTTTTCAAATCACCATCAGTCACATCATGCAGCCTTAGAAACTATTAAAAATCTAAACATATAGCCCAACATTTGTATCACAACTAAAGTTACATAAATAACAGAATAGCCGCATGTGCGCACTCCCTCAAATAATGGAGAAAATATCCTTTCTATTTTATTCAGCTATGTTCAATTGTATTCTTTATACTATAAAATAATGCCACAGAATTCTAAGCAAATATTGTCTGCTAAATGAACTAGTGTAGCCCACAGGCATATGGCATAGCCAGATCAGGGCCTAACATAAGGACAACTCAGAGTACCGTATGCTATTCCGTTCTTCTGAAATAGACTATATTTTCTTCATATCATGTTTCTTTAGACCCGTTTAAAATAAATAATGGATTTATTGTGATGGTGAAGGCTATATTACATGGATTTATTAGACTTTAAAATGTAGATGATCCAAAGGCCTGCATCAGTGACTTGTAGGCTATGCTTGGAAGCCAGGAGATGCTAAATGTGTTTATGTAAATTAAAGGTCAATTACCATGAGACCGGCAGTTATTTGCTTGACAATCACCGGCTGACAAAATGTCATGACCACCAGCCCTGGTCTGTTGATATCCCACTAGTGGTGTGGGGGCTGTGCTTTGGCAAATTAGGTGGGGTTATATCCTGCCTGGTTGGCTCTGTCCATGGGTATCGTCGGAGTATCTATTCTGCAATAGTCTATGTGCCGGGGAGCTAGGGTCAGTCTGTCCTATCTGGTGAAATTCTCCTGTCTTATCTGGTGTCCTGTGTGAACTTAAGTATGCTCTCTCCAATTTTCCCATATTTCTCTCCCCTCCTGAAGGACCTGAGCCCTAGGACCATCTGGCCGGATGACTCCCGTCTGCCCCCGGCCCCAGTCCACCTGTTCGTGCTGCTGATCCAGTTTATGCTGTTTCGCCTGTGTCTATGGAACCCTGACCTGTTCACCAGACAAGCTATCTTGTCCCAGACCCTCTCCCTCCCTCCCACACCTGCTGTCTCGACCTCTGAATGTTCAGCTATGAAAATTCAACTGACATTTACTCCTGAGGTGCTGACATGTTGCACCCTCTACAACCACTGATTATTATTTGACCCTGCTGGTCCTCTATGAACATCTTGAAGAACAATCTGGCCTTAGTGGCGTTGTACTCTTATAATCTCCACCCGGCACAGCCAGAAGAGGACTGGCCACACCTCAGAGCCTGGTTCCTCTCTTGGTTTCTTCCTAGGTTCCTCCCTTTCTAGGGAGTTATCCTAGCTACTGTGCTTCTACATCGCTTGCTTTTTGGGTTTTAGGCTGGGTTCTGTATAAGCGCTTTATGACATCTGATGATGTAAAAACAGCTTTATAAATACATTTGATTTTGTTCTTCACCTGATATTTACTACAACTGTGGTCACCTATCATGGTCTGGAGAGCTACAGGGCGTGCATGATTTTGTTCCAGCCCAGCTCTAAATCCCCTCAATGTCTTGATGATTAATTGATTATCATATTCAAGCTGATGCGTTAGTGGTGGGCTGCAACAAAAGCCAGCATACCCAGTAGATCTCCAGGGCCACTGGCTGGTAACCACTGCTGCACTACAAACTACATTGGTTAAACATTTACAGGCATCTCCAGTTCAAATCTCAAGGCTAATTTGAGGAAGTCATTTTGGTTTCAGTCTGCCCGGAGTCAGGCTGTGGAAACACTTGTGGCCTCTGTGCACACACAGTCGAGGGAACTACTGTAAAGGCCACGCACAGTCAGGATACGTTCAATAGAACACGTACTGACTGAACTTTAACCACCCCACCCTAAATAATGATAGAGCAGCTGTTTCTACCTTTGTACTCACATGTCCTTATGGCCTAAAAAAAGGTACCCATGGTTGAAATTAACCACCCACACAGTGGTGTCACAGGCCTTTCCTTAGCCACCTCCAACAGTTTTGTTAACTTCTACAGTGAACTTTCTACACAGCAATTGAGCTCTGTATAGATTTGGCACCCCAGAGAGAAAACAACTTTGTGACTGTAGAAGGTAATAAAGTTACCGTTGTGCTTAAAGCTAGAATCCTTAGTTGCTACATCCATTTTTGGAAACGTCCAATGGCAGAGACGCAAGTTGCTTAGGGTGGTTACTTAATTATGCATACAATGACTCGATGACCATGTCAAAGTAAGTGGTCCTGAATGCACTTACTATAAGTCACTTTGTATTCATTTAGCAGACGCTCTCATCCAAAGTAATATGATAGTGAGTGATTCAGGAAAGGAACGGGGAGCAGTGACAGCACATTCCCTATATATTGGTGGTGGAATGGGTGCAAAACTATTTTGGTAGTGGATGAGTTGAGTTTCCCCCAATCAATCTAAAGTGTTTTAGGCACCTGGAAAAGCGTTATACAAACGCATCCATCACCATCATTACTTGAGTTTGAGAAACGTAAATGCAAACGCATGCAAATCATTACCTGGAAGAGCCTGGTGAAGATGTCAAACTCGAAGACGGAGATGTAGTCGTTGCAGGTGAGGTCGATGGTAGACTTGAGAGCCATGGCTTCCAGGCCTGAGCTGATGGGGTGGAACTCATGAAGAGACTGGCGGAACGTCCTCCATGGAACAATGGTCCTACAGAGGGGAAAGCGTTTAGTGATACAAATGTAGTAATTATCCCCAGGCATGTTTTGGTTAAGCGTTTAAGTTTAATTTTAAGGACATTTTATATAATAGATGAGCCAACAAAAAAAACTCACTTATCACCAAAAGACCTTCTCCAGAACTCAGCGGCGTCAGCTTTGGTGATGCGGAAGTTGTCTCCTTGGAACAGACCATTGGGAAAGATGGCTTTTAGCTCAGCCAGCATGTGGCTGAATATCAGCGACAGCTTGGTCAGGTTTCGCCTATGGAGAAAAGGTATCTTATATCTCATCTTAGCAAATCAGGTCCTCAAACAAACCTCATATATCCCTGAGGTTGACTAATGGTAATGCATTCTCTTGACTTTGGCACCCCCTGGTCAAACATTTAGGCTAGGTAGTATAAGCCTAGCCGCTTAGGATTGGATACTAAATTCACATTAGTCTACTAAAGCAATGTCTTTGAGTGGGGAGTGGTATGCAATACCAACTGGAGTATTCACTACAGGCGATCAAAGGGAAAGTGCAATAGAGAAGCAATTGCGTTTGATTCAATTACATTCATCTTACTTGCTCACCCATTCAGTTGTAAGAAAGTGTGATGAGGTTCTTAGAAGTGTAATCTGTGTGGTGGTATATGCTGGAGTCAGCCTGGTGGGTTTATCTTTAGACCACATAAGTTTACACAGGGGCTATACATTTATTTTTTTTAACATTCCTCCGAATACTTGTTTAGAAGATGTTCACCTTAATAAAAAAAACTATTTTTCCGACCAAACTATTTCATGTTGTATACAAGTACTAGCACGTCCGTTTTCTATAATGGCTCATGCACTTGTGCTACTTGTGAGTAAGAATAATCAATAGCATCATTGCTTTCACAGAACTAGAATGAGATTACAGTTCTATGATTGCTTCACTGAAACCTAAAGTAAACAGGATGCGTTTCAGCTTAGTAGTGTATTTTTGATTAAAAGAGGAAATACACCCTAAACAGATCTGCTCATCATTTAGCCTAGTGGTTCTTGCATCACTCAGCTTTACAGAACGTTAGCTGCACCTATATAACGAAAAATGTCCAATTCCTATTTTCTAGTATTTTTTTGTGTGTAAATGGCTACAAATCGTTGCAAATAACACAACATGTGCTTTATTCATAGGACATTGGATTGAGGTGTGGGGTAGTTTCTTGGAAGAAATTCAAAACACTGATCACACAGCATTTCCCACTACGGCATTCCTATTTTGAAGCTTCACTCAAGAGTAGGTTAACACTGCTGAGACATGCATAAATGCTCTTATACCTCCCCGCAAGTGGTCGAAATCACTTGAGAAACTCTTTGAAAATAAGACATACCAGTCACCTTGATAACGAGAAACGAAACCTTTGATAGGAACTAGGCCTACTATTCAAGTTTGGTTCTAGCCTTAAAACTGAACAACAACAAGTTGGCTAAAGCAGAAACAGACTGGCACCCAGCAGGCTCAATATCCTCCGACATTTTACCTGGGCTGAGAGTTCTCCTCGTACATGCGCTCCTTTGCCTCCTTGAACAAGCTCATGGTCTGCTTGATCTTATTGGTCAGGTTCTCCATCACCACCCGGAAGTACTCGTTCTCCCCGAGAATCTCCATCTTGCCCTCGTAGCGGGACAGGATGGTGCGGAGGTGCTGGTAGGTGTCTGGCAGCAGGTCCAGGATGTAGGGGGGGCTGTTCTTCAGGGCCACCTTAGGGTTCTGGCAGAGACGTACCACCTGCGTGGGAAAGGGAGGATGAGACGAGGTCAGAGGAACCTGGACGTGTTTCTCCAACGTGCATCTGTGTGAAATTAAACTTCTTTTTTTTTACAGTCTGGTTGATGTTTATATTTCAGCTGGTTCACCCAACCAGGCCTAGCCAGTACCTTGTTCGTACACCAAGTAGTCCTTATCATCTTTGTTTATAAGCGCTTCGCTAAACCTGTGATAACAGCTGCAAAATAAGTGTACCCAACCATTAAAATTTGATTTGTAGAAAATATAGTTGATATTTTTACCACACCAGCAGTAGGAAAGGAAACACACCATTTTGAAGGCCTATCATTTCTTTTAGTTGTGTCAAATGTAAAATACATGTGAAAATAATACCTTTTAGGCCTACTTGATATTGTTGTAATATCTGAATAGGCCATTTGACACATGGAACTGGTACGCTTGTGTTCATTCAAACTGGAGTGAGTGAGCAAAAGAGGAAGGATGTAATAACCACCTGATGGTTAGTTCATCAGACTTTGAAAACAGACTTTGTTGTGAAACTGAATAGGCAAGTGTTTTCCTGCCAAAAACAACTTGTACACTCTGCTTAAGTCAAAATTTCCCAATCAGCATAATTGGTAATTGTGGCCATTTGGAGAACAATGTATTGGAGCCCATTGTATAAATTAAAAAATGCCTGAATATGTTACCTTCTTTTTGCCGAATAAATAGTTTTGACTTAGCATGATCAGTCTTGTGGTAATTTCTCACCGCATATGAAAAGCACACTGTCCTATTGTTTTGCTATTGCTACACTATGGACATTTGCAAACCTTGCATTTCATATTTTAAGTATTCTGGCTATTTAAATGGACAATTGCACTACCTATCAAAAGGACTTAACATAAGACCTGAGGAAATTAGATGGCTTGTTACCTACCTTATCCATAAGTTTCCAGCATTTCTCCACCATTTTCTTGTCTACCACCGCAGGTTGGGGAGGCTGGAGAGGCTGGTGATTGGGCTGAAATGCGTCCTTCATCAAGCCGATGAGACCCGCGCCCCTCCTCGGATTTCCTGCCATGCTTCTGTCGCCGGCCGGGGGAGAGCCCCGGGGCTTGGAGGCCGTCAATGAATGACAATTCTGGGCACGTATTTAGTAACAACGGTAGTTGCCTATCTCTATTGTTCTCGAATAAAGACAGTAATAACCACACAAATATCACAAGACGAATTAAAGGATGGTAAGCTTGCTGGCTAGCTGATTTAAAGTCTTCATCTGCCCTCTCCTTTCGTCGGAAAAGACAGGCGTTTGCATAGTTCAACCTCCTGCCTGGTTCTTCAATTTGTGACCCGTCTGTTATATTTGTGGACAGGCTTGGATGAACACAGGGCACACGCAAATACAAAAGCGTATTGATTAAAAAAATAAAAATAATATCGAGCTAAGTATACTGGCTAATTTCTTCAGACTTCTAGCTAAATAGGAGCGTTGCTAGCTTGCTACTATTTGTCTGTTTTCTTCCTATGTTTCAGTTTTTCTCCGCCTGTAGAGCAAATCGGGTAACTTCCGGTTTGGAATGTAGCTTCAAACGTAAAAAAGTATATATATATATATATATATATATATATTTTTTTTTTTAAGTCTTCTTCTATTGTATTATGGAGGTCGCAAACAAACGTTAGAGGTGCATGCCGCCACCTACTGTGTGTCCATCTACTGTTCTGGAGCATTACTTTTCTCAATTAAGATAGTATCAACTCCGGTGTCCTCTCTCTGGCCTCCTTTTGAAAAAGGTCAAAGGTAATCAAGAAGAGGCGGCGAGGAGAGGGAACGTGGACTAAAATGCGCTCCTATGAAATGAGACTGTCCTTCAATCACGCGCCATCAGGCAAATTACGTTTACAGGGTAGAATCCCAAAATAAATGTATAAAGTGATACAAACGAATTTGCAAGACATTTTATACATGAAAGGATACGTAGCATAACGTTTTTAAATGTTTGTATGCTTTTCTCATTCCAGAAAACGATAGCTGATTTAAAGGGGGTGTGGCAGATTTCAAAACTTTTCAGTGAAGGACTCAGGTAGGATACACTTGTGCTTCCTCGCCTAAAGGAGGCAATCGAGGAGTGAATGGCTGTCTTCCATTTGTCTACCAACGAATTGATACACTCTCCGATCACTTATGGGTTTTCGGGTCACAAAGGAGAGGAAGAGTTTTTCTCAAAAGAGAAATCCCCACTGTGACAAAAAAGAGGGATGGGGTAAGGGAAGAAAAAAAATTGTCCTACCAACTAACCCTACACTCTTTAAAACCTTACCACTATTCCACTACTTTGGCCCTATCTGATCCTACACCAAGCCGGCAGCCTGTGAGGACGGGACACTATCGTTCAATACACCTTGTAACTCTTCTGCAGAAAAACCTTGTAAATCGAGTACTTTTCTGCAGCTCCCACAACATCTATTTTCTGTGATTTACATTCAATTTCTGCGGTCAGTTAACCATAACCATGGCTATGAACGCTAAGAAGCCAACCTTACTGAAGGAGGTCGGTGGCACATTCATTGGGGAGAAGGGGCACGTGGTAATGGCTGGAGTGGAAAGAAGTGGAATGGTATAAAATACATCAATACATGGTTTCCATGTATTTGATGTCATTCCATTTGCGCCGTTCCGGTCATTATTATGAGCCATCCTCTCCTCAGCAGCCTTCTGTGCTACACATTCCTTTGTCTCATGCCCTCCTGCACACTTCTCACAACTAGGTATCTCCTTCCTACACACTACTGTATGACCATAAAACTTGGCACCCAACACACCATAATGGGTTTGGGACAAAAGCTCTTATGGGATAAATGACACACCCTAACTTGACTTTTTGGGGGTAAAGACTCTGCATCAAAACTCAGCAGGACAGACAGTGTCTTCTCTGTTTCAACACACTCTCCACTAGGTCTGTGTCGCACCAAATGGCAGGTGTCACAGACACCAGGAATCTTCCATTTCAGTTGATCCTCCACAACACTTCCACACCCCAGTTATCACTCCTTTCAACTGCACCCTGCTTCGGAGAGGAAAGCAAGTCACAGGTCTTGTCCCGAGGCGCGTGGTGCGGAGACACCACTCCCTCTGGGTGGAAGACACACTAAAAAAATAATCACAAGTCCACTTCCAGTTACTTTCATCAATTCAACAGTCCCCAACCTCTTTTCACCCAACCTGACACCACATATGGATAAGGCATACAGCAAGGATCCATTCTCTCCGAAAATGTCAGTACCACTGGGTCAGATTCATCTTTGTCATCGTCAGGGCGAGGCCCAAACTCGCCAGTCTTCACTGCACCTGACACTACAGTTAATTCATACTCACTCTAGTTAGGTTCAATTTCTTAGCTACCAGATGTGGCATATTGTATCAGAGGCCACGTGACCACTTAGGGGACGCACAGCCCGCGCAGAGAGGTGGGAGATCCCAGCTCAATGCACAATTCTTGTACGGCTCCTGTTAACTTGAATAAAGAAGAACAGTTGTTTTCTTTAGTATTTCTTAGACAAGAAGATACAACATGGTACCAGGAGTGACAGAACTCGCCTTTGTATCATCCATCATCGAGTTTTGGTAGAAAATGCTGAACGAAGCCAAGAGGCTTCACGTCAACTAGCTAACTTTAGCTAACGTTAGCTTACTAGCCACTGGGCTAACAAGACTGTGGTAAAAAAAATAACACGCCGGCGCTAACGGAGCGTGCAGTTCATGTAGCTAGTCGTTTTGGAGTGCTAGCTGGCTAACAACATGGAGCAGCTAAAGCCTCTAACAGAACTGAAACTTAATGGAAAAGTTGAAGAGCAATGGAAGTGGTTCAAGCAGCGTTTCATCCTCTATCTGACCGGCGATAGGAGAGGCTGAAAAAGACGACGCACCGAAGGTTGCACAGTTTCTCACAGTAGCTGGCTCGGACGCCATTGATGTCTACAACAGCTTTCAGCTAATGGATGAAGAGCAAGCAGATTATGAACTGGTATTAGCCAAATGTCTGTCTTTTTGTACTCCCAGAGGAAACAAGACATTTGAGAGGTATGTTTTCAACAGTAGATGTCAGAATGAAAAATTAAAGGAATTTATTATGGACTTGAAACTGAAATGTCAGTCGTGTAAATTTGGTCAAATTGCGGACTCGCTGAAACGAGATGGAATTGTCATGGGGGTGAGAGGCAAGGGGCTGAGAGAAAAGTTACTTGGTGAGAATAAATTGACACTAGAAAGAGCAATACAAATGTGTCAAGCTAGAGAAGTGACTCAGAGTCACATATGGTCAATGGACAGTGGTGTTCTTAGTGACATAGTATGCAAAGTGGAGTATGTTAGCAAAGGAAGATCCTACAGCTAAAAGGCTCACTTCAAAGGACAGTGCCGTCAGCAGTACACTTCAGGGAACCAGCTCTCGTGCGGCAACTGCGGAGGAGAGCACAGACTTCAACAGTGCCCAGCATATAGAAAAGAGAGTGTTACAACCGTGGCATGAAGAACCACTTTGCACTCAAATGCAGGCAGCGAAGACAACAAAATACAGTACACTCTGTCAAAGAGGACCAGGACAACAGCAGTGACAACGAGTACAGTGAGCAGTCTTTGGGTGAACCGTCGCACTTGCAGGACCGGACAAGGACTGGACAGCTACCTACAGCCACCTACAGCCAGCAGCATACCACCCTACATCCCACTGTTGGCTTACTTCTGAAGCTAAGCAGGGTTGGTCCTGGTTGATCACTGGATGGGAGACCACATGGTGTTGGAGGGCCAGTAGGAGGCACCCTTTCCTCTGGTCTAAAAAAAATGCCCAGGGAAGTGATTGGGGACATTTCCCTGTGTAGGGTGCTGTCTTTCAGATGGGATGTTAAATGGGTGTCCTAACTCTCTATGGTCACTGAAAATCCAATGGCACGTATTGTAAGAGTAGGAGTGTTACCCTGGAGTCCAGGCTAAATTCCCAATCTGGCCCTCATACCGTCACCTAATCATCCCCAGTTTACAATTGGCTCATTCTTTTCCCCAGGTTGTTGCTGTAAATGAGAATGTGTTCTCAGTCAACTTACTGGGTTAAATCAAATAAATAAAACTTCAAGACTAATGGAACTGACATTGATTTTAAACTTGACACTAGAGCACAGGTCAACATCATTCCATAGATTGAATTGTTACGGTTACAGGTAAAATCAGGGGTAAACACAAAACAAAGGATAACAGTGGTGGATACAGTGGTGAAGCAATTGCCACTTCAGGGACATGCACATTAGTACAGGAGGTAGATGATCAATCTCACAAGGTTCTGTTTGTCATAGTAAAGAGAGAAAAAAACACCCATCATTGGGTTCAAGTCATGTAACTTACTGGGTCTAGTGAAATAGGTTCATACAGTGAATGGTGAAATTATTAATGTTGAGGATACATATGCTGATGTTTTTCAGGGAGTAGGAAAACTCAAGGTGCAGCACAAAATCGAGTTAGAGCTGCCATATATACCAGTGATCCATGCACCTACTGTAGAAAGGTCCCATTATCACGAAAAGACAAGCTAAAAGCAGAGCTACTGAGGCTAGAGTCCTTACATATCCAAGACAAAGTAGAAGAGCCTACTGAATGGGTCCACTCACTAGTAATAGTTGAGAAGAAAGACGGCTCGCTCAGACTGTGTATGGATTCAAAAGAGCTAAACAAGTGTGTAAAAAGGAAACACTTTCAGCTGCCCACCAGAGGGGAGATATTCGGGGACATAGCAGGGGCTAAATACTTCTCAAAGCTAGACGCCTCCTCAGGGTTTTGGCAGATCAGTCTAGACAAGGAGAGTACAAGGATTTGTACTTTCAATACTCCTTTTGGTAGGTTCTCATTTAAAAAGGCTCCCGTTTGGTCTCATTTCAGCACCAGAAGTCTTTCATAGGATAGTCCAACAGATTTTTGAGAGTGTGCCAGGCACAAAGGTGTACATTGATGATGTGCTAATATGGGGTCAGACTCTTGAAGAGCACAACACAAGGTTGAAAGCAGCACTTGATCTAGTAAGAGCTAACGGGCTAAAGCTAAATGCAGACAAATGTGAATTCAAAAAGACAGAAATAACCTTCTTGAGTGAAAAATTAACATGTGAAGGTGTTCATATAGACCAGAGCAAAGTGAAAGCCATCAAGAACATGCCACCGCCTACCGATCAAGAGGGTGTACAAAGGTTTTAAGTTTAATTAACTACTGTATGTGGGCAAATTTGTACCTAATCTGGCAACTCACAAGAGTCAGATGAGAAGTTTACTCTGTAAAACTACAGAGTGGTGTTGGAACAGTAAACACCAGAAAGCGTTTGAGGAGCTCAAGGCATTAATCATGCATGCTCCAGTACTGAGGTTCTATGATGAAAAGCGCAAAACCAAAATCTTAGCAGATGCTTCTAAAGCAGGTTTAGGTGCAGTGTTGTTACAGCAGTATGGCACTAAATGGTGCCCAGTTGCATATGCCTCCAGGGCTCTGACAATTTCTTAGTGTAACTATGCTCAAATTGAGAAAGAGACATTGGCACTGTCATATGCATGTCAGAAATTCCATGTGTTTTTCTATGGCTAACACAGTATGGGCCGAAACAGATCATAAACCTTTGGTTACTTTTGCAAAGAATGGTCAAGGGTACAGCGACGGTTTCTAAAACTTCAGAAATATGACTTGCAACTCGAGTATAGGCCAGGGAAAGAATTGTTAGTGGCAGACACATTGTCCAGAGCTTTTGACAGCTCAGAACCAAACCAGATATACTAGCAGTATGAGGCCATACATGTAAACCTTATCAGAAAGAGTTGCCCAGTCTCAGATGAAATGTGGACAGTTATTTCACGTGCTACTGCAGAAGATGAGTGTTTGCAAAAGGTGATTCAAGCCATAACATGCGGGTTGTCTGTACAAGTTATACCATACCCTTATGTTCAATACAGGTATGAGCTATCTGTACTTAATGGAATTCTCTTCATCGGTTCAAGAATTGTGATACCAAGTGTGTTACAGAAAAACATGCTGATCAAAATAGGGATGGAAAAGTCAAAACGACGTGCAAAAGTAGTGTTATTCTGGCCCAAGATTAATGCTAATATAGAGCAGATAGTCAGAGTCTGTGAAACATGCCAGAAATACAGGTCAAAACAGAGCAAAGAGCCAATGTGGGTTGAGGAAAAAGAGGTATTGAGATCATGGGGCAAAGTAGGAATACATCTCTTTTCTCTTGAGGGCAAGAACTATGTTCTACTGACGGACTATTACTCTCATTACCCAGAGATGGCTTTGCTGAAGAACACTACTGTTAGTCAGGTGATAACTCACATTGAGTCATTCTTTGCTCGTCATAGGGTCGCATAGGTAGTCGGTACAGACAACGCCTCACAGTTCAGTTTTCAGTGATTTTGCAAAACTGGAGAGTTCAAGCATGTTACATCTAGCCCACTGTACCCACAGTCTAATGGGTTTGTCGAAAATGGTTACGAAACAGTGAAACTACTGCTTAAGAAAGCTCCCGACTCAAAGACAGATCCGTATCTAGCTTTGTTAAACTACAGGGCTACTCCACAAAAACACGGTGTCTCCTGCAGAGCTGTTGTTCAACAGGAAACTCAAAACTAGGTTGCCAGTACTCCTAGAAACAGAGAACGATGACAAGGTCATTCTTAACAAACTGAGAAAAAGGAGTGAACAGAAAAGGTACTATGACAAAGAGTCCAAGGTGCTCAGTGCCCTCAGTCCAAATGATAGGGTGAAAATGTATGTTTTTCAGCGGCAGGGACTGGGACATGGTCAGTATCGAGGCAAAGATGAACGGAGCAAAGTACAGAGAGATCCTTGATGAAAACCTACTCTGGAGAGCTCAGGACCTCAGACTGGGGGCGAAGGTTCACCTTCCAACAGGACAACGACCCTAAGCACACATCCAAGACAATGCAGGAGTGGCTTCGGGACAAGTCTCTGAATGTCCTTAAGTAGCCCAGCCACAGCCCGGACTTGAACCTGATCAAACATCTCTGGAGAGACCTGCTGCTGTGCAGCAACACTCCCCATCCAACATGACAGAGCTTGAGAGGATCTGCAGAGAAGAATGGGAGAAACTCCCCAAACACAGGTGTGCCAAGCTTGTGGTGTCATACCCAAGAAGACTCGAGGCCATAATCGCTGCCAAAGGTGTGTCACGGCCGTTAAAAGGTGGAGACCAAGGCGTAGCGTGGTAAGTGTACATTCTTCTTTATTAAAAGAACGAACACTGAACAAATGAACAAAATAACAAAACGAACTGTGAAGCTAATATGGATAGTGCAGACAGGCAACTAAACAGATCAAGAACCCACAAAACCAAAAGGGAAAATGGCAACCTAAATATGATCCCCAATCAGAGACAACGATAAACAGCTGCCTCTGATTGGGAACCAATTCAGGCCACCATAGACCTACATATACCTAGACTACCAAAACCCCTAGACATACAAAAAACCCTAGACAATACAAAACCAGCATACCCACCCTAGTCACACCCTGACCTAACCAAAATAATAAAGAAAGCATAGATAACTAAGGTCAGGGCATGACAGTACCCCCCCAAAGGTGCGGACTCCCGACCGCAAACCTGAACTTATAGGGGAGGGTCCGGGTGGGCATCTACCCCCGGTGGCGGCTCTGGTTCTGGACTCCGCCCCCCCTCTTTACACTGGTCCCTCCGCCTTTGCAGACCCAGACCGCGGATCTTTGCCGGAGGCTCTGGACTGCGGATCATCGCCGTAGGCCCCGGACCGGGGACCCTCGCCGGAGACCCGGGGCCGGGGACCGTCGCCGGAGACCCCGAGCCGGGGACCGTCGCTGGAGGCCCCGAACCGGGGATCGTCGCTGGAGGCTCCGGACTGGGGATCGTCGCTGGAGGCTCCGGACTGGGGATCGTCGCTGGAGGCTCCGGACTGTGGCCCCTCATAGGAGGTTCCGGACTGTGGCCTGTCGTTGGAGGTTCCGGACTGTGGCCCGTCGTTGGAGGTTCCGGACTGTGGCCCGTCGTTGGAGGTTCCGGACTGTGAAACGTCGCCAGAAGCTCTGGACTGGGTACTGTCGCCAGCAGCTCTGGACTGGGTACTGTTGCCGGAAGCTCTGGACTGGGTACTGTCGCCGGAAGCTCTGGACTGGGTACTGTCGCCGGAAGCTCTTGACTATGGAAGTGCACTGGAAGCCTGATGCGTGGTGCCGGAACTGGTGGTACCGGGCTGAGGACACGCACCTCAGGGCGAGTGCGGGGAAGAGGCACAGGCCGTATTGGACTGTGGACGCGCACTGGAGGCCTGATGCGTGGTGTCGGAACTGGTGGTATCGGGCTGAGGACACGCACCTCAGGGCGAGTGCGAGGAGCAGGAACAGGACGTACTGGACTGTGGAGGCGCACTGGAGATCTGCAGCGTAGAGCTGGCACAATGCGTCCTGGCTAGAGGCTCACTTGAGCCCGGCAAGTGCGAGGTGCTAGCACAGGACGCACTGGGCTGTGCAGACGCACCGTAGACAGTACACAGAGCCGGCGCAGGATATCCTGGTCCAAGGAGGTATACTGGAGACCAGGAGCGCTGAGCCAGCACCATCCGTCCTGGCTGGATGCCCATTCTAGCCCGGCAAATGTGAGGAGCTGGAATAGATCGCACCGGGCTATGAATGCGAACTGGAGACACCGTGCGCATTTCTGCATAACACGGTGCCTGACCAGTCACACGCTCCCCACGGTAAGCCCGAGGAGTTGGCTCAGGTTTCCAACCTGACTCAGCCAATCTCCTCGTGTGCCCCCCGCCCCCACCCCAAAAAATTATTGGGGCTGCCTCTCGGGCTTCCGTGCTAAACGTGTCCCCTCATATCGTCGCCATTCATCCTGTGCTATCTCCACCTGCTTCCATGGCAGGGTCTTGTCCCCTGCCATTACCTCCTCCCAAGTCCAGGATGTCCTCCACTCATCTTTCTCCCAGGCCCAGGATGTCCGCTCCTGGGTTCTTCTGTCATTACCGTCAAAAGGTGGAGAGCAAGGCACAGCGTGGTAAGCGTACATTCTTCTTTATTAAAAGAACGAACACTGAACAAACGAACAAAATAACAAAACGAACTGTGAAGCTAATATGGATAGTGCAGACAGGCAACTAAACATAGATCAAGAACCCACAAAACCAAAAGGGAAAATGGCAACCTAAATATGATCCCCAATCAGAGACAACGATAAACAGCTGCCTCTGATTGGGAACCAATTCAGGCCACCATAGACCTACATATACCTAGACTACCAAAACCCCTAGACATACAAAAAACCCTAGACAATACAAAACCAGCATACCCACCCTAGTCACACCCTGACCTAACCAAAATAATAAAGAAAACATAGATAACTAAGGTCAGAGCGTGACAAGGTGCTTCAACAAAGTACTGAGTAAAGGGTCTGAATGCTTATGTAAATGTGGTTTTCTGTTTTTTATTTTTAATACATTTGCAAAAATTTATAAAAACCTGTTTTTGCTTTTTCATTATGGGGTATTGTGTGTAGATTGAGGAGGGAAAAAACAATTTAATACATTTTAGAATAAGGCTGTAATGTATTTTTTTTTTTTGAAAAAGTAAAGGGGTCTGAATACTTTCCGAAGGCACTGTATGTAGGAACTCTAGAGGAGTTCAAGAGCAAAAGAGTCAGTCCAGCAGAGGATTTCCTGGTCTCAACCTGGCTAAAGAAAGAGCTCTCCCCTTGGCTGACCAGTGAGGTTCATAATGTACAGACGAGAAGGTACAGCTGCCCTCCAAACGGAATGTTTTCAGCACTTTGACTTTGCCTCTATCACAATAACTTACATTCCAACACAATGGTGAAGAACTCCACCTGGAGTTCCTAAAAACGGACCCCCTGGACGCATTCTGCAGCGATACGCCATCCCATCTGGTTTGCGCTTAGTAGGACTATCATTTGTTTTTCAACAGGACAATGACCCAACACACCTCCAGGCGGTGTAAGGGCTATTTGACCAAGAAGGAGAGTGATGGAGCACTTCATCAGATGACCTGGCCTCCACAATCAACCGACCTCAACCCAATTGAGATGTTTTGGGATGAGTTGGACCGCAGATTGAAGGAAAAGCAGCCAACAAGTGCTCAGCATATGTGGGAACTCCTTCAAGATTGTTGGAAAAGCATTCCAGGTGAGGCTGGAATGCAAAGCTGTCATCGAGGCAAAGGGTGGCTACTTTGAAGAATATAAAATATATTTTTATTTGTTTAACTTCTTGCCGCACGGATTCCAAAATGTATCCGTAATGTTCGTAGAAACATGTCAAGCGTTTTTTATAATCAATCCTCAGGTTGTTTTTAACATGCATAATCGATAATATTTCAACCGGAAGGTAACCTATTCAATACTACAGAGAAAGAAAATGTCGAGCTACATCTGTCGCGCGCAGGAACTAATCAAAGGACACCTGACGCGTTTTGAAAAATCTCGCTCATTTTTCAAAATAAAAGCTTGAAACTATGTCTAAAGCCTGGTCACAGCCTGAGGAAGCCATTGGAAAAGGAATCTGGTTGATACCCCTTTAAATGGAGGAGGGGCAGACAACGGAACAGGGATTTTTCCAAATAAAAGGCACTTCCAGGTTGGATTTCCTCAGGTTTTCGCCTGCAAAATAAGTTCTGTTATAGTCACAGACAATATTTTGACAGTTTTGGAAACTTTAGAG
This sequence comes from Salvelinus alpinus, assembly GCF_045679555.1. Lineage (NCBI taxonomy): Eukaryota > Metazoa > Chordata > Actinopteri > Salmoniformes > Salmonidae > Salvelinus > Salvelinus alpinus. The sequence goes on from NC_092086.1 coordinate 81,721,064, forward strand.
TGTTTTCTATCCTAATCTGTCAATTATATGCATATTCTAGCATCTGGACCTGAGAAATAGTCCGTTTACCTTGGGAACGTTATTTTTCCAAACATAAAAATTCTGCCCCCTAGCTGAAAGAAGTTAACACTTTCTTGGTTACTACATGATTCCATATGTGTTATTTCATAGTTTTGATGTCTTCACTATTATTACACAATGTAGAAAATAAAGAAAAACCCTTGAATGAGTAGGTGTGTCGAAACATATCCATTGATGCTTGAAGAATATAACTTATAGATTACTCATGAGCTTAGTTCAACTGTCACACTCCTTGTGAACCCAAAATATAAGCTTGTTTTTCTCTAATGTTTGTAAACATTGTAAATGCAAACAAACACTGTATAGCCTCATAACATGATTAAAATAATAATTTTGATATCATGGTCAGTCCTTGCATCCATAGCTCTCTTTATTAAACTGAGAATGGTTACATTTCTCCAGGGCCATCCCTTAGCTTTTTACCAAAACATGGGCGGGGCGGTGGTTTGTTATTGTTTCATCTGTGAATTTGTACTTTAAACAGCAGAATATTATCAAGATATCAAAGTGTCACCAACAAAAAGGTTAACACTAGGCCTATAGCAAATGCAGCATATGGCATACATTTTTCACATGTAAATAGCACTTTTCAGTAGTGTTCAAAGCATGCCATTCCATGAGCGCAGCATGTATTTTTCAACTCGAATCAATGAGCCCAATCAGTCCTCCATGACAACAAAATCATAAACAAAAGAGTAGGGCTGGCTAATAAGTCCTTAGTTTTTTGGTTATGTTCAGGTAAAACAATTTGCTAATCTATACTTCCATATTTCCAAGTCCTTTTCTTGAAGATCAAGGGGTATAACATTTATTTGAATGACTGGAATTCTGATAGAGTTTGGTTTTTAATGTAAAGATATAATTTAATCGTATTATTATATGTAGTAGAAAGCAATGGGTTATTTTTATTTAACTAGGCAAGTCAGTTAAGAACAAATTCTTATTTTCAATGACGGCCTAGGAACAGTGGGTTAACTGCCTTGTTCAGGGGCAGAACGACAGATTTTTAACTTGTCAGCTCGGGGATTCGATCTTGCAACCTTTCGGTTACTAGTTCAACGCCCTAACCACGAGGCTACCTGCTGCCCCACAGGTTAGAAGAAGCCTACATAACCAACCCATAAAGTGAAATGTAACATCCATATGTGGCCAGCTATGTAAACTTTAACACTGATTTATCCTTCAATAGATGTCGTTCAATTGGTAACATACATTTTTGGCTTCTTCTAATGCCGCTTAAGGGGAAAGTAATCTAAAAGTAACTGGATGTAATCAGATTACGTTACTGAGTTTGGGTAATCCAAAAGTTATGTTACTGATTACTATTTTGGACAGGTAACTAGTAACTGTAAAGGATTACACTTAGAAAGTAACCTACCCAACCCTGCAGGTAATTTACAGCTATAGTAGGAGGGAATGACAACCCCTTCCCAAAACCTACCTGTTGGGCCACTCCTGCTATTTCCTGCTCCATTTCCTTGAGCAGCTTCCTACCAATCTCGCTCAGGTTGGTGATAGGGTCCAGATAAGGGCTGCAGTGGTATAAGAAGTACTCCACAGCAGGCGGAGAAAAAATGACATGGACAGGGCTGGGAGGAGTCAAAGGCCTTGGGACATCCTTTGGGGAGGGAGGGAGGGGCCACAGCAGAGGGCAGGGCCATAGGGCTTCATCCAGGGTCTGCGGTGCTGAAGTCACAAGAGGTGAGAGACCAGTCATGCCAGACACAGGACCAGAGACCTTCCCTGGGCTCTGTAGGACCAGAAACAACAAACAAACTATCAGGACAGTGCTATGTTATAGACAATCTCTAGATATACTGTATAACTACTTCATAACACATTGCAGATGTGACTACACTCAATAAGTAGGAGTAACTTACAAAGCTCTGGACGGAGTTCTTTTTCTCAGGCTTGAGGACTCTGCTCTCACCTATGGTGGCCTGCATTTCTGCCTTGCTCTCTATCATTTCGACCATCTCTCCAGTGCATTTCTTGAAGGCCACTTTCAACTTTTTGAGGTCATTCGGCCAGCTGTCCAGGCCTACTGCCTCAAGATCCCCTTCTCTGCAGTTTCTCTTCATCACTTGGATCAGTGCCCTTACCTCCATGCCTATCCTCCCTTTGTATTCCCTATTCATCTCTTTCAGGTTCTCCTCCTTCATCGTCCCATGCACTTCTCAATCCAGAATCTGAAGCATCACTTAGTCTTCTTCTGATTCTCTTTTTGAGGTACAGGTTGGTGTCCAGACCGTCATTGATAAGGGCGCTATAATTTCTATGATTTCACTCATCAAGACGCACAGATCTTGTATGAAGACCTTTATTTTGAAATCCCTTGATAAGAAACGCTACCGGAAGTTAGTCCCACCAGCTATTGAGTCCCTCATTCAATAATTGTGTTGTGTGTGTTCGCTGTTTCTGCATTCTTATATGCAACTACGTAGATAACTAACGTTAACTAACTGTTCAAATATGAACGCGCCACCGGCATTCGAGTCATTTCTGTTGTTTGAAGGGGAAAAGAAGTACGTTTTATACATATAGCTAGATAGCTACTGTAACATATTACCTGATCCCTTGCTGACGTTCAGATAGCTAGGATTAGCTAATTTAGCTATTGTTTTTCTGGTTTAGGTTAGCTAGCGATCATAGTTAACTGCCAGGTAAGGAGGTATCTGAACCATAATCTGGGTTTACAGGAGACGTTGAATATGGCGATTCTCAGAAGAGAATCCCAGATTCTGGTTCAGGAAGTAGCTAGATAGGTAGCATGCTACAACATATCATATTTGATAGCCTGACAGTTAGCTAGTATGCTATGTTTGTGCGTTGCCAGTGGCTAAAGGGTAGTAGCTAGGGAAGTCTGTCAGGCATTATCAGCTAGCAAATTCGCGTCTACTGGCTACCAGAGTTATATAGTTATGGCTTTGTTGCCTACTATATTTTAGCTCAATTCAGCATAAACTAGCTAGCTAACTTACACGCCACAATGATTGGTCTGCCATTACCACTGAATATGAATCTGAAAGTGAAATACTCTTACAAAAAAATGTTTTTAGAATCACAATCATCAAGGACACAAAAGTCCCTAACGCCTGCCTCTTCACGTTGAACAAAGAGGATCACACGCTTGGTAACATCATCAGACAGTGAGTGCAATTCTTGTCTAATCAATGATAATTGCAAAGCTCCTCAATCATAACTAAAGTGTATTGTATTTGCAGACAACTTCTGAAAGACCCCCAAGTGCTATTTGCTGGCTACAAGGTCCCTCATCCTCTGGAGCACAAGATTGTGATCCGTGTTCAGACCACACCAGACTACAGTCCTCAGGAGGCTTTCACCAATGCCATCACTGACCTCATCAGTGAGCTGTCCTTGTTGGAGGAGAGATTCAGGGTGAGTACATGAGATACCGTCATCATCACATCTCTTAATCGGTACATTTCGTGGAACAGTTCTACTGTAGCGAACTGTCAATATATAATATTATATGGTTTGTCCTCTATACTAGAACTGGTTGTGGAAAATATTATTCTTTGACAAAAATGTATGTACGCCGGGGGAAGTTGCAGAGGGGAGGACTGCTCATTATAATGGCTGGAACGGTGCGAATGGCATCAAACGCATAGAAACCATGTGTTTTGATTATTTGATACCATTCCACCTATTCCGCTCCAGCCATTACCTCGAGCCTGTCCTGTGATGTACGCGCTAACTACATTTCCAACAACCTTTGCTTAGTAATTTACCTGAAACACTCATCTGCAATACTATTTGGATTAAAACGTTGTGTGTGACTCACTTGGTAGAGGATGGCACTTGCAATGCCAGGGTTGTGAGTTGGTTTCCCATGGGGGACCAGTATGAAAATGTATGCACTCACTACTTTAAGTTGTTCTCGATAAGAGCATCTGCTAAATGACTCAAATGGAAATTTATTTTTGAAAAATAATAATAATACAAATTGGTGAGTATAGACCTACTTGATCAGCAGAATGTGTAACTACTAAATTCATATCTCTCAACTTTGTTTCAGGTTGCAATTAAAGACAAGCAAGAAGGAATTGAATGAGGATTGGTGCATAATGTTGGGAAAGAAGATTTCACTTTGAAGATCACATTTTATTTGACCAGGATTCTATAAAATGACTCTGTTTTGGACTTACTGCCATGCTAGGCACAGCATGGCCTCTGTATACAAAGTACTGAATGGCGTTTTGAGTGAGTTTTCATTCGAGAATACGGTAACATATTTGCAAGAATGGATGTAATTGTGTCTGTTAAATAATACTTTTTTCACACACTGAAACATAAGGAATTTGGTGATTTGAAACACATTCTGAGATCATATAGTGGATTGGTTAATTCAAAACAGAATCACGTTGTTTTACTCATTTGAATTCAATACTGTAGTTTGTTAGGTATGTGCTGAAAGATGACAAGCATGGTTTAAAAGTTTATTTCATGGGAATATTTTCCATGATATCCATTCCTGTTAAATGCTTTAATTTTACAATGCCGGACATGCTCCTTATTTGGCCCTACATTTTCTGAGAATAATAGTGTGTCATGAACATTTAAGGTTTGTTTTTCAATAAATCATTCTTGTAATATTTATTTTCATGTAACGTTATAGCCAGCCCCCCAATTTGTCACTAGTTAGCACTGCCACAAAGTCAAAATAGTCTGTCCTAACTTAATGAAAACAAAAATGAGCTTTTTGGTCTTCATTTAAGTTTCAGGTTAGGCAGAAGGTTAGCAGTGTGGTTAAGTTTGGGTTAAACATAGAATTTTAAGAAGAAACATTTTAGAAATAGGCAGGGTTTATGACCGTGGCTGTGTTAACTAGTGATGACCCGCCCTATAGAGCTCTCCAGCTTGTCCTAAAAAACGGAAATGAGTTACCTCTGTTTTTTTCATCCATTCCTATGGGGGAAAATAATGGGGTTTTGGGATGAATGCCAAAAATAAGGTCTGAGGGCAACACAGGCTTAGGTCTTATACGTTTTGTTCCATGAGATATCAGTCAGTTTACAAATTTTATTTAATTTGTCACATGCGCCAAATACAACAGGTGTAGTAGACCTTACCGTGAAATGCTTACAAGCCCTTAACCAACAATGCAGTTAAGAAAATATTTACTAAAAAACTAAAGTAAAAAATATTTTTTAAAGTTACACAAAACATTGAGGCTATATACAGGGGGTACCGGTACCGAGTCAATGTGCAAGGGTACAGGTTAGTCGAGGTAATTTGTACATATACAGCGCATTCGGAAAGTATTCAGACCCCTTGACTTTTCCACAAAGTTACCTTACAGCCAGCCTTATTTAGAACGATGGAATTGTTATTTTCCCTCAATCTACACACAATACCCTATAATGACAAAGCAAAAACAGGTTTAGACATTTTTGCAAATGTATTCAAAGTTTGAAAAAAACTTACATTTACATAAGTATTCAGACCCTTTACTCAGTACTTTGTTGAAGCACCTTTTGCAGCGATTACAGCCTCAGGTCTTCTTGAGTATGACGCTACAAGCTTGACAAACCTGTATTTGGGGAGTTTCTCCCATTCTCTGCAGATGCTCTCAAGCTGTCAGGCTGGATGGGGAGCGTTGCTGCACAGCTATTTTCAGGTCTCCAGAGATGTTTGATCAGGTTCAAGTCCGGGCTTTGCCTGGGCCACTCAAGGACATTCAGAGACTTGTCCCAAACCACTCTGGTGTTGTCTTGGCTGTGTGCTTAGGGTCGTTGTCCTGTTGGAAGGTGAACCTTCGCCCCAGTCTGAGGTCCTGAGCGCTCTGGAGCAGGTTTTCATCAAGGATCTCTCTACTTTGCTCCGTTCATCTTTCCCTCGATCCTGACTAGTCTTCCAGTCCCTGCCGCTAAAAAACACCCCCACAGCATGATGCTGCCACCACTATCCTTTACCGTAGGGATGGTGCCAGGTTTCCTCCAGATATGACGCTTGGCATTAAGGCCAAAAAGTTCAATCTTGGTTTCATCTGACCAGAGAATCCTTTTTCTCATGGTCTGAGAGTCCTTCAGGTGCCTTTTCGCAAACTCCAAGCAGGCTGTCATGTGCCTTTTACTGAGGAGTGGCTTCCGTCTAGACACTACCATAAAGGCCTAATTGGTGGAGTGCTGCAGAGATGGTTGTCCTTCTGGAAGTTTCTACCATCTCCACAGAGGAACTCCAGAGCTCTGTCAGAGTGACCATTGGGTTCTTGGTCACCTCCCTGACCAAGGCCCTTCTCCCCCGATTGCTCAGTTTGGCTGAGCGGCCAGCTCTAGGAAGAGTCTTGGTGGTTCCAAACTTCTTCCATTTTAAGAATGATGGAGGCCACTGTGTTCTTGGGGACCTTCAAAGCTGCAGAATTTATTTTGGTACCCTTCCCCAGATCTGTGCCTCAACACAATCCTGTCTCTGAGTTCTATGGCAAATTCCTTCAACCTCATAGCTTGTTTTTTGCTCTGACATGCACTGTTAACTGTGGGACCTTTGACTGTTGTGCCTTTCCAAATCATGTCCAATCAATTGAATTTACCACAGGAGGACTCCAATTAAGTTGTAGAAACATCTTAAGGATGATCAATGGAAACAGGATGCACCTGAGCTCAATTTTGAGTCAAATAACAAAGGGTCTGAATACTTATGTAAATAAGGTATGTTTTTATTTATTTATATAAATTAGCAAACATTTTTAAAAACCTGTTTTCAACTGGCAGCTTCATTATATAGTACCCGCAAAACACCAGTCTCAACGTCAACAGTGAAGAGGCGACTCCGGGATGATGGCCTTCTAAGCAGAGTTGCAAAGAAAAAGCAATATCTCAGACTGGCCAATAAAAAGAAAAGATTAAGATGGGCAAAAGAACACAGACACTGGACAGAGGAACTCTGCCTAGAAGTCCAGCATCCCGGAGTCGCCTCTACTGTTGACGTCGAGACTGGTGTTTTGCGGGTACTATTTAATGAAGCTGCCAGTTGAGAACTTGCTGAGGCGTCTGTTTCTCAAACTAGACACTAATGTACTTGTCCTCTTGCTCAGTTGTGCACCGGGGCTTCCCACACCTCTTTCTATTCTGGTTAGAGCCAGTTTGCGCTGTTCTGTGAAGGGAGAAGTACACAGCGTGGTACGTAATCTTACGTTACTTGGCAAATTCTCGCATAGAATAGCCTTCATTTCTCAGAACAAGAATAGACTGAAGAGTTTCAGAAGAAAGGTCTTTGTTTCTGGCCATTTTGAGCCTGTAATCGAATCCACAAATGCTGATGCTCCAGATACTCAACTAGCTTCTTTAATTAGCACAACAGTTTTCATCTGCGCTAACATAATTGCAAAAGGGTTTTCTAATGATCAATTAGCCTTTAAAATTATAAACTTGGATTAGCTAACACAACGTGCCATTGCAACATAGGAGTGATGGTTGCTGATAATGGACCTCTATACACCTATGTATATAATCCATAAAAATTTGCTGTTTCCAGCTACAATAGTAATTTACAAAATTAACAATGTCTTCTACACTGTATTTCTGATCAATTTTATGTTATTTTAATGGACAAAATTTTGAACAAACTTTTGAACAGTAATGTATATACACACACATCCTACTGGACGTTCATTACTTCCTTTCTAGTCGGAAACTGTGCTATGCCAGAATGTGGACACCGGGAAGCAGGTGTGAGATATGGCTCAGAAAATGTACCTCAATCAAGTAATGGGAGATGGTGTTGTACTCATGTAATTATCCCAGCTGAAAAATTGAGAAGATTGAGGTTGCGTTCTACTGCTTAGACGTGGCCAGATCTTACAATGCCTGGATAGGTATTTTATCTATCAGCTGACCACGTATGTTATGGATTATGTCATGACCGTCCTGTGAGGATCCAAATAGGTCAGATCAGCTTTGCAATAAATAACTTCAACCAGACCCCCTCTCACTAACAGAGGGCGGGGGGGCGGGGGGGCTGGTGGGGGTTGACAGCTCACACCCTGTTGTAAATCAAGGACAGAACATTCAGCTCTCTCCAAATTCACCCGTGGAATGTGCCTTTGTTTCACAGACTTTTTGCCACTGAAACTCTTAACACGTTCTAAAGCAAATACTGGAACAATATTTCTAACATTGAACTTGGGGAATGGTCAGAGGTGACCTAAAAGAACACTGATGTCGGTTTGGTTGTTATTTTGTGATGTCATAAAAAAATATATAAAGGAAATTTGGTTTAAACTTTGAATCTCAACACGAGGTAGAGACGATAAAGTCACCTCCCGGACAATCACTGGTACGGCTGATTAGCGGTCTAAGTTAAAGTATCTAGAAAAGGGAATTTAAGTGGGAACATTCTGCTACTCTTCTCAAACCACCGTAGTATGCGACTCTCATCACCCCACTCGGAACCATCTACACGGCTTGCTCACCTACCTTCATAGAAGCATCTTCCAGATTGAATGGAAGTAGAATAAACTCTGTAGTTCTGTTCAGGAGTATATGACAAGATACTGGACGACCTCAGAGGAGAACAGTAGAAGAGGAGTGAGGACCCCTTTTGGACAATCAGAGCCTTACAAGCGTGCTGCGAAAAGGCCCAACAATACACGGCAATCAAAGGCATTTCCACGTAAATACATTCATGATTTCTTACTCCAAGTGGGTGCCGGTTTGTGTGCAAAGTATAAGTGAGAGTAGTTTCAAAATGTACTCATGTTAAGTGTCGCTTTCTCGCCCTCTCCGTGTCTTTTTTAACAAGCAGCCATATCGTTGTCAGTCTGCTAGGGACCTTTCTAATGCATTAAGTGTGTATGTTTATCCTGTGTTACCATTTAGTTAGCTAGTAAATAAATAATTAAACCAATTTGTGTAGTACTGGACCATAAGTAAGGCTCAGGTTTTTGCAAATGCAAGGTTACGACTGTTCAGAATGATGATATGATACAAGGTTATGATTAATAAGTTGACTGTTTATGGATGTGATAGGTAAAGACCTTTATAGTTTAATTCGGGAGATGGTAACTCTTTAAAGAACCGCTCTCGTGGTGCCCCAAATACTAATGAGTTAATTGTTAGATTATTCATTTAAATCGGGTAACAATTAAACATAGTTAGTTGATTAGATAAGTAAGTCATCAGATTAATGAAAGTAAAGTTGCGACAATTACCACCCCCAGCGTGTCTGCCATCGACCCCCACCTGGATGACAGCTGTCCGTGGGGTTAGCGTCTGGTCACCGTCCCCTTACAATTTTTTTTTGCAGTTTTGAAACTGCAGTGTCTGCAGTCGACTGTGGTATTTTGGGCGCAGTAATTGCAGCATACTGCAGTTATACTGCTATCTTTTTTTAGTAAGGGTCAAGCTGCTCTCAGACACCACTCTCACAATGCCCCTGGAGGAGGGACTGACAAAACTGGTTCACAGGGAGGTCAGGGTGGCTGTGCACCTTCCCTGCGTATCCCTTGTGGTGGTATACAACGACGCAAGGCACAGAGGGAAGCATGCTATCCACAGACATGACATCCATGAGCGCAGGGTGTGCAGTAGACTACCAACAGGGAGCTGAGTTCTTTTCTGGGGAGAGCTTCAAAACTTGGGCTCCCAACTGCTGGACATGGATCTGAGCTTTGAGGGTACACCGATATAGAGAGACTACAATTTTTACATTTACATTTAAGTCATTTAGCAGACGCTCTTATCCAGAGCGACTTACAAATTGGTGCAGTCACCTTATGATATCCAGTGGAACAACCACTTTACAATAGTGCATCTAACTCTTTTAAGGGGGGGGGGTTAGAAGGATTACTTTATCCTATCCTAGGTATTCCTTAAAGAGGTGGGGTTTCAGGTGTCTCCGGAAGGTGGTGATTGACTCCGCTGACCTGGCGTCGTGAGGGAGTTTGTTCCACCATTGGGGTGCCAGAGCAGCGAACAGTTTTGACTGGGCTGAGCGGGAACTGTACTTCCTCAGAGGTAGGGAGGCGAGCAGGCCAGAGGTGGATGAACGCAGTGCCCTTGTTTGGGTGTAGGGCCTGATCAGAGCCTGAAGGTACGGAGGTGCCGTTCCCCTCACAGCTCCGTAGGCAAGCACCATGGTCTTGTAGCGGATGCGAGCTTCAACTGGAAGCCAGTGGAGAGAGCGGAGGAGCGGGGTGACGTGAGAGAACTTGGGAAGGTTGAACACCAGACGGGCTGCGGCGTTCTGGATGAGTTGTAGGGGTTTAATGGCACAGGCAGGGAGCCCAGCCAACAGCGAGTTGCAGTAATCCAGACGGGAGATGACAAGTGCCTGGATTAGGACCTGCGCCGCTTCCTGTGTGAGGCAGGGTCGTACTCTGCGAATGTTGTAGAGCATGAACCTACAGGAACGGGTCACCGCCTTGATGTTAGTTGAGAACGACAGGGTGTTGTCCACAATGATCACTGTTTCTATTTTTGTAAAAATCAGTTGATCAGAGCATTTCCTATTATTATGTACAGTACTTAAATTGGCTGGCTGGCTGGCTGGGCTGGAGTTATCTAACATGCTAAGTAAACTCAGTAATAAAAGAAACATCCCTTTTTCAGGACCCTGTCTGTCAAAGATAATTAGAAAAAATCCAAATAACTTCACAGATCTTCATTGTAAAGGGTTTAAACACTGTTTCCCATGCTTGTTCAATGAACCATAAACAATTAATGAACATGCACCTGTGGAACAGTTGTTAAGACACTAACAGCTTACAGATGGTAAGCAATTAAGGTCACAGTTATGAAAACTTAGGACACTGAAGAGGCCTTTCTACTGACTCTCAAAAACACCAAAAGAAAGATGCCCAGGGTCCCTGCTCATCTGCGTGAACGTGCCTTAGGCATGCTGCAAGGAGGCATGAGGACTGCAGATGTGGCCAGGGCAATACATTGCAATGTCCATACTGTGAGACGCCTAAGACAGCGCTACAGGGAGACAGGACGGACAGCTGATCGTCCTCGCAGTGGCAGACCACGTGTAACAACACCTGCACAGGATCGGTACATCCGAACATCACACCTGTGGGACAGGTACAGGATGGCAACAACTGCCCGAGTTACACCAGGAACGCACAATCCCTCCATCAGTGCTCAGACTGTCCGCAATAGGCTGAGAGAGGTTGAACTGAGGGCTTGTAGGCCTGTTGTAAGGCAGGTCCTCACCAGACATCACCGGCAACAACGTCGCAGACCAGACAGGACTGGCAAAAAGTGCTCTTCACTGATGAGTCGCAGTTTTGTCTCACCAGGGGTGATGGTCGGATTCGCGTTTATCGTCAAAGGAATGAGCATTACACCGAGGCCTGTACTCTGGAGCGGGATCGATTTGGAGGTGGAGGGTCCGTCATGGTCTGGGGTGGTGTGTCACAGCATCATCGGACTGAGCTTGTTGCAGGCAATCTCAATGCTGTGCGTTACAGGGAAGACATCCTCCTCCCTCATGTGGTACCCTTCCTGCAGGCTCATCCTGACATGACCCTCCAGCATGACAATCCCACCAGCCATACTGCTCATTCTGTGCGTGATTTCCTGCAAGACAGGAATGTCAGTGGTCTGCCATGGCCAGCGAAGAGCCCGGATCTCAATCCCATTGAGCACGTCTGTGACCTGTTAGATCAGAGGGTGAGGGATAGGGCCATTCCCGACAGAAATGTCCGGGAACTTGCAGGTGCCTTGGTGGAAGAGTGGGGTAACATCTCACAGCAAGAACTGGCAAATCTGGTGCAGTCCACAAGGAGGAGATACACTGCAGTACTTAATGCAGCTGGTGGCCACACCAGATACTGACTGTTACTTTTGATTTTGACCCCCCCTTTATTCAGGGACACATTACTCCATTTCTGTTAGTCACATGTCTGTGGAACTTGTTCAGTTTATGCCTCAGTTGTTGAATCTTGTTATGTTCATACAAATATTTACACGTTAAGTTTGCTGAAAATATACGCAGTTGACAGTGAGAGGATGTTTCTTTTTTTGCTGAGTTTAGTTGCAAAGTAGCAAGTACTGTAGTTGAGAAGTTTCTAATTAGCTGAAATGTCAGTTGTCCATGAGATTCTTACTTACAACCGAAAGGTTGCTAGACATTCGCATTAACCCCCTCCCTCTCCCCTCCACATCCCTCATTTCCATTTTCTCCTACCTTTCTGTCCACCTCTTTTATATCGCTCTCTCCCTCTCAGGGCAGGGCTCTATCTACCGGTTTAGCTGGATTGGCACACGAGCCCAGCGCCCCAATAATTATGAGGAGGTGTGTGCTGTGATCCTGGCGGAACTGCAGCGGTCCAGCACAGACATCCCTGTCCCTCAACAGGGCATATGTCATAACAGGGCACAGCATGTCACAACAACACATCAACATGTCACAACAACAAGGCAACATGTCCCAGCACATCACTGCATGTCACATCATGTAATTGTTTCCGTCAAGACCACATCATACTGTGTAAATGGCACTGATCGAACCCATCAAACAGACATGATGAAACAATTAAAGGGATCACTCCCAAAATCGTTGACTATCCTTTTAAATTGTGAGACACAAAGCACGACTAAGGCAGGGTCTGAGGAGCTATTTGGCATAGCAGCTAGCCTAGTTGCTAGCAAGCTGCCTATCAAGCTAGGGGGGTTTCTTGAGAGCTTGAAGAAAGCCCGCGACGAGGTTAGCCATTGTGGCTGGGACTGTGGATTTTCCCGGGTTTGTGGCTCTCTAGATCGCTCGTTGTTGGTCATATCTTTAATATGAGCCTAGAAGAAAGTCTTTGTACTCAGGCCTTGAGGGAAGCCAAAGTAATTCCACTACCCAAGAGTGGTAAAGCGGCCTTTACTGGTTCTAACAGCAGACCTATAAGATTGCTGCCAGCCCATAGCAAACTGTTGGAAAAAATTATGTTTGACCAAATACAATGCTATTTCTCTGTAAACAAATTAACAACAGACCTTCAGCATGCTTATAGAGAAGGGCACTCAACATGTACTGCAATGACACAATTAACTGATGATTAGTTGAAAGAAATTGATAATAAGAAGACCGTAGGAGCTGTACTGTTAGATTTCAGTGCAGCTTTTGATATTATTGACCATAACCTGTTGTTGAAAAAACTTGTGTTATGGCTTTTCAACCTCTGCCATATCATGGATTCGGAGCTATCTATCAAATAGAACTCAAAAGTTTTTTTTAATGGAAACTTCTCTAATGTCAAACATGTAAAGTGTGGTGTACCGCAGGGCAGCTTTCTAGGCCCTCAACTCTTTTCTATTTTTACCAATGACCTGCCACTGGCAATAAACAAAGCATGTGTGTCCATGTATGCTGATGAGTCAACCATATATGCATCAGCAACCACAGCTAATGAAGTCACTGAAACCCTTAACAAAGAGTTGCAGTCTGTTTTGGAATGGGTGGCCAGTAATTAACTGGTCCTGAACATCTCTAAAACTAAGACCATTGTATTTGGTACAAATCATTCTCTATGTTCTAGACCTCAGCTGAATCTGGTAATGAATGGTGTGGCTGTTGAACAAGTTGAGGAGACTAAATTACTTGCCGTTACCTTAGATTGTAAACTGTCATGGTCAAACCATATAGATTCAATGTTTGTAAAGATGGGGAGCGGTCTGTCCGTAATAAAGAGACGCTCTGCTTTTTTGACACCAATGTCGTGTCTTTGGCTATGCCGGATTAAGTGATATGACATGCTATTCTATAAAATCCTTTCTCTGTAATTAATATTACCTGATTGAGCTAATCATGTAAATGTAATTAACTAGAAAGTCGGGGCACCACGAAAGAGTGTTTATAGAGCTGTTATCTTCCGAATAAACTCTGAAAGACCTAGTAATATTTTACATCAATAGCAGTCAATATTAATCGTCACCTTATTTCAGTCTCATCTGAACATCGTAGAATTCTTGGTTATCTTCACAAACCCTGGCTAACAAGTTGAATCAGCAATACAAAATTGGGTTTAATTATTTATTTACTAAATACCTAACTAATCACACAGAATTACATATACACAGAATGAATCATACCTTGATTACAAATTATGTCATAAAGGAAAACGTCCCTAGCGGATGGAACAAATATGACAGATGGTTACACAAAGAAAAGAAGGTTGGGTTTGAGTGAAAGAGCGGGAAGACTGAGGAACAAAGGGAGAAGCTATCGTAAATACAGTATCTTATGCATTCTAAATTACCGCCCATTTGGAAAAGGAAAATGCAATAAATATTTACTCTGAGCTGCGCTTCGGTAGGTTGGTCGTAGATACTGGCCGTGTTGACCAACAGAGATCTTCCTGTCTTCGGAAGAATGTCTCTGGTGGTAAATTGGATACGTGGTAGTATCGTCGTTGTGTGGTAGACGGGATAGGTCGTCCGTCCTTTCCTAGCCCACGTTTACAGCTGCTGTTGCTAACTCAACGGCTAGGATGTCTCACTTCTTTAGTGAATAAGAGTTCAAAGTTTATACCATTCACAACCAAAGCTCACGCTGAGGTTGGCTTAGTTCTGTAGTTGACATGTTAGTCCTTTTCAACGTATAGACCATCGTCCTATCGTCCTCGGAACAGATAGTTACATTTTCGTCAAGGGATTATATAGTGGAGGGAGAGAAGGGTGTGTTTCCTAGTTTATAACCATGTCTCTTCACAGGGGCGGGCCACTGATTGAGCAGAGCTCTAACTTTATGAAAACCCAAATCTCTCATTTGGAAGCTAAAATTACATTTAATCGTTTCACAAATAGTGTCATATTTAAACATTGCACAACAATTACATGTGAATCTGATAACTAGAATGTGTAGACTTTCCCAGATACAGTTTATGTCATCCTGTCATCAGTCATAATGTCTCAGATGACAACCGAACTGACATCATATTCATTAAGTACCAAAGCATATTTTCAACTGGTTCTATTACCGAAATATGGTTATTTTCCCCCACTTGTTTGATTTTCCCAGACTCTCTATGTTTAACAAAGGCTATTCAAGAGTCCTTCAGTAGAGTCAGAGAGAGAGGGAAGGGAGAAAGGTATTTATGGGGGGGTCATAAACTTTACCCACAGGCCAACGTCATGACACCACACTCCAAAAAGCTAGTCCTGCAGGCTTTAGTTTTGACTTATCTTGATTATTGTCCAGTTGTGTGGTCAAGTGCTGCAAGGAAAGACCTAGATAAGCTGCAGCTGGCCCAGAACAGTGTGGCACGTCTTGCTCTTCATTGTAATCAGAAGGCTAATATAAATACTATACAACTCTTGGTTAAGAGTTGAGGAGAGACTGACTGCATCACTTCTTCTTTTTATAAGAAACAATGTGTTGAAAATCACAAATTGTTTGCATTGTCAAATTACACACAGCTCTGACACACATAGTTACACGCCAGACATGGCTCCAGGGGTCAATTCACAGTCCCCCAATCCAGAACAAATACAAGAAACCATACAGTATTATATTATATAGAGCTGTTATTGCTCAAGTGAACAGCAAACCTGGTTTAAATAAACAGATAAAGCAACACCGCATGGCACAACACCTCTCCCCTATTTGACCTAGATAGTTTGTGTGTATGTACTGCTATGTAGGCTACGTGTGCCTTTTGTAATTTTTTATTTATTTATGTAGTTCTGTTCTTGTCTATTAATGTTCTGTATTATGTCATGTTTCATGTTTTGTGTGGACTCCAGGAGTGGTTAAGCAATTCCTGCCACAGAGGTACTTATTAGTGAAACTTTTTATTAAAGTGATAGTTTACTCCAAAACCTAATTTTGTCAGGGGCTTTCAGACCTTAAAAGTGGTCTACTGTTGAGATGAATCTATGTCATAGCCATCTGCTGTGTATATCCAGCTATATGCCTAAATTAATGGGAATGGTGGTCACCATCTAAAGATGTCCCATGGATCCCACATAGCAAGGACCGTCAGTCTAAAGTCATCCTTTCTCACTGAAACGATACATGTTTTCCATGTCATTTGATTGTCTAATAATGAGCTGTTTGGGGCATTGCAGATTCTGGAATGGCCGTCACCTGTGAGGAAAGGACAGGGCCCAATGGAAGGTCCCACTATCAACAGTTTGGCCATGGACCCCGAGCTCAGACAGCTGGTGGCCCTCGTTGACAAGTGTGGAGAAGGGCAGAGTCCTCCTGATGACCAGAGAGAACTTCTCCTGGGCTAATTTTCTTCATGTTCACTGATGGGTTGCCAACCAAGTCCTTTCAGGTCAGTGATGATCAGTAAGGAAAGGAAGCTATTCAATGCTATTGGGAATTGGCATTGACTTGGCACCTTTCTGTTGTTTGGTTGACCTCGCTCTACTGTTGACTCCTCACCTTAACACTTGGCTAAACTGTACCCTCCCTAATTTCCACTCCCCTCCTCGCCAGGCAGCACCTATTAGACTAGTTGATTTTGATGCAGGGGTTGTTGATGCTTGAAAATTATTTCTTAAAAACATGGGTCAATCTTATATATTAATTGTACTGAAGATGCATAAGAATATGCATATGTAACGGTGTAATTAAGTTCCTGCATAAAGTGGGTATTATGCCACCTCCTGGTAGATGAATGTGTTTACATTGTCTAATACACTCACTGATAAAGGAATGGGATTCTAGGTCATTCACAGCAGATTTATGGAAAATGTAATGGTCCCGGGATAGAAATGCATAAAGTTGACATTACATCATAAAATCCACCTTTTACATCGTACATTAGCAATTTATGTTATTATTATTTATGTTGTTGGTTTGAAGTCAAATAAGCAACACTTTATATGTGTTATTTGCCGAATTTCAGCTTTACAAATGTATAAAGTATATGTTTTATAAACTCATGAACACCAGCCAGCGTATTTAGCCTGGTTTTGTCAGTGTTGGAAAACGTGTGGTACATTCTAGGTGTATTATATTCCTTCGCCACAAGAGTGTGACATTGAGTTATTTTTCAGGTTAATTTGATATATTTTGAATACTGAAATGGATTATAGTTTTCTGATGTTGTAAGTATGAGATTACATATGGAAACGATTTATTTATTTTTATTATAGTAAATTAGGAATAATTAGAAATTGTTAAATCCACTATACAATCACAATGACTTTGATAAACATTTCGATAGTTTTTGTTTTTTTGTATATTATACAGCAGATTTATGGAGAATTGCTGTGGGAGTGATATTCATATCCCGTCGACTACTGACCATTCATCTATTACATTTATACTGTGTGTGTCCCATCACCGCGGCTTTGGAAATAAATGAACTATCCAACCATTGCTCCTTCCTGTGTTGACTCACTGACTTGAGGGACGGACCAGGACGGTCACACATTTACTGAGAAGCATGTGTGATGCCTAAAGATTGTGGATGTATTTGTTTTTATATAATTTTACAAATTTTGACCTTTACTATTCAGTTATATATATATTGTGATGGAGTGAGAGGGTGGGTGTGTGAAGGCCGGTACATTCATGACGTTGGCTACTTTTGCTGGCCACAAGATATGGCGGCCTGGAAGGGTAAGGGCCTAATTACACACATCTGGATATAATTAGCTTGGAGGTTGGGTGGTGGCTGTTGTAACCTGGTTTTGGCCAGATCTGTTTTTGGTCTGGATCAGCAAGAGCTGACATTCAGAGCCCGCCAACGCTGTGAGGGATATCGAACCCAACTGGACAGGAACCTACCGGACGTTACTTGGCCGTAGACCTGACCCCAGGAAGGGCAAGCCTGTTGGATTTGTTTTATTTTATTTGATATGCCGGTAAACAGGTTAGCTGTACGGTTGTAGAGGGACCGGAAGACCCGTGTGGAAAGACTCAAAGAGGAGCTAGGTTTTTGGTTGGGGTTTTATTGTTACCCAGCGCTGTGGCGCATTCTGTTTATTTTCTTGAATAAAAGTACTGGGTCATTTCCCTGGAGGAAGGTCAATTTTTGTTTACGCTTGTGTTACTTCACACTCGTCACTTGTGGGCGGGCCAGCCCGCCCTACCGCTACACTATATTGTTGCTTTTTTGGGGGGGGTGGGGGGGGTTGATGGATATGAGTTGTACACTAGGAACATCTGCCACATTCTTGTGCAGCCCAATTCTGATATTTTGCCCTAGTAACTCATTTCTTGTTAGACATAGTCCCATACTTTTGTAATTTATATCAAGTAGGCTGCGTTCACACGTCCAATCTTTTTCCGAGCTGATCTGATTGGTCAAGCGACCAATTTTATAAAAAAGATCCGAATTGGGCTGCCTGTCCAAAACGCAGCCGTAGTGTATATCTGAGGGGATTCGATTAATCTGGTCCGGGTTGTCTTTTTGTGCAGAGTGAAAGTTGATTTGCATTCGTTTTGGAACCGGGCTGCCTCCCAGGCGTGTAACACGAGGAGTAATGAGTAGGATTGTGTTTTCAAAATACGCTTTTTCTGCCTTTCCAGGGAAAACTAGTTTGAAAATTCAAACATATATTTTATGGAAAATAGATGTTTCTAGATGATGCACCATGCTGCCTTGTTGACATGAGCGAGCGGCGCAGATTACTGTTCTATTTGTAGGCCGTCATTGTAAATAAGAATTTGTTCTTAACTGACTTGCCTAGTTAAATAAAGGTTACATTTTTAAAGCCCTCTCACGTCACGGGCGATGAACCGGAGCCCCCGCAGCTTAGCATAATGTAAACCGGGTAACAGGAACATGAGCAATTTCTTAAACAACAGATCAACATGTGGCACCTTGTGGGGAAATGTCTCGAAATATGATAGAGATAGATAATGACAAAACCCTACACTTAAAAAAAACAAAAAAAAACGATTTCAACTTACCTCATGATATACTGTTTTTATTTTAAGATACTGTTTTATTTGCAAACTAATTAGATGGAGAATCAGGAAGTATTTTTCTCTTTATTTTGCTCAACTGGTGCCTTGCTAAATTTGTTGCACAATAATTCATTGCATGTGATTGAGGACTATGCCAAAATGAAATCTGTATAAATGAGAAGTATGCATTTGATTCCTATTTATAAACATTTCAAATGTACCAATGAGAAGAACATTGGTAGAATCAGGTGCATTTCCTTGATTTCTAGCGTCCTCTCCTTGCCGCCTCCTCAAAACCCACTTGATGAGGGGAGGCTATAAGAGAGGATGCGAGGAATCAAGGATATGCATATGAGAATCTCCCACTCTTCTTGGTACTTCCATTATTCTGTGCACGCACACAAACCGTACGGACAATATGATGTGGGCGTGGCAATACACCATTCCCCGCCTCTCCTCTATGCGATTGGTTAAACCGACACGTCTTCTGAAAAACACTGTTGCAGACTGGTCAATCTCTTTATAAAGTGACCCTTCCGTACTCTTCATGAGATTGACTGTATCAGATACGTGCCTTTGTGCACGATCACAAGGTTTACCTACGTCCATCAAATAATTTGAACAACCTCAGAACAGGATTTTCCTGTTCCTGTAAATATATATCCAAAATGCGTCGTAGAGTGACAGGTACTGCGTTCGAGATGCTGGGCTGTGGTTCTACTATCACGAGCCCGAGGTTGAGCAAGCTTTTGCTTGCCCCCATCACGAAAACAATCACCCCCATCTCAACAGACAGCAAATTATTTCGTTCTACATCTTTAATACAGGGACATACAGAACTGGCACGAGAGAGGTCCAAAACCGTCACGTCGTTTTACAACCAGTCTGCAATCGATGCCTCGGCAGAAAAGGTAAGGAAATGCTGTTCCTCTGACTTGCCCTTTTTGGTCAGTAAGCCTCAGCACTGTCCTTAACAGCTAGCTAGTTATTACTGTGGTTAGCTATCTAACGTTAGCGGGTTAGAACGGATGGTTAACTAGCTAACGTAGCTAATATCTTCGGTAAGAATGTTTGTACACATTGGTGCGTTGCCTTGGGCCCCAATAAGTAAGCAACTGTAACCACCATGTGAAAGATTATGACCATGTGAAAAATGATGAACAAAGTACCAGGTTTGCGTGCTCGATAGTTTAATAGAATATATATTTAGCTAGTTTCAGATTAGTGGGAGTGACGTGAACGACACGGGTATGTTCTCTACACACACGGGTCAATCCAAGGTCCGTAAACTGACCTGGCAAACATTTGTCAAACCCTGGTAAAATAGGTTCGAGATTCGACAGATATTTGGACCTTCAAACTTCCATAGTTCGCGAACGATTTGAGCTACCTACAGTGACTTTAGAAAGTATTCTCACCCCTTGACTTTTCCCAAATTGTTACAGCCTAAATTTTAAATTATTTTAAATGGTCACTGGCCTACACACAATACCCCATTATGTCAAAGTGGAATTTGTTTTTATTAATTTGTATAAATTCAAAATGAAAATCTGAGATGTCTTGAGTCAATAAGTATTCAACCCCTTTGTTATGGCAAGCATAAATAAATTCAGGAGTAAAAATTTGCTTCGCAAGTTGCATGGACTCACCCTGTGTGTGTGTTTAGGCATTCAAAACTAATGTTAACTCCCCTCTGTACCGCACACATACAATTAACTGTCAGGTCCCTCTGCCCAGTTGTGAATTCCAAACAGATAAAACCACCAAGACGAGGGAGATTTTCCAAGGCCTTGCAAATAAGGGAACCTATTGGTGGATGGGTAAAATAAAATTGCAGACATTGTATATCCCTTTTGATCATGGTGAAGTTATTAATAACACTTTGGATGGTATCAGTGCACCCACTCACTACAAAGATACAGGCGTCCTTCTTAACTCAGTTGCCGGAGAGGAAGGAAACCACCCAGGGATTAAACCATGGTGACTTTTAAAACAATTAGAGTTTTTAATGGGGTGGCAGCATAGCCTAGTGGTTAGAGCGTTGGACTAGTAACCGAAAGGTTGCAAGATCGAATCCCCGAGCTGACAAGGTACAAATCTGTCGTTCTGCCCCTGAACAAGGCACTGTTCCTAGGCCGTCATTGAAAATAAGAATTTGTTCTTAACTGACTTGCCTAGTAAAATAAAAAAAATGGCTGTGATAACTGAGGATGGATCAACATTGCAGTTACTCCACAATACTTACTTAATTGACAGAGTGAAAAGAAGGAAGCCTGTACAGAATATAAATATTCTAAAACATGCATCCTGTTTGCAACAAGGCACTAACGTAATACTGCAAAAACGTTAAAATAATATTAAAATAATGAACTGTCCTGAATACAAAGCGTTAGGTTCGAGGCAACCACATCACAGAGTTCCACAATTCATATTTTCCAGCTTGGTGGTGGCTGTATTATGTTATGGGTGTATTATGTCATCTGCAAGGACTAAGGATTTTTTTTAAGGATGAGTAGAAATTATGCTTATCACAGGCAAAATCCGTAAAAAAATCCTCCCAGTGTACTTTCCAACACACTGGGAGACAAATTCACCTTTTTAAGCAGGACAATAACCTAAAATACAAGGCCAAATATATACGAGTTGCTTACCAAGATACATTGAATGTATTAATATTAGGATGGTGTCCTTAATGTTTAGTACACTCAGTGTATAAGGAATAGTGTTGTCACTATACCAACATTTTACTAACGATACCAGGCCAAGTATCACGATACCGAGTAGTATGGATGGGGTACCACAGGGGGGAAATAGAATGGATGATTTGCTCATATTTGCTAAGGCCTACCTGTGATTTGGCTGGAGAGATGGGAGGAAGGAATATAAACACAGCAAAAAAAGAAACGTCCTCAAACTGTCAACTGCTTTTATTTTCAGCAAACTTAACATGTGTAAATATTTGTATGAACATAAGATTCAACAACTGAGACAAACTGAAAAAGTTCCACAGACATGTGACTAACAGAAATGGAATAATGTGTCCCTGAACAAAGGGGGGGGGTCAAAATCAAAAGTAACAGTCAGTATCTGGTGTGGCCACCAGCTGCATTAAGTACTGCACCAGATTTGCCAGTTCTTGCTGTGAGATGTTACCCCACTCTTCCACCAGATACTTGCAAGTTCCTGGACATTTCTGGGGGGAATGGCAGAACACTGACATTCCTGTCTTGCAGGAAATCACACACAGAATGAGCAGTGTGGCATTGTCTTTCTGGAGGGTCATGTCAGGATGAGCCTGCAGGAAGGGTACCACATGAGGGAGGAGGATGTCTTCCCTGTAACGCACAGCATTGAGATTGCCTGCAACAAACTCAGTCCGATGATGCTGTGACACACCGCCCATGACGGACCCTCCACCTCCAAATCGATCCCGCTCCAGAGTATAGGCTTCGGTGTAATGCTCAATCCTTCGACGATAAGCGCGAATCCAACCATCACCCCTGGTGAGACAACCGCGACTCTTCAGTGAAGAGAACTTTTTGCCAGTCCTGTCTGGTCTGCGACGTTGTTGCCGGTGATGTCTGGTTGGGGACCTGCCTTACAACAGGCCTACAAGCCCTTAATTGTCTACCGTCTGGCTATAAGCTGTTAGTGTCTTAACGACCGTTCCACAGGTGCTTGTTCATTAATTGTTTATGGTTCATTGAACAAGCATGGGAAACAGTGTTTAAACCGTTGACAATGAAGATCTGTGAAGTTAATTGAATTTTTACAATTATCTTTGATAGACAAGGTCCTGAAAAAGGGACGTTTCCTTTTTTGCTGAGTTTACATGTCTAATGATCTGCATGTAATTGTGGCAGTGAGGTAAAAACACTGCATGAAATCTTCTTTACTCTTCAGTAAACAGACCCACACGGACTCCCTCCCACACTCTCTCGGTCTCTCTCGCTCTCATAAACACACACCACTCTCTCTCCCACAAACACATACACACTGCTTCCAACTTAAAAAATGTTAGGCACCAAACAAAATGTAATGAGCACCAGAGTGATTTTTCATATACACTGAACAAAAATAAACATGCAACAATTTCAAAGATTTTAGTTAATTCATATAAGAACATCAGTCAATTGAAATGAATTAGGCCCTGATCTATGGATTTCACATGACTGGGAATATAGATATGCATCGGTTGGTCACCGATACCTTTTTATAAAGAAAAAAAGGTTGGGGCGTGGATGATAAAATTAGGCAGTATCTGGTGTGGCCACATTTGCCTCATGCAACGTGACGCATCTCCTTGGAATAGAGTTGATCAGGCTGTTGATTTTGGAATGTTGTCCTGCTCCTCTTCAATTGCTGTGTGACGTTACTGGATATTGTTGGGAACTGGAACACGCTGTCGTACACGTCGATCCAGAACAGCCTCCTGAACATGCTCATTGAGTGACATGTCTGAGTATGCAGGCCATGGAAGAACTGGGACATTTTCAGCTTCCAGTAATTGTGTACATATCCTTACAACATGGGGCTGTGCATTATTAGGATGGCAGATGAATGGCACGACAATGGGCCTCAGGATCTCGTTACGGTATCTTTGTGCATTGAAATTACTATTGATAAAATACAGTTGTTGGTTGTTCATTGCTTATGCCTGCCCATATCATAACCCCACAGCCACCATGGGGCACTCTGTTCTCAACGTTGACATCAGCAAACCGTTTGCCCAGACATGGTCTGCTGTTGTGAGGCCAGTCGGACGTACTGCCAAATTCTCTAAATGATGTTGGTGGCTTATGGTTGAGAAATGAACATTTCACTGGCAACAGCTCTGGTGGACATTCCTGCAGTCAGCATGCCATTTGCACGCTCCCTCACATCTGTGGCATTGTGTGATAAAACGGCACATTTTGTGCAAGGTGCACCTGTGTAATTATCATGCTGTTTAATCAGCTTCTTGATATGCCACACCTGACTGGTGTGGCACCTGACTGGTGTGGCATATCTTGGCAAAGGAGAAATGGTCACTAACAGGGATGTAAAAAAATGTGTGCACCAATTTGAGTCAGAAATAAGCTTTTTGTGCATATGGAACATTTTCTGGGATCTGTTATTTCAGCTCATGAAACATTGTACCAACACTTTACATGTTGCAGTTTTTATATTTGTTAAGTGTATTTTAAAATTGACTTTCCTTATGAACTGTAAGTCAGTAATCTTTCTTGCGGATTTATGTTCTGTTCAAAAAAATATATATAATGTTTAGAACCAAAGGTTGTGCCATATGCCTCTTTTGTAAGGAATAATGAACAGTTTAAATAAGGTTGCTAAGTCAAGTGGTTGAAGAGCTATTGACATTGGAATAATGCCAGGCTGCCTACACTTTGCCATGTGATTATGACACACTGGTTGGAATTATTAAAATAAGACCTGTGCAATGTTGTACCCCATTTTTCATTCATAGATAGCTACATACCTCAGGTTATCATGATTATGGATAATCCTGAATTAATTGTGAATAATGATGAGGGAGAGTTAAGACACACATCATATCAAAAATGCTAACCTTTCCTGTTATTGTAATGGTGAGAGGTGAGCATGTCTTGGGGGTATGCTATTTGTGTTTAACTTTCTCAGTCATTATTCACGATTCATTCATGGCTATGTACAAAAGTATGTAATTTCTTAAATTCACCCGATATGGATGAAAATGACCACTTTAATTTGAGGTTAGTCTGCACTTTAACTTCATAGTCATTGTTTGATTTCAAATCCAAACTTTTAGAGTATAGAGCCAAAATAAGGAAAAATGCTTCACTGTCCCAATAATTATGGATGGCACTAATTCATATCATAGGCCTAATAGTACTGTAGAGCATTTTGTACTTGCACACAATATAGCTAAATTGCCCCGTCCTGCCCTAGGGGCCCACTACCCTGCCACACCCCAAGTCAGCTTTAGGAACTTAATGAAAACATTCATTATTAGTTTTGGGTGTGTTAGGCCAAGACCAGAGTGACAACCAACAGTAGTGCAGACCCCCAGGGCTAGGACTGGGCTAGGGATTGCCTAATTGGGAATCCTTGTTTTCAATAGACTCCTTTTGTCGTACAGTATTACATAAGGCATCCAGACCTTATGAAAGTTGCACAGTATACCCTTAGTCTTGTAGTAAATCAAATCTAGTGATTAAGATCTAGTCTAGCCGCTACCGATTATTAATCGGCTGATTTTATTTTAATTTTAATGTGTGTGTAATGACAATTACTACAATACTGAATGAACACTTATTTTAACTTTAAATTGATTTTATTCATTATATTAGTCTCAATTTAGTCTCAAATAAATAATGAAACATGTTCAATTTGGTTTAAATAATGCAAAAACAGTGTTTGAGAACGTTTAAGTTCCTTGCTCAGAACATGAGAACATATGAAAGCTGGTGGTCCCTTTTTTAACATGAGTCTTCAATATTCCCAGTTAAGAAGTTTTGTGTTGCAGTTATTGGAATTATGACACGTCGACTTTCTCTATACCATTTTTGTATTTCATAAATGTTTCACTATTGGATGTTCTTATAGGCACTATAGTATTGCCAGCCTAATCTCAGGAGTTGATAGGCTTGAAGTCATAAACAGCGCTTTGCATCAAGCATTGCTAAGAGCTGCTGGCAAACACAGTAAAGTGCTGTTTGAATGAATGCTTACGAGCCTGCTGCTGCCTACCACCGCTCAGTCAGACTGCTCTATCAAGTCATAGACTTAATTATATTATAACAAACACACAGAAATACGAGCCTTTGGTCATTAATATGGTCAAATCCGGAAACTATCATTTAGAAAACAAAATGTTTATTCTTTCAGTGAAATACGGAACCATTCTGTATTTTATCGAAAGGGTGGCAACCCTAAGTCTAAATATAGCTCTTACATTGCAAAACCTTCAATGTTATAATTACGTACAATTCTGGTATATTAATTACGGTCTTTGTTAGGAAGAAATGGTCTTCACACAGTTCGGAATGAGCCAGGTGGCCCAAACTGCTGCATATACCCTGACTCTGCTTGCACTTGATATTGCCTGCTAACATGAATTTATTTTAACTAAATATACAGGTTTTTAAAAAATGATACTTCTCTATTGATTTTAAGAAAAGCATTGTTTATGGTTAGGCACATTTGTGCAACGATTGTGCTTTTTCCGCGAATGCCCTTTTGTTAAATCATAACCCGTTTGGCAAAGTTGAAGTAGGCTGTGATTCGACGATAAATTAACAGGCACCGCATTGATTATATGCAACACAGGACAAGCTAGTTAACTACACATGGTTGATGATATTACTAGGTTAACTAGTGATTGTGAAGATACGCTTAATGCTAGCTAGCAACTTACCTTGGCTCCTTGCAGCCACAAGGTCCTTTTGATGCTGCACTTTCGTAACAGGTGGTCAGCCTGCCGCAGTCTCCTCGTGGATTGCAATGTAATCGGCGTCCAAAAAGGCAGATTACCGATTGTTATGATAACTTGAAATCGGCCCTCACTAAATCGGTCGACCTTTACTAGTGATACATAACTTGATTTGTCCCAAATACAATGCTTTTAGTTTAAATATTTAGGACTAAATTATTTCTTGTTTTAGGTTATGGTCCTGCTTAAAGGTGAATTTGTCTGTTAAAGCAGACTGAACCAGGTATTCCTCCAGGATTTCACCTGTGCTGAGCTCTATTCCGTTTTATTTTTATCTTCAACTCCTTAGTCCTTGCAGATGACAAGCATATCCATAACATGATTGAGCCATCACCATACTTAAAAATATGAGGAGTGGTACTGTTTTTTTTTTTGGGGGGGGGGGCATTTTTTGCAGTTTAACTCCTGCCTTATTGCATGTTTTGGAATATTTGGATTCTGTACGGGCTTCCTTTTCACTCTGTCAGTTTGGTTAGTATTGTGGCGTAACTACAATGTTGTTGATCCATCCTCCGTTTTCTCCTGTCACAGCCATTTAAACTCTAAAACAGTTAAAGTCACCATTGGCCTTAGTAAGGAAACCACTCAGGGATTTCACCATGTCTGGCAACCGAGTTAGGAAGGATGCCTGTATCTCAAAAGGTTTGCTGCACACACAAAACATACTAGACAGCTGGGATTTTGGTCCAGGAGGGGATTGATTCTCTGCTGTAAGCAAGTTAAGCAAACAGAGAATTTCAATTTTAACTTGATCACCTCTTGCGCTGCACAACAGTGGATCGTCAGGTCGTGGAAGCTTCTGTTTACTCTGTGGGCTTTTTGTAATAAAAAAAACAACATACCATGTGACTGGCTCAATCCGCTGCTTTGGGGAACGGTTTCATAATGAAACAGGCGAAATGAATAACTTGATCAGCTTTATCTATTAAAGGGATACTTGGGGATTTTGGCAATGGCCCTTCATCTATTTCCCCAGAGTCCGATGCACTTGTGGATACCACTTTCAGTTTCTGTGCGCAGTTTGAAGGAAGTTGCTAACTAGCGCAATTGCTAGTGCAATGACAGTCTATGGGTATCTGCTAGCATGCTAGTAGATACCCATAGACTTTCAGTCATAACGCTAGTTAGCATTGGCTCACGAAACTACCCCTAACTTCCTTTTAAATGAGTTCACGAGTTCATCTGACTCTGGGGAAGTAGGTAAAGGGCCTCATTGCCAAAGTTCCCAATTATCCCTTTAACCTAGTGCACAAGTTGACTGCAGGTATTTATTGAGTTCTTGTGTCCGTAATCCGTATCTCATGAATTCACACTACATTGTTGTTTGCTTATGTCCATTGTATCTAATATTGGAGGAAATCCACTAAACCAGACCTACAGCTGTTTTTCTCCTCTCTCTCGCTCTCCCCAGGCCTTGGTCCGACTGACACCAGCCACCCTGCTCTATGCTGGGAAGTCTCCGGATGGAAACCACATCCTGGTAACTGACCACTCCTCTGTCCAGTCTTTGGACAATTTTGTATGGTTAGTTCTCATCATAGGTCTTAGACACGCTTTGTCTGCGGGATTGATGACTGCCTTGAAGTTGACTTGATAAGTGATGCAGCTTATCTATATTTGAGTGTTCCTTAACGGGATTTCATCCATAAGAAGTTAACGGGATCGATTTGAAAATCGCCAGTGAAAGTGCAGGGCGCCAAATTCAAACAACAGAAATCTCATAATTAAAATTCCTCAAACATACAATTATTATACACCATTATAAAGATAAACTTGTTGTAAATCCAGCCACAGTGTCCGATTTCAAAAAGGCTTTACGACGAAAGCACACCAAACGATTGTTAGGTCAGCACCTAGTCACAGAAAAACACAGCCATTTCTCCAGCCAAAGAGAGGAGTCACAAAAAGCAGAAATAGAGAAAATTAATCACTAACCTTAGATCTTCATCAGATGACACTCATAGGACTTCATGTTACACAATACATGTACATTTTGTTCGATAAAGTTCATATTTATATCCAAAATCTCAGTTTACATTGGCGCATTATGTTCAGTAATGTTTTGCTTCCAAAACATCCGGTGATTTTGCAGAGAGCCACATCAATTTACAGAAATACTCATCATAAATGTTGATGAGAATACAAGTGTTATACATGGAATTAAAGATATACTTCTCCTTAATGCAACCGCTGCGTCACATTTTCAAAAAAGCTTTACGGAGAAAGCACACCATGCAATAATCTGAGTACAGAGCTCAGGCACCAAAACAAGCCATACAGATACCCGCCATGTTGTGGAGTCAACAGAAGTCAGAAATAGCATTATAAATATTCACTTACCTTTGATGATCTTCATCGGAATGCACTCCCAGGAATCCCAGTTCCACAATAAATGTTTGTTTTGTCCGATAATGTCCACCATTTATGTCCAAATACCTCCTTTTTGTTCGCTCATTTAGTTCACAAATCCAAATTCAAGTGGCGCAGGCACTTAGTCCAGACAAAGTCAAAGTTATATTACAGTTCGTAGAAACATGTCAAACGATGTATAGAATCAATATTTATGATGTTTTTAACATAAATCTTCAATAATATTCCAACCGGACAATTCCTTTGTCTTTAGAAAGGAAAAGGAACGCAGCTAACTCTCACGGGCGCACGCCTGACTGAGCTCATGGCATTCTGCCAGACACCTGACTCAAACAGGTCTTATTCGCTCCCCCTTCACAGTAGAAGCCTGAAACAAGGTTCTAAAGACTGTTGACATCTAGTGGAAGCCGTAGGAAGTGCAAACTGACCCATATCCCACTGTGTATTTGATAGGCGATGCGTTGAAAACCTACAAACCTCAGATTTCCCACTTCCTGGTTGGATTTTTTTCTCAGGTTTTTGCCTGCCATATGAGTTCTGTTATACTCACAGACATAATTCAAACAGCTTTAGAAATTTCAGTGTTTTCTATCCAAATCTACTAATAATATGCATATCTTAGCTTCTGGGCCTGAGTAGCAGGCAGTTTACTCTGGGCACCTTATTCAGCCAAGCTACTCAATACTGCCCCCAGCCATAAGAAGTTAAACAGATATTGGACCAATATTTCACTTTCTTTTTCTCCCCTATGCTACTTTAGGAATGTCATCTTGAGTGTTTACGTGTAGCACTCTCACTGGAAATAACATTTTACTATACTACAGTTTACGACTAAATAACCTGGGTCATAACTTTTTTTTTTGCCTAGTCATTGATCACTGTGCCTTGCTCTGTATTGTCTGCGGTGTGTATCTGTCTCACCCTTCCACCCTGTGTGTTTGTAGAGTAGTGCCAAGTACCTGCACAAGGAGTTGCCTGTGCGCATTGCCCACCGTATCAAGGGCTTCCGCAGCCTTCCCTTCATCATTGGCTGCAACCCCACCATTCTGCAAGTGGTGAGTCCCTTTGTCAACATGTCTGGTTTACCTTTCTGGTGCACTAACGGCCACTTTGCAACTTACGGGACAAGCCTCTCATTCCAATCATTGTGCTTGTCTGGGAGAGGAGGGCATGTGCTCAACAGGTGTCAGAAACATAATTGAGTCACTGTCTATCAAAATAGACTAACCTTGAACAATCATTCATTGAGAATGGACTTGTCACACAACACTCTGCTAGCGTTTATTAGCTTAGCTGCATCGCTTAGCTTCCTAAATTCATGAGAAGGGCTTCTTTACACTGTAACAAACAAAGCCACATCACTATGCCTACAGAACTATAATCAATTCGATTAAGTAATGTGTCTATCAGCATACCCAATTTCTGCTTGAGTGTGGAAAGTTCTTCTCCTATAGAGCTAGAGTTGAAAAGATACCCCATCTGTGAAATTGGAGGTTTTCCTTTGTTCTTTAGCTGTCATGTGCAGTACTATGAAACCTTATCTACTCCTCCCTTTGGCATCTCTTCTCTCCTCCCTTCCCATGGTCTATTTACTTCATCTGATTGTCTTGACACTGGATGAACTTTTACCTAGATTTCGCACACAGCAGAGGCACTCTTCATTTTCATCAACAACAAAAACATTGGTGCCTGCAATGCATGATCAGTCATACAAGGGATGTATGTATACCTGTAGGCCTAGTGCTTTCTCTGAATATTCTCCTACCAAAAACACATAACCAGTGATGCACAAATTACTCTACATTGTTTGTTTTTTAAGATGGGGTAATATTACACATTCACTCCAACAACTATTAAGGATTTGAGTCATATTGGAAGACCTAGGCTATAACCTTGTAAACATCCTCTGTTTTTGGAATGTAGGCCAGGACACATGTACGCCCATGGGATGTATTGTGGCCCACTTATGGAGGCAGAGGAGGTTCCTCTTACCTAAGTGTGCTCAGAGGGAATTCTAATCAACACCCACTCTGTCTCTTTCCCTCCTGCAGCATGAGCTCTACATTCGAGCCTACCATGTGTTGAGTGATTTCCCAGTGGTGAGTAGTCAAGCGGCCACACTGAGGGGTAGGTTGGGTTGGCCAAGTGCTTGACCCTCACGTCTTCATATTTATTTCTGGAACTGGAGAGGCTGTCAGACTGGCCTGACACCTCCAGACTGACTAATGTATTTGTTTGTGGAGTGGGCAACGGGTGTCTGCTATAGAGGTGTGTGTGTGTGTGAGACGACTTCAAATGAAATCCCAAGTTCAAGGACATTAGGAAAGACAAAGATTTCACCTACTGTATTTGTTTGACTGAAAGTGTCATTGTTTGGATGAAAAGTATAGTATTTTGAATGGGTATTTTTGCAAGATTTGTAACAAATCCAGCTGAGATGATACAACCAGTTTTATACAGAGGATAGCTACTGCATACAGTACCTTCGGGAAAGTATTCAGACCCCTTGACTTTTTCCAACTTTTGTTACATTTAGTCTTATTCTAAAATGGACTATATATATATTCAGCAATCTACACACTACCACATAATTACAAAGTGAAAAAATATTCAAACCCTTTGTTATGAGACTTGAAATTGAGCTCAGGTGCATCCTGTTTCCACTGATCATCCTTGATGTTTCTACAACTTGATGGGAGTTTGTCGTAAATTAAATTGATTGGACATGATTTGGAAAGGCACACACCTGTATACATAAGGTCCCACAGTTGACAGTGCATGTCAGAACAAAAACCAAGCCATGAGGTCGAAGGAATTGTCCGTAGAGGGCCAAGACAGGATTGTGTCGAGGCACAGATCTGGAGAAGGGTACCAAAACATTTCAGCAGCATTTAAGGTCCCCAAGAACAGTAGCCTCTATTCTTAAATGGAAGAAGTTTGGAACCTACAAGACTCTTCCTAGAGCTGGCCGCCCGGGCAAACTGAGCAGGGAGGTGACCAAGAACCTGATGGTCACTCTGAAAGAGCTTCAGAGTTCCTGTGTGGAGATGGGAGAACCTTCCAGAAGGACAGCAGGACTCCACCAATTAGGCCTTTATGGTAGTGGCCAGACGGAAGCCGCTCCTCAGTAAAAGGCACATGACGGCGTGCTTAGATTTGCCAAAAGGCACATAATCTTGTTTCTCAGGCTATGAGAGTTTTTCTGGTCTGGTGAAACCAAGATTGAACTCTTTGGCCTGAATGCTAAGCGTCACGTCTGGAGGAAACCTGGCACCATCCCTACGGTGAAGCATGGTGGTGGCAGCATGCTGTGGGGATGTTTTTCAGCAGCAGGGACTGGGAGACTAGTCAGGCTCGAGGCAAAAATGAACGGAGCAAAGTACAGAGATCCTTGATGAAAACCTGCTCCAGAGCACTCAGGACCTCAGACTGGTGCCAAGGTTCACCTTCCAACAGGACAGCGACCCTAAGCACACAGCCAAGACAACACAGGAGTGGCTTCGGGACAAGTCTCAATGTCTTTGGGTGGCCCAGCCAGAGCCCGGACTTGAACCCAATCGAACAGCTCTGGAGAGACCTAAAAATAGCTGTGCTGCAACGCTCCCCAACCAACCTGACAGAGCTTGAGAGGATCTGCAGAGAAGAATGGGAGAAACTCCCCAAATACTGGTGTGCCAAGCTTGTAGCGTCATACCCAAGAAGACTCGGCCGTAATCACTGCCAAAGGTGCTTCAACAAAGTACTGAGTAAAGGGTCTGAATACTTATGTAAATGTGATATTTCTGTTTATTTGTAATACATTTGCAAACATTTATAAAACTTTTTGCTTTGTCACTATGGGGTATTGTGTGTAGATTGATGAGAAACAAAACAATTTAATCAATTTTAGAAGAAGGATGTAACGTAGTAAAATGTGGAAGAATACGGTAATTACACTTTGGATGGTGTATCGATACACCCAGTCTCTATAGAGATACAGGTGTCCTTCCTAACTCCGTTGCCGGAGAGGAAAGAAATCACGCAAAGAAGTCACGCAGGAATTTCACCTTGAAGCCAATGGTGGCTAAAACAGTTCAAGTTTAATTGCTGTGATGGGCTAAAACTGAGGATGGATCCACAGCATTGTAATTACTCCACAATACTAACCTAAATTAAAGAGTGAAAAGAAGGAAGCCTATACAGAATTAATACGTTTCCTAAACATTCATCCTGTTTGCAATAAGGCACTAAAGTAAAACTGCAAAAAATGTGGCAACGAAGTGAACTTTGCCCTGAATACAACACGTTAGGTTTGACGCTAATACACATCAGTGAGTACCACTCTACAGTGCCCTCCACTAATATTGGCACCCTTGGTGAATATGAGCAAAACGGGTTCTGAAAAAAGGCTTACCATAAAACCTTTCTCAAATGTGTGCCACAATTATTGCCACCCCTTCATTCAATACCTTGTGCAACCTCCCTTTGCCAAGATAACAGCTCTGAGTCTTCTCCTATAATGCGTAATGAGGTTGGAGAACACATGGCAAGGGATCTGAGACCATTCCTCCGTACAGAATCTCCCAATCCTTCAGATTCCGAGGTCCATGCTTGTGAAATCTCCTCTTCAGCTCATCCCACAGTTTTTCTTTGGGCTTTAGGTCAGGGGACTGGGATGGCCATGGCAAAACCTTGATACTGTGGTCTGAACCATTTTTGTTGCTTTTAAGGTGTGCTTTGGATCATTGTCCTGCTGTAAGATCCAACCCATGGCCAAGTTTAAGCTTTCTAGCAGAGGCAGTCAGGTTGATTTAATATCTGCTGGTACTTGATGGAGTCTATGATACCATGTATCCTAACAAGATGCCCACGGCCATTGAGTTTGTTGTTTGATGACAGAAAAGGCTTTTTTTTTTATGGCAACCCTCCCAAACAACTTGTGGTTATGTAGGTGGCGTCTGATTGCAGATTGAGACTTTGACCCCTAAACCCAACTAATGTCTGCAATTCTCCAGCTGTGATCCTTGGAGATTTTTGGGCCACTTGAACCATCCTCACTGTGCGTGGGGTCAATATAGACACATATCCTCTTCCAGGCCGATTGTTAACATCTTCAGTTGCTTTAAACTTCTTAATTATTGCCTTGATAGGGGAAATGGGCATTTCAACCGTTGAGCTATTTTCTTATAGCCATTTCCTGATTTTGTGCAGCGCCACAACCTTTTGTCGCACATCATTACTGTATTCTCGAGTCTTTCCCATTAGTAATGGATGACTATGGGAACTTGGCCTGTGTTACCTCATATTTATACCCCAGTGAAACAGGAAGTCATGGCTTACCACTTACGTGTTCCTAATCACTCAGCTGAACTTAAACTTAAAATGGGAATATACTTCAGTTAGATTTTACTCAAGAATTTCTAGGGGTGCCAATAATTGTGACACCCATGTTTGAGAAACTTTTTTCTCTATTCATTTTACTTAAATTATAGGTTTGATTTTTGTGAATATTTTGAATGAAAGACCAAGAGGATAAACACTGGGAGACAAATTCACCTTTCAGCAGGACCATAACCTAAAAGACCAGGCCAAATGTGTGTGTGTATATATATATATATATACTGGAGTTGCTTACAAAGATGACATTGAATGTTTGAGTGGCCTAGTTACAGTTTTGACTTTAATCAGCTTAAATCTATGGCAAGACTTAAATGTCTAGCAATGATCAACAACCAACTAGACAGAGCTTGAAAAATGTTCTGAAGAATAATGGGTGAATGTTGCACAATCCAGGTGTGGAAAGCTTTTAGACTTACCCAGAAAGACTCACAGCTGTCATCGCTGCCAAAGGTGATTATAACATGTATTGACTCAGGGTTGTGAATAGTTATATAAATTATATTTTTCTGTTTTCATTTTCAATACATAAAAACAAAAATTCGCTGTCATTATTGGTTGTGTGTAGATGGGTGAATACTTTCTGAAGGCTGTGTGTGTGGATAAACAGTTGATTTCAAGCCACTTCTGCAAGTATATTTTATTCTAGTGGAGAAATGTACCAATTCATCTGACTGGAATAAGAATGGAATTCATCCCAGCTCAGATTTTGATAATGGTCAAATTCAAATGGATTTCACTCTGCATCATCTGTTTGTCAGATCAAGGACCAGGAGATGGACGCTCGCTACAGTAAGCTGGTGCAGCAGCTCCTGGATGACCACAAGGATGTGGTCACTCTGCTGGCTGAAGGCTTCAGGGAGTGTCGGCGGCACATCCAGGTAATGGCCATAAGCATATTTCAGCTGATTGAAGTCATTGACGTTCCACTTTAACAGCTGTTTTATCGTCTTGCTGCTGCCAGTCATATGGAACACAACTTGAGGTTGCAGATCTTTTATTTAAATTGGTTATAAGTTGGTTGTTGGAACTCTTTGTTTTGTAATGTTACCGTAGGATTTACAGAATGGTGTAATGTATTCCTGGCCTTGAGTGTTTTGTTTTGATGTTCCAGGATGAGACACTGGTCCGTAACTTTCTGGACACCACCCTCACCTCCCGTCTGGGCATCCGGATGTTAGCCACACACCACCTTGCCCTGCATGAAGAAAATGTATGTCTCCCAGAAACCTTCTAGTCATTAATTGCTAACAGACTGAGAAAAGGAACACGCATGGTGTTATTACAGGGCAGTATAAGTTGAAGAGGCAAAGCATACTTGGATAACTAATTTATCTTCACACTAAACGTGCCCACCAGAACATGAACCCAACATTTCAGCCTTGCAAACACACTTTTAGTTTGGATTATAAGCATTACAATAAACATCTGATTCATTTATTTGTGCAGTAGTATCTCCAAATATATCTATAGACACTCTAGCATACACTAAAATGTTAAAACTAGCCCACCAGTGCAGTGAAATGCAGTGTCACTCCCGATTGACAGATTCTAGATTATGCACCACTCATGCGAGCTAAAAGAAAAACGAAACACGTCAGATGGACAAAGCCATTATTATTGGTGCAGTCTGCTGGCCCCATGACTTTTGCTAGAGCCTTATATTAACCCTTGATGTGCTTTATGTAACCAAAGAACAGGGCCCGGTTTCCCAAAATCATCTGAAGGCTAAGTTCATTGTTACTTACCTTCGTAGGTGGATTGTTAAATCTGAGCTGCTTCCCAAAACCATCGTTATTAACGTTCACTTGAAAACGTTCATGCCGATAACTTCAGAACAAAGTTGACTATGAATAAAGTTGCCAATCTCTTTGCAATTGATACAAACAAGCGATGTATAAAAAATATGCTTTAAATGAATACAGAGATGACTGCATTAAAATATAAGTACGCTATTGGCTTATGTTAATCATATTGAAATGCATTTCATGTTCAATCTAGTTCTATTTTGCTACTTGTAGGCTACCGTCTGTAATTTGTGTCAATATATTACATGATGGGCCTCCCGGGTGGCGCAGTGGTCTAGGGCACTGCATCGCAGTGCTAGCTGCGCCACCAGAGTCTCTGGGTTCGTGCCCAGGCTCTGTCGCAGCCGGCCGTGTCCCGGGAGGTCCGTGGGACGACGCACAATTGGCATAGCGTCGTCCGGGTTAGGGAGGGTTTGGCCGGCAGGGATATCCTTGTCTCATCGCGCTCCAGCGACTCCTGTGGCGGGCCGGGCGCAGTGCGCGCTAACCAAGGGGGCCAGGTACACGGTGTTTCCTCCGACACATTGGTGCGGCTGGCTTCCGGGTTGGAGGTGCGCTGTGTTAAGAAGCAGTGCGGCTTGGTTGGGTTGTGCTTCGGAGGACGCATGGCTTTCGACCTTCGTCTCTCCCGAGCCCGTACGGGAGTTGTAGCGATGAGACAAGATAGTAATTACTAGCGATTGGATACCACGAAAATTGGGGAGAAAATGGGAGAAAATGTAAAAATATATATATATATTACATGATATGTAGTCTAACGGGCGCAATGATGTGCCAAATCTGGGATTTAGTACATTATTATTGGGTAAGCATTAGAATAAGCTACCTCCAATATTTGCAGCTGTAGGTGGTAATACAGCTCTAGGACAGGGGTCAACTAGATTCAGCCACAGGCAGATTTTTTGTAAATGGCGTATGGTCGGGGGGGGGGGGGCGAAAAAATAATTACAAATAATTTGTGGACTGCAAATTGACCACAAGAAGCCCAAACGGATATAACATTTGACTAAAACCATAATTTCAAATTGTGTGGGAATACTTTGGAACAGATTTCCTAAATAAATGCATTTGCCGAAGAAAAAAAAAATCATTTTTTTTTTTTTTGGTGTTTTTAGTTATGTCCAATGGTGCAGCGGTCTAAGGCACTGCATCTCAGTGCCTAGGTGTCACTACAGACTCTGGTTTGATTCCAGGCTGTATCACAACTGGCCGTAATTGGGAGTCCCATAGGGCTGCGCACAATTGACCCAGTGTCGTCCGGGGTAGGCCGTCCATTGTAAATAAGAATTTGTTCTTAAACGACTTGCCTAGTTAAATTTTATTTTATTTTAAATGATCACCCGAAATAATGTTAAGGTAAGATTTGAATGGAGAAAGCTGATCCAAGAGCAGCACTCCCTTTTGATCCTGTCAGTATCGACACATGCGCCAACGACGCACTTAACACCATGCAGAGAGAACGGTCGTTTTGGGAAATGCATGTAACATCTTCGGCCGTTGTAGGAAAGATGCATCTTTAAAACACTCGTAAGCCTAAGTTCCAGTGTGTGGGCCTCAGAATATATTCATATGACCAGTTATAGGGTCTACATAACGTTTTGGTGGTCAGGATGATGAAGCATGTTTGCCAGGTCTAGAGACTGTTAGTTAGCCGCTAGTACCTGATACATCGCCGAGCGTTATGGTTTTGTTGCCCAACAACACTTAGACCTAACTCACTGTTTTATCAAATCCTTTGACGGCTGGTTTCGTTCTGAAACATTCTGACTAGGATTACATTGACTCTTAAGAAATTGGGCAAACTATCCAATGTTTAGCATGTCAGTAATAAAGCTTTTGCTTCTCTTATACCTTTCATCCCTCTATGCAGCCTGATTTTGTGGGCATCATCTGCAGGCGACTTTCCCCCAAAAAGATCATTGAGAAATGGGTTGATTTTGCAAGGTGAGTGGTGGTTCGTTACCTTTATATATTGTTGGTTTAGAATCTTGCTACTTCTGTATTAGACCACAGGTCACGCTCTGCCTTCTATTTGCCCCTATTTTTCTGTGTTAAACTGATAGAGCTCATGTACAGACTTGTCACAGGGCATGCCATTGTGGACTGTATATGGGCCTTTGTTCCACCTTATCCATTAACAATTGCATCAAAAGTAGCAAATACAACTAGTAAAAGCAGATTGATTACATTTTAGTAGGGGACTGAACAGCGTCAATTCGTCGGGCATGGACTCTATAAGGTGTCGAAAGCATGCCACAGGGATGCTGGCCCATGTTGACTCCAATGCTTCCCACAGTTGTCAAGTTGGGTGGTGGGTCATTCTTGATACACACGGGAAACTGTTGGGTGTGAAAAACCCAGCAACGTTGCAGTTCTTGACACAAACCAGTGTGCCTGGCACCTACTACCATACCCCATTCAAAAGGCACTTAAATCTTTTGTCTTGCCCATTCACCCTCTGAATGGCACACATACACAATCCATGTCAAGGCTTAAAAACTCTTCTTTAGCTCTTTAGACCCCAATAGAATGCTGCTGTAGATTACTGAGAATTTAAGAATAAGCTAATTTTGGCACACATTTCAAACAGACTGCTCAAAATCAATGAACAAATTACAAGTTAACTTAGTTTGAAAGAGCACAGTATTTTCTTTAATGTGACACCATGTTCATATCAATAGGAGTAACACTAATTTTGTCTTCCAATGTGTAAAGACACTACACTCAACAAAAAACCCGAAAGTATTTAAATTATAGTACATTTCAAAGTACCAAGTATAATATCTTATAAACAACAAATTATCCAAAATGTGACGAGGACAATATTCAGAAAGTATTTCAAAACTCACACAAATTAGTCTATTTGACAACGATTCTTTCTTCTGTAACAATGTAAAAACTATTCAGACTATTTCAAAATGTAGGTACTCAATAAGATTTAGTACAGACCAGGCCTGACACACAATGTAGAAATAATAGCCTACTTTAACGACAATTCTGTGAATGCAACAAGTATTTGGATAGAATATAAAAAAACATCTGTCCAGAGACAAGACTTGTAGTACAAATTCATATTTCACACTATCACTTTAGTGTTTGCATTTAGCCTACAACATGTCATGGAACTTCTGGAAGCACGGCCCCATCCTGCAAGTGGCACAGAACACGTAGCGCACCCAAAGGAGGTTTCTACACATCTCCCACTCTTTGCTGATACACCACACACACACTCTCTTGTGCCCATCAAACTTAACCTGCTTTCAAATGAGTTACAACTCGGTCCGCACACCCAGGTGTTACGCTCTTGGATCCCCTCTTCCTGCCACTGTAGCC
This sequence comes from Salvelinus alpinus, assembly GCF_045679555.1. Taxonomy (NCBI): domain Eukaryota; kingdom Metazoa; phylum Chordata; class Actinopteri; order Salmoniformes; family Salmonidae; genus Salvelinus; species Salvelinus alpinus. Next base: position 81,760,325 of record NC_092086.1, read on the forward strand.
ATATCACGACGCGACTGTTTGCAAACTGCATTTTGAATGCCTTCATGGACCAGCGCCTGCGGTTTCTAGGAGGGGTCCTTTGTGTGGGGGACACTGCAATGTACACATTTATGATGGCAATGTTGAGCATCCCCAAACACATTCTTCCACCATTTTCTGCCTGTGCATCCTACATAGTAATAGCTCTTCACTTGGTCAAGATGTTCAATCCTGCCCATTTTCTTGTTGTAATCCATTACAAGCTCTGTAACAGAAGGTCCCTACCACTTAAAAACAACTCCAAAGCCACTGTCACTTTAGGCCCAGGCTGTGTGCTACAAGGGTGAATGGTGGGACTTAGGGCAGACACACGCCATTGAAACATAGGCTCCCCTCTCGGGTATGCTCTCCCTCGTCCTCTGCCTCTCCCTCTGCTTCGTCCACTCCTTCCACTATTTTCTTCTCTCCTCGCTTCATCTCTATCCCTCCAATCCTCTAACTCCTATTCCTCTCTGCCTTTTGCTGCTGGGCCCTGACTCCACATCACTTTTTCACTTTCACTGACCCAGAGTAACAACAAATAGGATACCATTGTAGTCAGGAACATAATGTCTCTCTCGTCCTTCCTATCTTTTTCTCAACCATACACATACTATATTCCTAATAAATTGTGTGATAGTTACACCTACAATTCCTTTCTCGCTTTCTTTCCCTTTCTCTTCCTAAAAAAAAAAAGTATTGCCTGACACACTAACTACAGACTTCGCCAATGTTAGCTGATTAGTTACGAAGCTGGGACAGTTTCCAAATGAATTGCAGTGGTAGAAACAGGACAAAACAAGGAACTTGTTAGCTGGCTATGTAAACAAATATCCAACTCATGTGAGCTTCACTGCGCATGCATCTATACTGAACAGAAATATAAACGCAACATGTAAAGTGTTGATCACATGTTTCATGAGCTGAAATAAGAGCCCAGAAATGTTCCATATGCACAAAAAGCTTCTCACAAACTTTGTGCACAATTTTGTTTACACCCCTGTTAGTAAGCATTTTTCCTTTGCTAAAATAATCCATCCACCTGACAGGTGTGGCATATCAAGAAGCCGATTGAACAGCATGATCATTACACAGGTGCACCTTGTTCTGGGGACAACAAGGTCACTAAAATGTGCAGTTTTGTCACCACACAATGCCACAGATGTCTCAAGTTTTGATGGAGTGTGCAATTGACATATTGACTGCAGGAATGTCCACCAGAGCTGTTGCCAGAGAATTGAATGTTAATTTCTCTACCATAAGTCACCTCCAACATCGTTTTAGAGAATTTGGCAGCACGTCCAACCGACCTCACAAGCGCAGACCACGTTTAACCACGCCAACCCAGGAACTCCACATCCGGCTTCTTCACCTGCGGGATCATCTGAGACCAGACAGCTGATGAAACAGGAGTATTTCAGTCTTATAAAGCCCTTTTGTGGGGAAAAATTTATTTTGATTGGCTGGGCCTGGCTCCCAAGTGGGTGGGCCAATGCCCTCCCATGGCTGCGCCCCTGCCCAGTCATGTGAAATCCATAGATTAGAACCTCATATTTCAATTGACTGATTTCCTAATATGAACTTTAACTCAGTAAAATCGTTAATTGTTGCGTTTTATTTTTGTTCAGTATACTACCCTAACAGACAGCTATGCTGTCAAATAATAGGAAACGAGGCCATGTATAGCCGCACCTAGCAAACATGACATACCATAACCTAAGCCCAACAGATAAACAGAAATTACTCTAGCCTTCATTTCGGTGGCTAGTTAGCTGGATGTCTGTATGGCTAGCTAGTGAAAGTGACAGCTGAGGTTGTCTTCGTGAGCACTGCCCACATTTCTGGCGCAACAACTTTTCTTGCCTGACAGATTAGCTAGCTATAGCAAGCAGTTTGGGCCGTTTCCATATGAATTACATCGGTAGAAACAAAACAACCAACTAGTTAGCTGACTATATAGATAAACACTGCAACTTTTTCCATGAGCCAGAGGGCAATCATTCGAGCTCCACCGTTGATGTGCTCGCCTGTACCAACCAAATTATCATGACAGGATTTGCTAATCTGTGAGCTATTCCCTGAATTTCACAACATCAAACCTTGACAACCCCAAACATGTATCTGCTGTTTACTTATTTCACTCATCCTCAACATCGCTTTTCAAAGTGCAAGGACGTGTGCGAATCCGTATCACCAACCAACATGATAGTCTCTTTCACAGTGAAAAGTCATATCTGCTTCGGCGGTCATTTTTGTAATTTAGTTTTAAAACATTAACTCAAATGACCGCGCACCATTTCTGGTTGATGACAACAGCCACGTGAATACGAGAAAAGGTTGTTAGCAAGTTAATTTTGTGATATTGTTAGAAAAACAAGGCTGAACCTGGGTGCTATAGTATTTTAAACGAAGGCCGTTGACTGCCGCTATGGGTTCTAAATTATTTTAACCTTCTCCCTTTCCTCTACATTGATTTGAAGTGGATTTAACAAGTGGCATCAATAAGGAATCCGCTTTCACCAGGTCAGACAGTCATGGAAAGAGCAGGTTTCCCAACATTTTGTACACAGTGTATATATGGTGTAGTGCTGTGCAATTAACCGACATTTCGGCTATTTTTCGTTTAAGCTAATTGACAGACTTCGGTTCAATACATTTTTTTGTTGTTGCCCGAATCGCAGTTTCTCTAAAGATTAAATCGGATCAAGCCGAACTGTGCGATGTTTCCAACAGGCCAATATTCGATTTAGTTTAGTGCTGAAAACGTGGTAATTGTCCATTGCGTGCCCGCCTACTTGTCCAGTCTGTGTGGAACACACGGAGACTGAGAGAAGAGCGGCGATTGACGGGGATAAAAAGCAGTTGCGTCGGTATCTCCACCTGAAAATGCATGATCAAATGGATTTTATAGTTGGTATTCAGCCGTCAAAGGTATGCCTTATTTACTTTGAAGTACTACTAAAATTGTGATTTGTCAGATCGCATAGGCAGCAGCTCAATAGAGATGAGATGATTACTTGGAACGAAGTAAGTCATTTAAATAAAACAAATGTAGTATACGTAACTGAAATATTTTTGTCACTACCATCATGGGACGTTTGTTTCATTCTGTGTTACAGCATTCAACCCACAATGCAGTGCATTTTAATGTAAAACATTTATCGAAAACCATATTTTTTAAATTAAGAGGCAGATTCATTTATATTAAGCCCCACGATCAAGCCATGGTCAATAGATACTGTATAGTGGGGAAAGACGGCGACAAGCAGTTAAGATATAGGCTACCAGGCTTACTCCACTGGCTCTGTATTAAGTTCATAGTCATAACCACGGTTTTGTGTGGCACAATGCAACCTACACAAGATATAGCATATCCACTCACACAGGCAAGCACAAGCCTCTGTGCACTTGTAGTCCCAGTTCAGCCCCTCTAGGGATGTGCAGCTTTCTCTCTCTCTCTCTCTCTCTCTCTCTCTCTCTGCCTCTCTCTCTCTCTCTCTCTCTCTGCCTCTGCCTCTGCCTCTCTCTCTCTGCCTCTCTCTCTCTCTCTCTCTCTCTCTCTCCAGCTGATTGATGAGATGTTTTATTTAATCCATTTTAGAATAAGGCTGTAACGTGGAAAAAGTGAAGTGGTCTGAATACTTTACGAATGCACTGTATCTGTACACAATTATAAGTGTGTGTGTGCATGCTCCCTCATGTCTTCTGCAGGCGTCTGTGTGAGCACCAGTACGGTAACTCCCCGCGGGTGCGTATCAACGGCCATGTGGCGGCCCGCTTCCCCTTCATCCCTCTGCCCCTAGACTACATCCTGCCTGAGCTGCTGAAGAACGCTATGAGGTACCAGAACATTTCACTAATCATTTTAACTGACTTTCTGACAACTCACACACCCCTAAAACATCATACCTTTTCACTTTGACTAGGAAATCAGACTCCACGGTAGCCATTGTAAGACTATAGATAACTAAATCTCTAGTTAGAAAATCTATTTTCTTCAAAGTATTTAGCTGTGTGCTACTGCTCTTGGTGGTGAAATGTTGCCCTGGCACTTATGAGAGTATTGCTAAGCTGTGTGTGTTCAATAAGATAATAATCAGCCTTTCAGTCCAATGAGGAATAGAGGTGGTTCTGTTCTTGGAGCTCCGTCTCAGATGTCGCAATTAGCAGACAGACCATTCACTCTGACTCATGTTCCTCCTTCCTAGAAGGCAGTGTATTTAGGGTGTGTCATAATGTGTCATCTACCAGTGAGTCAGTGTTTTCGCTCCACCCTTGTGTAACCGATGTGAGACCTTTGTGGAGCGATGGGTAACGACGCTTTGTGGGTGACTGTTGTCGATGTGTGCAGAAGGTCCCTGGTTCGCGCCCGGATCGGGGCGAGGGGACGGAATAAAGTTAAACTGTTACATTGATGCTGTTGACCTGGATCACTGGTTGCTGTGGAAAAGGAGTAGGTCGAAAGGGGGGGTGAGTGTAACGGATGTGAAATGGCTAGCTAGTTAGCGGTGGTGCGCGCTAATAGCGTTTCAATCGGTGACGTCACTCGCTTTGAGACCTTGAAGCATCGTTACCCATCGCTCCACAAAAGCCGCGGCCCTTGCAGAGCAAGGGGAACCACTACTTCAAGGTCTCAGAGCAAGTGACGTCACCGATTTGAAAGGCTATTAGCGCGCACCACCGCTAACTAGCTAGCCATTTCACATCGGTTACACTTGTACTTGATTGATGACATAAGGTCACTCATTAGTAAGGAACTCCCCTCACCTGGTTGTCTAGGTCTTAATTGAAAGGACAAACCTGCAGACACTCGGCCCTACGTGGAATGAGTTTGACACCCCTGCTCTAAACAATCCTGCTGACAGATTCTGTCGGGTTACGTTGAAGGACTCCACAGGCTAATGTCGTCACTCCCTGCCCTTGACCTCCCCTCAACCTGTGTCCCCACAGGGCCACCATGGAAAGCCACCTCGACACACCTTACAACTTGCCTGATATCATAGTCACCATTGCTAACAACGACGTGGACTTTGTCATCAGGTGAGTGGGTGACCTTGATTATCTTTACCTCTATCTACTCAAGACTCCTTTAACAAGGTTAAAGAATTACGCAGTTGCTAGCTAATTTGTTCTGAGATATAAACGTTGAGTTATTTTACCTGAAATGCACAAGGTCCCCTACTCCAACAACTAATCCACACCTAAAACGGTCAACCGACTCGTTTCTAGTCATCTCTCCTCCCAGGCTTTTTCTTCTTTGGACTTTATATGGCGATTGGCATCTAACTTTCATAGGTGTATTACAACGACTGACCGACCTCAGTTCATATTTCAATCACCCATGTGGGTATAACCAAGGAGGAGATGGCACGTGGGTATCTGCTTCTATAAACCAATGAGGAGATGGGAGAGGCAGGACTTGCACCGTGTTCAGCGTCACAAATAGAACTGACTACTATTTTAGCGCTTGGCAACGCATACGCTCGTTGGCACACGCGTGCGGTGTGGGTGCAATGATTGAATAACATGTATGTGTACATTTATTTTGCAGCCAACGCAACACGGTCAACATGTTAGGAGTCCCAGACTCTGGGCTTAGCTGTTTGAATGGGAAACCTGACGCCTCAGGGTGAGTTCCTTTAAGCTGCAGGCTTATCATGCCCAGTGTGGTCGCCATGGGAACAGCAGTTCAGGACCACAGTGAACGCACCGTCAGCAGACTTAATCACATGCAGTATTTAAGAATAGTAAATCGATGTTGACACTGAACAAATGTACTGATGCTAAATTGTTTTACCAGCACAGATCAGTGTATTAAGTGCTTTTGTACTCCAGTCATTCCCAAATGCATTTACATAGTGCATTTGTAAAGTATTCAGACCCCTTGACTTTTTCCACATTTGTTTACGTTACAGCCGACACACCATACCCCATAATGACAAAGCAAAAACTGTTTTTTAGAAATGTTTGTCAATGTATACAAAATAAGAAATTGAAACATCACATTTACATAAGTATTCAGACCATTTACTCAGTACTTTGTTGAAGCACCTTTTGGCAGCGACTACAGCCTCGAGTCTTCTTGGATATGATGCTACAAGCTTGGCACACCTGTGTTTGGGGAGTTTCTCCCATTCTTCTCTGCAGATCCTCTAAAGCTCTGTCAGGTTGGATGGGGAGCGTCGCTGCACAGCTATTTTCAGGTCTCTCCAGAGATGTTCGATTGGGTTTAAGTCCGGGCTCTGGCTGGACCACACCAGGACATTCAGAGACTTGTCCAAAACTACTTCTGCATTGTCTTGGCTGTGTGCTTAGGGTCGCTGTCCTGTTGGAAGGTGAACCTTCGCCTCAGTCTGAGTTTCGGGGCGCTCAGGAGCAGGTTTTCATCAAGGATCGCTCTGTACTTTGCTCCGTTTATCTTTCCCTCGATCCTGACTAGTCTCCCAGTCCCTGCCGCTGAAAAACATGCCACCACCATGCTTCCCCGTAGGGATGGTGCCAGTTTTCCTCCAGACATGACACTTGGCATTCAGGCCAAAGAGTTCAATCTTGGTTTCATCAGACCAGAGAATTTTGTTTCTCAATGTCAGTCCTTTAGCCCCAGACCATTATTTCTCCTCCACCAAACTTTACAGTTGGCACTATGTATTGGGGCAGGTAGCGTTCTCCTGGCATCCGCCAAATCCAGATTCGTCCATGAAACTGCCAGATGGTGAAGCGTGATTCATCCCTCTAGAGAACGTGTTTCCACTGCTCCAGAGTCAAATGGCGGGGAGCTTTACACCACTCCAGCCACCGCTTGGCATTGCAAATTAAACCAATTTCATGAAGCTTCCAACGAACAGTTCCTTGTGCTGACATTGCTTCGAGGTAGTTTGGAACTCGGTAGTGAGTGTCGCTTCGGCGACAGAGAGTGCTCTGGAATCGGAGCAGATGGCCAGAGTCATTTTACGAACGCACCCTTAAATGGAAGCTACGAAACCGAAACAACTGGGATAAACTGAATTTGTCTAACTTGTTTGCAGGCAAGAGTGTACAAGGTGATATTGAATATGTCACTGTCACCTTGATTACACATTTTTTTTATCCTGCACCTGTGCACCTACATTGTAAACTTTTATTCATAGGCTTGGTTGTAGCAACCTCATGATGGGTATAGGGGAAAGTAGAGTATCATGTAGTAGCCTAAACGTATCACGGTTACATTGAACTGGGTGAATGGAATATGAATGACAGTCATCCAGTGTGCTGTATAGAAAATAAGGCCAAGCTCATAAATAGTCTTAAACATCTTAAATGTCATCGACCGCCACTGTTGGCCATATAGGGGAATAAGAAACCAAAGGATGATACCTTCATTTAACGAAGTAGTCTTGATGTGGGCTAGTGTTAGGTTTAAGTGACTTCAGTTTGCCAAGCACAGGGATGAAAATATTTGGATCGCCAGAAATGTAATCCTACAGCATATACTGTTAATCGTCTGCCTTCTCTTTCTTTGGTTTCAGTTGTCTTCATTCAAACAAATGTTCAGTATTGTACTGTGGCAGGTATTTTATTTTTAATACCAGCCCCCGTCCTGGCAGGAGGCATTTTGGTAGGCTGTCATTGTAAATAAGAATTTGTTCTTAACTGACTTGCCTTGTTAACATGAATACTATACCTTTTTAAATTTATCTTGTGTAACCCTGGGGTATCCTCCATGTTCGTCAGGATCTCAGACCGTGGTGGCGGCATCCCCCACAGCATCCTGGACAAGGTGACGGACTACCATTACAGCACAGCTGAAGAGAGCAACCAAGACCCTCGCATGAACAACCTTTTCAACACCTTGACCAACAGTGGGCCTCAGTCCGGCCCAATGCACGGGTGAGTTAGGCGGGCCTTATACAATTTCAGTTGGAAAACATTTGCACCAGTTCAGCTATAATGAATGTGAACAAGGTAATTGATACGTGTGATAATCCTGCTCATTGTGTCCTCCTGTCTGTTGATCCCCTTTCTACTACATCGGTTCTTAATCTCATAATGCAGGGTTGAATTGACTGCCAGTGTGCCATGGGGATGCCACGTAAAGTAGAAAAATATCACACACTTCCATTTCACTGAGTCGACTAGGTTTACTTTATCCTATGAATTATTGAGACTTGAAGGGGGATGGATATGGAAGTAAAAAAGGTTGTCTTAACTGTTCTTTTCCATTAAGTAGTCATGGAGATGAAACCTACGAAATATTTCATTTGTGCAAACATCTTATGACTGTGAGGATAATGTTTACGTCTGCATTTAGCAGCCCCAAATTATTTATACACATTTGCTTTCTTTGGAAGGCGGTCCTCGCATGTTGCAAAATAAATCTATCAATTTGTTAATGAGTGCCAGTTTACAAACCTCCATATTATTAACGAATGAGAAACTGTGTGCCCGTCAGATTTGGCTTTGGGCTGCCCACCTCCCGGGCGTATGCTGAGTACCTGGGCGGTTCCCTGTCCATCCAGTCCATGCAGGGCATCGGCACCGACGTCTACCTGCGCCTGCGCCACATCGACGGCAAGGGAGAAAGCTTCCGCGTCTAAGACCACTTGCAGGGAGCACAGATATATTTCCACCAAGGGGCTCAACCATTTCAGTGTAAGCCAGGGCTAGGCTGATATAGGTGACCAGTTGGCTCCTCACAAACTGGCCTCTTAAAGTTTCCTATTTTTGCCTCAACTTTAAATGGCTGCCCAGTTGGCACTTTCACCTCTTTTTGTTTTGCGTTTGTCTACGCTTTTCAGCGTTAAGGGTTTTTGAACTCTTGAGCGTACAGGTCATAAGCAGAGCGTGTTTAGTAGTGTTAGTTTGGTAGAAAGGAAACAAATCTGCCTTAAAGTTAATTTGGTCTGCCTTTAAGTTACTTGTGTTGCATAGCTTCTGCAAATATAAAAAGACTAAAGAACAGAAGAGGTCTCTTTACACACTCCAGTGGCTACTATCTGAGTTTGGATGACGCTACCCTTAAAAATGACTTCTCTTGAATTGACTGTGGTGGACACCACGGAGGATACTGCCAAAACACCAGTCAAAACACACTGCCAAAACAATGATTGTAATTCAATTTGAAGAAAACAAGCAGAAGGAACTGTTGAGTGAACTCTTGGTTCAGCGCCATTTTGTCAAGCTCTTAAGCAAGGTCATGAGCAGAGATGTTCAGTTGCCTTACTGTGTGCGATGCTGGTCCTTATGACGACACGCTAATGTAACTTGTTCAATTTCATCCTTGTAATGCAATTTCACACTCATACCACGTTAGTAAATCTAATAAAACATTTGCATAATACATTTGGGGGGGAGGTTGGAAATGCTCATCACTTGCTGTGTCATTATAATATCTGAACTAAGTTGTTTTTTGCTTTCAATACACTGGAAGAAGAAAGTGTTCAAAATGTCAATATTTCAGAGGTTGCTAACTTCCTTTTGTTTGGCTTGGTGTCGAAGGCATTTTTTACTGAACACATTCCGAGGAAGGGCAAGTTTTCAAACTTTTGAAACCGTATTTTCAGTATGGTGGACATTTTAAGGTGCATGATGAATTATCAGAATATAGAACTGCAGGTATGTGGTCTGGCCTGCTGGCATAAGCGTGCTGGGAATTTGCATGTAAATCCTTCAGTGTATACAAATCAGTGAGGCGCATTTGCAACGTTTCACCTCGATGAATATACCTCTGGTTATTAATAATGTTCTCTGTGATTTAAACGTTTTGGGATGGGGCTAGGTAGAGAAGAATTAGTATCTTTCTAGCATGAGAATTCCTGTCGGATAGACTGCAGTGACCTCATGAAGTATGTGCCCTGTCCAAATCTTCCCCCTGCTGGCAAAAGTGATGAAGTCTGATAAAAAAAACAGCATAATAGTTTGAGTTATGGCTTGTATACAGAACAAAAATATGAATGCAACGTGAAGTTTTGATTTCATGAGCTGAAATAAAATATTCCAAAGATTTTCCAAAAGCTTCTTTCAAATTTTGTGTACAAATTTGTTTACATCCCTGTTGGTGCGTATTTCTCCTTTCCCAAAAGAAACCAGCCAGTGTGGCATATTGAAAAGCATGATTATAACACAGGTGTGCCCTGTGCTATGCACAATAAAAGGCCACTCTAAAATGTGCAGTTTTGTCACACAACACAATGCCACAGATGTCTCAAGTTTTGAGGGAGTGTGCAATTGGCAAGCTGACTGCAGCAATGTCCACCAGAGCTGGTGCCAGAGAATTTAATGTTCATTTCTCTACCATAAGCTGCCTCCAATGTCATTTTAGATTATTTGGCAGTACATCCAACTGGCCTCACAACCACAGACCATGTGTTACCACGCCAGTCAAGGACCTCCACATCCGGCCTGTTCACCTGCAGGATCATCTGAGACCAGCCACCCGGACAGCTGATGAAACTGGAGTATTTCTGTCAGTAATTAAAGCCCTTTTGTGGGGGAAAAACATATTCTGATTCTATTTCAATTGACTGACTTTTGAACTGTAATTTAGTAAAAGCATTGAAATTGTTGGGTTTGATATTTTCAGTATATTAGCAGTAAAACAATTACATTTTATTGTTAGGTATGTCATAATTCCAAAAATAAACTAAGTAGACTCAAGTTGTATACCCCTATCTAGTTGTTTTATGAAAACATGGATTAACATGGTTTTATGGTCTTGAAAACACATGTTTAATTTCCTTCTCCTTTAATACATGTCCAAATGGAGTGGTGGTCTTACTTGCTTTTTGCACTGGCATGGATTACTCTTGGGCATTAAACAGTTTCATGGGTGGAATTGAATGTTTCACTTAATTTTTACCATACATACACTTTTGTGTGTGAGAAAGAGATGATTGGATTGAAAGTGGGACTGACAGGTTGAGTTATTTTACAGTGTAGTCATTTAGGTTGTGTTTAGGAAGGCAGCCCAAATCTGTTCTTTTTCACTAATTGGTCTTTTGTGACCAATCAGACCAGCTATGAAAAAAATCTGATTGGTCAAAAGACCAATTAGGAGAAAGAAATATCAGATTTGGGCTGACTAGGAGGATGTTTCCCAACCCTGGTCCTCAAGTACCTCCAACAGTACACATTTTTATTGTAACCCTGGACAAGCACACCTGATTCAACTAGTCAACTAATCATCAAGCCCTCAATGAGTTGAATGAGGTGTGTTTGTCCAGGGTTACAATGAAAATGTGTACTGTTGGAGGTACTCAAGGACCAGGGTTAGGAAACACTGGCCTAGTCAGCCTCCTGTCGAGAAAACCATTTGAATATAATCAAATTGGCGACAGACAGAGAACCAGAGCCATGCCACAGACTGAAGGTTGAGGCATACTGATTTATCAGAAACTTTAATCCAGAGCAATTTACAGATGTATTTGTCATTCATACATAGATGTAGAAAGGACATGTTAATGTGGATTCTTATTGTCGATTGTGTGAGGATCACAATTTAGGTTATTGAGGTGGTACAAATTATTTTGTATCAAGGTGAATTTCCCAACTCCTTTAAGTAATTGTGTTCATATGGCTCACTTTTGTGTTAGCCATCTCCTCTTGGAATGCAGTTTGATTAAACGTTTGCTACTCCATGTGCTTAAACTACGTCTCCTTTGTCTTGAGCCGACTTCGCTGTCGGCCAAAACGGGGCACCTGGCACATGCCCGGGACGTAGCCCGGTTACAAAACTAATGCAATCAACACTAACCCGCTTCACTCAGAGCATTGATGGTGCGTTTGTAACTAAGTGGGAGGTGGAAATGTACAAGTTAATACCAGTTGGATGCGTTCATGTGCTTTGAACTCATTGAGAAACGCTGATTGGCTAATGGCCAACAAGCTGAAAAACCATAAACTAAGAGTACAGCTATCATTCTTGTAAACAAATGATTGAGTTCAAAAACAATATTAATAGACTGCTTTCTATAAATGTTTTGTTACATTTTAACTGCCTAAAATACTGTTATCGAGGTAATCTCCTTAGTAGGTGACATCCGAGGGCCGCGTGTGGGATAAATTGGAGCTCAGGATGAAAGACAACTTTCCCACTAGTAATTACCAGTTGGAGAGCCATTCAAGTGGATTTTCATGTGGTAAATTCCCACTTGGTTATGAACACAGCATAATAGCACTTCCTTACATTAATTGCATTATAACGGTGACAAACGGTGCCCACAAACTGTTATGGCCTACATAAAGCTGTCCCAACAGCAGTCCCAACACCTTACCACTGCTACACCTGGCTATCAGCGGAGCCTCGCCTGGCAGCAAAACAGTTAATTCAGCTTAATTTACTGCCTTTTAAAAAAACATAGCTGATGTGGCTAACTTGCTTAAACAAAGGTGGTTTCTACTAACAATTGAGATGTACAACTATGGCATAAGGGGACAACGAGCGGATAAGACATTAATGAGTGAGCTAGGACGGACAGTCAACCATTTGTTCAGCACTTTGAAATGTACAGTGACAGAATTCAGAACAAGGGTCGCTCTTAGTATTCTCCCTGTACACCAATTCAGAACCGTAGGCTAATTAAAGGGGATATATAAGACAATGAAAGCTCTTACAATATTCGATGACTACATTTCTCTAAAACAGGCTATAGGCTACATGTGCACCACCAAGTCAGAACAGTAGGCTCAGTTATGAGGGGGAAAGGGACCAAATTATTAGGGTGAGTCACATTGGCTACTAACAGCTTACTACACAACATACACTTAGATTTACTACCCAAGGGGTGTGAATTTTTGATCTCTCCCTGTAGATTTTGCTTTGATGTAATGTCCCCATGAGTGACAGAATGCTGAGCCAATCACAGCGCAACTAGAGAACATTACCAACCCCTACACTCCATATTGTCCGCTGGCTGCCCCACCACCACAGAAAGCACTGAGCTAGGCTGAAACACCTGCATTTTGGAGCTCAAGAAAGCAAAAAAGAGACCATGTTTGAATGTGGCTTTATTAATGATAAAAAATATATATATATTTGTAAACTGATATGTGACATGTTATTCATGTCAAAATAACATGCAAAACATACAACAACAAAAAGACGGGTCACCACTGGTGAAATTTAAGGACGAGGGTGGATCACTGCGGTGAATCTGATAGCATTGACTAGAGATTTGGAGAGCAAAGTAGGAGAGTTTTTCTGCTAAAGTTCTTTGTGATGGAAGTTTGGTTGTGTATCAATGCTAAACAGTATGAGAAAGCGCTCAAATTCAAGCAGGTATGTAAACGTGTGGTTGATAATAGCATGCCGGATCAAACTGGATAGCAGTGGATGAAGGGAGTTATTACATGAGTTCCAGAAATTGTTAACATGAAAGAAATAAAGGACCATTTGAAGGGAGGCTCTCTTATTGAGGCAAAGTGCCTCCCAGGTAACACAAGATGGGAAGAAGGTGGATAGCTTGTCAGTGCTACTAAAGTTTGAGGATCTGGTACTGCCAGAAAAGGTTAGGATTGGGTATATGAGTTACTATGTGTGAGCATATGTTCCAAAACCATTGCATTGCTATAACTGTCAAAGGTTTGTGCAAAGGCAAAAAGAGATGTGCGAAGTGTAGGGGAGAACATGCATATGCCCAGCTGTGCCCTGGACACCACATGTGAATTATTTGCCCCCCCCCCCCCCATCTATCTTCAGAGTTCATACTGTTAGGTGACCTAAACTGGGACATGCTTAACACTCCTGCCGTCCTACAACCTAAGCTAGATGCCCTCAATCTCACACGAATGACCAAGGAACCTACCATGTACAACCCTAAATCTGTAACCATGGGCACCCTCTTAGATATCATCCGGACCAACTTGCCCTCTAAATACACCTCTGCTGTCTTCAACCTCATTCCCTGCGTGTGTAATGGGTCCGCGGTCAAACGACCACCCCTCATCACCGTCAAACGCTCCCTAAAACACTTTAGCGAGCAGGCCTTTCTAATCAACCTGGCCCGGGTATCCTGGAAGGATATTGACCTCATCCCATCAGTAGAGGATTCCTGGTTGCTCTTTTAAAGTGCTTTTCTCACATCTTAAATAAGCATGCCCCATTCAAAAAATTTGGAACTAAGAACAGATATAGCCCTTGGTTCACCACAGACTTGACTGCCCTTGACCAGCACCTGTGACCAGCCCTGTGATATGCAACAATATACTCAGTCAGTTAGGAAAGCAAAGGCTAGCTTTTTCAAACAGAAATTTGCATCCTGTAGCAGTATTTTCAAAAAGTTTTGAGGCACTATAAAGTCCATAGAGAATAAGAGCACCTCCTCCCAGCTGCCCACTGCACTGAGGATAGGAAACATTGTCACCACCGATAAATCTACGATAATCGATCATTTCAATAAGCACCCCCCCCCACGCTTCTCCTTCACCCAAATCCAGACAGCTGATGTTCTGAAAGAGCTGCAAAATCTGTATCCCTACAAATCAGCTGGGCTAGACAATCTGGACCCTCTCTTTCTAAAATGATCTCCCGAAATTGTTGCAACCCCTATTACTAGCCTATTCAATCTCTCTTTCGTATCGTCTGAGATCCCCAAAGATTGGAAAGCTGCCACGGTCAGCCCCCTCTGCAAAGGGGGAGACACTCTAGACCCAAACTGTTATAGACCTATATCCATCCTACCCTGCCTTTCTAAAATCTTCAAAACCCAAGTTAATAAACAGATCACCAACCATTTCGAATCCAACCATACCTTCTCCACTATGCAATCTGGTTTCCAAGCTGGTCATGGGTGTACCTCAACCTAGGTCTTAAATGATATCATAACCGCCATCGATAAAAGACAATACTGTGCAGCCGTCTTCATCAACCTGGCCAAGGCTTTCGACTCTGTCAATCACCACATTCTTATCAGCAGACTCAATAGCCTTGGCTTCTCAAATGACTGCCTCACCTGGTTCACCAACTACTTCTCAGATATACACTTCCTTTGGCCGCCTTTCCTTCCAGTTCTCTGTGGTCAATGACTGGAACAAATTGCAAAATTCTCTGAAGCTGGAGTCTTATTGCTCCCTTTCTAACTTTAAGCATCAGCTGTCAGAGCAGCTTACCGATCACTGTTCCTTTTACACAAAGATTAACAAAATACAGATCATAGTGTAGCAGGCAGTGAACTATTTTATGATCAGTTCAGCAAGGAATCAAGTATTGGTTTATTGTCATAATGATGTTGATCCTTCAATGGAATGCCAGAAGTTTGATGGCTAATGGGCAAGAGTTCAAACAGATAAAAAAAAAAAAAGAGTTCAATCAGTTTCTTGATGTGTATGTCTCCAATAGACATGGTTTAACCCTACTCTAGCTTTTGTAATAGAAGGGTATGTTGCAGTCTGTAGAGATAGAGGGGGGACTAGAGAGGCTAGAGTTGATGGCCCTTGGGAATTTAGTAGGTCAAGATAGGAGATGGGTAATGTGGTGTGGGGATTTTAATGCTCATAGTACGCTCTGGGGAGGGTTATGGACTGATGTAAATGGACATGTGTTGGAAGAACTACTTGATGAGAAAGGGCTTGTGAGTCTTAATGATGGCCGGAGAACCAGGATTGACCCAATAACTGGAAATGAATCTGCTCTGGATCTTACTCTGATCTCAAGTTCAATGGCAGGCAGATGTAGTTGGGAGGTATTGGAGGAATCTACAGAGGGTAGTGATCACTATCCTATCATGTGTACTGTTGGAATGAGGGTGGAAGTTTCAGTAGGAAATGGATTGTGGAGATGGATATTTGGGAAAGCAGAGTGGGGTCAGTTTCGAGAGTTGAGTGAACAGGAGCTGTCTCAGGTCGATCTCAATTCAGATATAGGAACAGTGAATGATGGAGTAGAGGAGCATTAGTAGGGGCCACAAGGCAGGGGAGAAAGAGTCAACGCAGTTCCCTGGTGGACTGAGGAGTGTAGAGAAGCTGTGAAGTGTAGGAACAGCGCTTTCAGAATGTTGAAAAGGTCCCATAATTACCAGCACCTGATTCAGTATAAACAAGCACACGCAGTATTAAGGAGGATCATTAGAACAGCTAAGAGGGAGTATTGGCACCGGTTCTGTGGAAACATAGGCAGGATCACTCCTGTGGGAGAAGTATGGGGGATTATTAAGAGGATGAGTGGGGTCAGACGAGATTGGGATTTCTCCGTGCTGAAAAGTGGGGAAATTGTTGCAGTGAGAGATACTGAGAAGGCAGACATGTTAGCCCAGGCATTTGTGAAGGTGCACAGCTCAAATAACCTGACCGAAGAGGGGCAACGTGGGAGAGAGAGGGTCAGAGGAGAACAGCCGGGGGTCGTGGATCAGAGAAAGATGGTCGGGGATACATTGAATGGCCCTTTTACGTTGGCTGAGATGAAGAGAGCATTAGCTAAAGCTGGGGTAGCATATCCTCGGGAAGGATGAGATGTGTTACATCATGATGGCTCATCTCAGTGACACTGCAATGGGGAAAGTATTGGGCCTTTACAATAAGGTGTGGCAGGAACTGCCTGGAAGTTGGAAGCAGGCTATAGTTGTGCCAATACGGAAACCAGGGAAAGACCCTACTAGTCCTTCAAGCTTTAGTCTGATAGCGTTGACATCTCATGTATGTAAATTTATGGAAAGGATGATAACGGAAAGGCTGACTTACTTTCTGGAGAGTAGAGGACTAATTAAAATGAAGGACTCATTGCACTATCAACGCTGCAGGAGTTGTAATACTTCACCCTGTTCCGGGGTGAACAGGGCGAAGTACAGGTTGTTCTGAAATCTCAAATAATCTGACTTGTATTGAAACTGTGTGATTTTAAATGCAGAAAAGATTTGACATTTTTACATCTTAACGTTCGTAGTTTACTACCTAAAATGGATCATGTCAAGATCTGGGCCACAAATAATCTTCTTTGTGTCTCTGTTAAAGGCTACCTCCAGTCATAAACAATTTGACTTTTTGGGAGAGATGCTGTTAAAGTTAAGACAACAGCTAACCATGACATATTGGGTCAACCTACAAGGACATAAGGTTACACATCCTACGAAAAAGGTGCTCCTAGAGTGCTGGGAACATGACATCTGAATACAAGTTTCGGGTGGATAGGCATTGGCATGGTGAGGGAGATGGGGTTGTTTGGGATGGAGTTTAGTCCCTCTGTGGTTCTTCCTGCTATCCCACCTTGGTTGCTCCCTCAGCCAGTGATAGATCTAGGGTTGCTTGAGAGGGTAAGAACTGTTGAGGAAGGAGTAGATTCAGTTGTAAGTGAACATTTAAGAACACAATACAATGCTTTCTTGACTATGGCTGCGGTCCAAACACTTAAGACACACCCTATAACCCTCAGCCCTCAAATTAAGTGGACACTTCTGATGACGTATCATGACGTCTGACGAGTATACACTTGCAGAGGAAGGAATGATTTTTTAAATTGACCACCCTTGGCCGGAAATTCGTCACTCGTTCATCCCGCGATGATTGTGTTTTCAGCCACTGGTAACTTGTGGGTGCTTTATATGCGTTACAGTTAATTATGAGTGCATGTCTACTTATTAAATACACTGCTCCAAAAAATAAAGGGAACACTAAAATAACACATCCTAGATCTGAATGAATGAAATATTCTTATTAAATACTTTTTTCTTTTCATAGTTGAATGTGCTGACAACAAAATCACACAAAAATGATCAATGGAAATCAAATTTATCAACCCATTATAAGGGATTTGCGTCAATTCAAATCTGGTATCAGGACAAAATGTGATTCAGAGTCACCGAATATAGTTTAAGTATTTTTATTAAACTCAAGCGATAAATGGTAAATGCAATTTTCGTATATACGGGTTCACTGCACCACCCCGCAGGGTAGAACAGGGAACTGGCAGGATGTAAGTAAACAGCTGTTCTTATACTGTGACAGACTAGTTCCAACCCGTCTGTTGGCCTATCACAGTAGAGGCTGAGCGTGGTTTAAACTCTGCTCAGCCTATCGCCGGCGCTCAGGCTAGTCCTAGCCTCTTTGCGCTCTTTGGTGTCCCGGCGCTGTTGCTGTGTAGATTACGCTACCTCACCCCAGAGACTGAGGTCAGACAGCTCTGCAACATTGTCTGCGCTATTTGCACCTGTATACAAAAGCACACTGTTCTCGCTCAAGGCTAACCACAGCTTCCCAGCACACTTATCTGGGGCTAACTGTTACTTCCAGCACACACACACAGACACCCAGGCGCCCAGGCCAACAGTTGCTAATATTCAATCACATGTGATATAGCATTGGGTTATAGTGCAATAAACACAAATCCTAACACCATGGAGGTCTGGATTTGGAGTCACACTCAAAATGAAAGTGGAAAACCACACTACAGGCTGATCCAACTTTGATGTAATGTCCTTAAAACAAGTCAAAATGAGGCTCAGTAGTGTGTGTGGCCTCCACGTGCCTGTATGACCTCCCTACAACGCCTGGGCATGCTCCTGATGAGGTGGCGGATGGTCTCCTGAGGGATCTCCCCCCAGACCTGGACTAAAGCATCCGCCAACTCCTGGACAGTCTGTGGTGCAACGTGGCGTTGGTGGATGGAGCGAGACATGAAGGCCCAGATGTGCTCAATTGGATTCAGGTCTGGGGAATGGGCGGGCCAGTCCATAGCATCAATGCCTTCCTCTTGCAGGAACTGCTGACACACTCCAGCCACATGAGGTCTAGCATTGTCTTGCATTAGGAGGAACCCAGGACCAACCGCACCAGCATATGGTCTCACAGGGGGTCTGAGGATCTCATCTCGGTACCTAATGGCAGTCAGGCTACCTCTGGCGAGCACATGGAGGGCTGTGCGGCCCCGCAAAGAAATGCCACCCCACACCATGACTGACCCACCGCCAAACCGGTCATGCTGGAGGATGTTGCAGGCAGCAGAACGTTCTCCACGGCGTCTCCAGACTCTGTCACGTCTGTCACGTGCTCAGTGTGAACCTGCTTTCACCTGTGAAGAGCACAGGGCGCCAGTGGCGAATTTGCCAATCTTGGTGTTCTCTGGCAAATGACAAACGTCCTGCACGGTGTTGGGCTGTAAGCACAACTCCCACCTGTGGACGTCGGGCCCTCATACCACCCTCATGGAGTCTGTTTCTGACCGTTTGAGCAGACACATGCACATTTGTGGCCTGCAGGAGGTCATTTTGCAGGGCTCTGGCAGTGCTCCTCCTGCTCCTCCTTGCACAAAGGCGGAGGTAGCGGTCCTGCTGCTGGGTTGTTGCCCTCCTACGGCCTCCTCCACGTCTCCTGATGTACTGGCCTGTCTCCTGGTAGCGCCTCCATGCTTTGGACACTACGCTGACAGACACAGCAAACCTTCTTGCCACAGCTCGCATTGATGTGCCATCCTGGATGAGCTGCACTACCTGAGCCACTTGTGTGGGTTGTAGACTCCGTCTCATGCTACCACTAGAGTGAAAGCACCGCCAGCATTCAAAAGTGACCAAAACATCAGCCAGGAAGCATAGGAACTGAGAAGTGGTCTGTGGTCACCACCTGCAGAACCACTCCTTTATTGGGGGTGTCTTGCTAATTGCCTATAATTTCCACCTGTTGTCTATTCCATTTGCACAACAGCATGTGAAATTTATTAAGGTGGCAGTGACAAAAAGAGCAATGGATCATTTATGTTTACACAATGGAGGTGATGGCCATACTCTTGGCTGCAGAGTGGGTGGGGGTGGTGAGCCAGACAAGGCAGTCACCTGCTCTGACTCCTGTGCAGCACTGATGAGCTGCAATTAATGTCTCGGAGCAGACAGAATGTATTTATTGTTTGAGGTTTTACAGTGCTTTTATAGGGTGAGACAGATGTGGGTATTTGTGATGTTCCTCTGTGCACCAGCTCATGTGGGAGTAGAGGGGAATGAGGAGGTGGATGTTATCGTCAAGCAGGCTCTTAAACATCCTAATGTTGAGATGGAATTGTCAATCAGTAAAGTAGAAGCCTTACCGGTTGATTAAAAAGGGGTTAAAAACAAATTAGAAGAGTTGTGGATGAGGAGGGAAAGGGAAGACGCCTTTATAAGATTCAGGAAAAGGTGGGGGCAGGGAGGTCATCAGGCCGAGAGAGAAGGGATGAAAGGGTAATCACAAGGCTGAGACTGAGACACACAAGGCTCAATCGTACATTGACATTGGTGGGGAAACATCCAACTGGGAGGTGTGATCATTGTCAGCAGGAAATGGAGACAGAACGTGTTCCACTATTTCAGTGCCAGAAATATGAAAGGGAGCGATTGTTATTAGATTTGAGGAGTAATGGGGTTGAAGAGCCAAGATTAAGTGTACTGCTGCTGAAATCTTCAAAGGGATGTAAGATTTAATTATGTATTTCGTTTCCGTGGGGAGACGAGAATATTGTGTAGGATTTTTTAGAACTTCCCTGTCTCTGGTCCACCCTCCAATACAGTTGGTGGCGGTAATGCACCTTAGTTGGTTGCCACCCGCCATAAAACATCCACAGAGGAAGTTTTCGTACTCTGCCCTGGATCACGTGACCAGAATGCTCCGGACTAAAATAACAGTGAGGGCGAAGGAAAGATTGTAGTCAAGTCTCTCACAGCAAGTATTTTAATCACCCTCTCATTCATCGAAGTTAGCTTAGGTTTGTGGATGAATTAATAGGTCAAAGGACGTCTTGGCAAAAAGGTAAAACTATATCAAGAATCGTGTAGCAGCCTACTGAGCTTGTCAATAACTTAGCCAACGCGATGCTAGCAAGTCACATCGTCAATATTATATGAGTAACGTTAGCCGTACTAGCAACACCTCGGAGCAGTTGGACGCTGGAATGACTGAAATAAATATTTTATTATGACATGGCTAGCTAGGTTGCACCTGTTATTTTCCCTGGTGGTTTGTTTGCTAGTTAGTTGATATTCCACGCACTGTTGATTCTAGCCAGAGAGCAAGGTTGAAGCTGTCTAGAAAGCAATAAAAGTTGGCTAGCGTGAGCGCGAAATTAATTTGGTGGGTGCTTAGCTGTAGATATTAACCCACTGGTTCTCAGTTATAAGCACCGCTTACTGGTGGAACCATGTGAACTACAATCCCGACGCTCTGCTTTAACGTTTAGAAACGTCAATCATCGCGTTTGATATGGTTTTCAAAACATAAGTTCCATATCTTTCATATCGGCGAGAAAACATCTTTCAAATAAAATATATATACTTACTGTAGCAGATTTGCACAGATCCATACATCTGTGTGCCTCCAGCCAACGAACTACACTTCCTTCCCAGGTACGTTTACACACAGGTGTTCGAGCAAGCTAATTGGCACAGGTGGTCGTCTGTCTTCGTAAACAAGTGCAGTAACATGGAAATATGTCTGTGTGGGAACAATACCCGTCATACAGGCTTCAGGAATATCATGCACAAAATGAAATTGTTCAGCTACAAATAATTTGGCCAAGTTGTAAATGATTTACCTACCTACTAGACATCATGGTCGTATCAGGTTGAACTTTCCTGACAAGGATGTAGCCATATGACTAAAAAGAGAAGACGTTTTACAATAAGTTGTCTAAATCTCTAGTATATGTGTCAAACACAAGTTAAATTCTTAGCCAAAATTGACAAGGATGTAAACCTGGCACTTTTTTGTTGTTGCTGCAGCTGGCATTAAGGCACAACCCATACTTTCAATCACTCACTGCTCAAGATTTTGTGTAGCTGGCAATAGCCATGCTTTTTTGGGCTTAACTATAGACGGGTGATGCAAACCAGTCATAAAACAATGGAATCCCAGCAAAGTGAGCAGTCTAGTTTTGGATACGTCTCAAGAATTCAGCCATAGTGTCTCAAATGTGTTGGACCACACTGTAAAATTGGCACACCGACAAACATTAACTCTAAATGTATTTTATTTTATTTCCTTTTATTAATGTTGCCATCCTTCCTTGTCTGCTAGTTGCCATGAGCAGTGAGCTGAACGTGCCCATGGGCTCCCCGGCCCCGGGGGGCTCAGAGCAGATGCCGGAGGGTGGAGGGATGGACTACAGGGACTGGGTGCGCCGCAGCTACCTGGAGCTGGTCACCTCCAATCACCACTCTGTACAGGCCCTGTCTTGGAGGAAGCTCTACCTGAGCCGGGCCAAGCTGAAAGCCTCCAGCCGCACCTCTGCCCTGCTCTCAGGCTTTGCTATGGTGAGTTACCCCACTATTTTGCAGGGATAATGATCCCTTCAAAGTTGTTTTCAAGATTAATTTCCCTGGCAGCCTGTACGTTGTATCACTAGAGACTGAGACATTTTTCAGATAAACCTCTTGAGGGAAAAAAGCACACTCACTCACTCCCAGGCTGCTATTAATAGCATGTGAACCAATCTGAAAAGTAGGCAGTTTTGACATTTATGCTAGTAGCTATCCCGCTCACTGTGGTGGTGGACTGTGATAATGATAATGATGATGGTGATGTTGTTGTGCCATGCTAGGTGGCCATGGTGGAGGTCCAGCTGGAGATGCAGTACAACTACCCGCGCATGCTCCTCATCGCCTTTAGTGTGTGCACCACGGTGCTGGTGGCTGTACACTTATTTGCGTTGCTCATCAGCACCTGCATCCTGCCGCACGTGGAGGCGGTCAGCAACATCCACAACCTCAACTCGGTCAGTGAGTCACCTCACGAGCGCATGCACCACTACATTGAGCTGGCCTGGGGCTTCTCCACCGCCCTGGGCATCCTGCTCTTCCTGGCCGAGGTGGTGCTGCTCTGCTGGATCAAGTTCCTGCCCGTGGACTCTGGTGCTGCCAACCAGGTGGCTGTGGCGGCCGCCGAACTGGCACTATCTAAGGTGAACTGTAGTGGCCCCGCCGTGCCGTCCGCCGCTCCGCCAGGGCACAGCGGCTGGCAGGCGGCCTTGGCTTCCACCATTATCATGGTGCCGGTGGGGGTGATCTTTGTGGTATTCACCATCCACTTCTACCGCTCTCTGGTGAGCCACAAGACAGAGCGCCACCACCAGGAGATCGAGGAACTGCACAAGATTAAGGTGCAGCTGGATGGGTGCGAGAGAGGCCTACAGGCAGTGTGAGCTCTTTAGCTCCTCTTTCTGCTCTTCTGTCCACTCTCAATGGCATTGAGAAGCACCAAAATTCCACTGAATAAGTGGGAGGATTAAGGATTTCTCCCACGCTACTAATTTATTGAGGTCAAAGGTTAGCGTATGTTTGTTTTGGAAAATAGTGTCTTGTCTCTGAGAGAAGTAGGATCTGATGTATTGAGGTAAATTAAAATAGGACTTCTATTCTAATATCTTGAGGGTTATTTTGTTAGTTGTTCATTTGTGCCATCTCTCCACAATTCATAAAGGAAGTGGAGAAAATCAAAATAAGATGTCAAACTTTACTGCGTGCTTGTTCTCACAAGGCAGTGTTATTGTGGTCATGCCAGGCTATGATTTACACCGATCATGGCAGTAAGCAGACACAGAAGCGGGTGGAAACAACAGTTAATTTACTTTTTGAAGTTGTTCATGTTGCGCCAAACAGTGTAATGTTTCTCAGTAGGTGACAGGAATAGGAGCACACACAAATGCTGTGTGTAGACATGCTTTGGGGGGTATGTTCATTTGATATGCATTATAATCCATATTTTATATAGAACTCCCTCCCAAGCCTATAAACTGTCCTTTAGTTCATAGGCTACTCTGTGGTGTCAAAGATAGTGAATAGCTACGGTGCTTCGACGTTAAGACTTGTAATCTCCTCATATTAGTGAAGGACTGCTTATTTATTTTAAGTTACTGTTAATTATTGTTAAAATAAGAGATACTACCTGCTCACACAGCAAATTAATATTGAAGTTACAATGTATATGCTCACCAAAGTATAGTTTAGTGAACTTGCATTGGCTTATATAACAAAACAGTATAAACGTTGACAAATAATAGAATGACTACATGAAATTCATATCCACTGTTATGCATTATATTTCTTTATGACATTGGCACAAAACATGTTTTATGTGCCAAAAATGGCAAGGAAATTGCTCCTGTTCTATTCAAAACAACACTGACATGTTAATACTTGTCTGAACATGTTTACAATAGTATTATTGCAGCAGAGAGGGTGCTTACTGTATGATAAAGTAACCAGTGTCAAATGTCATTAGCACCATTACTATTTATGTAAGTGTGTCGGCTATGATTAAAATGAAGAGGGTTACTGAATATATCACTGATGCAATGAACCAGGCACGATGATCATAACTCAATGCTTATTGAATACTTTAATTCTTAACGCTTTATTGGTGGGTTTGAGTGGTGAGCTATGAATGAGGAATGTAAATACAGTCAATGGTGCCAGTTCTCTTGAATAAATATTTTTTTCTCGGCTTAAAAAAAAAGAAGTTAACATTCCAAACAAAGATTTTTCTGACCAAGAATCTCCTTTCAATGTGATGGAAAAAGACAAAAGTGCACTTGTAGTTTAGTTTGAAAGTTAGTGTTAATCCTAGAATGTCACATTGTTTTCTTCAGGTCATACTTAATTGTTGTAAATGTCCCCTCTGAAAAAAGTTTATTTGACCAAACAAAAGGATTGTATGTTGATGGGAAAACAATGCTGTCAATTTGTTAAAACCTGACTTATTTTGGATATAACAACACATGGGGTATTGTGGTACATTTACTGCTTTCTGTGCATAATGTAGTCTATTAAAGGTTCTGTGGAATAGCATGTCTTTTCAAATCTTGTTAATGAATGTTAAATAAAGACTCATCTTATTTTGTTATTTCCATGCCCTACTCTGCGTACTCCTGTCTATATTTTATGAGCTGATTATATCTTGTGAAGACCTAGGTCGTGTTTCCCTGCTAAGACATTGCATGCATCAACCAATGGTTCCGTGACACGTCATCGACAGTGCCATTGGGCGCCAGATTGCAATAACATTTGGTTAGCTTATACGTAAAATACCTATCCGGCATTGTAAGAGCTGACGCACGTCAGCAACGTCTGAGCAGAGGAACACAACCATAGTATACCAGAGATATACAGATGATCCCATTCCCAGATCCTTCAAGTTAAGGCAGGCCGTGCCCCATCTAATTTGGCAATCTGCCCTTACATAAAATAATGTTTCTGATTAGCTGCGAACATTCCACCTTGTTTATTCCAGAATTACTGATAATGCTCCAGACGGCTTGGATGTATTAATGAGAATCAGACTATTTTATTGTCTGGCTTCTCTCTGTAATGTGCATCAATTGAAAAGCATATCCTTCCACGTCTCAAGAGGGCCAGATGGTACACACCTGCGATATATAGAAACAGCCAAATTGCTATTCTGATGATGCGCTACACAAAATATGCTACCATAGTGATTGTGGTTGTCCAATCCTGGCCCTGGTTTGTTCAATTACACAACATTTACAGCTGTGTAATCATTACACTAATTTGACATGTAATTATTGTCCCAAGTGATAGCCAATAGAACACCCCAAGCAGACACTATCCAATCAAGTTAGTTTACTTAAAAGGATGGCTCACGCATTACAGGAGGGAAAAGGCACCAAACCACTACATCGTCTAGTTTATTACAATGCCTCTGATTAAGTCTTAGATACGTCGAAGAGGATGAGACTAAACGGGTATGTAATTTTTTATTTTATTTTTTTGATCACGCTACCAGTAGTTCTTACTTTAATGGCCAAATGGTTAGACGATAATCTTGTAAAACTTGTCTAGAAACTGGTTTGGTTTCTTTTGGAGTGCTGTCTAAGTTCCTGGTTTTTAACCTAATGAGTACAAACAAAATGGCATATAGTATGGTGTTCTGACACTTGCAGCTATGATGATATGAAACATTTCCTGACTTGGTATTGACACTCAAGGGTGTTGTTGACCAATGTGTGATTGATTTTAATCTTCTCTCTGAGCTGTTATATCAAAATGAACTGTTTGACTTCCTGCAAATACCCAAATGTTTGTAATAGCTAGTTTAATCACATCCTGTTGAGATACTGACTTGTTTTCTATTTATTCAAATCACCGGGGGCTATTCAGGACTTGGAACCAGTTCACCAGTAACTTGGCAACTGACGGTATGTAGCCCATAAACTGGATCCTTAGGTTCTTTTCACACTGGTAGCCTTTTTCATTTCTCACTTATTGGTCTTTCTGAAAAATAACTTATTGGTCAAAAGGCCAGTAAGTCAGGAAAAATATCATGATTGGGCTACCTGTGTAAACGCAGCCTAATTTTCCCTGATGTCACTGGCCAATGGCCATGTATGCTTAATTTCAAACTGAAAATATTCCCATTAGGTTTTGGTGGCAAGCTATGAGGTGAAGCATTTCCTGACTGTATTGTCACTGACCAAGGTGGGATTGGTTGTAAACCTTCTCTCTGAGCTATTCAGTCTAAATGCCCTCTGAATGCATCCTCTCCACTAATGTGGGGTGAGACTGGTGGTCCATCTAATAATTTAATTTCTACTGTGTGGCTTTGATGGGTTGAACCCCCAACAATGCAAAGTACTTTGAGACCTTTTGAAAAACAGTTTGTGCTCTGCAAGGGTTCTTTGGTTGATGCAAATCTTTTTTGTCATTGGTGGCTCCTATTTGCGTAGATATGATTAACTTGCAGGAAATGGTCAACTTAACTGGTTGGACATTTGGAATGAATGGTTATCTAGCGTTGAACTGCTTTAATATGTGGTTCTTTTTCAGAAGTGGTTGAAGAGGTGCTTGATCATCTGTCAAGGTGCATCATTCTTAAGGAGATGTCCTTTGACTCTAAACAGTGGGCCGGACTCCAGCAAGATGAGTGAACTTTTTAGTTGATGTCATTTTAATTATGGGGCTGGATGGGAGGCCCCCTTATCATATTAGCTGAACTCTCCAGCCAGACCGCAATGGATCACATTCACATACATCTGCATGGAGGTTGTGACCTGTTTCTAAATATAATACATTGCAGAGACTTCAATGAAAAGTACTTGTTTGTCCACTTAGATTAGAATTTGTACTAATATATCATGAATTAGTATTTTATTCATCAACTGTTTCATGTAAGCAGGACAAGCTTGATGGGGTTAACTGTCCCAGTCTTAACATTTTCTTCCTGGGCTAACAGTGGAGTTCTTTATTAATATGATTCCATCTAGATGTAGCTCTAAAGGAGTTAAATACCAACTCTTAACAGCCTTGTTCTTTTGACAATTTTCAGATGCCTTTGTTGTTTACTGAAGGAATCCACTGGGGCCTTGCAGGCTTCAAATAGCTTTTGGCCTTTGGAGAAGATCATGTTAAAGAAGCTCTGACGAAGGCCTTGAAGCAGATTCTTAATAAAAAGCAGTGATACTAACGACAGCAGTCAGCGGTTTTCTTTTTCATGTTGTTCAATTGGTAACATGCAACAAGGATGGCTCAAATCGGTAAGTGCCTTTTGAATTTTGGGAAAGATCATGTTCAAATTCATTGGATGGATCACATCTCAATCTAAATTTAAGGGAGTATATTGCATTGGAAGCCTACTTTGAAGAATACCTCTTGTCATGTAATAAACTGGACTTGTTTAAAACAGACATTACTGCATTGAAGAGGAACTGCCCCCTAAAAATCCAACTAATCCTTTTGAAAATGGCCTGTGGCATCAAACATTTTATTCTAGTGTCAAAATTGACTTAACCAAAGTAATACCACTTATCATAAACTTGACACCTCTGTCACAAGAGGTAAAGTTAGGGTTTGGATTACATTTGTCAAATCATGCCCCCTTTGACAGACTCGCTGTGCAAATTGCCCATGTCACTTAGCTATGAGAAACTAGCCACAATAAGGATTACCGATGGTGACCTATACAGTTGGTTGTAAAAATAAAAGTACCTCATTGAAAGTGCAAATGGGAATGTGCCATATTTGAACTAGATGATGCAAAACAAGTTTGGACTGTTACACATTCAAGAACATGCTAATTTGACAAAGTAAAAATCTCATCTCAATGGATATATTAGACTTCAGAATTGCATTGGGGGCATACTTTTCACTGTACAGCCTTACTAATGGATTGTGGATGAATGAAATGGGCTATCAGTCTACTCGGTGACACCCACAGCTATAGAATTTAAACTAGTCAGTGGAGGCTCCTCAGGAAGGGGTTGACCATCCTCAGTGAAAAATCATAAGTTACCCTTAACTTCCCAAATAAGTTTTCTATCCCATTATATGCATATCCTAGCTTCTTGGCCTGAGTAGCAGGCAGTTTACTTTGGGCACCTCAGTCATCCAAACTTCCGAATACTGCCCCCATTCACAAAAAGTTGAACTATACTATAATCACGTGTCACCAAATAATTGTTAAACACTTGCAAAGGTCTACAGTAGGCTCAACATCACTCTGTAGGGTAGTACCATGGTATAGTCGGAGGACAGCTAGCTTCCATCCTCTGGGTACGTTGACTTAAATACAAACCGTAGAAGGCTGGTTCTCACCCCCTTCCATGGACACATAGTAATTATGACAACTTCCGGAGGACGTCCTCCAACCGATCAGAGCGCTTGCAGCATGAACTGACATGTCCAACCAGTCAAAGGAGCAAATGTTTATTCTCTGATCAAGTCTGAGCGCTCTGGAGCAGGTCTTCAAGGATCGCTCTGTTAATCTTTCCCTTGATCCTGAGTAGTCTCCCAGTCCCTGCCCCTGAAAAACATCCCACAGCATGATGCTGCCACCACCATGCTTCACCGTAGGGATGATGCCAGGTTTCCTCCAGACATGACGCTTGGTATTCAGGCCAAAGAGTTCAATCTTGGTTTCATCAGACCAGAGAATCTGAGTGGTCAGAGTCCTTTAGGTGAATGACAGCACACTTGGAGTTTGACATGTGGCTTCCGTCTGGCCACTCTACCACAAAGGCCTAATTCTTGGAGTGCTGCAGAAATGGTTGTCCTTCTGGAAGGTTCTCCCAGCTCCAGAGGAGCTCTGTCAGTGACCATCGGGTACTTGGTCATCTCCCTTACCAAGGCCCTTCTCCCCCGATTTTGTTTGGCCAGGCAGTTTGGCCAGGCAGCCTGCTCTAGGAGTCTTGGTGGTTACAAACGTCTTCCATTTAAGAATGATGGAGGCCACTGTTCTTGTGGACTTTCAATGCTGCAGAAATGTGTTGGTACCCTTCCACAGATCTCTGATTTGACACAATCCTGTCTTGGAGCTCCACAGACAATTCCTTCAACCTCATGGCTTGGTTTTTGCTCTGACATGCACTGTCAATTGTGGGACCTTATAGACAGGTGTGCTTTTCCAAATCAAGAATACTTAGGTACTTCTGTTTTATTATTTGCAATGTCTAAATGTGTTTTTGCTTTTTCATTATGGGGTGTTGTGTGTAGATTTCTGGGAAAAAAATATATTTTAGCATAAGGCTGTAATGTAACAAAATGTGTAAAAAGGGAAGGAGTCTGAATTTTTTACGAATGCACAAATACTCTGCATGCCAGTCTCTCTTGGCTAAAAGTTGAGTGACTGAATCACTATTTAATTTTTGTAAGTTCTAAATTGTTTTGCATAGTGAACTTACACACACTAACCACACCAGGGGTCTTTTCACAGTCCCACAAATTCAAGAAAGTGTACAGTATTATATAGAGCCAGTATTGCAATGAACTCTATCATATTCCTCCAATGAACAGCAAACCTGGTTTCAAAACAGATCATACTACACCCACAGCACCTCTCCCTTCTTTGACCTAGATAGTGCATGTATTGATATGTAGGCTGTGTGTATTTAAATGTATGTAGATCTGTGCTTGAGCAGTTGTCTATTAATGTTCTGTATATGTTTTGTGTGGACCCCGGGAAGAGTAGCTGCTGCTTTTGCAACAGCTAATGGGGAGCCTAATAAAATGCCTCTTGCCTGCTCACCAACTGTCATTGATGGGCAGAACAAAATTGGGTAGGTTTAGTCTGACCTGTTCAGAAAGTATTCACACCTCTTGACTTTTTCTACAGCCAGAATTTAAAATTGATTAAAAAAATAATTCACTGGCCTATACACTACCCCATGCCAAAGTGGAGTTATGTTTTAGAAATGTAAAATAAATAGACAATACATTTCATCTTTTTTAAGTATTCAACCCCTTTTACAGCAAGCCTAAATAAGTTCAGAAGTAATGTTGAATGGACTCGGTGTGCAATAAGTGGTTAACATGATCATTGAGGGTAGTCAATTTGATGTCATTTTTAAATGATGACCTCATCTCTGTACTCCACACATGCAATTATCTGAATGGTTTCTCAGTCAAGGCAGTACATTTCAAACACAAAGACCAGGGAGTTATTCCAATGCCTCGCTTAAGAGCATGTAGTGGTAGATGGGTAAAAAAAAAGAAGCAGACTTTGAATATCCCTTTGAGCATTGTGAAGTTATTAATTACACTTTGAATGGTGTATCAATAAACCCAGTCACTGTAAAGATACAGGTGTGCTTCCTAACTCGGTTGCCAGAGAGGAAGGAAACCATGCAGGGATTTCACCCTGAGGCCAATGGTGACTTTGAAACAGTTACAGAGTTGAATGGCTGTTATAGGAAAAAACTGAAGATGGATCAACATTGTATACGGAACAAAAATATAAACGCAACATGTAGTGTTGGTTTCATGAGCTGAAATAAAAAATAAATGTTCCATATGGAGAAAAAGCTTATTTCTCACATATTGTGCACAAATGTGTTTACATCCCTGTTAGTGAGCATTTCTCCTTTGCCAAGATAATTCACCCACCTGACAGGTGTGGCATATCAAGAAGCTGATTTAACAGCATCATTACACTGGTGCACCTTGCGCCGGCAACAATAAAATGCCACCCTAAAATGTGCAGTTTTGTCACACAACACAATGCCACAGATGTCTCAAGTTTTGTGTGCAATTGGCATGCTGACTGCAGGAATGTCCACCAGAGCTGTTGCCTGAGAATTTTATGTTAATTTCGCTACCATAAGCCGGTGTACAGAATAGAAAATATTCCAAACATGCATAATGTTTAACAAGGCACTAAAGTAATACTTCAAAATATGTGGCAAAGCAATTAACTTTGTTGTCGAGTTAGTTTTGACTTAAATCTACATGAAAATCTATGGCAAAACCTTAAAATGGTTGTCTAGCAATGATCAACAACCAATTTGATTGAGCTTGAATATCGAAAATAATAAATGGGCAAATGTTGCACAAACCCAGGTGTGGAAAGGTCTTAGAGACTTACCCAGAAAGACTCACAGCTTTAATCGCTGCCAAAGGTTTTGGGTGTGAATAATTAAACTCAGCAAAAAAAGAAATGTCCTCTCACTGTCAACTGCGTTTATTTTCAGCAAACTTAACGTGTAAATATTTGTATGAACATAAGATTCAACAACTGAGACAAACTGAACAAGTTCCACAGACATGTGACTAACAGAAATTGAATAATGTGTCCCTGAACAAAGGGGGGGGTCAAAATCAAAAGTAACAGTCAGTATCTGGTGTGGCCACCAGCTGCATTAAGTACTGCAGTGCATCTCCTCATGGACTGCATCAGATTAGCCAGTTCTTGCTGTGAGATGTTACCACACTCTTCCACCAAGACACTTGCAGGTTCCAGGACAATTCTGGGGGGAATGGCCCTAGCCCTCACATACCGATCCAACAGGTCCCAGACGTGCTCAATAATATTGAGATCGGTGCTCTTCACTGGCCATGGCAGAACACTGACATTCCTGTCTTGCAGGAAATCACGCACAGAACGAGCAGTATGGCTGGTGGCATTGTCATGCTGGAGGGTCATGTCAGGATCAGCCTGCAGGAAGTGTACCACATGAGGGAGGAGGACGTCTTCCCTGTATCACATAGGGTTGAGATTGCCTGCAATGACAACAAGCTCAGTCCGATGATGCTGTGACACAACGCCCCAGACCATGACGGACCCTCCACCTCCAAATCGATCCTGCTCCAGAGTACAGGCCTCGGTGTAACGCTCATTACTTCGACGATAAACGCGAATCCGACCATCACCCCTGGTGAGACAAAACCGCTACTCGTCAGTGAAGAGCACTTTTTGTCAGTCCTGTTTGGTCCAGCGACGGCAACAACGATGTCTGGTGAGGACCTGCCTTACAACAAGCCCTCAGTCCAGCATTTATCAGCCTGTTGCGGACAGTCTGAGCACTGATGGAGGAATTGTGCGTTCCTGGTGTAACTCGGGCAGTTGTTACCATCCTGTACCTGTCCTGCAGTTGTGATGTTCGGATGTACCGATCCTGTGCAGGTGTTGTTACACGTGGTCTGCCATTGCTAGGACAATCAGCTGTCCATCCTGTCTCCCTGTAGCGCTGTCTTAGGTGTCTCACAGTACGGACATTGCAATATATTGCCCTGGCCACATCTTCAGTCCTCATGCCTCCTTGCAGCATGCCTAAGGCACGTTCACGCAGATGAGCAGGGACCCTGGGCATCTTTCTTTTGGTGTTTTTCAGAGTCAGTAGAAAGGCCTCTTTAGTGTCCTAAGTTTTCATAACTGTGACCTTAATTGCCTACTGTCTGTAAGCTGTTAGTGTTTTAACGACAGTTCCTGAGTTTATGACATTTTTTGTTGTTGTAACCTTTATTTAACTAGGCAAGTCAGTTAAGAACAAATTCTTATTTACAATGACTGCCTAGGAACAGTGGGTTAACTGCCTTGTTCAGGGGCAGAACAACAGATTTTTACCTTGTCAGCTCGGGGATTCGATCTAGCAACCTTTCGGTTAACCACTAGGCTACCTGCCGCCCGCATTAACTGATGCATCATCAATGTTTCCCCTTAAATGTGACTTAATTGTTTGATACCTATGGGAAATTAATGTTCTTCTGCATCAAACATTGATCTATGCTGTGGTTTCAAAAACAAATGAGTATATTTCCATGTAACGCATTGCAACTTTGCTTAATGTGAAATTAGTTTCAGTTCCATAACCATTCACAACATGTCTGTACCACTAGGGGAGTACATAGTATAAAAGTGACTGATATTACTTGCGTCACAATGTGAATAATACATTTCAATGTTCCTAAACCCTGATGACTTCACACTTAAGCCTTGTTCACATTGGCAGTTTGAAGTCACTCAAATCCTATCTTTTTTGCATATCCGATTTGAATATTTTCTTGCAGTCTGGACAGCCAATAAGCACTTTGGAATAAGATATTTCAAGCCACATTTCAAACCACCTTCGTAGGTGGTTGAAATCAGACACAAATCTCATCCCTGGTCATTCAAACTTGTCTGAACTGTCAAACCTGATTTATTGCACTCATGTGGTTTTTAGACTTATTTGGCATATATTGATGCTTGCTCTTGACAGTTTTGGCAAGAACATGTGGTAACAAAATATATATTTTTCAAACTTTTATTTAACTAGGCAAATCAGTTAACTTTTTAGGGCTGCAATCCCGTTATCGGGATCGATATGACAACAGCCAGTGGAAGTGCAGGGTGCCAAATTCAAACAACAGAAATCTCATAATTAAAATTCCTCAAACATACAACTATCTTATACCATTTTAAAGGTTAAATTGTTGTTAATTCCACCACAGTGTCTGATTTCAAAAAGGCTTTACAGCGAAAGCACTACAAACGATTATGTTAGGTCACTGCCAAATCACAGAAAAACACAGCCATTTTTCCAGCCAAAGACAGGAATCACAAAAAGCAGAAATAGAGATAAAATTAATCACTAACCTTTGATGATCTTCATCAGATGACACTCATAGGACTTCATGTTACACAATACATGTATGTTTTCTTCGGGTAAAGTTTATATTTATATAAAAAAATCTCAGTATACATTGGCGCATTATGTTCAGTAGTTCCAAAAACATCCAGTGATTTTGCAGAGAGCCACATCAATTTCCAGAAATACTCATAATAAACGTTGATCAAAGATCAAGTGTTATACATGGAATTTTAGATCCACCTCTCCTTAATGCAACCGCTGTGTCAGATTTCAAAAAAGCTTTACGGAAAAAGCAAACCATGCAATAATCTGAGGTCGGCACTCAGGGCCCAATCAAGACAAAAATATATCCGCCATATTGTGCAGTCAACAGAAGTCAGAAATAACATTAGAAATATTCATTTACCTTTGATGATCTTCATCAGAATGCACTCCCAGGAATCCCAGTTCCACAATAAATGTTTGTTTTGTTCGGTAATGTCCATCATTTATGTCCAAATAGCTACTTTTGTTAGCGCGTTTGGTAAACAAATCCAAAGTCACAAAGCGCGTTCACTAAAAGCAGACGAAATGTCAAAAAGTTCCGTAACAGTCAGTAGAAACATGTCAAACTATGTATTGAATCAATCTTTAGGATGTTTATAACATAAATCTTCAATAATGTTCCAACCGGTGAATTCCTTTGTCTTCCGAAGTGCGATGGAACAGAGCTCGCTCTCACATGAACGCGCATGTTCAGGTCATGGTAGACCTTACTCAATCTCCTCTCATTCGGCCCCCCTTCACAGTAGAAGCATCAGACAAGGTTCTAAAGACTGTTGACATCTAGTGGAAGCCTTAGGAAGTGCAAAATGACCCATATCCCACTGTGTATTTGATAGGCATGAGTTGAAAACCTACAAACCTCAGATTTCCCATTTCCTGGTTGGATTTCTTTCTCAGGTTTTTGCCTGCCATATGAGTTCTGTTATACTCACAGACATCATTCAAACAGTTTTAGAAACTTCAGAGTGTTTTCTATCCAATAATAATATGCATATATTAGCAACTGGGACTGAGGAGCAGGCAGTTTACTCTGGGCACCTCTGGGCACCTTTTCATCCAAGCTACTCAATACTGCCCCTGCAGCCATAAGAAGTTTTAAGAAGAAATTGTTATTTACAATGACAGCCTAGGAACAGTGGGTTAACTGCCTTGTTCAGGGGCAGAACAACAGATTTTGACCTTGTCAGCTCAGGGATTCCATCTAGCAACCTTTCAGTTACTAGCCCAACGCTCTAACCACTAGGCTACCTGCTTGTTAATTGTTTACAAACAAATTAGTGAATGTGCTAGAAAGCTAGTTAGTTGACTGCTGTGGCTTTAAAATCATTCTTACACAATGATTTTGAACATTTGAAGCAACTGGGAAACATCCATGGCAGGAATTGTTGTCACCTTAGCTTGCTACAACTTCTGAGTGATAGGAAGCACCAACACCAATCAGCCTTCACCATAGTACACACACCCGTCGTTACTATGACAACTAGCATAGCCATGTCAGCAAATGACTGCTGTCTGAACATACACAAATCTGATTTGGACACATGTAACTTGCTGTTTGGACAGTCAGTTTTCCAGAACAGATTTGAAAAACAAAACTGATTTGATCATTAAGGCCTGCAGTGTGAACATGGCTTCATTGTTCCTCCATGTACTGCAAAACAAACAAGGATAGGCCCTAATTTTACATTTACTATTGGTCGAAATGAGATCAATTACTAAGGTATGGTTTTGAGAAAGGTCAATGAATGTTCCAACCTGAACATGGGTCGGAACTACTTCTGACCTTGTGTAATTAAATGAAGTGTTAATTACTAATGAATAAACCACCCGTGTTAAACTATCATAAGTGCGAGGGATATGTTAGTTCTCTGAGAAGTACCAGCACTCGAGGAACTGAAGGAAGAACACGCCCAGGAGAGACTAGTGGAGATGGACAGAGCTACACCCCCACCACTGTCAATGTCAGCCTCCGCAACCTCTCACCAACACTGGGAAGAAAGAACAACTCATTAGAGGGAAGTATACTTATGGGCTTAAATGATTTAAAAAGTGATTAAGCTCCTTGAACTCAAGAGTCCATTGAGACCGGATGTCCCTAGGACTGTTGCGTGACCATATTACCGCAGTAAAATTTCATGTGACCGTTGAGTCACAGTAATCTCCTCTTACGCAATCTGAACACGCATTGGTAGTACGCAACTCACTAACGATCATCAGGTCGCTAATGGCCTGGTACTCAGGGCTCTATTTCTCCTCGAACCACTCAGCAAATGCAATTGAAAATCACATCAGACACTTATCATCAAAACTGTATAGTGATTTTAAAACACCTCACTGTGACTGATCAATTTGAAGAAAGAAGTTCAACAACAGGTTGAAACAGTGTAAAACATGGTCGTTGTGGGTGTTGTTTCAAAGCCTAACACAACGAAATTGTGTGTTAGGTGATGATTAATTCAAATCACCCTTACGCATATTAGAGCTTATGCATACACATAGGCCTACAGTGCCTTCAGAAACTATTCACCCCTTGACTTTTTCCACATTTTGTTGTTTTATAGCCTGAATTTAAAATGGATTACATTCAGATTTTTTTGTCACTGGCCTACACACAATACCCCATAGTGTCAAAGTGGAATTATGTTCAGGAGTAAAAAAGTGCTTAACAAGTCACATCAAAAGTTGCATGAACGTGTGTTCAATAAGTGTTTAACATGATTTTTTAATGACGACCTCATCTCTGTACCCCACACATACAATTATCTGTAAGGTCCCTCAGTCGAGCAGTGAATTTCAAACACACATTCAACCACAAAGACTAGGGAGGTTTTCCAATGACTCACAAAGAAGGGACCCTATTGATAGATGAGTAATAAAAAAATATAAAGCAGACATTGAATATCCCTTTAAGCATGGTGAAATGATTAATTACACTTTGGATGGTGTATCAATACACCCAGTCACTACAAAGATACAGGCCTCCTTCATAACTCAGTTGCCGGAGAGGAATAAAACCGCCCAGGGATTTCACTATGAGGCCAATGGTGACCTTAAAACAGTTACAGAGTTTATTGGCTGTAATAGGAGAAAACTGAGCATGGATCAACAACATTGTAGTTACTCCACAATACTAACCTAATTGACAGAATGAAAAGAAGTAAGCGTGTAAAAAATAAAAATATTCCAAAACATGCATACACATACAGTACCAGTCAAAAGTTTGGACACAAGTTTTCTACATTGTAGAATAATAGTGAAGACATCAAAACTATGAAATAACACATATGGAATCATAGAGTAACCAAAAAAAGTGTTAAACAAATCTAAATATATTTTATATTTGAGATTCTTCAAAGTAGCCACCCTTTGCCTTGATGACAGCTTTGCACACTCTTGCCATTATCTCAAACAGCTTCACTTGGAATGCTTTAGCAATAGCCTTGAAGGAGTTCCCGCATATGCTGAGAACTTGTTGGCGGCTATTCCTTCACTCTGCAGTCCAACTCATCCCAAACCCCTCAATTTGGTTGAGGTCGGGTGATTGTGGAGGCCAGGTCATCTGATGCAGCACTCCATCAGTCAAAAAGAGTCAAAATAAAGAAAAACCCTTGAATGAGTAGGTGTCCAAATGTTTGACTGGTACTGTATATATATATACAGTGCATTCAGAAAGTATTCAGACACCTTGACTTTTTCCAAATGTTCTTATTCTAAAATGTATTAAATACATGTTTTGACTCAATCTACACACAATACCCCATAATGAAAAAAGTGAAAACAGGTTTTTAGACATTTTTGCAAATGTAATAAAAATAAAAACAGAAATACCTTATTTACATAAGTATTCAGACCCTTTGCTATGAGACTCGAAATTGAGCTCAGGTGCCTCCTGTTCCCATTGATCATCCTTAAGATGTTTCTACAACTTCATTGGAGTCCACCTGTGGTAAATCCAATTGATTGGACATGATTTGGAAAGGCACACACCTGTCTATATAAGGTCTCATAGTTGACAGTGCACGTCAGAGCAAAAACCAAGCAATGAGGTCAAAGGAATTGTCCGTAGAGCACCGAGACAGGATTGTGTCGTACCAAAAAAATTCTGCAGCATTAACTGTTCACAAGAACACAGTGGACTCCATCATTCTTAAGTGGAAGAAGTTTGGAACCACCAAGATTCTTCCTCGAGCTGGCCGCCCGGCCAAACAGAGCAGTCGGGGGAGAAGGGCCTTGGTCAGGGAGGTGACCAAGAACCCTATGGTCACTCTGACAGAGCTCTAGAGTTCCTCTGTGGAGATGGGAGAACCTTCCAGAAGGAGGACCATCTCTGCAGCACTCCACCAATCAGGCCTTTATGGTAGCGTGGCCAGACGGATGCCACTCCTCAGTAAAAGGCACATAACAGTCCACTTGGAGTTTGCCAAAAGGCACCTAAAGGACTCTCAGACCATGAGAAACAAGATTATCTGGTCTGATAAAACCAAGATTCTCTTTGGCCTGAATGTCAAGCGTCACATCTGGAGGAAACCTGGCACCATCCCTACGGTGAAGCATGGTGGTGGCAGCATCATGCTGTGGGGGTGTTTTTCAGTGGCAGGGACTGGGAGACTAGTCAGGATCGAGGCAAAGATGAACGGAGGAAAGTACAGAGAGATCCTTGATTGAAAACCTGCTCCAGGACCTCAGACTGGGGTGAAGGTTCACCTTCCAACAGGACAACGACCCTAAGCACACAGCCAAGACAATGCAGGAGTGGCTTTGGGACAAGTCTCTGAATGTCATTGGGTGGCCCAGCTAGAGCCTGGACTTGAACCCGATCGAACATCTCTGGAGAGACCTGAAAATAGCTGTGCTGCAATGCTCCCCATCCAACCTGACAGAGCTTGAGAGGATCTGCAGAGAAGAATAGAAGAAACTCCCCAAATACAGGTGTGCCAAGCTTGTAACGTCATACCCAAGAAGACTTGAGGCTGTAATCGCTGCCAAATGTGCAGCAACAAAGTACTAAGTAAAGGGTCCGAATACTTATGTCACAAAATGTAACGAGATTGAACACACTACCGCACAGTAGGTGGCGGCATGCACAAACAAAATGTGCGAATGTCATGATACTAAAGAAGCTAGCTATGCCTCCAATGATTAAAAGAAAAATGTTCTATCTGTGATGTCTCTGCATGACTTGACTTTCACATTTTCATCTGTCGAAATTGATGTATTTAGCTAGCTGAATTATGTTAATATTTGTTTGAACTTGCCAGTACAGAGAGTTGTTAGCTAACTTGCTATCACTGTAGCCAACTTGGCTAGCTAGTTAGGAAGCTAAGCCTCTTTCCAACCGTGTTTGAACACACCAGCCATGGCGGTACGAAGTGCACATTTGACAACTGCAGCTGCAGATGACAGACCGTCGATATTCAAGGTCCTGGTGCAGAACTCCTTGATGGGTGTTGTCAGACCCGCCTTGCAACACGCTGTGGAGGTTCAACGATATTTTCCCACTACTGTATATTTTGCTACGATATCTGCAGACACCAGTAACAAACTAAACCACAGTTATCCAACAACAGTTCTGGAGAGTCCCGAGTACTAGCCCAGGTGTGCCGGCTTTAGTTACAGACCAGTAATAAAATGTCAGAAGGCCATGCTTGTTTGTTGATCGGTTGATTATTTGAAACAGCTAGGACAAAAGTCTGCACACATGCTGTTATATTTGTGCATGTGACTTGGAGAACTCTGGTCTATAGTTTCGCAGGTGCCTCAATATATCCTACTAGACTACAGACTGGCATGATGTTGAATCACTTGATGTGATAAATATTTTGCTTTAGACATTGTATGACTTTTTAATACCGCTCAGGGATTTCACCATGAGGCCAATGGTGACTTTAAATCACTTAGGGACTGTTTCGCAGACACAGATTAAGCCTAATCATATACTAAATTGCATTTTTAAACTGGAGTCACTGGACTAACTGAAATTGCATTTCTCAGACATGGTTTAAAATAGTCTCAGACTTGCCCTAGTCTAGATTTTAAAAGTCAGATTTCCAGAAGGACGATTAGAGTTACTCTAGATCTAAGTGAAGGCTTAAATGAAACCTGGCCAGAGGCAGGTTTATCTTCAGATTAATGGATGTTGGCCCCAAGGTTGACCTTGAAAATGTATTACCTGGACTATTTCAATAATGCTCAAAGAGCACCACCAAGGTCAGACAGAAGTGTAGTTATAGACAGGAGCAACCCACTGAATGATTTTGATTAAATAAGTCTTTGACAATTATTATTATTTATTTTTTTTGACACCGCCTGTTGTTGAGGTCCTGGATGGCAGGAAGCTTGGCCCCAGTGATGTACTGGGCCGTACACACTACCCTCTGTAGTAACTTTAATTTAGTGTATGTAAACTTCTGACCCACTAAAATTGTGATACAGTGAAATAATCTGTCTGTAAACAATTGTTGGAAAAATTACTTGTGTCATGCATAAAGTAGATGTCCTAACCGACTTGCCAAAACTATAGTTTGTTAACAAGAAATTTGTGGAATGGTTGAAAAACTAGTTTTAATGACTCCAACCAACCTAAGTGTATGTAAACTTCCGACTTCAACTGTAGATGAAAAATATCTTGGTAAATAGTGTGGTCTACAGCTTATCATGAGTTACTCTACCTCAGGAGAGCAAAATCTTGTGCACCAGCTGTTGTTTACAAATATACACAGACCGCCACCCCTTGCCTTACTGGAGGCGGCTGTTCTATCTTGCTGATGCAGCGTAAACCCTGCCAGCTGTATGTTATTCATGTCGTCGTTCAGCCACGACTCGGTGAAACGTAAGATATTACAGTTTTTAATGTCCCGATGGTAGGATATTCGTGATCATAGTTTGTCTATTTTGTTATCCAATGATTGTACGTTAGCTAATAGGACTGATGGTAGGCATATTACCCACTCGCAGTCGGATACTTACAAGGCACCCAGACCTACGTCCCCAATATCTCCGTCTCTTTCTCATGTGAATCACCCGGATTTGGGCCTTGCCGGGTGTCTGAAGTAAATCCTTCACTTCCAACATGTTAAAGAAAAACTCTTTGTCCAGTACGAGGTGAGTAATCGCTGTCCTGATATCTAGAAGCTTTTTTCAGTCATAAGAGATGGGGCCAGAAACATTATGTACAAAATAAGTTACATATAACGCGAAAAAACACACACAATAGCACAATTGGTTAGGAGACCGTAAAATGGCAGCCATCTCCTCTGAAGCCACTCCTACACTGTATTGGCTGTGTGCTTAGGGTCGTTGTCCTGTTGAAATGTGACACGCTTCGCATTCAGGCCAAAGAGAATCTTGGTTTCATTACACCAGAGAATCTTGTTTCTCATTGTCTGAGAGTCTTTAGGTGCCTTTTGGCAAACTCCAAGTGGCCTGTTATGTGCCTTTTACTGA
Organism: Salvelinus alpinus; assembly: GCF_045679555.1. Taxonomy (NCBI): domain Eukaryota; kingdom Metazoa; phylum Chordata; class Actinopteri; order Salmoniformes; family Salmonidae; genus Salvelinus; species Salvelinus alpinus. The sequence goes on from NC_092086.1 coordinate 81,801,543, forward strand.
GGAATGGCATCCGTCTTGCCACTCTACCATAAAGGACTGATTGGTGGAGTGCTGCAGAGATGGTTGTCCTTCTGGAAGGTTCTCCCATCTCCACAGAGGAACTCTAGAGCTCTGTCAGAGTGACCATCGGGTACTTGGTCACCTCCTTGACCAAGGCACTTCTCCCCCGACAGCTCGAGGAAGAATCTTGGTGGTTCCAAACTTCTTCCATTTAAGAATGATGGAGGACACTGTCATCTTGTGGACCTTCAATGCTGCAGAAATGTTTTGGTACCCTTCCCCAGATCTGTGCCTCGACACAATCCTTTCTTGGAGTTCTACGGACAATTCCTTTGACCTCATGGATTGGTTTTTGCTCTGACATGCACTGTCGACTGTGGGACCTTATATAGACAGGTGTGTGCCTTTCCAAATCATGTCCAATCAATTGAATTTACCACTGTTGGACTCCAATCAAGTTGTAGAAACATCTCAACGATGATCAATGGAAACAGGATGCACCTGAGCTCAATTTTGAGTCTCATAGCAAAGGGTCTCAATACTTGTGTAAATAAGGTATTTTTATTTATTATATTTTTTTATAAATAAATTTGCAAAAATATAAACTGTTTTTGCTTTGTCATTTTGTGGTATTGTGTGTAGATTGCTAATAATTAATGTTTATTTAATCCATTTTAGAATAAGGCTGTAAAGTAACAAAATGTGGAAAAAGTCAAGGGGTCTGAATACTTTCCATGCCACTATTTCATCAAAATTAAAAACCTCAAAACATATTGTAACTCTTCTGCAGTAAAATCTCGTACACAGAGGTACTTCTCTGCAGCTGCCTCCTACACTCGTTAAAACATACAAATCTCGTATACCCAAAAACTTCTCTGCAGCGGCCACCACATGTATTTTCTGTGATTTACGTTCCATTTCTGCGGTACAGTTGATAACCATTGCTATGGACGCTAAGAAGCCAACCTTACTGAGTATATCACTCGTGGCCTATCCCTCTGTGCTGGCACAAATCTACTGCTCATTGGGATCCCTCACCCTTGACCCATCCTCCTCTACTTTCTTCACTGCCTCAGCATACGACACCTGCGCTACTCTGGCCACTTCAACCTGCCTCTCTCGCACTGGACAGTTCCGGTCCCCAGCAACATGGACATCCCTACAGTTGACACACACAACTTTATCCACCGAAACTACACATGCATAGCTAGCTATCGCCAATTATTTAATTAAAACGTCTTTGTGACCTACTCCGTGTCCCTCTGTAAACATAGTCCGGCTATTTCCGGTCGAAATGAACTGTTTTCCGGTGTTACGCCTTTCTGGCTCCGATACCCTTCACTCATTTTGTTTTTCCGGGAGTGCTCCATCTTTCCACGGCTAGCTATCGCTCTGCGGCAATCAAGGAGCAAAAACATCTTTCCAGATCTGGAATAGCTTCACTCACCCTAGCGACGCAGTTTCTTATTGAAATTACCTCTCAAAACAAGTTTGTACCTTTCAATTTGTAATGATGATTTGTTGTGGTTTTAACGTTAATGGTATCTAGCTAGCGCGAGTTAGCTGGAAGTACAGAGGCCTTACCAGCATCCCTAGCCAGCTAACGTTAGCTAGCTTAGTAGGACATATATTTTCCCTACTCCACGGGCCTGGGGTCACACCCAAGACAATAATTGCCTTGTAATTGGAAACACTTGGCTCTGTTGTGAGCTTTTAGCTAGCTAACTACATATATAATAATAACTAGTCTGTTTACAAACATGTTTTCCATATGTAATGTTATTATAAAGGGAAGTAAACTGCCTTACAGACTAGCAAACTAGCTAACGTTAACTACCGACATTAGCCAGTGAAAGTGCTGCTGTTGTGACGTACAACTGAGGTCTCGTAGTGGCATGGGATGCTGTTATAGTTCTGCTTTGCTTGTTCCCTTGCATTCAACTATATAAAACATATTTAGAAGCCAAGAGTAAAGATATAGCTATAATATTTTGTATCATAGGCCAATGATGTGTCCTTTCTATCCTCTAATGCTGGATGTTTCCCTGTAACAGATTAGAAGAACAACAATGACTGACTCAAAATATTTTACAACAAATAAAAAAGGTGAGTCTTAAAACGGTTATTGGTATTGTCTTCAATGACACATTGTCCCCTTGATCATGAGTGCATGCCTACAATTAGGAAAGTGCAACATAAATTAATGGAAATAGATTGGCTCCTACTCTCCTCACAGAAATAGGACGCATGAAATTACCACTAAAGGCTGAACTGTTTATGCCAAAGCTGACAACTGAGCTGACTGTTCAACCAGGGTTGCTGAATGAGAGCATCATTCTGTTGTCACACTGGACTCTTGCTAATGCTGCATCTGTATCCTGTTACAGGGGAGATATTTGAGCTGAAGGCAGAGCTTAACAATGAGAAGAAAGAGAAGAGGAAGGAGGCGGTGAAGAAGGTCATTGCGGCTATGACTGTGGGCAAGGATGTCAGGTACTATACAGCTGATTGCTTCCTGTGACACTTCTGTGTGTTGACCATTCATCCCTCTGACATTATCTAATGACCTTGGAATTGTTAGATTACTTGTTAGATATTGCTGCACTGTTGGAACTAGAAGCACAAACATTTCGCTTCACTCGCAATAACATCTGCTAACCATCTGTATGTGACCAATACGATTTGATTTGATTTGACCTGCCTGCAGCTTCTGCTCTCCAAACACTTCTCAGCAATTATTTTTACTTAAATGAAAAAGTGATTGCCTACTTGTCTATAATTAGCAAATTATGTATTATAATCTCTATTATTAATGGTATACTCCCTGATATGGCCTTAATGCACAATGTAAACAGCATTGTGGGTCAATTTCCGCAATAAGTGAAGCGTTGAAGCGCAAAGCTAAACTTCTCCTCTGTTTTGGTCCCGTTGCTACCACATTGTAACAGCGTGAAGTGAACCCGTGCACATGCACAGTTAGGACCTAAAATTGTCTGTCCTTTAGCTCCCTCTTCCCAGACGTGGTGAACTGCATGCAGACAGACAACCTGGAGCTGAAAAAGCTGGTCTACCTGTACCTGATGAACTATGCTAAGAGCCAGCCTGACATGGCCATCATGGCTGTCAACAGCTTTGTCAAGGCAAGGCCTTTTCTTTTTTAAATATGTTTTTAAAGGTATTTTATGAGAGAGAGAGATATCAAAGGGCAGTAGGTTGGATTCAAACCTACGCCGGCACTAGGCATGTGTGCCAGAGGATGCAGCATTACCTACCGACCAGCCGAGAGGCATGTCCTTTTATTTGACATAAAAATACACATTTACATGGTTTTCCATTTACTTTGGCTGTTAACATATTACACAGCCTAGCCATTGCAATACTGCACTTCCCCGTCCATAGATATCTCACCTTTCTCTCCCTCAGGACTGTGAGGACCCTAACCCCCTGATCCGGGCCCTGGCCGTGCGCACCATGGGCTGCATCCGCGTGGACAAGATCACAGAGTACCTGTGTGAGCCGCTGAGGAAGTGTCTAAAGGACGAGGACCCATACGTGAGGAAGACGGCAGCGGTGTGTGTGGCAAAGCTCCATGACATCAACGCCCAGATGGTGGAGGACCAGGGCTTCCTGGATTCTCTCAGGGACCTCATCGCCGACTCCAACCCCATGGTAGGATAGTCTGGCAGTAGGCCCCTAGGCACAGCCCAGACTATGTACACTACTGGTCAAAAGTTTGAGAACACCTACTCATTCAAGGGTTTTTCTTTATTTTTGCTATTTTCTACATTGTAGAATAATAATGAAGACATCAAAACTATGAAATCACACATATGGAATCATGTAGTAACCAAAAAAGTGTTAAACAAATCAAAATCAAAATATATTTTATATTTGAGATTCTTCAAATAGCCACCCTTTGCCTTGATGACAGCTTTGCACACTCTTGGCATTCTCTCAACCAGCTTCACCTGGAATGCTTTTCCAACAGTCTTGAAGTAGTTCCAACATATGCTGAGCACTTAGCTGCTTTTCCTTCACTCTGCAGTCCGGCTCATCCCAAACCATCTCAATTTGGTTGAGGTCGGGGGATTGTGGAGGCCAGGTCATCTGATGCAGAACTCCATCACTCTCCTTCTTGGTAAAATAGCCCTTACACAGCCTGGCGGTGTGTTGGGTCATTGTCCTGTTGAAAAACAAATGATAGTCCCACTAAGCCCAAACCAGATGGGATTGCGTATCGCTGCAGAATGCTGTGGTAGCCATGCTGGTTAAGTGTGCCTTGAATTCTAAATAAATCACACAGTGTCACCAGCAAAGCACCCCCACACCATAACACCACCTCCTCCATGCTTTACAGTGGGAAATACAATTGCGGAGATCATCCGTTCACCCACACCGCATTTTACAAAGGGACGGCGGTTGGAACCAAACATCTCCGATTTGGATTTCAGACCAAAGGACAAATTTCCACCGGTCTGATGTCCATTGCTTGTGTTTCTTGGCCCAAGCAAGTCTTTTCTTATTTGTGTCTTTTTTAGTAGTGTTTTGTTTGCCACAATTTGACCATGAAGGCCTGATTCACGCAGTCTCCTCTGAACAGTTGATGTTGAGAAGTGTCTGTTACTTGAACTCTGTGAAGCATTTATTTGGGCTGCAATTTCTGAGGCTGGTAACTCCAGTGAACTTATCTCTCTGCAGCAGAGGTAACTCTGGGTCTTCCATTCCTGTGGTGGTCCTCATGAGAGCCAGTTTCATCATAGCGCTTGATGGTTTTTGTGACTGCACTTGAAGAAACGTTTAAAGTTCTTGAAATGTTCATTATTGACTGACCTTCATGTCTTAAGGTAATGATGGACTGTCGGTTCTGTTTGCTTATTTGAGCTGTTCTTGTCATAATATGGACTTGGTCTTTTACCAAATAGGGCTATCATACTCCCCCTACCTTGTCACAGCACAACTGATTGGCTGAAACATATTAAGAAGGGAAAAAATCCACAAATGAACTTTTATGAAGGCACACCTGTTAATTGAAATGCATTCCAGGTGACTACCTCACGAAGCTGGCTGAGAGAATGCCATGAGTGTGCAAAGCTGTTTTCAAGGCAAATGGTGGCTATTTGAAGGATCTCAAATATAAAATATATTTTGATTTGTTTAACACTTTGGTTACTACATGATTCCATATGTGTTATTTCATAGTTTTGATGTATTCACTATTATTCTACAATGTAGAAAATAGTAAAACATAAAGAAAAACCCTTGAATGAGTAGGTGTTCTATAACTTTTTACCGGTAGTGTAGATGTCAGGCGAAATTCTCAGACTTTCTTGTCTACTTCGGGGGCCTGGGGTAATTTAATAACAGCCTGTAAGGGTGTTGTTCGAGGACCTGTTTTAACAGTTTCTCTTGATTGACCCTATTTCACCGATGAAAGTCCATTGGCAGACAAGACAGACCACTGATCACTGTATCTGAACCTCCAGGTGGTGGCCAACGCAGTGGCAGCTCTGTCTGAGATCAGTGAGTCCCACCCCAACAGCAACCTGCTGGACCTCAACCCCCAGAACATCAACAAGCTTCTGACGGCCCTCAATGAGTGCACTGAGTGGGGCCAGATCTTCATCTTGGACTGCCTGTCCAACTACAACCCCAAAGACGAGCGCGAGGCCCAGAGGTACGCACACATCTTTTGTTGTCACCTCAAACAAAGTGGATTCATTGAGTTATGTTATCATTCTGAAAACTTTTTTTCCCAGGTTTATATAGAAACTGAACTAAAACCTGATTTAGTTGTCAGAGTAACATATAATACTCATCCAAGTTTTTTCTTGTGGGCCAGCTTTTGTATGTTAGTTTGCAACTTCTAAATCCTGCTGCATGGTACTATGCTGCCCAAAAAGCTGTCTTGTGAAATGTATATTTTCTTCTACTTTATGCTTGCCAGCCAAGACATGTCCCGTCTTGGACACACGAGTGACACATACATACAAGGGAAACAAACAGACATTGCTGTGCTCCACTGTTTATTTACCCTCGCAGTGTATTTACATGTGGTTACAGAGTCAATCACGTCAATCATTCCAAATAGGTTATAGAAATGCACCAAATTTCATATATTCATCCCGATATGTTTATACGCATACATACACTAATGACCAAATGTACAGTGGCTTGCGAAAGTATTCACCCCCGTGGCATTTTTCCTATTTTGTTGCCTTACAACCTGGGATTAAAATACATTTTGGGGGGGGTTTGTATCATTTGATTTACACAACATGCCTACCACTTTGAAGATGCTAAATATTTTTTATTGTGAAACAAACATGAAATAAGACAAAAAAACAACATGAGTGTGCATAACTATTCACCCCAACAATGTCAACATGTTGTAGAGCCACTTTTTGCAGCAATTACAACTGCAAGTCTCTTGGGGTATGTTTCTATAAGCTTGGCACATCTGGACATTTTTGCCCATTCTACAAGGCAAATCTGCTCCAGCTCCTTCAAGTTGGATGGGTTCTGCTGGTGTACAGCAATCTTCAAGTCATACCGCAGATTCTCAATTGGATTGAGGTCTGGGTATTGACTAGGCCATTCAAAGACATTTAAATGTTTCACCTTAAACCACTCAAGTGTTGCTTTAGCAGTATGCTTAGGGTCATTGTCCTGCTGGAAGGTGAACCTCCGTCCCAGTCTCAAATCTCTGGAAGACAAACAGGTTTCCCTCAAGAATGTCCCTGTATTTAGCGCCATCCATCATTCCTTAAGTTCTGACCCGTTTCAAACTCCCTGCCGAGGGAAAAATATCCCCACAGCATGATGCAGCCACCAGGTGTTGGGTTTGCGCCAGACATAGCGTTTTCCTTGATGGCTTATTTTTTTCTTTAAGAAATAGATTTTTTCTGGCCACTCTTCCGTAAAGCCCAGCTCTGTGGAGTGTATGGCTTAAAGTGGTCCTATTGACAAATGCACCAATTTCCACTGTGGAGCTTTGCAGCTCTCCTTGCCTGGTCTGTGAGTTTTGGTGGGCGGCCCTCTTTTGGCAGGTTTATTGTGGTGCCATATTCTTTCCATTTAAAAAAATAATGCATTTAATGATGGTCCGTGGGATGTTCAAAGTTTCAGATAATTTTTTTTAACCCAACCCTGATCTGTACTTCTCCACAGCTTTGTCCCTGACCTGTTTGGAGAGCTCCTTGGTATTCATGGTGCTGCTTGCTTGGTGGTGCCCCTTGCTTAGTGTTGTTGCGCACTCTGGGGCCTTTCAGAACAGGTGTGTGTGTGTGTGTATTTTTATATATATATATATATATATACACTAAGATCTTGTGACAAATCATGTGACCCTTAGATTGTACACAGGTGGACTTTATTGAACTAATTATGTGACTTCTGAAGGTAATTGGTTGCACCAGATCTTATTTAGGGGCTTCATAGCAAAGGGGGTGAATACATATGCATGCACCACTTTTCATATTTGTTAAGTTTTTTAGAATTTTTTTGAAACATTTTTTTTTCCTAATTTCCCTTCTCCAATTTGGACTATTTTGTGTATGTCCATTACATGAAATCCAAATCCATTTAAATTACAGGTTGTAATGCAACAAACAAGGGAAAACGCCAAGGGGGATGAATGCTTTTGCAAGGCACTGTATGTGGACACCTGCTCGTCGAACATCTCATTCCAAAATCATGGGCATTAATTTGGAGTTGGTCCTGCCTTTGCTGTAATAACAGCCTCCACTCTTCTGGGAAGGCTTCCCACTAGATGTTGGACATTGCTGCGGGGACTTGCTTCCATTCAGCAACGCGCATTAGTGATGTTGGGCGATTAGGCCAGGCTCGCAGTTGGCGTTCAATTCATCCCAAAGGTGTTCGATGGGTTTGAGGTCAATGCTCTGTGCAGGCCAGTCAAGTTCTTCCACACCGATCTCGACAAACCATGTCTGTATGGACCTCACTTTGCGCACAGGTGTATTGTCATGCTGAAACAGGAACGGGCCTTCCCCAAACTGTTGGCACAGATTTGGAAGCACAGAATCTTCTAGAATGTCACTGTATGCTGTAGCATTAAGATTTCCCTTCACTGGAACTAAGGGTCCTAGCCTGAACCATGAGAAACAGACCCAGACCATTATTCCTCCTCCACCAAACTTTACAGTTGGCACTATGCGTTCGGGCAGGTAGCGTTTTCTTGGCATCCGCCAAACCCAGATTCGTCCGTCGGACTGCCAGATGGTGAAGAGTGATTTATCACTCCAGAGAACGTATTTCCACTGCTCTAGAGTCCAATGGCATCGAGCTTGACACCACTCCAGCCGACACTTGGCATTGCGCACAGTGATCTTAGGCTTGTGTGGGGCTGCTCGGCCATGGAAACTCATTTCATGAAGCTCCCGACGAACAGTTCTTGTGCTGAAGTTGCTTCCAGAGGCAGTTTGGAACTCGGTAGTAAGTGTTGCAACCACGGACAGATGATTTTTACACGCTTCAGCTCTTGACGGTCCCGTTCTGTGAGCTTATCAAATCAAATTTTATTGGTCACATACACATGGTTAGCAAATGTTAATGCGAGTGTAGCGAAATGCTTGTTATTCTAGTTCTGACCATGCAGTAATATCTAACAAATAATCTCACAACAACTACCTTATACACATGTGTAAAGGAATGAATATGTACATATAAATGTATGGAGGAGCGATGGCTGAACGGCATAGGCAAGATGCAGTAGATGGTATAGAGTACAGTATCTACATATGAGATGAGTAATGTAGGGTATGTAAACATTATAGAAAGTGGCATTGTTTAAAGTGACTAGTGATACATTTATTACATCCAATTTTTTATTATTAAAGTGGCTAGAGATTTGAGTCAGTATGTTGGCAGCAGCCACTCAATGTTAGTGATGGCTGTTTAACAGTCTGATGGCCTTGAGATAGAAGCTGTTTTTCAGTCTCTCGGTCCCAGCTTTGATGCATCTGTACTGACCTCGCCTTCTGTATGATAGCGGGGTGAACAGGCAGTGGCTCGGGTGGTTGTTGTCCTTGATGATCTTTTGGCTCTCCTGTGCTGTAGGTGTCCTGGAGGGAAGGTAGTTTGCCTCTCTGGAGAGCCTTACGGTTGTGGGCGGAGCAGTTGCCGTACCAGGCAGTGATGCAGCCCGACAGGATGCTCTCGATTGTGCATCTAAAAGTTTGTGAGTGTTTTTGGTGACAAGCCAAATTTCTTCAGCCTCCTGAGGTTGAAGAGGCGCTGTTGCGCCTTCTTCACCACGCTGTCTGTGTGGGTGGACCATTTCAGTTTGTCCGTGATGTGTACGCCGAGGAACTTAAAACTTTCCACCTTCTACACTACTGTCCCGTCGATGTGGATAGGGGGGTGCTCCCTCTGCTGTTTCCTGAAGTCCACGATCATCTCGTTTTGTTGACGTTGAGTGTGAGGTTATTTTCCTGACACCACACTCCGAGGGCCCTCACCTCCTCCCTGTAGGCTGTCTCATCGGTGTTGGTAATCAAGCCTACCACTATAGTGTCGTCTGCAAACTTGATGATTGAGTTGGAGGCGTGCATGGCCACGCAGTCATGGGTGAACAGGGAGTACAGGAGAGGGCTGAGAACGCACCCTTGTGGGGCCCCAGTGTTGAGGATCAGCGGGTGGAGATGTTTTTTCCTACCCTCACCACCTGGGGGCGTCCCATCAAAGTCCAGGACCCAGTTGCACAGGGCGGGGTCGAGACCCAGGGTATCGAGCTTAATGACGAGTTTGGAGGGTACTATGGTGTTAAATGCTGAGCAGTAGTCGATGAACAGCATTCTTTTGTGGCCTACCACTTCTCAGCTGAGCTGTTGTTGCTACTAGACTTTTCCACTTCATAATAACAGCGCTTACAGTTGACCGGGGTAGCTCTAACAGGGCAGAAATTTGATGAACTGACTTGTTGGAAAGGTAGCATCCTATGATGGGGCCGCATTGATAGTCACTGAGCTGTTCAGTAAGGCCATTCTACTGCTAATGTTTGTCTATGGAGATTGCATGGCTGTGTGCTCGATTTAATACACCTGTCAGCAACGGATGTGGCTGAAATAGACAAATCCACTAATTTGAAGGGGTGTCCACATACCTTTGTGTATATATAGTGTACTATTTCTACTACAACTACAACAACACAATCCAAAACATAGAACACAAACAACAATCAAAGCTATATACAGGTGTCGCAGATCCGGAGGACATGAGAACAGAATTAGCAAAGGTCCTGCTTTTCTGAACAGTGTGGTCTTGAGTTGTGACTAAAAGGAGGACAGAGACTTTGCAGCCCTAATACGTGTGGGGCTGTGCGTGTGGGGCAGGAGAGTAAAATGAGGTCAGACAGGTACTTGGGTCCAGAGTTGTGGATAGCTTGGTAGGATTGAACCAGGATTTTGTAGTCGATACGTGGGCATATTCGGAGCCGGTGGAGGTTGAACAGCACTGGAGTGAGGTGCTTGTCGGAGGTGGTGTGGGTGAGGACATGTGCATCACAGTTCTGGAGATATTGTAGTCTGATTAGGCACTTGGCATATGCGCCAACAAAAAGGGCATTACAATAGTCCAGACGGGATGAAATAAAGGAGCTCCAGTTTGTGATGGCATGGGTCGTAACCAGCCAATGTTCTGTTGATGGAAAAATGTGACTTTGGTCATACTGTTGATGTGGGCCTCAAACGAGGGGTGACTGTCAAATATCACACCCAGGTTGTGAACCTCACTGTAAGGGGTGACTTTGACACCAACAATATTGAGGCTGTAGCTGCTGATGTTGTTTATAATTGTGCCAGTGCCAATCAGTATGTCCTCTGTGTTTTTGCAGTTTAAGTGAGGGAAACTTCACTGCATCCACACTTTGATGTCCTGCAGGCAGCTGACCAAGAGTGCAGTGGCATTGTCAGTGTTTGTGGAAACGTACAGCTGAGTGGCGTCAGCATAAAAGTGAAACCCCAGTCCGTGTTTCCTCAAGATGTTTCCCAGTGGCAGCATGCAGGTACAAATCAGTAGTGGTCCCAGGACTGAGTCTTGAGGGACCCCCTGTCAGACCACAACTGTGTCTGACCTACTAGGACAGATGGCCACAAACTGGTAGTGATCAGTGAGATAGTCCCGGACAGTGTCTGACAGGCCCAAGAGCTTCTCCATGCGGTCCAGTAGGATGGCATGGCTGACCGTGTAATGCTGCACTGAGGTCCAGCAGAATGAGGATGCTGGCAGGCCCAGAGTCAGCATTCATGAGGTCGTTATTGGTGACTCTTATCAGGACAGTGTTGGCACTGTGTCTAGCTCTCAAACCCGGCTGGAAGGGCTCAAGTAGGTTGTGAGTGGCCAGATGGTTTTGGAGTTAGAAACAGTACGTTCGAGGAGCTTGGAAATAGTCCTGTAGTTCTTGAGGTTGTCAGGGTCAGATCCAGGTTTTTCAGGTACTGGTCTGACTGTGGCCAGTTTGAGCTGAGGAGGGACACATCCAGTGATGAGGTACTTGTTGATCATTTCTGTGAAGAAAGGCTCCAGAGCAGGTAAGCATGTCATAGGGAGGTGGGGAGCAAGTGGTGGGCCTCATTGTCCTAACTAGCTTGGTTACATCAGCTGCAGTGACTGTGGTGAAGGTGGAGAACCTTGACTCAGGGAGCGTATGACTGGGTAGCTCAACTACCGGGGCTGGAGAGGACAGGATGGTGTTATTGATTTTTTCAAATTTGCTTTGGAAGAAGCACAGGTATTGATTGAACCTTGGGGAGGCTGAGGTAGCAAAATTGACTATAGGTTGGAGGAGCTTGCTCACAGTAGAAAACAGGGAGTTACCAATGCCGTTGCTGATCAGTTAGGAACAGTAGGAGGTCCGATGTGCGTTTAAGGCTTGTTTGTATTCTTGCTGATGTTGCTCATACATCTGCGCATGTACAGTTAGACCCCGTTTTCTTATACTGTTGTTCTAGACGACGGCCATTTGCTTTCAGAGAGCGTTGCTCTGCTCCTCAGTGTACCAGGGAGAAGATTTGTAGAAAGACACCATTCGGGTTTCCAAAGGAGCAACTTTATCCAGTATGGAGGCCAATGCAGTGTTGTGTTGAGCCACGAGTCAGTAACTTGCAGGTAGGAGATGGATTCAGTAAGCTGGCCAGTGTTTGTTTTCAGACTACTAAACTGAATGGAGCCTTTCTTTGGCCGACTGGGTAGAGGAATAGCTAGGGTGAAGGTGATGAGTTTATGGTCGGACATCGCTGACACGTTTCCTTCCAATTTGGTGAATTCCACACCTGTAGTACAGACCAGGTCTAGTGTATGGCCTTTGTTGTGGCTGGCAAAGTCCACGTGCTGTTGGAGTCCAAAGATGTCCAGGACATCAGCCAGGCCGGTAGAGAGACTGCAGTCGACATGTATGTTGAAATGACCAAGCACTAGCATAGCAGGGCACAAAGGGCTCAGGAGTGTTAGTAGCTCAGATAGTTCCGCAAGAAAGTCAGAGTTGAGCTTCGGAGGTCGATAAATCAGCACAGCCAGTACTGATACAGAGCCAGTGCTCTTGAAAGCCATGCATTCAAAACATGAGATTGCTGGTACTGGTGTAGACTTCACAGTGCCGTCAGTCCTGCAGATTACATCCAATCCACCACCATGTCCAGGTGTGCGAGAACAGTCCAGGTAGGTGTCGCCAGATGGAATGCATTGTTTGAGGGATATGTACTCATTGGGCTGATGCCAAGTTTTACTGAGGCAGAGAAAGTCTAGACCTCTATCAGTGTCATTCAGTAGTAACCCTTTGTTGTTTATGGATCTTGCATTTAAAAGGCCCAGTTGAATAACTTTGGAAGTTGCCTAAGGGGCAGCCTGCAGAACAGGTCAGTGTCCTTTATTATCCACCTTCGGTGTGCGTGATGTACTGCTCGCAGTGTGACTGCACACAATAGACATGTGTTTTTTCAGCATTTTTTTCTTGAGGATTGTCGTGGAATATTTCTGAGAGACTTTTAGATTTCTTCAAAGCAATCAAACTTTATTATTAATTATTGCAATAACGGAGTGGTCAACGACCACCCTTAAGTGATTCCTGAGAGCCCAAAGAAAAATATTTGGGTTACAGCTCTTTATAGCAAAGTACATCCTCCTGAATGTTCATGACAAACAACAGATGTGTAGAATTATTCAAAGGTACATTGTGATATCAAGCAACAGACAGCAAGATTTACATGGTGCCAAATGTCAATCTCTAGGTCTTTTACTACTTGTTTATACAGAAATACTAATGCAACATAGGACACTAGGTCCTTCCCTCAAATGATGAAGTCCAGTGTTCATCTGCAATGTGGGAGAAATAAACTGGAAGGAGGGTTTGCCTGGCACTGGCAGACAGGCCAGCATTTCACAACACTAATCATGAAATGGAATGCAGTCTTTAGGTTTTATCACCAAGGCATTGTAAATCAACTGTCAGCGTTAAGCCTCAGAGGCTTCTCTCAGAAGAACAGACAAAGTGTTGAAAGTACTAATACAAGAATACATTCTAATATAAAGTCATGTGAATAACATCATGTTGTAATTTCCACCACAGGATTCTGTATTGCATAAGGCTGTTCTTCATCTCCCTGCACAGGGTTGTTTTAACATGTCAAAAACTTCTGAGGAATCTTTGGGTGTAGTGAGTTATAGTTGCTGCCATTTCTGTATCTTTTGGTCCAGCCTTTGATCCAATAAATGGGAGATGAGATAAGAAGAGATGAGGATCTGAGCTGGTATTTGAATCCAAACAATTAGCTATTTGGTTGGAGAAGTAGTCAAATATGTTAACTAATTTAATGCTGTTGAGGGGGAAAAAATACACTACTTGATTAGCTATATAAAAAATAAGTTGAGAAAAACAATGCACATAAACACCTAAAACAAATAATTAAGGATACGTTTGCAGGAGTGAACTACCAAGGCAACCATGGAATTCAGTGTTGCATTGAGATCGATACAGGTAACTGCCAAAATAAAGGAAACACCAACATAAAGTGTCTTTATAGGGCATTGGGCCACCACAGCTTCAATGTGCCTTGGCATAGATTCTACAAGTGTCTGGAACTCTATTGAAGGGTTGCGACACCATTCTTCCATGTGGAATTCCATAATTTGGTGTTTTGTTGATGGTGGTAGAAAACACTGTCTCAGGCTCCGCTCCAGAATCTCCCATAAGTGTTCAATTGGGTTGAGATCTGGTGACGCACACACAATATCTGAGCTATTTGTTATGTACCAATTAGTTATGTCCTGTAAAGGGAGTTGTGATAAATCTCCACAATACGTCCTGTGTACTAAATCTCTACCAGATGTTTATTGCATCTAAAGTAAACTGCTGCGTTTTGTGCACTAAAATCACTTATGGTGTTGTCAACTTTTAAATCCTTTGTAATATAGATTGCACTAATAAACCCACCTGTCCTCTTTTCCAGCATCTGCGAGCGTGTCACTCCCCGTCTCTCCCATGCCAACTCAGCGGTGGTGCTGTCGGCCGTTAAGGTGCTGATGAAGTTCCTGGAGCTTCTGCCCAAGGAGTCGGACTACTACAACACCCTGCTGAAAAAGCTGTCCCCACCGCTGGTCACCCTGCTCTCTGGGGAGCCAGAGGTCCAGTATGTGGCCCTCAGGAACATCAACCTCATCGTCCAGAAAAGGTCAGTGGGAAATTTACACTCAACATTAATGATAAGTTATTGCTAGCCTCCAAGGGATCAGGGCTGGAACAGCGCAATCCATCAAAATGTGTTTAGTTTATCACTTTCTAAATTAATCCTCAGTGATGTGGAATATTTGGTGTTGGATAAGGCCAGTGAAGTAAAAAAAAAAAAATGATTTTTCTGTGTTTTATATATACAGTGCAAGTATTCAGACCCCATTGACTTTTTCCACATTTTGTTAGGTTGCAGCCTTATTGTAAAATGAATTAAATTGTTTGTTTTTTCTCTCGTCAATTTTTATTTTTTATTTTTATTCCAACCTCATAGTGTGGAAATATTTGTATTTATTTATTTAACCTTTATTTAACTAGGCAAGTCAGTTAAGAACAAATTGGCCCAGCGTCATCCGGGTTAGGTTTTGACTGGGGTAGGCCGTCATTGTAAATAAGAATTTGTTCTTAACTGATTTGCATAGTTAAATAAAGGTTAAATAAATAAATACAAATATTTCCACACTATGAGGTTGGAATAATACTGTGAAATTGTGAAAATGAAAAGACTGCCTGAAAGGTCATCCTGTTTTGTTTGCATGGCGTTTTGGCCTGCCTGGTGACATCACTAGGCGGTAAATCAGTTAATCAAATCAAGCTTTATTTATACAGGCCATTTCAGACATGCAATGTCCTTCACAGGAAAAATATAAAATAAAAAACAGTGAAAATGTATATTTCTGTTTTTATTTTCACTGTTTTTTATTTTCATTTTTTGTGTTTGTATATATATATATATGTGTGTATATATATATATATATATATATATATATATATATATATATACACTACACAACAAACATGAGGATAAAAAAAAAACATAAGAACAATAAAAATTGAAAGACTAAAAAGCACCCTAAGGAAAAGCAAAGCTTAAAAGGTGTGTTTTTAAGATCTCTTTTAAATACAGTACCAGTCAAACGTTTGTTTTGGTTACTACATGATTCCATATGTGTTATTTCATAGTTTTGATGTCTTCACTATTATTCTACAATGTAGAAAATAGTAAAAATTCAAGGAAAACCCCTGGAATGAGTAGGTGTGTCTAAACTTTTGACTGGTACTGTATGTCCACAGTTTCTGTCCCCCCTCAGGTTCTCTGGCAGGCTATTCCAGAGGCTGGGGGCATAATAACTAAATGCTGCCTCTCCATGCCTCTTGGTCCTAGACTTTGGGAAAGTTAAAAGTCCAGTGCCAGAGGACCGGAGAGACCTACTGGGTGCATAACTTAAAAGCACGCCTGACATGTATTGGGGTGCACAATCGTAGATTGATTTAAAAACCAATAAAGTACTTTTTAAAAATTAATTATAAAACTCACAGGCAGCCATTGCAGAGACCTTAAAACCGGTGTAAATGTGTGCTTTCCGTCTGGTCTTGGACAGTACCCGTGCTGCAGCATTCTGTATGTTTTGCAGTTGACCAATGGCTTTTCTTGGGTAGACCAGCCAGGAGAGTATTACAGTATCAGCCTACGATCAGAAATTGCTTGGCAATGTTCCTCAGCTGGTAAAAAGCTATTTTGGTCACATTCCTAATGTATGATTCGAAGTTGAATTCAGAATCTAAAATGACACCCAGGTGTTTTACCTGGTGTTTTATCTTTATTGCCAGTGAATTAAAATGTGTGACCAGATCCTCTCTGTGCTTTGGCTCCAACAGTAAGTACCTTGGTCTTGTATTGATTTAGCTGGAGAAATTTGTGAGCCATCCAAGTATTTAAGTTAGCAGTACAGTCTAATAATTTATCAGTGGAGCTAAAATCCTCTGGTGACACAGAAATGTAAAGTTGTGTATCATCCTACTAGCAGTGAAAATCAATACTGTGCTTTCTGAAAAACGCTGCTAAGGGGTAACATACTGTATATAAACTGAACTGTTCCGGACCTAAAATCTAACCTTGTGGAACGCCACGTGATATGTATTTTCTCTTGAGTTAATTTTACCAAGGGTGACAAACTCTCCAGCAGTTAAATAGGTGTTAAACCAAATTTGAACAGGACCGGAGAGGCCAACCCACCTCTCCAGTCTGTCCAGAAGGACATCATGGTCACCAGTGTCAAATGCTGCACTTAAATCCAAGAGTACAAGGACAGAGAGCTGTTTGGCATTTGTGTTGGCACAAAGATAATTTACCACTTTAACTAAAACGGTCTCTGTGCTGTGGTGGGCACGAAAACCAGACTGGAATTTTTCCAAAATACAGTTTGCACTTAAAAAATTATTTTGCTGTTTGAAAACCTATTTCTACAGAATTTTGCTTAAGAATGGAAGGTTGGAGATTGGTTGAACATTTCTAAGAGCTGAAGAAACTAGATTTATTTTCTTCAGAAGGGGTTTCACCATAGCAGTTTTTAGTGCAGTGGGGAAAGTGCCTGTGAACAATAGCTTTCCCTTCTTCATATATGCAATTAAAAACAGTTTTGAAGAAGGTGGTGGAGATAGAATCTAGAAGGCTTGTGTTATCACTTTCCTGAGCATGTCGGTGTCAACCATGGAAAATTAAATCCATAGTGCCTTTGCGTGGTAGGCTAAGGCACATATCATAAAACTTCTCAGCAGGTCTTGCTTGACTGATACCTAGCCAAACTCATCACGTTTGGAAAGTTCACATAGGTTTGCGGGGGTAAGATTTATCAGACCATCAATGGTCGAGAAGAGCACTTTTGAATTATTCTGATTATTAGTGATCAATTTAGAAAAATGAGTCCGTCTGGCATTTCTAACTGCCTTGTTATATATGCTAAGTTGCTCTCTCAGAACATCATAATGGACCTGCGACTTTGACTTAATAGACCAATAACCAAGTTAGTTCCAAACTTCTCTGCCAATAACAGCTTTAAGGCAGTCACAGTAAGTTACTTCATTTTTACAGAGAAATGATTTGATGTTGAGATAAAAGCGGCTACATTGGACCATTTTATGTCTTGGCACCATGTTTTTGTTTTGTGTCCTCCTCACTTCCTAGCCACTAGATGACAGCATTTCTCTTCCTATGTACCTTTCCCATCTCTCAGCTCTGTGGGTTCAGATCAGGACCACATAGATAGACATATATAGTTGTTCTGTTCCCATTTATAAATGTAATCTCTACTATTTAGGCCTGAGATCCTGAAGCAGGAGATCAAGGTGTTCTTTGTCAAGTACAACGACCCCATCTACGTCAAATTGGAGAAACTGGATATCATGATTCGCCTGGCCTCCCAGGCCAACATAGCCCAGGTACTGCTTATGGAACTCCATACCTTACTGAATGGAAGTCTATATTAGGGTGTTCATTTCTCATGATTTGCTGTACATCATTTTATACTTAGTCACTCTACACAGAAAACCATCTTTGGGGAAGATGGCTCCATACTATATATGTTTTGTTTGTTTTTCATACTGTATCTGTTTGACTTAGAATAATGTTATTGGCCCACAAAAATATACAGTTTTGTTAACATAAGAACATGGCCCTTAGAAAACAACAGGAGCTAGCCCAGATTTGCATTCATCTGTTCAGCTGCACCAAAACACTGAGTATACCAAACTTTAGGTACACCTTCCTAATATTGAGTTCCCCCTCTGTTGGGGCATGGACTCTACAAGGTGTCGAAAGCGTTCCACAGGGATGCTGGACCATGTTGACTCCAATGCTTCCCACAGTTGTGTCAAGTTGGCTGGATGTCTTGTGGGTGGTGGACAATTCTTGATACACCCAGGAAACCGTTAAGCGTGTAAAACCCAGCAGAGCTGCAGTTGTTGACACAAACCGGTGCGCCTGGCACCTGCTACCATACCCTGTTTAAAGGCACTTACATGTTGTTGTCTTGCCCTTTCACCCTCTGAATGGCACACATATACAGTCCATGTCTCAAGGCTTAAAAATCCTTCTTTAACCTGTCTCCTCCATTTACACTGAAGTGAATTTAACAAGTGACATCAATAAGGGATCATAGCTTTCACCTCGATTCACCTGGTTAGTCTATGTCATGGATAGAGAAGGTGTTCTTAACGTTTTGTATATTTAGTTTATATTGAAGACTTATTTCGACAGACATGTTCACATCCCAATGCGTCACTCCTAATGGTACTCTGACAGGCATGCTGTCAGATGATGCCTTAATGAACACATGTTTTGGACAGTGAATGTGCTTGCTTCCTTTGCTGTAAAAAGACAAGCCTTGGCTTGCGTAGTTTAGCTTTGGATACATACATAATTCACCAACCTTAACCATGTCTTCTCAAATCATTCTCTTACAATGTCAATACGCTTGCTTGTCCTCCCACTGTGACTGTGTGTGTAAATGTGTGTGTGTCATGTTTTTCACTCATATGCCCTGCTCTCTCCCCAGGTGTTGGCTGAGCTGAAGGAGTACGCCACCGAGGTGGATGTTGACTTTGTGCGTAAGGCAGTGAGAGCCATCGGACGCTGTGCCATCAAAGTAGAGGTAGGAATCTGAGACCCCATCATAGATGGACGCAGAGTGGGTCTCTGATCAGATTTTATAGCTGTTCCATAAAAGTGCCATCTATGAAGTTGTTTGAAGGAGTTTAAACGAGGTACTTTAGCCACTGATTTAAACAAATAAATCTGTGTTTGGTCGGTGTTGACTTTGTTCCTGTTGTCTCTCTGTTAGCAATCTGCTGAGCGCTGTGTGAGCACCCTGCTGGACCTCATCCAGACCAAAGTCAACTATGTGGTGCAGGAGGCCATCGTGGTCATCAGGGACATCTTCCGCAAATACCCCAACAAGTAGGTGTCCTTTTCCCTCCATCCCCGATAATTATCAATGAAGATGGAGATTTATTTTCCTCAATAGGACCTATACCGCCCCTGTCTGTGTATATACAATAGCTGTGTATATCCCAAGGCCCAGACAGACACTAGTATATACCCTGACCCTTTGTGTTCTCTCTCTATCTCTTCAGGTATGAGAGCATCATCGCCACGCTGTGTGAGAACCTGGACTCTCTGGACGAGCCGGATGCTCGCGCCGCCATGATCTGGATCGTGGGCGAGTACGCTGAGAGGATCGACAACGCCGACGAGTTGCTGGAGAGCTTCCTGGAGGGCTTCCACGACGAGAGCACCCAGGTCAGTTGTCCCAGAGCAGAGCACCCAGGTCAGTTGTCCCAGAGCAGAGCACCCAGGTCAGTTGTCCCAGAGCAGAGCACCCAGGTCAGTTGTCCCAGAGCAGAGCACCCAGGTCAGTTGTCCCAGAGCAGAGCACCCAGGTCAGTTGTCCCAGAGCAGAGCACCCAGGTCAGTTGTCCCAGAGCAGAGCACCCAGGTCAGTTGTCCCAGAGCAGAGCACCCAGGTCAGTTGTCCCAGAGCAGAGCACCCAGGTCAGTTGTCCCAGAGCAGAGCACCCAGGTCAGTTGACGTCTGCAATTTATAATCTAATTCTACCCCGCAAAACCATTAATATAAATCTGAAAAGATTGGATCAATGTTTTACCTTGTTGGTTTCATTTGACAATCTTAATGCCAGATGGCCTCTTTGTTGCCTTTGGGACTATTAGACCCTGCTTGGAAATTAATCTAGGGCAAAGACTGGATTGAATAGGGTAAGATCTCCACCTTGCCCTTGTCTGTAATTTCTGCTATATTGCTTTCATTAAAGCCATCCTTTCAGATCTACACGTGCCTTGTGGCTAGGAGTTGATTTGGCCCCACCCTAACAATAATTACCTTTATTATCTGGGTTGTGGGGTCAGACCATTCACAGTCTTGGGGGTGTGTTGTGTTTCAGGTCCAGCTCACTCTTCTGACGGCCATTGTCAAACTATTCCTCAAGAAACCCTCTGAGACTCAGGAGCTGGTGCAGCAGGTCCTTAGTCTGGCCACACAGGTGACATATATACATACACATACACACACACACACACACACACACACACACACACACACACACACACACACACACACACACACACACACACACACACACACACACACACACACACACACAGAGACACACAGAGACACACACACACACACAGAGACACACACCAATATATCTCCCTCTTTTGCTTCAAACTGTCTCAAACTTCAACTCAACACTGTCTATTCACCACTGTGATTCCTTCCCCTTGTGTCCTCCTAGGATTCCGACAACCCTGACCTACGTGACAGGGGTTACATCTACTGGCGCCTGCTGTCCACCGACCCGGTGACTGCCAAGGAGGTGGTCTTGTCCGAGAAGCCCCTGATCTCGGAGGAGACGGACCTGATTGAGCCCACCCTGCTGGATGAACTCATCTGCCACATTGGCTCCCTGGCCTCCGTCTACCACAAGCCCCCCAACGCCTTCGTGGAGGGTAGCCACGGCATCCACCGCAAGCACCTGCCCATCCAGCACGGCAGGTGAGACACAGTTATGAGAAAGTTACTCAGTTACCTAAGTCCCAGGAAGACAGACACTCACCTAACCCCCAAATAAAGCTTCCCTCCCCCTCTAGCACAACACAAAGGCTATCATTGCTTACACACAAATACCAACATCTGTTCTCCCATAGTGGGCGTGGCAATAGCGCTGTCTCCGACCTAAATTTAGAGGCCCTCTTGGATGCAGATACATAATGTTGCTGTTTTAAAGCCAATTTCCTGCAATTCTACACGTTTTGCCATTGGGCAGAGAGAAGATTAGTTGTAAAGCTAGTTTCCTGCAATTCTACACATTTCGACGTAGGGCAGAGAGAACATTTATGCCCTCTTATGCTATCTGAGTGACTCAAACATTATAACAAAATCAATGGGGGCCCCATGCCATTACATTTTTTACATTTTAGATTCTCCCTGAATGTCTAGTTTTATTTTGGTGATTGTTAGTTCTAAAAAAAATCTTATTAATTAAAGCATGTATATCTCCAGTATATTTTCTCCTATACTTTATATCTGGTTTGAGTCGTTCCCCGGGGGGGTGGGGGGTTTATCATATTTCTGGGAATGGCGGCAACTATTTAGAAGTGTTGCTAAATGAATATAGGGGAAACACTGACATACTAGCATCTCTGTGTCCTCCTCTTTTCCCATCTCTCAGCATTGATACAGGCGAGAGCCCGGTGAGCGCAGGGCCAGCGGCCCCCATTGAACAGACCCAGTCTGTCATCCCCTCCCAGGGTGACCTGCTGGGAGACCTGCTCAACCTGGACCTGGGTCCCCCTGTCAACGTGCCCCAGCAGTCCTCCATGCAGATGGGCGCCGTCGACCTGCTGGGCGGAGGCCTCGACAGCCTGGTGAGTGACGGACACTCACACACAATTGCAAACAACTGAGTTTATTTATTTGGGTTGGAATGGTGGGGATTGTCAATGAAGTCCATGAGGGATCAATAGGACCGCACTCTCCAGATTGTTTCATTGTGCCATGAACAATAAAACCTAGTATGGTGTCGTGTGGAGATTGTGGTCTCATTGATGGTTTCCTAAGCAGGGTAGGCTTTTCACCTGAGATGTTGTAGGGAGGCAGAGGAATTCTAGAGGGCATTTTAATTGCATCTGCGTATTACTAGGATAACTGCAGGTTTTGGAATGCATCAGTGACAATGGTACATGGTGTTCCTGTCAAATATTATGAAGTTGTAGGCCTAAGCTTTACTGTGGAGTGAAAAGGCATAGTTTGTTTGCTGTGGCGGGGCAATGTTGTCAGATGTAAATGCTCATTTTAGGCTGTTGGAAGTCTCCTTGGCGACATCAAACTCATCGATGTACAGTGCTGTGAAAAAGTGTTTCTCCCCTTTTTGATTTTCTCTATTTTGCATATTTTATAAACTGAATGTTATCAGATCTTCAACCAAAACCTAATATTAGATTAAGGGAACCTGAGTTTACAAATAACAACAACATTTATACTTATTTTATTTAATTGACAATGTTATGCAACACCTAATTCCCCTGTGTGAAAAAGTAATTGCCCCCTTACGCTCAATAACTGGTTGTGCCACCTTTTGCTGCAATGACTGCAACCAAACGCTTCCTGTAGTTGTTGATCAGTCTCTCACATCACTGTGGAGTAATTTTGGCCCACTCTTGCATGCAGAACTGCTTCAACTCAGCGACATTTGTGGGTTTTCAAGCATGAACTGCTCGTTTCACATCCTGCCACAACATCTCAATTGGGATTAGGTCTGGACTTTGACTAGGCCATTCCAAAACTTCAAATGTATATGTAAACTTGATTGTGTGTTTTGGATCATTGTCTTGCTGCATGACCCAGCTGCGCTTCAGCTCACAGACGGATGGCCTGACATTGTCCTGTAGAATTCTACAGAAGTGTAAGGGGGTGGACCTTTTCACACAGGGGCATTGGGTGTTGCATAACTTTGTTTATGAAATATGTATGTAATTGTTGTGTTACAGTTGAAGTCGGAAGTTTACATACACCTTAGCCAAATACATTTAAACTCAGTTTTTCACAAATTCCCTGTCAGTTAGGATCACCACTTTATTTTAAGAATGTGAAATGTCAGAATAATAGTGGAGAGATTATTTATTTCAGCACATTCCCAGTGGGTCAGAAGTTTACGTACACTCAATTAGTATTTGGTAGCATAGCCTTTAAATTGTTTAACTTGGGTCAAATGTTTCGGGTAGCCTTCCACAACCTTCCCACAATTAGTTGGGTGAATTTTGGCCCATTCCTCCTGACAGAGCTGGTGTAACTGAGTCAGTTTTGTAGGCCTCCTTTCTCGCACAAGCTTTTTCAGTTCTGCCCTCAAATGTTCTATAGGGTTGAGGTCAGGGCTTTGTGATGGCCACACCAATACTTTGACTTTGTTGTCCTTAAGCCATTTAGCTTGGGGTCATTGTCCATTTGGAAGACCCATTTGCGACCAAGCTTTAACTTCCTGACTGATGTCTTGATGTTGCTTCAATATATCCACATAATTTTCCTGCTTCATGATGCCATCTCTTTTGTGAAGTGCACCGTCCCTCCTGCAGCAAAGCACCCCCACAACATGATGCTGCCACCCCCGTGCTTCACGGTTGGGATGGTGTTCTTTGGTTTGCAAGCCTCCCCCTTTTTTCTCCAAATATAACGATGGTCATTATGGCATAAACAATTCTATTTTTGTTTCATCATACCAGAGGACATTTCTCCAAAAAGTACGATATTTTTCCCCATGTGCAGTTGCAAACCGTAGTCTGGCTTTTTTTGGTGGTTTTGGAGCAGTGGCTTCTTCCTTGTTGAGTGGCCTTTCAGGTTATGTCGATATAGGACTAGTTTTACTGTGGATATAGATACTTTTGTACCTGTTTCCTCCAGCATCTTCACAACGTCCTTTGCTGTTGTTCTGGGATTGATTTGCACTTTTCGCACCAAAGTACATTCATCTCTAGGAGACAGGACGCGTCTCATTCCTGAGCGGTATGACGGCTCCGTGGTCCCATGGTATTTATACTTGCGTACTATTGTTTGTACAGATGACCGTGGTACCTTCAGGCGTTTGGGAATTGCTCCCAAGGATGAACCAGACTTGTGGAGGTCTACAAAAATGTTTCTGAGGTCTTGGCTGACTTCTTTTGATTTTCCCATGATGTGAAGCAAAGAGGCACTGAGTTTGAAGGTAGGCCTTGAAATACATCCACAGGTACACCTCCAATTGACTCAAATTATGTCAATTAGCCTATCAGAAGCTTTAAAGCATTTTCTGGAATTTTCCAAGCTGTTTAAAGGCACAGTCAACTTAGTGTATGTAAACTTCTGACCCACTGGAATTGTGATAGTGAATTATAAGTGAAATAATCTGTCTGTAAACAATTGTTGGAAAAATGACTTGTCATGCATAAAGTAGATGTCCTAACCGACTTGCCAAAACTATAGTTTGTTCACAAGGAATTTGTGGAGTGGTTGAAAAATTTGTTTAATGACTCCAACCTAAGTGTATGTAAATTCCGACTTCAACTGTATGTTCACTCAGGTTCCCTTTATCTAATATTAGGTTTTAGTGGAAGATCTGATAACATTCAGTATAAAAAAATATGAAAAAGTAGAAGAAATTAGAACGAGGGTAAATATTTTTTCACAGCACTGTATGACTGATTTAGTATCTTCATGTATGGTGCAAGGGAACTCTGATTAGCTTTTTGATGAAGTATCTGCTAAATTTGGAAGTTAAGTTTATTACATTATCAGGATAGCTTTGTTATCATCATATCCACATTAAACATATTGGCTTATCGATTCAGCTCTTATAATACTGTATGCATCAACAGTTCAAATAGTGTACGCACATTCTGGCTGACACATCAAGGGTGATGTATGCTGGGCTGCGGCAACAGAGAGACACTCTGTCTGTGAGAAGCCTGCCTCCCTGTCCCTGATTGATCTGCCAGACACTAGTACAGAGAGGCATGCAGGCCAGGGATGTCACGATGTGGCTTCACTCTAACATCTCAATACAGAAGAGACACGAGGCGGAGGCTTGGCACGCCATGGTGGCTCTGGCACACACACAGGACCCCAAAGTTTGGTCCTAATGGTGGACGGTGGATAGTGATAGCGTCTTATCAGGTTGTATGCTGCTAATATTATTGCACTGTCAAGATTGTTTTCGTCTTCATGCAGATTAGTTGTTTTGTTTGACAAGATGGTGCATACTAATGAACATTTCAGTGTTGCATCTAAAACGTCCTAGTTAGCTAGCTATACACAGCACATTTGAATCTCTAGTGTAACAATGTGATAATGAAGTCTCATTTGCTCATAGGTCTTGTTGTTTTGTGGCTGCTCATCTGGATAACCATTATAGTCCGTGCTTAGCACGTGAAATGAGCAGCAGCTTTTTGGGAAGCTCTATTTATTTATCTTATGTTTTAGGGAGGCTTTCTCGACAGACAATAATAATAACTTTTTAATGATACAGTGCATTTGGAAAGTATTCAAACCCCTTGACTTTTTCCACATTTTGTTACATTACAGCCCTATTCTAAAATGGATTAAATCATTTCCCCCCCCTCCTTAATCTGCACACAATACCCAGTAATGGCAAAGCAAAAACAGTTTTTTAGACATTTTTGCTAATTTCTTAAAATGAAAAATGGAAACATCACATTTCCATAAGTATGCAGACCTTTTACTTAGTACTTTGTTGAAGTAACTTTGGCAGCGATTACAGCCTCGAGTCTTCTTGGGTATGACGCTACAAGCTTGGCACACCTGTATTTGGGAAGTTTCTCCCATTCTTCTCTGCAGATAATTTAAGCTCTGTCAGGTTGGATGGGGAGAGTGTCTGCACAGCTATTTTCAGGTCTTTCCAGAGATTTTCTATCAGGTCCGGGCCCTGGCTGGGCCACTCAAGGACATTCAGATACTTGTCCCGAAGCCGCTCCTGAGTTGTCTTGGCTGTGTGCATAGGGTTGTTGTCCTGTTGGAAGGTGAACCTTCGCCCCAGTCTGAGGTCCTGAGCGCTCTGGAGCAGGTTTTCATCAAGGATCTCTCTGTACTTTGCACCGTTTGTCATTCTCTCAATCCTGACTAGTCTCCCAGTCCCTGCTGTTGAAAAACATCCCCACAGCATGATGCTGCCACCACCGTGCTTCACCGTAGGGATGGTGCCATGTTTCCTCCAGACGTGACGCTTGGCATTCAGGCCAAAGAGTTCAGTCTTGGTTTCATCACACCAGAGAATCTTGTTTCTCATGGTCTGAAATTCCTTTAAGTGTCTTTTGGCAAACTCCAAGCGGGCTGTCATGTGCCTTTTACTGAGGAGTGGCTTCCGTCTGGCCACTCTACCATAAAGGCCTGATTAGTTGTGTGTTGTAGAGATGGTTGTCTTGGAACGTTCTCACATCTTCACAGAGGAACTCTAGAGCTCTGTCAGTGACCATCGGGTTCTTGGTCACCTCCCTGACCAAGGCCCTTCTCCCCCTATTGCTCAGTTTGGCCGGGCGGCCAGCTCTAGGAAGAGTCTCGGTAGTACCAAACTTCTTCCATTTAAGAATGATGGAGGCCACTGTGTTCTTGGGGACTTTCAATGATGCAGACATTTTTTGGTACCCTTCCCCAGATCTGTGCCTCGACACAATCCTGTCTCGGAGCTCTACGGACAATTCCTTAAACCTCATGGCTTGGTTTTTGCATGGACTAATTGGGCGGTCATTAATACTACAGTGACTCCAATCCAAGTCAGAGAGTCCAATCGAGGACATCTTACCGTTGTGCTGCTACACCGAATGTTTAAACAGATCTGCTGAGTAATTACAGTGGGGAGTGAAAGCTACTTTCTTACCAATTATGACCAGGCATTCTGCAGGCCTACTTACTCTAAGCACATTCGACCAATTAATGGAATCGATATGGGTTTTAATGGAAGGCGAAGAGCTGTGAACTGAAACAGCCCTCAGTCGGTAGTTACAGTTTAGCACTGATAAATTCTAAGGGTACCCTGACCTTCTCGCAGTCTGGGTTCAAATACTACTGATATTGTGGCTCCTCCAGATTGAACACAGAGAGCAATGCTAGTTTTATTTGCTATATATTAGTAAAATAAAAATAAAAAGCAGGCCTAAGCTTAATGTTGGGCGATCAAGATTTAACGTTGTTATAGCCTTTGATGATAATTGAATATGACATTTGAGTGCAGTCTGTTTACAGTCTGCACTGAATTCTCCTCTGGCCTTGTTCCTCAAAATATACAATTTTTAAATCACCAGCAAGAGATTATGTGGAAATACTCCTCCAGAAATTGTATTGCAATGTAAAATTAGTAGTCTTTCATTTTGACTCGGTTTCATCACACCAATCTTGTTTCTCATGGTTTGAAATTCCTTTAAGTGCCTTTTGGCAAACTCCAAGCGGGCTGTCATGTGCCTTTTACTGAGGAGTGGCTTCCGTTTGGCCACTCTACCATAAAGGCCTGATTAGTTGTGTGTTGTAGAGATGGTTGTCTTGGAACGTTCTCACATCTTCACAGAGGAACTCTAGAGCTCTGTCCAGTGACCATCGGGTTCTTGATCACCTCGCTGACCAAGGCCCTTCTCCCCCGATTTGTTCAGTTTGGCCGGGCGGCCAGCTCTAGGAAGAGTCTTGGTAGTTCCAAACTTCTTCCATTTAAGAATGATGGAGGCCACTGTGTTCTTGGGGACCTTCAATGCTGCAGACATTTTTTGGTATCCTTCCCCAGATCTGTGCCTCGACACAATCCTGTCTCGGAGCTCTACGGACAATTCCTTAGACCTCATGCCTTGGTCTTTGCTCTGACATGCACTGTCAGCAGTAGGACCTTTATATAGACAGGTGTGTGCCTTTCCAAATCATGTCCATTCAATTCAATTTACCACAGGTGGACTCCAATCAAGTTGTAGAAACATCTCAACGATGATCAATGGAAACAGGATGCACCTGAGCTCAATTGAGTCTCATAGCGAAGGGTCTGAATACTTGTGTAAATAAGGTATTTCTGTTTTTTTTATTTTTAAAGCATTTGCAAACATAAAAAAACCTGTTTCCGCTTTGTCATTATGGGGTATTGTGTGTAGATTGATGAGGAAGCTACTTTTTAGTCTTTCATTTCGACTCTAATCGTTTCCTCTGTGTATTTACTACCCGGTTGTCATCCACCTTCAGAAACTGGGAGAGTGAGTAAGATTCCGATATTCTGAAGTAATTGGATTTAGGATCCCACTTTTGGGCACTTCTGGGGAATGGCAGGCTGCCCTCGTTGGGGAAGTAGAATGGTATCAGGGAACTGCCTAGGCTCCTGTTCACACCTGAACCCAGGAGGACTTTGTTAGTGAGAGACTCGAGAGTCATCATGGCTTTAGATATTTCTACTTGGACCCTTGAGAAGGGCTCTAAAGTGCGACCAGGAGTTTTATTTTGGGAGAAGATAATTGTTCTAATGAAAAGGCTTCTGATTGCCCTAGAGAAAAAGGTGAGTCAATAGCGTCATGGTTGCACCATTACTACAGCGAAAACGGCTTGCTTCTAGCGCAACCAAGTCAAAAGATCTGACCCATATTACCGGCGCAACATTTGTATCTTCCTATAGGGGATCACCGGACCGCATTTTACATTCATAAATCATGTCGTGGGCAGTTTTAAAACTGCTCAGTGGTGTAAAGTACTTAAGTAGTACTTTCAAGTACTTTTACTTAAGTCGTTTTTTGGGGTATCTGTACTTTATATTTTTTTACAACTTTTACTTATACTCCTCTACATTCCTAAACAAAATAATGTACTTTTTACTCCTTACATTTTCCCTGACACCCAAAAGTACTACTTACATTTTGAATGCTTAGCTGTCTAATTCACACACTTATCAAGAGAACATCCCCGGTCTTCCCTACTGCCTCTGATCTGGCAGACTCACTAAACACAAATGCTTCGTTTGTAATTGACGTCTGAGTGTTGAAGTGTGCCCCTGCCTATCCGTTAATTAAAAAAATCTAGAAAATTGTGCCATCTGGTTTGCTTAATATAAGGAATTTGAAATTATTTATACTTTTACTTTTGATACTTAAGTATATTTTAGTGATTACATTTACTTTTGATACTTAAGTACATTTAAAACCAAATACTTTGGACTTTTACTCAAGTAGTATTTTACTGAGTGACTTTTACTTGAGTCATTTTCTCTTAAGGTATCTTTACTTTACTCAAGTATGACAATTGGGTACTCTTTCCACCACAGAAACTGCTTGCGCGTCATTAACCATTTGTTTACATTTGTTCGGTCATGTTACCTCATTGGCTAGCTAGCTAACTTTACCAGTACAGTATATCCAAACCTTTGAGGGCAAATAAAGAAAGTAAAAGCTTCTTCGGGAGATCAATGATCATAGCATAGCAATGAATTAATGACAGCTCGCTTGCACGTCATCATCATAAACTTCACATTTTTAAAGAGATGGTGTACAATTTTCAGTGTAATGCACCAGATAACTAGCCTGTTCATCCTCATGTCATTCCGTATTACAGCTTTCTGGGCCACTGTAAAAGGAGCTCAGCCAGTTGATTTAACATATAAGCCACTTCACAGGACATTGCCTTTGTCCACTGTCTTAACAGTGTAAACTTCTCAATTCACACCATCCAAGCAAGGGTTGGGATTATGCCAGGTAAAGCACCCTGCCTTTTAAGTCTACTTGCCCAATGCCCATAGAAATAGAATCGCATAGAACTAGAATCAATGTTCCATACCTTGGAACATGCTCCCAGACACCCTGCAGAGAGACAGTGTTGCTAGAGGTTTGAGGCTGCATCGCCAGACCAGATAGACAATGACCTGCTGTCATCAGAAGGGCAAAATCTGGGAATGATTAATGCAATAGAAAGGGCTGAGTCAGCGCCCCAAAACTGAATATTAAAGCTGACCTTCTAGATGAGGAGGCCGAGCCAAGTTAACCTGACAAGCTGTCAGGCTAGCTCCGTGTGCTAGCCATTTTTCAATGCAAATAGACTGGGTTCTTCTCTTAAACCTGCCAATAGCAGACCCCTCTAAAACTGAATGACATATTGGGTCAGGCTTTTCATGGAAGACTCTCATTCACTCATCTATATGGATGGAATTTTGAACACCCGCTGAAATTGCAAAGGACTCTACGTCTGTCTCCCAATAGAAATATTATGTGACCGTTAACTGCCCCATTAAGATTTTATTATTGAAGAGCCTGAAACTTCCCTCTCCAGCAGTATGTAAATGAGCTGTCCTGTTTATATTCTGTATGCATTCCTAAATGGCCCTTGTATCGTCAGTATAAAACTTGGCAGTATTTCCAGACACTTCCTTCACACTTTAAGACTTCTCCAACTTTGTGACTTGCATCTCTTGCCGCTGGTCAAAAGCTGGTACTTCAACCCTGTGTAAGTATCAAGAATATTCATATGCTAGAAGAAGAAATAATTCAGTGTGAGGGTGAAGTGAGAAAATATTGACTAGTCTGCCAGTTCCCCTTCGCATGTGAGGAAGTAAGGGTTAATTCGGCATAGTTGACAGACTCCCAGCGGTCTCTTAACATAACACTGTGAAAAGGCCACAGCATTCAGCCATTTTGTTCTGAGTGATTCACCTTCAAAATACACCACTTCGTCAAGGGAGGGCTGAATACAATGCACTTTTGTGCAAGCTCGCAAAACTAGGTATATCTTGTGGTAAACACTATCAAACAGTTCTATCAAAGTTTGTCAAACCTAAGCATTATCGATCTGTGGTACACGAGTGGCACAGCGGTCTAAGGCACTGCTTCTGCAAGAGGCGTCACTACAGTCCCTTGTTCGAATCCAGGCTGAATCGCATCCGGCCGTGATTGGGAGTCCCAAAGGGCGGCGCACAATTGGCCCGGGGTTGTCCGGGTTTGGCCGTGGGAGGCCGTCATTGTAAATAAGAATTTCTTCTTAAATTACTTGCCTAGTTTTAAATAAAGGTAAAAGAAAAAAAGAAATGTTGGGTTCTAACATTAAAAGACAGCTAATTGATTACACTTCATTACAATGATGGATATACAGTGCCTTCAGAAAGTATTCAAACCTCTTGACTCTTTCCACATTTTGTTGTTTTAGATTGTGAATAAAAAATGTATTAAATTTATATATATTTTTTGTCACCGTCCTACACACAATAGCCCATAATGTCAGTTGTATTATGTTTTACATTTTTTATTACAAATTAATTTCAAATGAAAGGCTGAAATGTCTTGAGTCAGTAAGTATTCAACCCCTTTGTTATGACAAGCCTAAATAAGTTCAGGAGTAAAAATGTGTTTAACAAGTCACATAATAAGTTGCATGGACTCTGTGTACAATAATAGCGTATAATAATGTAACATTATTTTTGAATGAGTACCTTATCTCTCTACCCTGTGCGATACATTCACCTTTCAGCAGGACAATAACCTAAAACACAAGGCCAAATATACACTGGAGTTGCATACCAAGACGACATTGACAGTTTCTGAGGGGCCTAGTTACAGTTTTGACTTAAATCGGCTTGAAAATCTATGGCAAGATTTGAAAATGACTCTCTCGTAATGATCAACAACCAACTTGACAGAACTTGAAGAATTTAAAAAAGAATAATTGGCAAATATTGTACAATCCAAGTGTGCAAAGCTCTTATAGACTTACCCAGAAAGACTCACAGCTGTAATCGCTGCCAAAGATGTATTTACTCAGGGGTGTGAATACTTACGTAAATTAGATATCTGTTTTAAATTTTCAATAGATTAGCAAAAAATTCTAAAAACATGTTTTCACTTTGTTATTGTGTGTAGATGGTTGAGAGAAAAAAAATGTAATTCATTTTGAATTCAGGCAGTAACACAATGTGGAATAAGGGTATGAATACTTTCTGAAGGCACTGTATGTTTGAAAGTAAAATAATTTCATACATTTATATTCCCCAAGGTCAAATATCCTCAAGATGTCTTGAACATTGCTTCTAACGTTGCTTGCGCCAATGCTTTTCTATCTGCCTTTTAACAGCCAAATACGAGCATGTGATTTGTGCCTTGCTGGGTCTTTGGCTATAAAATAGTTTTATGTTATTCCAGTCTCATTAAGTGGCTGTCAAAGTGACTTTTCACTTCTCACAGTCACAATGCATTTAACTAAGAGTGCCAGGTCTCAAAGGAAGTTTTGTCCTGAATATCACAATGGTTATCGTTACATACATAATTAAATTTTGTCATCCAGCCTCTGAGATGGATATTTTGCATCTCAAATACAAAATGCTTTTAGAGATTCTAATGAGGATGCGTCTTTGAATCTTTTGTGTAGACCTAGACTTGATTTCTGTAATTACTTTATCCCCTTCCCCTTACACCCCTGTAAAAATTCAACTGGAGAGATGAAAGGAGCCCAATACATTTAAAGCTATTATACTATAATTTTTTGTGAATTCTCAAATACGTGTATCGAATGAATTTCGCAATGAGCTATTCTTCCATCTCAATGTTCATGTTTTGGCAAGGTTTTCTGGTCTCCTGACTGACTGACGCTTCTTCCTGGTAACCATTTCACTGTGTCAAATTGACTATCTTCATAATAACCTTTGCCATTTTCTAGGCGGTATATGGGTTATATTGCTTTTGGGGGGGTTGGGGATGGGTTGCTATTGCTAAGTACCTCTATCTCTCTAACTCTCTCTCTCTGTCTATCTGTTGTTTGGATGCGGGTGCTGGATATGGGTCCTCTCTTCTCTCACCTGTAGTTGGGGGGAGACCTGGGAGGAGGTGTTGGGGGAAGTCCAGCAGTAAGTGAGCCCTTCCGTTTCTCCATCTGCATGCTGCATGCTCTTAGAGGTTCTAGCTGGGGTCAAAACTTCACTGCCACACAGTTCAAAGCTGGACAAACATTTTTTTCCCTGCACACTCACGCCTCACCTTTTGACCTTGCTTGCCACTGATGGGGTGGGGGAAATCATGTATTCCAGTGGAGGATTGCTCAAATTGCGAAATCATAGGCCGAAATTCTGACTGAAGATATACAAACTAGTTTCGACCTCTGCAAATCAGAGCATTGGAGAATGTATTTCTCGTGTCAGGATTTCAGCTTTAGTGAATGTACGAAATCACATTTGTCGATCATGACATTGTCTTTAAAAATAAATAATTAGATGGTGCCACCATTTGTTATTTGAAACCCACTCTGAGCACTTGACAACAAAAATTAGTTTGGAACCTGTCTCTTCATCGAAGGTTGCTAGAGAACCGTCGATGAGGTACATTCTGGATTCATAGTTGTGCTGATGTCCTGTATGTTTTTTTTGTGTGTGCATGTGTGTGTGACTCAGGTGGGACAGAACTTTATCCCCTCCTCAGTTCCCAACACATTCGCCCCATCGCCCACTCCTGCAGTGCTCAGCAGTGGCCTCAACGACCTGTTTGAGCTCTCCACAGGCATGGCCATCACCACAGGAGGCTATGTCACCCCAAAGTCTGTGAGTACCCACAGCTCGATGCTTATGTTGATGTTCAATGCTAATGCTATCCAGAGCTTAATGTTAGCACTATGTTGGGATAAAGTAGATTTTCATTGCTGAGCTAGCACACCAGCAAGGGCAGAGAATAAAGCTCAGATAAAGCTGATCAGAATGCTAACTCATTTGGACCTAGCAAGCTGAGAAATGTATGCAGAAAGGGGAAAGGGGGATACCTAGTCAGTTGTACGACTGAATGCCTTCAACTGAAATGTGTCTTCCACATTTAACCCAACCCCTCTGAATCAGAACCTTGAGCCCTGCCTCAAAGTCACTCTTCATGTAGGACAGTGCATAAATATAGTTATGACGTTGTTTGGCAGGGGCGGAAGGAGGGGTGTGTTAAGTCCATGTTGGCATCAACAGGCTCCACCCTAGATTCCTGTTCAAAATGGTTAATTTAGATATATCATACAGTTGAGTCATGCAGAAGAGGCTCACAAAGTCCTCGCTGTGTTATGTGTGCTGTTGATTGGTACGTGTTGCTATGTAGCAGCAGGACATAGCATCCTGTCCAAGGTATCCACTTAATTTACAGGTTCCATTCTCCATCTCCCTTTGTGTCTGACTCAATACAATGAGTGGGCTACACAGCACAGACACGTAGTTCAGCACTTGTTGTGCAAATCCTGTATGACTCGGGTTGCCATTTTCAAATTACCTGTGTGCTCTCTCTGCTCCCAGGTATTGGTGAAGCAGTTTGCATGTTCATATTTCTTTATTTCCTGTCTATCTCTTCCCCCAGATATGGCTGCCTGCAGTGAAAGCTAAAGGGCTAGAGATCTCAGGCACATTCTCCCGCCGACAGGGCCAAATGTATATGGACATGACCTTCACCAACAAGGCCCTGCAGCACATGACCGACTTTGCTATCCAGTTCAACAAGAACAGGTGAGAGAGGGTGCGACTGGTATCAAATCCTATATGCCATCTCTTGCTATTGTGCCCTTAGTCACAGTGCGGTCTGGAGTCATTCAAACTCGTTTTTCAACCACTCCACAAATGTCTTGTTAACAAACTACAGTTTTGGCAAGTCGGTTAGGACATCTACTTTGTGCATGACACAAGTCATTTTTCCAACAATTGTTTACAGACAGATTATTTCACTTATAATTCACTGTATCACAATTCCAGTGGGTCAGAAGTTTACATACACTAAATTGACTGTGCCTTTAAACAGCTTGGAAAATTCCAGAAATGATGTCATAGATTTAGAAGCTTCTGATAGGCTAATTGACATCATTGGAGTCAATTGGAGGTGTACCTGTGCCTACCTTCAAACTTTGCTTGACATCATGGGAAAATCAAAAGAAATCAGCCAAGACCTCAAAAAAAAGGTACCACGTTCATCTGTACAAACAATACTGCGCAAGTACAAACACCATGGGACCATGCAGCCGTCATACCGCTCAGGAATGAGACGCGTTCTGTCTCCTAGAGATGAGCATACTTTGGTGCGTAAAGTGCAAATCAATCCCAGAACAACAGCAAAGGACATTGTGAAGATGCTGGAGGAAACAGGTACAAAGGTATCTATATCCACAGTAAAACGAGTCCTATATCGACATAACCTGAAAGGCCGCTCAGCAAGGAAGAAGCCACTGCTCCAAAACCGCCATAAAAAAGCCAGACTACAGTTTGCAACTGCACATGAGGACAAAGATCGCACTTTTTGGAGAAATATCCTCTGGTCTGATGAAACAAAAATAGAACTGTTTGGCCATAATGACGATCGTTATGTTTGGAGGATAAAGGGGGAGGCTTTTAAGCCGAAGAACACCATCCCAACCGTGAAGCACGGGAGTGGCAGCATCATGTTGTGGGGGTGCTTTGCTGCAGAAGGGACTCGTGCATTTCACAAAATAGATTGCTCTTTGAGGAAGGAAAATTATGTGGATATATTGAAGCAACATCTCAAGACATCAGTCAGGAAGTTAAAGCTTGGTCGCAAATGGGTCTTCCAAATGGACAATGACCCCAAGCATACTTCCAAAGTTGTGGCAAAATGGCTTAAGGACTACAAAGTCAAGGTATTGGAGTGGCCATTACAAAGCCCTGACATCAATCCCATAGAAAATGTGTGGGCAGAACTGAAAAAGCGTGTGCGAGAGCAAGGAGGCCTACAAAGCTGACTCAGTTACACCAGCTCTGTCTGGAGGAATGGGCCAAAATTCACCCAGCTTATTGTGGGAAGCTTGTGGAAGGCTACCCGAACCGTTTGACCGACGTTAAACAATTTAAAGGCAATGCTACCAAATACTAATTGAGTGTATGCAAACCTCTGACCCACTGGGAATGTGATGAAAGAAATGAAAGCTCTCTCTACTATTATTCTGACATTTCACATTCTTAAAATAAAGTGGTGACCCTAACTGACCTAAAACAGGGAATTCTTACTAGGATTAAATGTCAGGAATTGTGAAAACCTGAGTTTAAATGTATTTGGCTAGGTGTATGTAAACTTCCCACTTCAGCTATTTCAGCCACAACCATTGTTGACAAGGCCATGCAATCTCCATAGACAAACGTTGGCAGTAGAATGGCCTTTCTGAAGAGCTCAAACTTTCAATGTGGCACCGTCATAGAATGCTACCATTCCAACAAGTCAGTTCGTCAAATTTCTGCCCTGCTAGCGCTGCTCCGGTCAAGTGTAAGTGCTGTTATTGTGAAATCGAAAACTGAAAGTGGTAGGCCACACAAGCTCACAGAATGGGACCGCTGAAGCACTTAGCACGTTGTAAATCGTCTGTCCTCTGTTGCAACACTCACTACCGAGTTCCAAACTTCCTCTGGAAGCAACATCAGCACAAGGAACTGTTCGTCGGGAGCAAGATGAAATGGGTTTCCATGGCCGAGCAGCCATGGATCACAATGCAAAGCGTCGGCTGGAGTTGTGTAAAGCTCGCCGCCTTTGGACTCTAGAGCAGTGGAAACGCGTTCTCTGGAGTGATGAATCACGCTTCACCATCTGGCAGTCCCACGGATGAATCTGGGTTTGGCTGATGCAAGGAGAACGCTACCTGCCCCAATGCATAGTGCCAACTGTAAAGTTTGGTGGAGGAGGAATAATGGTCTGGGGCTGTTTTTCATGGTTCGTGCTAGGCCCCTTAGTTCCAGTGAAGGGAAATCTTAATTCTACAGCATACAATGACATTCTAGACCATTCTGTGCTTCCAACTTTGTGGCAACCATTTGGGGAAGGCCCTTTCCTGTTTCAACATGACAATACTCCTGTTCACAAAGTGAGGTCCATACAGAAATGGTTTGTTAAGATCGGTATGGAGGAACTTGACTGGCCTGCACAGTGCCCTGACCTCAACCCCATCGAACACCTTTGGGAAGAATCTTAACGCCGACTGCAGGCCTAATCGCCCAACATCAGTGCCGACCTCACTAATGCTTTTGTGGCTGAATGGAAGCAAGACCTTGCAGCAATATTCTAGCATCTAGTGGAAAGCAATCCCAGAAGAATGGAGGCTGTTATAGCAGCAAACTCCATATACCAACTCCATATTAATGCCCATGATTTTTGAATGAGATGTTCGACCAGCAGGTGTCCATACTTTTTCTCATGTAGTGTATTTAGCTCCAGTCACCTGAAGCACTTAAGACCCTGTTATGCAATTTATGTTGTCTAGTTTCGGAGTGATCCCCACCACCCCTCTGCCCATCCACACTCCACTGATGCCCAGCCAGAGTATCGAAGTTTCCCTGCCTCTCAACACCATTGGGCCAGTCATGAAGATGGACCCACTGAACAACCTACAGGTAAACTCCTACATGTATTTTCTGGTTACGTAATGCATGCTAGGCAAGAGCAGCCTACCTGGTCTACAAAAGATATCATGATTATTATTTTTCTGCCATTTTAATCCTTGAGCGCGCCGCCAAAGCGTTTTTTCGGATTACATTTACATTTATTTCAGAAAGTAGTCATTCCCCTTGACTTATTCCACATTTTGTTGTGTTACAGCCTGAATTCAAAATGGATGACATTTTTTTTCCACCCATCTACACACAATACACGATTTTTTAGCAAATGTATTTATATAAGGATTTACACCCGAGTCAATACTTTGTAGAAGTACCCTTGGCAGCGATACCAGCTGTGAGTCTTTCTGTGTAAGTCTCTAAGAGATTTCCACACCTGGATTGTGCAACATTTGCCCATTATTCTTTTCAAAATGATTTAAGCTCTGTCAAGTTGGTTGTTGATAATTGCTAGACAACCATTTTCAAGTCTTTCCATATATTTTCAAGTAGATTAAAGTTAAAACTGTAACTCTGCCACTCAGGAACATTCACTGTTTTCTTTGTAAGCAACTCCAGAGTTTTAGGTTATTGTCCTGTTGAAAGGTGAATTCATCTCCCAGTGTCTGGTGGAAAGCAGACTGAACCAAATTTTCCTCTAGGATTTTGCCTGTGCTTAGCTTTATTCGGTACATTTTTTTAATCCTGAAAAACTCCCCAGTCCTTAACGATTACAAGCATACCCAAAACATGATGCAGCCACCACTAAGCTTGAAAATATGGAGAGTGGTACTCCATAATGTGTTGTTGGATTTGACCAAACATAACACTTTGTACTCAGGACAAAAAGTGAATTGCTTTGCCACATTTTCTTGCAGTATTATATTAGTGCCTTGTTGCAAGCAGGATGTTTTGGAATATTTTTTCTGTACAGGCTTCCTTCTTTTCACTCTGTCAATTAGGTTAGTATTATGGAGTTGATCCATCCTCAGTTTTCTCCTATCACAGACTCTAACTGTTTTAAAGTCACCATTGGCCTCAAGGTAAAATCCCTGAGCGGTTTTTACCTCTCCTGCAACTGAGTTAGCAAGGACACCTGTATCTTTGTAGTGACTGGGTGTATTGAACAATATCCTAAGTGTAATTAATATCTTCACCATGTGAAATACTTTCTTAATACTTTCTTAAAACTGCATTGTTGGTTAAGGGCTTGTAAGTAAGCATTTCACGGTAAGGTGTTGTATTCGGCGCATGTGGTCGCATGTGGTCCCGTGTGGCTCAGTTGGTAGAGCATGGCGCTTGCAACGCCAGGGTTGTGGGTTCATTCCCCACGGGGGGACCAGGATGAATATGTATGAACTTTCCAATTTGTAAGTCGCTCTGGATAAGAGCGTCTGCTAAATGACTTAAATGTAAGGGGGGGGATGTAAGTAAAGAAATAAAACAACAGTAAAAAGACATTTGAAACAGTAGCAAGGCTATATACAGACACCGGTTAGTCAGGCTTATTGAGGTAGTATGTACATGTAGGTATGGTTAAAGTGACTATGCATGTATGAAAAGAGGCGTTGGCGGGTGGTGGGACACAATGCAGATAGCCCGGTTAGCCAATGTGCGGGAGCACTGGTTGGTCAGACCAATTGAGGTAGTATGTACATGAATGTATAGTTAAAGTGACTATGCATATATGATAAACAGAGAGTAGCAGCGTAAAAGAGGGGTTGGGGGGTGGCACATAATGCAAATAGTCCGGGTAACCATTTGGTTACCTGTTCAGGAGTCTTATGGCTTGGGGGTAAAAACTGTTGAGAAGCCTTTTTGTCCTAGATTTGGCACTCCGGTACCGCTTGCCATGCGGTAGTAGAGAGAACAGTCTATGACTGGGGCGGCTGGGATCTTTGACAATTTTTAGGGCCTTCCTCTGACACCGCCTGGTGTAGAGGCATCCGGCTCTCGTCCTCTGTACCTGCGTCGCTTCCTTTTGCGAATAACTGGGATGTCGGCCCTGCCGGGTATTTGGAGAATATCATGCGAGTCTTGCTTGTTGTTGAAAAAATCTTTGTCTAATCCGAGGTGAGTGATCGCTGTCCTGATATCCAGAAGCTCTTTTCTGCCGTAAGATACAGTTGCAGAAACATTATGTACAAAATAAGTTACAAATAACGCGAAAAAACCCCACATAATAGCACAATTGGTTGGGCGTCCGTAAAACTGCTGCCATTTCTTCCGGCACCTTCCGGGCTCGATTTCCCGATAACGATGGAACTTAGGCTTATGAATGTTTTTAACAATGCATCTTTCCTACCACGTTACTAACGAAGGTTCTGGGAAACACCTTGGCTACTAAAGATAGATTGTAAAAAGGTTCTAACGATGATCTTAACGCTACGAAGGTTCTGGGAAATGAGGCCCATGATCTTTGGTCTTTCTCTTGTATTTTAATGTTCCTGTTGACGCAGTAATCAAAGCCTGTCAGGTTAAGCACCCTACTTTTTGCCTGAAGCTTGTTTAAAGAAGAAACTCCAGCAATGCCAGTGTGCCTGAGTTTCTTTTTCAAATATACTGTACCAGTCAAAAGTTTGGACACACCTACTCATTCAAGGGTTTTTCTTTATTTTACTATTTTCTACATTGTAGAATCGTAGTGAAGACATCAAACTATGAAACCACACACATGGAATCATGCAGTAACCAAAAAAGTGTTAAACAAATCAAAATATATTTTACATTTGAGATTCTTCAAAGTAGCCACCCTTTGCCTTGATGGCAGGTTTGGATACTCTTGGCATTCTCTCAACCAGCTTCATGAGGTAGTCAACTGGAATACATGTCATTTAACAGGTGTGTCTTGTTAAAAGTTAATTTGTGGAATTTCTTTCCTTTA
Source organism: Salvelinus alpinus (assembly GCF_045679555.1). Classification (NCBI taxonomy): domain Eukaryota; kingdom Metazoa; phylum Chordata; class Actinopteri; order Salmoniformes; family Salmonidae; genus Salvelinus; species Salvelinus alpinus. The sequence goes on from NC_092086.1 coordinate 81,841,817, forward strand.
TGAGTTTGATCAGTTGTATTGTGATAAGGTAGGGGTGGTATACAGAATATATCCCTATTTGGTAAAGGACCAAGTCCATATTATGGCAAGAACCGCTCAAATAAGCAAAGGGAAATGCAGTTCATCATTACTTTAAGTCATGAAGGTCAGTCAATTCGGAAAATTTCAAGAACTTTGAAAGTTTCTTCAAGTGCAGTCGCAAAAACCATCAATCGTTATGATGAAACTGGCTCTCTTGAGGACCGCGAGAGGAAAGGAAGACCCAGAGTTACTTCATTAGAGTTACCAGCCTCAGAAATTGCTGCCCAAATAAATGCTTCACAGAGTTCAAGTAACAGACACATCTCAACATCAACTGTTCTGAGGAGACTGCGTGATTCAGGCCTTCATGGTCGAATTGCTGCAAATAAACCACTACTAAAGGACACCAATAAAAATAAGAGACTTGGTTGGGCTAAGAAACACGAGCAATGGACATTAGTCCGGTGGAAATCTGTCATTTGGTCTGATGAGTCCAAATTTTAGATATTTGGTTCCAACCACCGTGTCTTTGTAAGACGCAGAGTAGGTGAACAGATGATCTCCACATGTGTGGTTCCCAACGTGAAGAATGGAGGAGGCGTGATTGTGTGGGTCTGCTTTTTTGGTGACACTGTCTGTGATTTATTTAGAATTCAAGGCACACTTAACCAGCATAGCTACCACAGCATTCTGCAGCGATACGCCATCCCATCTGGTTTGCGCTTAGTGGGACTATCATTTGTCTTTCAACAGGACAATGAACCAACACACCTCCAGGCTGTGTAAGAGCTATTTGACCAAGAAAGAGAGTGATGGTGTGCTGCATCAAATGACCTGGCCTCCACAATCACCCGAAGTCAACCCAATTGAGATGGTTTGGGATGAGTTGGACCGCAGAGTGAAGGAAAAGCAGCCAACAAGTGTTCAGCATATATGGGAACTCCGTCAAGACTGTTGGAAAAGCATTCCAGGTAAAGCTGGTTGAGAGAATGCCAAGAGTGTGCAACGCTGTCAAGGCAAATGGTGTCTACTTTGAAGAATCTAGAATCTAAAATGTAAAATATATTTTGTTTTGTTTATCACTTTTTTGGTTACTACATGATTCCATATGTGTATTTTTATTTATAGTTTTGATGTTTTCACTATTCTACAATGTAGAAAATAGTAAAAATAAAGAAAGTCTTGAATGAGTGGTACTGTAGTTTTTTCCCTCCTGGAACAACGTACGGTGTGCAAACTCCTCTTTCAAGCCTGAGACCTATTACAATGGAAAACAAAAAAACAAGCTATATGCATTTTATAATAGAAATTAATTTCAAACTTCAAGATATCCTCAATGTATGGCACTTGTTTATATGCTTTTGAGCCTGTCTTTTTTACAGCCTCGTTGAAGCGTATGTAAAACTAGGTATTAGGTCCCCAGAGAAAGCATGATTCTAAATGCTGTTTATCAAACTATAATCTACAGAATTGGGTGCTTCTGTCTTGCGTCAAACTCTCATTTCATAAGCTCACATTTTTATGGAGGTAAGGCAATTCACTGGAATAGCTTTCTGTAAATCCATTCTCAGAAATTGAATACATAGCCCTTTTTTAAAGCTCTGTATATTCTTTGGTAATATGCATAAGAGCACGTAGGCCTATATAATGGCAATATATAACAGCTACTCAGCTATCCTGGAAAGCAGCCCATCCATCAGCAGACTTTATTAGTTCCAGTCATCTCATTTTCACTGTTCAGTGGCTGAGAGAGATGCACTGGAAACCATTCAGCCAAAATAACACTACTTTACAGGGCTCTCCAGCTGAGACAGCTACTTTCTTTGTGCCTATATCCTAGGCTAGCCTCCATCCTATAATGATTCCTCCTTTTCTGTTCTTGCCTTCCCGGCATGGGTATTGTGTGTGTGTGTGCGCGGGAAAATATCTGTCTCTGAAGGCCCGGTGGTAAGCAGACCACCGTTAGAGTGTTTGAGCTCACCACACCACAGCTGTTCATCTGGGTTGGAGCCACTCACTGCTCAAATGAACACTGCTCATATAGTATCTACTTACTCATAAATGCAGAATGACATTCAATAGTGAATATTCAACCTCTTGTGTCCTTTTTTTCAGAAGACTTGCTCATGGGGCTCCCGAGTGGCGCAGCATCTCAGTGCTAGAGGCGTCACTACAGACCCTGATTCGCTTCCAGGCTGTATCACAACCGGCCGTGATTGGGAGTCCCATAAAGGCGGTGCACAATTGGCACAGCGTCGTTAGGGTTTGGCCGGTAGGCCGTCATTGAAAATAAGAATTTGTTCTTAACTGACTTGCCTAGTTAAATAAAAAACACATTGACACATTTTGTCAATCACATTTGTCCTTAGGCCATTCTATAAGAAAACAGCAGATTGAGTAATTGATAATAATGACTATAAATATCTACCAATCCCACCATTCAGCAGCTTCTATTCCTAGCTGCCGGAAGGGACACTACTGACCCTGATTCACCTCAGTGTTCATTCTAATAATTACCTCAGATACCCTAAGTTGTAATGAAGACTTCTAAGTACTAACAAAGATAATAGTTATTGGCAGCTTTGGTACTTAATCACTACATAGCCTAGGGATATTTACCATGTGATTCCGACACCTCTCCCACACTCCCCATTGTGATGCGTCTTGTGTTTTGATATACTCTATTAGTATGTCTATGACTCCGATCATGTGACACTAAACAAATCAAAAGGCCTCTGTAATGAGCTTGGGTGTTTTATCATGGGGATTTTTTGAAGTCCAGACAGGACGTCAGTTTGGTTCAGATGTGTAGGTGGAGAAGATTGTCCTTTTGTGGATTAATTGATTTTCTGACGGAGCACTAATTCCATGTTGTGTCACGATGCGAGTTGCGTTGTGAGCTAATGGGGGAAAGTTTTTTCACGGAATCGACAACTCCGTCATACTAGATGAGGTTTGTGTGTTTTGTATTTATGTCTCTCTCTCTGTGTGTGTGTCCTCGGTGCTTAGCATTGCGCAACTTTCACACAGTGTTCCTGTCAAGTACATCTGATAATGTCTATTCGTGAACAGAATAAGGACAGGACTGCCTGCCGGAGGGTCACTCCATGAAGCCAGAAATATTAATCAAGTTCAGAGAGAGCTCAGAGTGCCCTTGAGGGCTGTATACTGCATTAGTTGCAGAGTCCAACAGACCACACACTCAGCTTTAAGCCCTCGCCACCCACATTCACAAATAGACACCTCTCCAGTCTCACTTCTTTCTAGCCATGACAGACTCTGCATGGACATTTCAGGAGTACTTTTTCTTATTTAGAGCAATTCTATATTTACAGTTGTCTGCCTCATCTTTCTCATGCTCCTAAGTGCTCAGAAGTGTTTGAGGACTTATTGGAATTCTATATGTCCAAATCAGCCACCTCTAGTGCATGGCACTGACTGATGTCATATTAACGTTGTGTTGACGTTGTCTTTTGTCCACAGGTGGCTGTGAAGAACAACATTGATGTTTTCTACTTCAGCGGGCTTATCCCACTCAACATTTTCTTTGTGGAGGACGGTAAAATGGGTACGTGTGTCTGGAAGCAACACTCTCAAACACTCAATATTCAGCTCGTTACCATAGCAGTAGAGTCATTATCACCAAAGAGTTTGAAGAGTTTATTTTATACCAACACAAGGACCTTTGTAGATCCCCGCTAGGTTCAGGTTTCATTCTTATTTCCCCCCCATCTTCATCTGCCTCAGAGCGACAGGTGTTCCTGGCAACCTGGAAAGACATCCCCAATGAGAACGAGCTGCAGTACCAGATCAAGGAGTGCCACTTAAACGCAGGTATGCTTCTTTACTTCTATGGATGAAAGCTATATGTAGCTTTGAACACTAACTTATGTTTTATGCACCATATGAACAAAACAAAAAACATTTCTGACCATGATATGTACTCTAAGGGCTGTCACTTTTTTTATCTGTGGGTTTCCTCCTCCTACTGCTCAATGGTATAAAAACACTAATACAGATCTAGAATGAAAATGTATACTATGTTTGTGTTGGAGATGGTCATCTTTCACCCTCCTAACCCTGACTGTACTGAAACCCAGCCTATCGAGAAACACAAGGCTTTCAAGCAGTACGGCTCAAATGTCCATCATCGGAGCTGTTCACGCTATGCTTTAAAAATGTAACCTTGCGTGATTCACTCTTAAAGTGTGAGGACCTGAGAGTCGATCCACAATGCTGCTAATATTTGTGGATGAAATACACACCCCATAGTCATTTACAGTAATCAGGCACAAACACAAATTATAAAAAGACAATTAAGTCTCATCACCAATCTAGCTTCCTGTATTCCTCTATCTTTTTTATGTCAGAGGACATTTGTTAGGTGATGTTGAAATTGCAGCTTAGTGTGGTTTTGAACACTTCATTGTGTTTAAGTTACCAAGAGTACAATGGCATAAGATCTTTGTCCTTTTTTTTAACTGCTTCGAGCACAAGTGAAGGACAGTGTCACTTCGAGTGTTTCCTATCGATTGAGTGCTGGTGATTCAGTGGAAGGAGATGTAATTTGATGAGGAGAAAGCATGCAGAGAAGGATGAAATGCATGAAGAGTGCTCTATGCATCTGTCTAGCTGTCAAAAGTTCAACTTATTTCAACTTTTGACGCATGTAAAATGGACAAATGACATCCATTAACCTATGAGGCCAATAGAAAAACCTTTTGCTCATGATATGCTCAGTCAGTTTTGGAAAGATATGACATCTCTGGGTGTGCTTGTGTTCGGTGACTTGTTGGTGTTTTTGTCATCCTAAAATATTATTTGGTAATATATCAGGCCTATTGTCCTCACGGAGCTCATGTCTGAATCACACTTACTACTACTATCCTCTCCTTTCATAGATCTAACACGTTGAGCCAACTACAGGGCAGATAGAGGGCCGTCCTTGTTTTGGGAAAGTTATATTGGAGGGAAGTAGCTTTAGTTATTGTTTAGTCTATATGCAGGGTTTGATTTACCAACCTGGACAGGTGGTACCGCAGGTGACCTTCTGAAACCATCAAACCACAACGTCATCAAATCCTTTCCTAACTTGTGTTCACCAGACTGAAGCCAGTTAAGCACTGGAAGCTGAGGGCATTGGTTTAAAAGAGATGCTACAGATTGACTGGAGGACTAGATAAGATGACTAGGGGTTTAAAGTGGTAACATTTAAATGGTGGAATTGGCCTTTTCCTCTAACCCTCTGGCTTTGTTGCAGTGACCACAACATCACAGATTTAGGTTCCAGCTTTACACACCTGCCTGCAATTCATGTGCAGATGTCTTCCCACACACACCTACAGGAACACACATGCACATACACAGTACAGATGCATACACACGATGCTGTCATAGTCCATGTGGGGTCAAAGGACATTAGGAGGGCTAGCTCGGGAACTGCTGAAAATGAGATTTTAAAGAACTGATTTTAGCTCTGGAAGATTCCAAAAAGCGGCCAATTATTTCAGGCCCGGTACCATCGCTGGGCCACGGCTGTGAAAATTCATCAGGCTACTAGCATTACACACCTGGCTAGAAGACTACTGTAGCTCTGTTGGCATACATTTTATATATAACTTGTACACATTTTGGAAACAGAAGATGCTCTACAGGATTGACGGAGTCCATCCAGATCTTCTTTGCTCCTGATCCATGTCCACGCATTTCGAGGTTGTGTTGAGACAATGATTTATCAGTGATTCACAAAATCCCTACCATTGTCGCCGAGTTGTGATAGTGCTGCCGCAAATGTACAGTACCAGTCAAAAGTTTGGACATACAGTTGACGTCGGAAGTTTACATACTCCTTAGCCAAATACATTTAAACTCAGTTTTTCATAATTCCTGACATTTAATCCTAGTAAAAATGCCCTGTCTTAGGTCAGTTAGGATCACCATTTTATTTTAAGAATGTGAGATGTCAGAATAATAGTAGAGAGAAGGATTTATTTCATATTTTATTTCTTTCACATTCCCAGTTGGTCAGACGTTTACATACACTCAATTAGTATTTGGTAGAATTGCCATTAATTTGTTTAAAGGCACAGTCAATTTAGTGCATGTAAACATCTGACCCACTGCAATTGTGATACAGTGAATTAATCTATTTTATTTATTTATTATTTATTTCATTTTTATTTAACCAGGTAGGCCAGTTGAGAACAAGTTCTCATTTACAACTGCGACCTGGCCAAGATAAAGCAAAGCAGTGTGACAAAAAACAACATAGAGTTACACATGGGATAAACAAAAGTACAGTCAACACTATAGAAAAGTATATATACAGTGTGTGCAAATGGAGTAAGGAGGTAAGGCAATAAATAGGCCATAGTAGCGAAGTAATTACAGTTTAGCAAATTAACATTGGAGTGATAGATGTGAAATAAAATAAATAAATAATCTGTCTGTAAACATTTGTTGGAAAAATTACTTGTGTCATGCACAAAATAGAAGTCCTAACCGACTTTCCAAAACTATAGTTTGGTAACAAGACATTTGTGGAGTGGTTGAAAAACAAGTTTTAATGACTCCAACCTAGGTGTATGTAAACTTCTGACTTCAACTGTACCTACTCATTCAAGGGTTTTTCTTTATTTTTGCTATTTTCTACATTGTAGAATAATAATGAAGACATCAAAACTATGAAATCACACATATGGAATCATGTAGTAACCAAAAAAGTGTTAAACAAATCAAAATATATTTTAGATTCTTCAAAGTAGCCACCCTTTGCCTTGATGACAGCGTTGCACACTCTTGGGCTTCTCTCAACCAGCTTCTGCTTTTTCAACAGTCTTGAAGGAGTTCCAACATATGCTGAGCACATATGTTGGCCGCTTTTCCTTCAATCTGCAGTCCTACTCATCCCAAAACCATCTCAATTGGGTTGAGGTTGGGTGATTGTGGAGGCCAGGTCATCTGATGCAGCACCCCATCACTCTTCTTCTTGGTCAAATAGCCCTTACACAGCCTGGAGGTGTGTTGGGTCATTGTCCTGTTGAAAAACAAATGATAGTCCCACTAAGCGCAAACCAGATGGGATGGCGTATTGCTGCAGAATGCTGTGGTAGCTATGCTGTTTAAGTGTGCCTTGAATTCTAAATAAATCACTGACAGTGTCACCAGCAAAGCACCATCACACCACCTCCTCCATGCTTCACGGTGGGAACCACACATGCAGAGATAATCCGTTCACCTACTCTGCGTCTCACAAAGACACAATGGTTGGAACCAAAAATCTCAAATCTGGACTCGCCAGACCAGACAGATTTCCACTGATCTAATGTCCATTGCTCGTGTTTCTTGTCCCAAGCAAGTCTCTTCTTCTTATTGGTATCCTTTAGTAGTGGGTTCTTTGCAGCAATTCTCCCATGAAGGCCTGATTCACGCAGTCTTCTCTGAACAGTTGATGTTGAGATGTGTCTTTTACTTGAACTCAGTGAAGCATTTATTTGGGCTGCAATCTGAGGTGCAGTAAACTCTAATGAACGTATCCTCTGCAGCAGAGTTAACTCTGGGTCTTCCTTTCCTGTGGCGGCCTCATGAGAGCCAGTTTCATCATAGTGCTTAATGGTTTTTGCGACTGCACTTGAAGTAACTTTCAAAGATCTTGAAGTAATGATGGACTGTTGTTTCTCTTTGCTTATTTGAGCTGTTCTTGCCATAATATGGACTTGGTATTTTCCCAAATAGGGCTATCTTTTGTATACCTCCCCTACCTTGTCACAGCACAACTGATTGGCTCAAACGCATTAAGAAGGAAAGAAATTCCACAAATTAACTTTATGAAGGCACACCTGTTAATTGAAATGCATTCCAGGTGACTATCTCATGAAGCTGGTTGAGAGAATGCCAAGAGTGTGCAAAGCTGTTTTCAAGGCAAATGGTGGCTACTTTGAAGAATCTCAAATATTAAATATTTCTTGATTTGTTTAACACTTTTTTGCTTACTACATGATTCCATATGTGTGATTTCATAGTTTTGATGTCTTCACTATTATTCTACAATGTAGAAAATAGTTAAAAAAAATGTAAAATAAGAAACACCCCTGAATGAGTAGGTGTCCAAACATTCACGCTGCTAGAGCCCAAAACAGTGTGGGAGTCTGGTTAAAGATTGACGTTTGACGTCTGTTCGTGTACTCAATTACTCATGCCCATCCCTATGAAGCTCGCGGCCAGACTACCACACTGTTTTGGGCTCTAGCAGCGTGAAGCAGATACTGTGTGGGAGTGAAGACTTGCATCTCGCTCATCGCAATATCTGCGGTGCTGCTCAAGGCAACGTCATTTCGCTGAGTCTACTTTTAATTGAAAATTATGACATTGTTGATTTTAGATGCTTTTTTCATTTATTAGGCTATTTTCCTCTGTTCAATGTCTGTTCTTTTGTCTATCTTAATCTTTTCTTTTTATTGGCCAGTCTGAGATATGGCTTTTTCTTTGAAACTCTGCCTAGAAGGCCAGCATCCCGGAGTCGCCTCTTCACTGTTAACGTTGAGACTGGTGTTTTGCGGGTACTATTTAATGAAGCTGCCAGTTGAGGACTTGTGAGGCGTCTGTTTCTCAAACTAGACACTAATGTACTTGTCCTCTTGCTCAGTTGTGCACCGGGGCCTCCCACTCCTCTTTCTATTCAGGTTAGAGCCAGTTTGTGCTGTTCTGAGAAGGGAGAAGTACACAGCGTTGTACGATATCTTCAGGTTCTTGGCAATTTCTCACATGGAATAGCCTTCATTTTTCAGAACAAGAATAGACTGATTAGTTTCAGAAGAAAGTTCTTTGTTTCTGGCCATTTTGAGCCTGTAATAGAACCCACAAATGCTGATGTTCCAGATACTCAACTAGTCTAAAGAAGGCCAGTTTTATTGCTTCTTTAATCAGCACAACCGTTTTCAGCTGTGCTAACATAGTTGCAAAAGGGTTTTCTAATGCTCAATTAGCCTTTCCAAATTATAAACTTGAATAACAAACACAACATGCCATTGGAACACAGGAGTGATGGTTGCTGATAATGGGCCTCTGTACGCCTATGTAGATATTCCATTAAAAATCAGCAGTTTCCAGCTACAATAGTCATTTACAACATTGACAACGTCTACACTGTATTTCTAATCAATTTGATGTTATTTTAATGGACAAAAAATATGCTTTTCTTTCAAAAACAAGGACATTTCTAAGTGACCCCAATCTTTTGAACGGTAGTGTACATTTTTGGAAGATGATATCTCTGGAAGATGTGTATTTATGGTAATGAAAATGTATTTTCTTTTGCTGCCTACATTTTCCCTCAGTCAAATATGGAGATTCTTATTATGTTACCACCTCTGTTTTTAGATGCTTTCTTTGTAGCGTGACAAGCAGTACTCCAGTAGCCTAATTTAAAACAAGGCTCTTTCCACAGCCACAGTAGAGCCATGAGTCATGCAAGCGAGAATAATGAAAATTCATTCCCCCACTGTCACTTGTCCTGCTTCTTTCTTTTTTGACACTTCTCTTTCTCCTTCTCTCCATCCACCACCTACCTCTCAGGACTCCTTTCAAGGCATTTCGCCTCCCCCCTCTTTCCCTGAAGGAGACTTCACACAAGCTCTTTAATGATAACCCACACCATGCCTGGTTGCCCCAGACAACAGAGTGACTGAGGGCTGAGAGCAGTGGCACTGACGAGTGCTCAGGACAGGACCTGCAATGGGACATGGGCCTCAGGGTCAGACTTTATGGTAGTGGTAGATTGTCCATTGACCTATGGTTTTAAGCCCATTAGACATAGTGTCTATAGTGACATCCCCGCCTCTAGATGTGAGATCTGGAAGTTGTAGTAGCTACTCCCTGTAGTTACAGTCCACATAAGAGTGCAGCTTACAGGCTAGGTTACATCCATGACGTTCAATGTATTGCTTCAACGTTCACAGCACTGGTAGAAGTTACCCTAGCTCTGTTCCCCTTACTCAAAGTTTGACTTGGATCAGGACACATTTTTTTTCACTTAGAGGCACAAAGGAGGGACTAAGCTCCAGCAGTTGTTTCAAGAAGCTAATGTAGATATATTAGCTGAGCTGCTCCCCACTGCCAGTAGTTAGCCAGGCTCACAGAGAAACCATTAGAGTTGCCTTAAGGGTACAGATTGACTGGGACAGAGGAATAGGCAGCTGACGTAGGTCATGGAAATGGAATTATTTGTCAGGCAATGTGTGTAGTCTAATATGACTCAGAAAGCAGCTAATGGCCTAGTTGTTGGTTTTTCACATACTGTTATTATTATGAATTTCGTCTTACATGAAATCAATCTCCTTCTCTCTTGTTGTATTGAGTCCCTCAGTCCTTTTTTTAGATGACGCTGCAAACCAACAATGGAAACTGTAGAAACCACTGCATATATAGCCCAATACCTAGTAATAAAGCAAACACCTCATGTTCCTAGACTAGAGAATGCAGTTCCCAAAAATGAAGCTACTACTGTACAATACAATGCCTTAGTCTATAGATAACTCCCTTCTCAGATGTGTATGTCCGAATGAGTACTTTTTTTATTGCAACTGCTGAACTGCACTACAATGGAGAATGCACTTATCCAATGTGCACTTATCAGTAGTCGACCGTAGAATAGCCTACAGCCCATGAGGCTGAGCTTTGCCTGTGTAGCGCTGATCTCCCCATAATGTAGGGATGGAAAATTCCTGAAATCTTCCCAAAATTCCCATTTTAAGTATTCCCTCGCAGCCTATTCCCTCATGACTCCAGAAATCCTGAAAAAACTGAGAATTTATATCCACACTTCTAGTATATACCTGACTCATATGTAATGTGACCTTGCAGACACTGTGTCGGGGAAGCTGCAGAACGACAACATTTACACCATCGCCAAGAGGAACGTGGAGGGCCAGGACATGCTCTACCAGTCACTCAAGCTCACCAATGGCATCTGGATCCTGGCTGAGCTCCGCATCCAACCCGGCAACCCCAACTACACGGTAAAACACCCGCCTAACCTCAACTCTCCTAATTCTGAACTCAGAAGTCACTCATTGTTTTTGTCAGTAGAAGTCTGAAGTGCCAAGCAGAAGGCTCTTTATATTTCCACTCACTAGAGTACCAGGCAAATTAACACTTTTGTGTTTTGTATACGCTGTAGTCATTGCGTGACCTTCATGAGTAGACTTAGTCTTTAATGGAATGTTTGAACCCAGGAAATAATTGATAGCCCTTCTCACTGAGACAGCACCTTCACTACACTCCCCTATAATGAAGTGCATGTTACATCCAGGAAGTGGTACCTAGAGATGGTTTATGGAAGTAATACAAGTTATCAACCTACTTTGTTTTACACACACCCAGCTATATCCTGTTCCCTTATCATACGTTTGAAGGAACTTGTTCATCATTGAGGACTCATTGGGAATGACATGTCCTCTGGCAGAGTAATGGGTGACCTTGGCAGCAGACATGCTGCTTGCTTAACTTTTGCTCCTCTAGATTGGCTATGAACAAGGTCAAAAGACCCATATAGCACTGCAAAATAGCTCCTAAATACAGGCAAGGTCAGGTCTAGGGCTGTTGTGTTGACCGTATTACCGCCACACTGGCGGTCACGAGTCATGAAGGCAGTAAAATTCCAGGTCACCATTTAGTCACGGTAAATGGTGACGCTGATGACCTCTACTAAAAATAGGAGGACCAGCTTTCTATTGGCTAGGCCTACTATATTTATTTCTCAACTTTCCTAATATTAAGCACATTGTTTATATTTACAACAAGAGAATATAGCCTACCTGGCTGGCATGAAAATAAACCACGGGGAAAAGCATCCTCCATTCGCTATTTAAGTGCATAGATTACATTTTTTCCCGCTGACCCTGTTTCGATACAGGTGCATGATAATGGTTCATTCGAAATCAAAACAAATTTCACACATGCTATTTAGGATATGTAAAGACAAGATTAAAGCAGGAATAGTCTGATGGGTGACAATATTAGCCTATGACTTGTGAATTATATATTATCACTTGTGAATGATGCCCAGCATAAGAAAAAAATATTTTTTTGTGCGACTTTTTCGAGTCATAGTCGTACTAGAGGTCGACCGATTATGATTTTTCAACGCCGATACCGATTATTGGAGGACAAAAAAAGCCGATACCGATTAATCGGACGTTTTTGTATATATTTTTTATATTTAAAAATATATATTTATTTATTTGTAATAATGACAATTACAACAATACTGAATGAACACTTATTTTAACTTAATATAATACATCAATAAAATCAATTTAGCCTCAAATAAATATTGAAACATGTTCAATTTGGTTTAAATAATGCAAAAACAAAGTGTTGGAGAAGAAAGTAAAAGTGCAATATGTGCCATGTAAAAAAAGCTAACGTTTAAGTTCTTTGCTCAGAACATGAGAACATATGAAAGCTGGTGGTTCCTTTTAACATGAGTCTTCAATATTCCCAGGTAAGAAGTTTTGGGTTGAGGTTATTATTGGAATTATAGGACTATTTCTCTCTATACCATTTGTATTTCATATACCTTTGCCTATTGGATGTTCTTATAGGCACTTTAGTATTGCCAGTGTAACAGTATAGCTTCCGTTCCTCTCCTCGCCCCTACCTGGGCTTGAACCAGGAACACATCGACAACAGCCACCCTCGAAGCATCGTTACCCATCGCTCCACAAAAGCCGCGGCCCTTGCAGAGCAAGGGGAACAACTACTCCAAGTCTCAGAGCGAGTGACGTTTGAAACGCTATTAACGCGCACCCCGCTAACTAGCTAGCCATTTCACATCGGTTACACCAGCCTAATCTCGGGAGTTGATAGGCTTGAAGTCATAAACAGCGCAATGCTTGAAGCATTGCTAAGAGCTGCTGGCAAACACACGAAAGTGCTGTTTGAATGAATGCTTACGAGCCTGCTGCTGCCTTCCACCGCTCAGTCAGACTGCTCTATGAAATATCAAATCATAGACTTAATTATAACATATTAACAAACAGAAATACGAGCCTTAGGTCATTAATATGGTCAAATCCGGAAACTATCATTTCGAAAACAAAAGGTTTATTCTTTCAGTGAAATACGGAACCGTTCCGTATTTTATCTAACTGGTGGCATCCATAAGTCTAAATATTCCTGTTACATTGCATAACCTTCAATGTTATGTCATAATTACGTAAAATTCTGCCAAATTAGTTTGCAACGAGCCAGGCGGCCCAAACTGTTGCATATACCCTGACTCTGCGTGCAATGAACGCAATGACACAATTTCCCTAGTTTAATATTGCCTGCTAACATTAATTTCTTTTAACTAAATATGCAGGTTTCAAAATATATACTTCTGTGTATTGATTTTAAGAAAGGCATTGATGTTTATGGTTAGGTACATTCGTGCAACGATTATGCTTTTTTCACAAATGCGCTTTTGTTAAATCATCCCCCGTTTGGCGAAGTTGGCTGTCTTTGTTAGGAAGAAATTGTCTTCACAGTTCGCAACGAGCCAGGCGGCCCAAACTGCTGCGTATACCCTGACTCTGTTGCACAGAACGCAAGAGAAGTGACACAATTTCCCTAGTTAAAAGAAATTCATGTTAGCAGGCAATATTAACTAAATATGCAGGTTTAAAAATATATACTTGTGTATTGATTTTAAGAAAGGCGTTGATGTTTATGGTTAGGTACACATTGGTGCAACGACAGTGCTTTTTTCGCGAATGCGCTTGTTAAATCACTCGTTTGGCAAAGTAGGCTATGATTCAATGATAAATTAACAGGCACCGCATCGAGGACAAGCTAGATAAACTTGTAATATCATCAACCATGTGTAGTTAACTAGTGATTATGTTAAGATTGATTGTTTTTTATAAGATATGTGTAATGCTAGCTAGCACCTTACCTTGGCTCCTTGCTGCACTCGCATACCAGGTAGTCAAGCCTGCCACGCAGGCTCCTCGTGGAGTGCAATGTAGTCGGCCATGATCGGTGTCCAAAAATGCAGATTACCGATTATGAAAACTTAAAATCGGCCATTCCGATTAATCGGTCAACCTCTAAGTCATACACCTCATATAGCCTAGCCCATAGGCCTATATGTTTCAGTAAGGTTTGTATCACAACTAAAGTGCTTAAAATTAAGCACATTAATCAGCTTTACAAGGGGTGTAGAGCTGGCATACTAACTGGCATACATAAGCAGCGCCTGAGTTTCAAGTTTGGGGAAGATAACTTTCCCCATAAAAATGCACCTTTATAATAAAAGCATTACATGCATAATTGAATTTGCGGTCACTTTTGATAATGGTGTTTTCCACTATTGGAGCATTTGCACTGATAGCCTACTACCATGTGCGCATTGCTGTGCGTATAATTGTTCCTTTGGTGTCCACATCACCATCAAACTATCATGGTTCAAACACACCAAGACAGTTGTGAACAGGGCACGACCATGCCTATTCCCCCTCAGGAGACTGAAAAGATTGGGCATGGGTCCTCAGATCCTCCAAAATTTTGACAGCTGCACCATCGAGCGCATCCTGACTGGTTGCATCACTGCCTGGTATGGCAACTGCTCGGCCTCCGACCGCAAGGCATTACAGAGGGTAGTGCGTACAGCCCAGTACATCACTGGGACCAACTTCCTGCCATCCAGGACCTCTATACCAGGCAGTGTCAGAGGAAGGCTCTAAAAATAAAAAAAGACTTCTTAACAGCTTCTTCCCACAAGCCATAACACTCCTGAACAGCTGATCAAATGGCTACCCAGACTATTTGCATTTCCCCCATTTCCCCCATTTTTAAGCTGCTGCTACTCTGTTTATTATCCATGCCTAATCACTTTACCTCTACCTACATGTACATATTACCTCGACTAACCGGTGCCCCCTCACATTGACTCTGTACCGGTACCCCCTGTATATAGCCTCGCTACTGTTATTTTATTGTTGCTCCTTAATTATTTGTTATTTTTCTATTAGTTTTTATTTTTATTTATTTATTAGTTGTCTTTTTTATTTATGTATTTTTTTTACTTCTGTTTATTTTATATGTTCCAGACTATGTTTGGTATATTTATTTCTCGCACAACATAGAATAGGTCAAGCTTTGTATTATGGGGGATAGTAGATTGACATAGGCTAGTGCTTTTGCTGTTTGTTAGGCCTACTCATCTTGTTGGCTGACGAAAAGCAAATGTGAACATTTCTTCCAATATCTTCAATATGCACCTTGGAGTTGGGTATGGATGCACGAAGTTGCGTCCCCAATGTGTCTATCTTCACTTGTAGCCTGTGAGAAAGACCCCTCTCACGTGATGGAGCGCACAGCGCTCAGGCATAAGGGCACAACGGCCACGCAAAAGGCAAAAGGCTTTTTTTAGGGTGCATTATGGCCACACAAAGGGATTCCGGCGTGAAATTCTTGGCATGATCAAGTGCTTTTCAAATTGTGAATGAGTTACTGATGTAGCGTGTACAGCCTGCGCAAAAAAAAAAATATGTTTTCAAATCGGCATCATGCAGCCTTATAATGTATTAAAAATCAAAACATATAGCCCAACGTTTGTAGAACAACTAAAGTTATATTATTAACTCTAAATTAAGCATATAGGAATACCTATTTCTTTGTTAACCGCTCAACACAGAATAGCCGCATGTGCGCACTCCCTCAAATCGTTTAGAGAAAATATAATTTCAATTTTATTCAGCTTTGTTCATTTGTATTAATCAAATCAAGGTTTATTTGTCACGTGTGCTGAATACAACAGGTGATACAGTGAAATGCTTACTTACAGGCTCTAATCAATAGTGCAATAAAGGTATTAGGTGAACGATAGGTAAGTAAAGAAATAAAAACAACAGTAAAAAAACAGTGAAAAATAACAGTAGCGAGGCTATAAAAGTAGCGAGGATACATACAGACACAGGTTAGTCAGGCTGATTGAGGTAGTATGTACATGTAGATATGGTTAAAGTGGCTATGTATATATGACAGAGAGTAGCAGTAGCGTAAAAGAGGGGTTGGCGGGTGGCGGGAAACAATGCAGATAGCCCGGTTAACCAATGTGCGGGTGCACTGGTTGGTCAGACCAATTGAGGTAGTATGTACATGAATGTATAGTTAGAGTGACTATGCATATATGATAAACACAATGCAAATAGTCCTGGTAGCCATTTGATTACCTGTTCAGGAATCTTATGGCTTGGGGGTAAAAACTGTTGAGAAGCCTTTTTGTCCTAGACTTGGCACTCCGGTACCGCTTGCTGTGCGGTAGTAGAGAGAACAGTCTATGACTGGGGTGGCTGGAGTCTTTGACAATTTTTAGGGCCTTCCTCTGACACCGCCTGGTGTAGAGGTCCTGGATGGCAGGCAGCTTAGCCCCAGTGATGAACTGGGCCGTACGCACTACCCTCTGAAGTGCCTTGCGGTCGGAGGCCGAGCAATTGCCGTACCAGTCAGTGATGCAACCAGTCAGGATGCTCTCGATGTTGCAGCTGTAGATCCTTTTGAGGATCTCAGGACCCATGCCAACTCTTTTAGTTTCCTGAGGGGGAATAGGCTTTGTCGTGCTCTCTTCACGACTGTCTTGGTGTGTTTTGACCATTCTAATTTGTTGGTGATGTGGACACCAAGGAACTTGAAGCTCTCAACCTACTCCACTACAGCCCCATCGATGATAATGGGGGCATGTTCGGTCCTCCTTTTCCTGTAGTCCACAATCATCTCCTTAGTCTTGGTTACGTTGAGGGATAGGTTGTTATTCTGGCGCCACCCGGCCAGGTCTCTGACCTCCTCCCTATCGGCTGTCTCGTCGTTGTTGGTGATCAGGCCTACCACTGTTGTGTCGTCTGCAAACTTAATTATGGTGTTGGAGTCGTGCCTGGCCATGCAGTCGTGGGTGAACAAGGAGTACAGGAGGGTACTGAGCACGCACCCCTGAGGGGCTCCAGTGTTGAGGATTCAGCGTGGCAGATGTGTTGCTACCTACCCTCACCACCTGGGGGCGGCCCGTCAGGAAGTCCAGGATCCAGTTGCAGAGGGAGGTGTTTCGTCCCAGGATCCTTAGCTTAGTGATGAGCTTTGAGGGTACTATGGTGGTGAACGCTGAGCTGTAGTCAATGAATAGCATTCTCACATAAGTGTTCCTTTTGTCCAGGTGGGAAAGGGCAGTGTGGAGTGCAATAGAGATTGCATCATCTGTGGATCTGTTTGGGCGGTATGCAAATTGGAGTGGGTCTAGGGTTTCTGGGATAATGGTGTTGATGTGAGCCATTACAAGCCTTTCAAAGCACTTCATGGCTACGGACGTGAGTGCTACGGGTCTGTAGTCATAAGCAGGTTCCCTTTGTGTTCTTGGGCACAGGGACTATGGTGGTCTGCTTGAAACATGTTGGTATTACAGACTCAATCAGGGACATGTTGAAAATGTCAGTGAAGACACCTACCAGTTGGTTAGCACATGCCCGGAGCACACGCCCTGGTAATCCGTCTGGCCCCGCAGCCTTGTGTATGTTGATCTGTTTAAAGGTCTTACTCTCGTCGGCTACGGAGAACATGATCAAATAGTCGTCCGGAACAGCTGATACTTCATACTATAAAATAATGCCATGGAATTCTAAGCAAATCTTGTCTGCTGAATGAACTAGTGTAGCCCACAGCCATAGCCAGATCAGGACCTAACATAAGGACAACTCAGTATGCTATTCTGTTCTTCGGAAATAGACTACATTTTCTTCATATCATGCTTCTTTAGACCCGTCTAAAATAAATAATGGATTGTGTTAGCCCATCAAAGCAGTTGAGAACAAACACTTATCCTATGACATCAGGAGCAGTGGAAGACTGATAATATCAAGTGAGCTATGGTGATGGCCATGGCTATTGTTTTTTTTGTGCTCCCCATACATAGATAATGCCCAGGGGTTATTTCATTTGACCCTTGCACAATAAAGCTGTCCAAGGTAGTAGAGTTCAGGTAACAGTTCATATCAACCTTTCAAAATGGTCAAGGGCAGCTGTGTAGGGGCCCATTTATTGGCAGAAGCATCTCAGACAAATACCTTTTGGGCAACATCATGGCCTGTCATGGAACAGGTAGAACATATGGACCAGGCCATAATAACAGGAGAGTGTACACAGTGGCCAGTTTATTAGGTACACCCATCTATTACCTGGTTGGAACCCCCTTTGCCTCCAGAACAGCCTGAATTCATTGGGGCATGGAAATGTTGCTCAGTTGGTATCAAGGGACCTAACATGTGTCAAGACAACATTCCCCACACCATTACACCACCTCCACCAGCCTGTACTGTTGACACCAGGCAGGAAGGGGCCATGGTTTCATGCTGCTTACGCCAAATCCTGACGCTACAGGAACAGGGATTCGTCGGACGGGGCAATGTTTTTCCACTCCTCAATTGTCCAATGTTGGTGATTGCGTGCCCACTGGAACCACTTCTTGTTGTTTTTAGCTAATAGGAGTGGAACTCGGTGTGGTCGTCTGCTGCAATATCCCATCCATGACAAGAACCAACAAGATGTGCATTCCGAGATGCTGTTCTGCACACCAATGTTGTACTGCTCCGTTATTGGCTATTTTTGGCCCACCTGATAGCTCACATGATTAATGTCATTCTCCTTCGATCTCTCATCAACAAACTAATTTCACCCACAGGACTGCCCCCTACTGCATGTTTTTTGTTTGTCGCATGAAAAGTGTTGTGCATGAAATGCCCAGGAGGCCGGCTGTTTCTGCGCCTGGCACTGACGATCATACTACGCTCAAATTCGCTTAGGTCACTCGTTTTGCCCATTCCTAACGTTCAATCGAACAGTAACTGAATGCCTCGATGCCTGTCTGCCTGCTTTATATAGCAAGCCACATCCACATGACCACTGTCCGTAGGCGTGAACCCTTTTCGTGAAAAAGTCTCTAAAGAGGACCTGAGCCCTAGGACCATGCCTCAGGACTGCCTGGCATGATGACTCCTTGCTGTCCCCTGTCCACCTGGCCGTGCTGCTGCTCCAGTTTCAACTGTTCTGCCTGCGGCTATGGAACCCTGACCTGTTCACCGGACGTGCTACCTGTCCCAGACCTGCTGTTTTCAACTCTCTAGAGACAGCAGTAGCGGTAGAGACACTCCCAATGAATGGCCAAGAAAAGCCAATTGACATTTACTCCTGAGGTGCTGACTTGTTGCACCCTCGACAACTACTGTGATTATTATTATTTGACCATGCTGGTCATTTATGAACATTTGAACATCTTGGCCATGTTCTGTTATAATCTCCACCCGGCACAGCCAGAAGAGGACTGGCCACCCGTCATAGCCTGGTTCCTCTCTAGGTTTCTTCCCAGGTTTTGGCCTTTCTAGGGATTTTTTTCCTAGCCACCGTGCTTCTACACCTGCATTGCTTGCTGTTTGGGGTGGGCTGGTTTAGGCTGGGTTTCTGTACAGCACTTTGATATATCAGCTGATGTAAGAAGGGCTATATAAATACATTTGATTTGATATCTAATAAACTGGTCACTGAGTGTACGTCTACATGCTAGTATGCATTAATGTTGTAGTGTTTTTAAAGCGGTCGTATGGATGTACCCCCGCACATTGACTCGGTACCGGTACCCCCTGTATATAGCCTCATTATTGTTATTTTTTGTTGTTTTTATTTTATTTTTTACTTATTTAGTAAATATTTTCTTAATGCTTTTTCTTGAACTGCATTGTTGGTTAAGAGCTGAAATGTGATTTGATAGAAAGTGAGACTGTGGAAGACAAAAAAAGGAGAAGTGAGTAGTGGTGTTGAGATTTTTTTATTAGTCTGAGACCTAATTAGGCCACTGGGTCATTCCATTTGATTTCAATCACTTTTTGACCAATACCATTTTGATTTGAAAGAAACTTACCATACATATTTGCCCATGCTAGACGTGGTCAGAAAATTACTTTTTGGACCTGAATGACAAAACATTTAGAAGATACAGGTGCTCACAGTTGACCGATTTTGCAAACCCCACCCTACCACCCTAAACAGTTGAATTTGATATAATTGTAAAAGCTTACAAACAGGGTTGTCAATTGATTTGATAATTTCTCGTAAAAAATATAAAAAAACATTCTTAACATTTAACAATGTCAATTATCTAAAAATGCATAAACTCAGATTTTTTGGGGACATTTTTGAATACAGTATGTAATAGCTCAGGCCTTATTTTACATGTGGATACCGTCCCACCCTAACATTTCCATACCTTCATACCGTTCCTGTACAATACCAGTATATGCTATTACTGTACAAGGGGCGCTATTTCTATTTATTTCCTAACTGTATTTTTATTTTTAAACAAGACATGCTAACAAAGTACTAGGGAATTCCCATAGCAGACGCTAACTAAATGCTAAAAGCACAAGCGAACATAAACTAAATGCAAGGGCAGATATCCCAGCTAATAAAGTTATACAACTTCTACAAATCTCAAAAGGCTACTCACACTTGATCCAGAAGGGGATTGGTTGTCTCTGCTGTAACCAAGAAGCTTGATATTGCAAACTAGCCACCTAACACTATAGTTAGCAAGCCAAATGCATACCTGGAGCCCTGAGCTGGAGAAAATGTTTTTGGCACATCTTAGATTGCCAGCTAAGTATCTAATATGTTAACTAGTTAACATTAGTAGTACATTTCAAGTGTACCTTGATCACCTCTCTTGTGCTGCTCAAGAGTGGATCGTCATATCAGGTTTGATCCATGTGCTCTTTGTAAACAAACATACCAGATGACCACAGAGTTTCTTAACCCAGAGGTGCAACATCGCGAGACTTGCGGAAACTGACCAAGCAGACCAGGCTGGGGTTTGAGAAGTGCCAAATTCTTCCTTAGTTGTTAGTTTTCTCTAAATCTAAAGACACGACCTAGATTCGAGTCAGTGTCTTAACCTGTCTAGGCCAGCGGAACTCCTCCCACATTCCACTGAAAAGGAAGAGCGGCAAATAAAATAAAAAAATAATAATTGAAATATTTAACTTTCACACATTAACAAGTCCAATACAGCATTTGAAAGATAAACATCTTGTGAATTCAGCCAACATGTCCGATTTTTAAAATGTTTTACAGAGAAAACACCACATATATTTATGTTAGCTCACCACCAAATACAAAAGACAGACAGACAGTTTTTCACAGCAATGGTAGCATGCAGGTAGCATGCACAAGCCAACCTAACTAACCTAGGACCAACCTAAATAACCTAGAAAAAACTACCTCAGATGACAGTCCTATAACATGTTACACAATAAATCTATGTTTTGTTGGAAAAATGTGCATATTTTAGCTATAAATCAGTTTTACATTACTGCTACCATCATAGCTACAGTCAGAAATCGCACGGTAGTAGCCAGAGTAAATACAGACACCAACGTCAACTACCTAATTACACATCATAAAACATTTCAGAAAAATATATGGTGGATAGCAAATGAAAGACAAAGATCTTGTGAATAGAGCCAATATTTCCGATTTTTAAAATGTTTAACAGCGAAAACACCACATATATTTATGTTAGCTCACCACCAAATACAAAAGACAGACAGACAGTTTTTCACAGCAACGGTAGCATGCAGGTAGCATGCACAAGCCAACCTAACTAACCTAGAACCAACCTAAATAACCTAGAAAAAACTACCTCAGATGACAGTCCTATAACATGTTACACAATAAATCTATGTTTTGTTCGAAAAATGTGCATATTTTAGCTATAAATCAGTTTTACATTACTGCTACCATCATAGCTACAGTCAGAAATCGCACGGTAGTAGCCAGAGTAAATACAGACACCAACGTCAACTACCTAATTACACATCATAAAACATTTCAGAAAAATATATGGTGGATAGCAAATGAAAGACAAAGATCTTGTGAATAGAGCCAATATTTCCGATTTTTTAAATGTTTAACAGCGAAAACACCACATATATTTATGTTAGCTCACCACCAAATACAAAAGACAGACAGACAGTTTTTCACAGCAACGGTAGCATGCAGGTAGCATGCACAAGCCAACCTAACTAACCTAGAACCAACCTAAATAACCTAGAAAAAACTACCTCAGATGACAGTCCTATAACATGTTACACAATAAATCTATGTTTTGTTCGGAAAAATGTGCATATTTTAGCTATAAATCAGTTTTACATTACTGCTACCATCATAGCTACCATCATAGCTACAGTCAGAAATCGCATGGGAGTAGCCAGAGTAAATACAGACACCAACGTCAACTACCTAATTACTCATCATAAAACATTTCAGAAAAATATATGGTGGATAGCTAATGAAAGACAAATATCTTGCGAATACAGCCAATATTTCCGATTTTTGAAGTGTTTTACAGCGAAAACACAATATATCGTTATATTAGCTTACTACAATAGCTAACACACAGCAGCATTGATTCTAGTCAAACGCTAGCGATAGCACAGTTCGACAGATATATGAAATAGTATCCCAAATTGGGTCCTTATCTTTGTTGATCTTCCATCAGAATGTTCTCCAAGGGGTCCTTTGTTCAGAACCGTCTTTATTTGGAACCAGAACGAACGATTTCCCTCTTGAATTAGCAAGCACACTGGCCGTGCTGTGCTAACCTCTCCGTCTTGACAAAATTCTTGCGTCGCATCACGTCTAAAGTCCAGAATACATTTCAATAATATAATTAAAGTATATTGAAAAAACATACTTTAGGATGATATTGTGACATGTATCAAATAAAATCGAAGCCAGAGATCATATTCACCTATAACGACGGTTTTCCAAGAGGCTACTCCAGATCCAACTTCGCGCCTTCCAAAAAAAAAAAAGTGCGCACTTCTCACTCCAAGAGGTTGTATACAACCCCTGAACGAGATAATCAACTCATTTCTGCTCTCACTTCCGCATGACACCCAGGGGAAGGTGTATGACGTGTTTCTACAGTCATAAGTGACATGCCCTTTTATAGACAAGGTCTTAAAGAGAGACTTCGCATTTGGAAATCTCACTTCCGGATAGGAAAATGTCTGTAAAAAGAGTTCTGTTTCACTTAGAGAAATAATTCAAACGCTTTTAGAAACTAGAGACTGTTTTCTATCCAATAGTAATAATAATATGCATATTGTACGAGCAAGAATTGAGTACGAGGCCGTTTAAATATCATACGATTTTCTCCAAAAGTGAAAACAGCACCCCCTTGTCCTCAACAGGTTAAGTAGTTGAACGTGTTATTACTCCAACCTCGTGAAAGTGACAAACTGACATGTTTTCATTTTTTGTCAAAAACAACTTTATTTCGAAGGAGTGCCTTTTGATTTTACAGCCTGCACAAGCTCCGTTTGGCGCGAGACGACCGTTAAACCCGATGACGCTTTTCGGCGTATGAGCTTAGCTAGCCAACGTCACCATAACATCGCCTACAAGCATGATCAGGGATTTCTATTGGAGAAGCAAGTTTCTGCCCATCTTCATACTGTACTGTCTTTGATGTGATTATCTCAATATAGTTTTTGTGCGGGGAGGGGCACATGTACAATTAAATGGGAATGCACACAGTGTACCAAACATTAGGAACATCTCCCGACGAACAGTTCTTGTGCTGTTGCTTCCAGAGGCAGTTTTGGATTTTGGTAGTGAGTGTTGCAGACGATTTTTACACGCTACGCGCTTCAGCAGTCCCATTCTGTGAGCTTGTGTGGCCTACCACTTCATGGCTGAGCCGTTGTTGCTACTAGACTTTTCCACTTCACAATAACAGCACTTACAGTTGACCAAAGCAGCTCTAGCAGGGCAGAAATATGGCGCACTGACTCGTTGGAAAGGTGGCATCCTATGACAGTGCCACGTTGAAAGTCCCTGAGCTTTTCAGTACGGGCCATTCTACTGCCAATGTTTGTCTATGTAAATTGCATGGCTGTGTGCTCGATTTTATACACCTGTCAGCAACGGGTGTGGCTGAAATACCCGAATCCACTATTTTGAAGCACTGTCCACATACTTTTGTATATACAGTGCCTTGTGTATTCATCCCACTTGCTGTTTTTCCTATTTTGTTGCAATACAACCTGTAATTTAAATGGATTTTATGTAATGGACATACACAAAATAGTCCAAATTGGTGAAGTGAAATAAATAAAATAAAAATGTTTTAAAAAACAATCAAAAAAATTAAAAACGGAAAAGTGGTGCGTGCATATGTATTCACCCCCTTTGCAATGAAGCCCCTAAATAAGATCTGGTGCAACCAATTACCTTCAGAAGTCACATAATTAGTTAGATTGCACACAGGTGGACTTTATTTAAGTGTTACATGATCTGTCACATGTTCTTAGTATATTGTACACCTGTTCTTAAAGGCCCCAGAATCTGCAACAGCACTTAGCAAGGGGAACCACTGAGTAAGCGGCATCATGAAGACCAAGGAGCTCTACAAACAGGTCAGGGACAAAGTTGTGGAGAAGTACAGATCAGGGTTGGGTTATAAAACAATATCCGAAACTTTGAACATCCCACGGAGCACCATTAAATCTATTATTAAAACATGGAAAGAATATGGCACCACAACAAACCTGCCAAAAGAGGGCCGCCCACCAAAACTCACAGGCCAGGCAAGGAGGGCATTAATCAGAGAGGCAAAAAAGAGACCATAGATAACCCTAAAGGAGCTGCAAAGCTCCACAGCGGAGATTGGAGTATTTGTCCATAGGACACTTTAAGCCATATATTCCACAGAGCTGGGCTTTACAGAAGAGTGGCCAGAAAAAAGCCATTGCTTAAAGAAAAAATAAGCAAACATGTTTGGTGTTCGCCAAAAGGCATGTGGGAGACTCCCCAAACAGATGGAAGAAGGTACTCTGGTCAGATGAGACTAAAATTGAGCTTTTTAGCCATCAAGGAAAACGCTATGTCTGGCGCAAACCCAACACCTCTCATCACCCTGAGAACACCATCCCCACAGTGAAGCATGGTGGTAACAGCATCATGCTGTAGGGATGTTTTTCATCGGCAGGGACTGGGAAACTGGTCAGAATTTTAAGGAATGATGGATGGCGCTAAATACAGGGAAATTCTTGAGGGAAACCTGTGAACGAAGGTTCACCTTCCAGCAGGACAATGACCCTAAGCATACTGTTAAAGCAACACTCGAGTGGTTTAAGGGGAAACATTTAAATGTCTTGGAATGGCCTAGTCAAAGCCTAGACCTCAATCCAATTTAGAACCTGTGTTATGACTTAAAGATTGCTGTACACCAGCGGAACCCATCCAACTTGAAGGAGCTGGAGCAGTTTTGTCTTGAAGCATGGGCAAAAATCCCAGTGGCTAGATGTGCCAAGCTTATAGAGACATACCCCAAGAGACTTACAGCTGTAATTGCTGCAAAAGGTGGCTCTACAAAGTATTGACTTTGGTGGGGTGAATAGTTATGCACGCTCAAGTTCTGTTTTTTTGTCTTATTTCTTATTTTGCATCGTCTTATGTTTATGTAAATCAAATGATACAAACCCCCCAAAAATCTATTTTAATTCCAGGTTGTGAGGCAACAAAATAGGAAAAATGCCAAGGGTGGTGAATACTTTCGCAAGCCACTGTATAGTGTATGTATAGAATGGTTTGTTCAAATCAAAAGGGGTGGGTCAAAAAGTGATTGAAATCAAATGGAACGACCCCACTGTGAATAGAAACTGATCAATGCTGTTGTTAAATGTATAAGGAAAATGTATAATACTGAGATGGATGAATTGAATATAATATGCTTTGTAGGGATACTCAATAACGCTATCATATATTATGGTGTTCACAATAATTGTTAGAATGAAAAGAGTGGCGAAAAGAAATTCAACTGTTGTGCAGTAGAGAAGGTGAAATGTTCTCAGACTTATTGAGCTGAAATGTAACCTGAATCAATAGTTTTGCCTATCCTCTCTTCCAGCTGTCCTTGAAGTGCCGGGCTCCTGAGGTGACCCAGTATGTCTACCAGGTGTACGACTCAGTCCTGAAGAACTGAACCTTCCGTCCACTCACCACCCTCCACTCCACATCTCGCCCCAAGAACAAACAGCAGCTGTTAGCGTTTTAGTCATGTATTATTCCTTCCCCTCATTCCTCTCCACCATCTTTACCTCCATGGGAGAATATGACATCCCCAGTCCATCCTAAACTAAATGTCTTAATGTCGTAAAACGTGGTTGATGGTGAAGCTCTCCAAAAAGAAGAAGAAATCTTTCATATTCACTAAGCCATCGGTCCCACCTCTTTGTACTGTATTGCCAATATTGGAAAGTGTAATATCATATATGTTTTGTGTCTATTTTTTATGCTTGTTCTGCTTCCGTGGTACTTTTCCTACTTTCCCAACCGTTCCACAAGAGATACTCGATTTGGTGCCATCTTCCAGGCCTTACTGGGGCTGACGTTTCCAGTTGAACCAGTTGCTACAGTATGTCTCCATGATTCAACAAGTACCATTCTGGGCCAAGATGGCAGTAGTGAGAGGCAAGAGCAGGAACAGGGAACATGAAATTGTCAGGCTGCCATGATTTTAATGCATTAGTGGATGTCATTCTCTACTCATTTTAGTAACCACTATGCTGACCACTATTTATGATGGCTATTATTACTTGTTTGCTCCAGTCTGTGCCATTGTTATTTTTTATTGATACTTGCAGGTAGCTGATAATTTCAAGCTTCTCAACGCTTTTCTGATTGCTCGACCTGCAGCAGCCATCAAACACAGTTATAGTCATTCCTAGATTTCCAATAATCCATGCCCCTTTGCTGATTTTGTGTTGCAGTATTAATTATTATGCCAATTGTGAGTGTGGCATGAGTTGTCCATTCTGTTATACTGTAATCATCTTATGTTGATTCCAATGAGATATTATGCGTTATTCTTTATATGTAAGATTGTTATTGATATTTCATTTGCAGCTGTTCCTCCAAACAAAACTAAACCCTAAACCTTGGGTCAAACCCAAAGCCAGGGTCAATATCAGTTGCTATTTTCATAGTAGATAACAACCCCATACTGTCATCAATGACATGCCTAGTGTACGTGTTTGTGGTGTTCTGCAGTTAAAATCACGTCCCTGGCATTGCTTTATCCTAAACATGGAGGCTATGTAGTGCTTGCAGGCCACCTAATGACCAGGGTCCCCCCTCTATGATTATACTGTGCAGTGACGTGGTGTAGTTTGTAGACCTAAAGTTCTGTACGACTAATGAAAGATGGTTATTATATTACTACCTTGTAACCCAGAATTAGTGTGCTTGTATTCCATAACAGAAAAACGTTGGCGCTATATTCCAGTTATGTACCAAGTCCTCGTGGAAGTTGTATTAATAAATGTATACAAACTGATGTGATTTTAATATGCCATATCTATGACTAACCATGCTTGCTAGACCTCTGGTAGTTGAGCTCAAACATTGTTGATCATTTTATTAATTATTTTATTGAAGCCAATGTAAAGTGCAGTCTGAAGGGTACCAATTGTGTTTGTGACTTCAGCTTTCTAATTGTATTGTTGCCACATGCTGATGTGCCTGTAAACCTGCATGGAAGCGGTGTCCATTGCTCCCCAAAAAATCTTTGCTGTCTGTTTTCCTCATTCTCAAAACACTCGGCTACAGGGGATGGACTTATCTTTGCCCAGAATTTGACTGCATGTATCCCAAGCAAGATGTTATACAGGTGTATTTGGGTGTAGCTTTCCCATCCAGAACTTGTTTGAGAAAAAATATTTAATGTACTTATAAGCCCAGCAACCAGGAATAGGCCTACAGAACGGCTGTAGTAAGAAGTAATATGAAAACTGAAATGTCCAATTTTTTTTGCTTCTCCTCAAGCTAACCTATTGATACTGCATCACTCCTCGTCGTCAAGGTGGCACTGTATCTATTATTTCAATAAAATGTCCGGTATAAACGTATGCGGTGCCTGATGTTTCACTCATTTGTTCACAATCCATAATCAGACCAGAGGTAATATGACCAGTGTGTGACGCACAGCCAAAGGCCAGCCACAGCAGTGTGTAGTCCACAGATGCTCAGAATACAGAGTGACTCGCTCAGAATCAAAGCTTATTTCCCTTGAGATGCTACTGATTTTTTAGGTGTCCTTTTTTTTCTTTGGAGGGTAGGCATTTTCACACTGAAAATGACAGTCTGAATCAGCATGTTGATTTTGTTACAGTTGTGTGTCTGGGAGAAATGCAAGCACAATGGAAGTTACACAGTCTAGAGACCAGCGATATCAGTGTTGGAAAAAGTGTTTCACACTGGACTGACAACTCTTTACATCATCTGCATTGTGGGTATTGGGAAGAAGTCTGGCTTGAACTAAAGAAATTAGCAGAGCTATAGGCCTACATAATATGGCTCTGGTAATTAGTTGCTCTATTTATATTCAAAATAGACAATAAAACTCAGTCCACATCCACATTGAGTGTCAAGGTTTATATTGTTGTAAACTCATTGGGAAAAAACTGTACCCTCGTTGCAAGGCCAAACTGGAACACAAAATAAGATCAACAATGGTGTTTGAGGTTGGTGAGTTCATACAGAGACCCCCCCCCCCCCCCCGCCAAGTTCTAGTTCTCTCTGTTGACATGGCAAGCGGTCCTGCTGCACCAAGTCAGGAACAACAGGACCCTGAACAGCTTCTACCCCAAGCCATAAGACTGCTACATAGTTAGCCCGGGTAGCTATTTGGTTGACTATTTAACTTTTTTGACTTATCACATTGTACTGTATTGTATTTATTATCGATCCCCATTAGATGCTGCAAAGGCAGCAACTACTCTTCCTGGGGTCCAGCAAAAATCAAGACAGTCCTCGCTGTTCCATAAGGTGTATTTGTATCTGTTTTTTAAAACAAATTTTACTGCTTGTGTGAGTTACTTGATGTGGAATAGAGTTCCATGTAGGCTTGGCTCTATGTTGTACTTTGGGCCTCTCATAGTCTGTTCTGGACTTGGGGACTGTTAATAGACCTCTGGTGGCATGTCTTGTGGGGTATGCGTGCATCGGTGTCTGAGCTGTGTCAAGTTATCGTTACGCATTGTGTATTTATTTATTACTTTTGTTACGTGTTTTACTTTTAGATTATTTATCTTTTCTTTCTCTCTGCATTGTTGGGAAGGGCGGGTACATAAGCATTTCACTGTTAGTCTACTCCTGTTGTTTACAAAGCATGTGACAAATAACATTTGATTTTATTAGAGGAAGAGGTGAAGCGAAAGGTTTAACTCTGCCCAAAATCTGTCCAGGAAAATAAGCACACGAAGTGAGGAATTTTTGTATGGAGGTCAGTTGCTAGGTTTCTATCCAATTGGCGACAGATTTTAATGTGAATATTCTAAAATCCTCATAAAAACAATATGCACACTTTCCCACCAGAGATTTGTTTCCATCAAATGTACTTGTTGCGGATAAATGGTTGTGCGTGATGAGGTAGTGCACACCAACAAACAA
Source organism: Salvelinus alpinus (assembly GCF_045679555.1). NCBI lineage: Eukaryota > Metazoa > Chordata > Actinopteri > Salmoniformes > Salmonidae > Salvelinus > Salvelinus alpinus. The sequence goes on from NC_092086.1 coordinate 81,871,373, forward strand.
ATTGCAGTAAATTCCCATGTACAGGATAAAACAATATAAGTTAAATGGGTTTCCATCGCATTTTCAACCCTACTGATGGTTTTGTCACAAAAACAAATTGCATTATATAGCGAATCTGCCCACTCTGATACTGGCATATGCGCCTTAGCCAACAGCTTACAGATACAGTGTGAATATAGCCATAGCCGCGGAAAGTAAGGGTGCTAGCACCCACAGAATTTTTTTTTTTTTTTTAAGTATTAATATACAGTCCCAGTCAAAGGTTTGGACACACCTACTCATTCAAGGTTTTTTTCTTTATTTTACTATTTTCTACATTGTAGAATAATGTGAAGACATCAAAAAAAGGATATAACACATACAGAATCATGTAGTAACCAAAAAAGTGTTAAACAAATCAAGTTGAGTCGCAAAAACCATCAAGCACTATGATGAAACTGGCTCTCACGAGGACCGCCACAGGAAAGGAAGACCCAAAGTTACCTCTGCTGCAGAGATTACTGCACCTCAGATTGCAGCCCAAATAAATGCTTCACAGAGTTTAAGTAACAGACACATCTCAACATCAACTGTTCAGAAGAGACTGCATGAATCAGGCCTTCATGGTCGAATTGCTGCAAAGAAACCATAACTAAAGGACACCAGAAGAAGAAGAGACTTGCTTGGGCCAAGAAACACAAGCAATGGACATTAGACATGTGGAAGTCTGATGAGTCAAAATTTGAGATTTTTGGTTCCAACCACCGTGTCTTTGTGAGACGCAGAGTAGGTGAACGGATGACCTCCGCATGTGTGGTTCCCAACGTGAAGCATGGAGGAGGAGGTGTGATGGTGCTTTGCTGGTGACACTGTCTGTGCTTTATTTAGAATTCAAGGCACACTTAACCAGCATGGCTACCACAGCATTCTGCAGTGATATCCCATCTGGTTTGCGCTTACTGGGACTACCATTTGTTTTTCAACAGGACAATGACCCAAAACACACCTCCAGGCTGTGTAAGGGCTATTTGACCAAGAAGGAGAGTGAAGGAGTGCTGCATCAGATGACCTGGCCTCCACAATCACCCAACCTCAACCCAATTGAGATGGTTTGGGATGAGTTGGACCGCAGAATGAAGGAAAAGCAGCCAACAAGTGCTCAGCATATGTGGGAACTCCTTCAAGACTGCCGGAAAAACATTCCTCATGAAGCTGGTTGAGAGAATGCCAAGAGTGTGCAAAGCTGTCATCAAGGCAAAAGGTGGCTACTTTGAAGAATCTAAAATCTAAAATATCTTTCAATTTGTTTAACCTTTTTTTGATTACTACATGATTCCATATGTGTTATTTCATAGTTTTGATGTCTTCACGATGTGTCCAAACTTTTGAATGGTACTGTATATATTTATATAAAAAAAAATGTAAATACATTTTTTAAACAAAAGTAGTGCACTGGGCCTTTAATAGTCCTATATTAGCAGACCAATATAGCCGTCTGCAACACAGGCGAAAACCTTTTTAGCAGGCACTCGGGTCTCCCGAGTGGCGCAGCGGTCTAAGGCACTGCATCTCAGTGCGAGAGACGTCACTACAGACCCTGGTTCGATTCCAAGCTGTATCACAACCGGCCGTGATTGGGAATCCCATAGGGCGGCGCACAATTGGCCCAGCGTCGTCCGGGTTAGGGTTTGGCCGGGGTAGGCCATCATTGTAAATAAGAGTTTGTTAAAAACTTCTTGTGAATAGGTGGGCGCTGTTTTTCACTTTGGAAAAAATCGTGCCCAAATTAAAAGGCCTCGCACTATGTTCTAGATCATACAATATGCATATTATTATTACTATTGGATAGAAAACACTCTGAAGTTTCTAAAACTGTTTGAATTATATCTGTGAGTAAAATAGAACTCATTTGGCATCAAACTTCCATACAGGAAGTGAAAAATCTGAAAACGAGGCTCTGTTTCAGGGCCTGCCTATTCAACTGGCTTTTATTTATCGATATGTATGCACTTCATACACCTTCCACTAGATGTCAACAGGCAGTAGAAGGTTGAATGGGGTGTCTAGCTTGATCTGAGGCCGAATAAGAGCTTTTGGAGTGGCAGGTCCGGTATTTTGTTTGTTTTCGACGGTGCGCTGGGGACCTCGACATTGTCTTCTGAAAAGCGTTAGGTATACACGGCGAATTGCTCCGGCTCTGATTTTATTTGATACATATGAGAAAAACATCATAAAGTAGGATTTTTCAACCGAGTTTGATCAGTTTATTCAACGTTTATTGGGACTTTTGGAATTTTCCGTTCTTTGCGCCAAGAGATGATGGGCATGTTCGCGCTACAATGCTAGCCAAAGTTGCTAATTCGACAGAAGAAATGGACATTCTAAAACCAAACAACGATTTATTCTGGAAATAGGACTCCTTGCACAACATTCTGATGGACGCTCAGCAAAAGTAAGACACAATTTATGATGTTATTTCGTATTTCTGTGTAATATGTTGACTCCAACTCGGCGGAGAATAGGTGAGCGCTGTCTCACAATAATGCATTTTGTATGTTGTAGTAAAGTTATTTTTAAAAATCTAACACAGCGGTTGCATTAAGAACCAGTGTATCTTTCATTTGCTGTACAACATGTATTTTTTAGTAAAGTTTATGATGAGTTCTTTGATTAGATTAGGTGACTGTCCAAAATATCTCCGGAGATTTTGGTGAATTGTTGCTACGTATTCACAATGTATAACCACGATTTGCAGCTCTAAATATGCACATTTTCGAACAAAACATAAATGTATTGTATAACATGATGTTATAAGACTGTCATCTGATGAAGTTGTTCAACGTTAGTGATTAATTTTATCTCTATTTTGTCAGTTTTGTGAAAGCTATTTTGGCGGGGAGTAAATGGCATTGTGTGTTTGGCTATTGTAGTGAGCTAATAGAAATATATATTGTGTTTTCGCTGTAAAACACTTAAAAAAATCGGAAATATTGGCTGGATTCACAAGATGTTTATCTTTCATTTGCTGTACACCATGTATTTTTCATAAATGTATTATGATGAGTATTTATGTATTTCACGTTGCTCTCTGTAATTATTCTGGCTGCTTTGGTGCTATTTGTGATGGTGGCTGCAATGTAAAACCAGGATTTGTAGCTATAAATATGCACATTTTCGAACAAAACATAAATGTATTGTATAACATGATGTTATAAGACTGTCATCTGATGAAGTTGTTCAAGGTTAGTGATTAATTTTATCTCTATTTGTGGGTTTTGTGAAAGCTACCTATGCGGTGGAAACATGGTGAAAATATGCCGTTGTGTGTTTGGCTATTGTGGTTAGCTAATATAAATACATATTGTGTTTTCGCTGTAAAACATTTTAAAAATCGGAAATGATGGCTGGATTCACAAGATGTTTATCTTTCATTTGCTGTATTGGACTTGTGATTTCATGCAAATTATATTATATGATATCCCTGTCCCGTTAGGCTAGGCTATGCTAGTCAGCTTTTTTGATGAGGATGCTCCCGGATCCGGGATGGGTATTAAGTAAAGGTTTTAACTGACTTTCCTAGTTAAATAAAGGTTAAATACACTTGCATAAAAAGTTTGGATGGAAACCTGGTTAATAGCTAGGTTTCCATCCAATTGGTGACAGATTTTCATGCGAATATACAAAAATCTGCATAAAGATAATATATTAATTTTCCCACCAGTGGTGTGTTTCCATCCAATGGACTTGCTGCAGATAAAAATCAGTGCATGATGAAAAGCACACAAAATGTACTTTTTCACATACGTTTTCATGTACCGAATTAAAATCTAAAGTTCAACTCTACCTATAGTTTTGTCACAAAAACTGTTGCGTTGAATAACAAATGTGCCTACTCTGGTCTTGGCACATGCGCTCTAGCTGAGGGTTTCCCAAACTCGGTCCTGGTAGGCTGTGCTTGTAGGCTAGTTTACATTATGAGACTATTATGGATAAGCGAGAGTATTTGTTTTGTCAAACGGCAGTCAAGCATCGATCATCATGCCACCAGAATAAGACCCTTGATATTTACTGTGAAGTTCATCATAATTGATTTAATCTGTAGCCTAATAAACTGCATGGTTTGAAGAGTCATAGTGGGAGGACCACACTGTCAGGGGTGTGTACGGGAGGCGAAGTCAGATGCAGGAGAGCAGAGTGTAATAAACAGGCGCACTTTAATTCCGGTCCAAAAATGACAGCACATAAGAACAATAACGTGCCAAAAACACGGAACATAGCAAAAGTATAGCGCCTGACAAAATCCACATAACAATAAACAATTACACACAAAGACATGGTGGGGAACAGAGGACTAAATACATACAGTAATTATGGAATGAAAACCAGGTGTGTAATGGAACAAGACAAAACAAATGGATATATGAGAAATGGAGCGGCGATGGCAGAAAGCAGGTGACGTCAATCGCCGAACGCCGCCCGAACAAGGAGAGGAGCCGACTTCGGTGGAAGACGTGACACACACACCATATCAAGTCGAGTGAAAATTGACCTTTCAATGCACCAGAGATTTCTCATCACATCTCGGCACGATTTTATGGTCACATAAACTGAAACTGTTCAATGGAGCTGAGACTTTAAAAAAAATGTATTACTAGTTTGACTTACTCGTTTACAGAAATTTAATATTGTTTTGAAGTCAACAGATTAATTTAAGGTTTCTTGCGTAACCCCGGTTCTCTAATATTATCAGTGAGATATCTCACTATGGTATTCATCCAGAATCTCTCAGTAACTCGAAGAACCAATAATAGTGGCGAATGAGGGAGCCCTTCCCCTCATACTAAAGAGCCACTCTCCCACCCTCTGATTTTTCTCAGGCATGCTGAACTTCCTCATACTCTTGCGAGTAGGGGAATGATGTAAGATATCTCACTCATAATATCAGAGAACCGGGGTTACGCATGTAACCTTAAGTTCTCTTTCAATTATTAGTTTGATATCTCACAGTGGGATATGGCCAACTCCCATATCGCACATGCTCTCCGAAGCCAGGCAGTCCCACATATCAATTCTCAGATTCCCCAACACTGAGGACAGTATGCGCTAATGAAGGTGCAGTGACATCTAGTCAGTAGAACCTCATAAAAGTATGAGGACCAGACCATATCATTGTGTGACTCCAAGTTTACTTCGATTTGATGGTTATTATATCAATATTTGCGCATTAAGGCATTTCCACCACCATTTCTTGCATAATTCATTTTACTGACACAAATATCCCACCATGTCGAACAAACAAATGATATGTCTGCATTTATAAAAGTTTACTGAAACTACCTGTTTCCGTCACAGCTGTCATGATTTATTTTAATAAGGTATGACTTTACCCGCATAAAAAACTGTGGATGGAAACGTGGTTAGTGAGTCGAATTTTATCAACATAAATGTTTATTAGCGCATCGTGGAACACACTTCCACATCGTTCATTATTTTCCATATGAACGCATAGCCCCTTGTTGATTATCCGTTAGGGCCTACCCATGGCCTGTTGTTTACAAGCATATCTCCCCTCTCATTAGCTAGAATGTTCCACTTGATCTCGCCTCCTTCAGCCTGCTTTCCATCTTTGAGGACATGTCATTCAATTGTTAGAGCGGTCACTTGACCATCTTGTCAATATAATAGACGATCTTTGGTTCATATTAACTGTCTGGCTATATCGCATGAAATTGCACCTGCGTGCTCACTGCGTAGTGTGGTGGGGAGTCGACTCCAAAATAATCGATTCCTTGAGTCCTTACCCGTGGACTCCCATTTCTGGGTGTCAAGGGAATCGAGTCCTACGGTTCAGTATTTCTGCAACTGATGAAACTATTTTCCGTAGTCAACTTGGAGAACACAAACTGTCGCATCTTTCACAGCAAAGAAAGAGCGAGCTAGCGAGGGAGAGAGAGAGAAAGATGGGAGGGGCACAGCAAGGCATGTCGGCCACCAGACAGGCACTCAGAACTGTGCATCGGTCATCAAAATATATAGGCTATAGGCTATCGCAATTTATTGGCTTGCAATGTCTAGCGCCAGTTCACTAAAGTAGGGGCTATCAGTGAGTAGGCGGAGCTATTCAACACAACAGACAGAAGACCAAACACACACAAGCGTTTTTCATAGCGAAGAGAAAGAGGAGCAGGCGAGGGAGAGAGAGAGAGGATCGGGGCAGGCAGATAGACAGTCAACCGTGCGCATAGGCTATATATTGGTCATCTGTATCTAGCAATGCCTCGTACATTCACCAAAAGTATATTAAAGTATATATTAGGTTATAAATGAGTATGGCTAAACTATTCTTCATAGTGCCAGTGAATTGAAGTTGAACATCGCAAAATGCATCAGTTTAATTAGGCCTAAATGTGCATTTACAAAGTATTGCCTAAAGCTTATTTAATGGGTGGCTGTTGATGTCCTAGGTCAGAACTCTCCTACCCTGTTCCTGGAGAGCTACCTTCCTGTAGGTTCTCTCTCCAACCCCAGTTGTAACTAACCTGATTCAGTTTATCAACCAGCTAATTGTTGAATCAGATACACTAGATTAGGATTGGAGTCAAAACCTACATGATGGTTAATCTCCGCGAACAGGGTTGGAGAGCCCTGTCCTAGGCAATAGATAATCCCCACTACATTTTTTGGAAATGGCTAATTCACTTTCTCATCCATAAACACAGTCAAGTTCAGCAGCTCAAATCAGCAGGATGAGGGGCATTGTTATTAGGAGTGACGTCTAACATGGATGGATCGCTAAAATAATGATTAAGATCACTCTTAATCCATTTAACTATTATGGGGAGACCTAAGCATTTGGCAGCCAAGCACGAGTTATCAGTGTAGCCTATTATTCTGTATACCTCTGGCCCTTCTTTGGACACTGTGTTAACTAACCTCCAGACTAGCTTCAATGCCATACAACTCTCCTTCCGTAGCCTCCAACTGCTCTAGAATGCAAGTAAAACTAAATGCATGCTCTTCAACCGATCGATCGCTGCCCACACCTGTCCACCCGTCCAGCATCACTACTCTGTACGGTTCTGACTTAGAATATGTGGACAACTACAAATACCTAGGTGTCTGGTTAGACTGTAAACTCTCCTTCCAGACTCACATTAAACATCTCCAATCCAAAATTAAATCTATAATCGGCTTCCTATTTCGCAACAAAACATCCTTCACTCATGCTGCCAAACATACCCTCATAAAACGGACTATGCTACTGATCCTTGACTTCGGCGATGTCATTTACAAAATAGCCTCCAACACTCTACTCAGCAAATTGGATGCAGTCTATCATAGTGCCATCTGTTTTGTCACCAAAGCCCCATATACTACCCACCACTGCGACCTGTATGCTCTCGTTGGCTGGCCCTCGCTTCATATTCGTCGCCAAACCCATTGGCTCCAGGTCATCTATAAGTCTTTGCTAGGTAAAGCCCCGCCTTATCTCAGCTCACTGGTCACCATAGCAGCACCCACCCGTAGCACGCGCTCCAGCAGGTATATTTCACTGGTCACCCCCAAAGCCAATTCTTCCTTTGGCCGCCTCTCCTTCCAGTTCTCTGCTGCCAATGACTGGAACGAACTGCAAAAATCTCTGAAGCTGGAGACTCTTACCTCCCTCACTAGCTTTAAGCACCAGCTGTCAGAGCAGCTCACAGATCACTGCACCTGTACATAGCTCATCTGTAAATAGCCCATCCAATCTTCCTCATCCCCATACTGTATTTATTTATCTTGCTTCTTTGCACCCCAATATCTCTACTTGCACACTCATCTTCTGCACATCCTACCATTCCAGTGTTTAATTGCTATATTGTAATTTCTTCGCCACCATGGCCTATTTATTGCCTTACCTCTCTTATCCTACCTCATTTGCACATGCTGTATTTAGATTTTTCTACTGTATTATTGATTGTATGTTTGCTTATTCCATGTGTAACTCTGTGTTGTTGTATGTGTCAAACTGCTTTGCTTTATCTTGGCCAGGTCGCAGTTGCAAATGAGAACTTGTTCTCAACTAGCCTACCTGGTTAAATAAAGGTGAAATAAAAAAAATATCATCTAGACGTTACGTTGAAATATCTTCAGGCCTACAAAAACCTCCAGGCTTCCGTAATAAGAGTATAATAAGAGTACATTTAATAAAACATTTTAAAAAATAATTACAGGGGGCAGTTTGGAAAAACGAATCTTGTTTGAATCGTCCTCTGGAATAATGAACATGCTTGATAATAGTTAGGCTACAAAACCCTAATACCCGTCCGAATAGGGCTAAAACATGGCAAAGAATACGGTTATCAGCGTAGAGTGCGCGGCATCATCCCATGGAATCCGTCAAGGCTGCACACAGCAGAAATATCCCTGAAATATTATAGTATATTATATTGTAGCATAATATTATAGCATCATGCGCATGTCAGCCCTCTAGAACGTAAATGTAGTCTTCCTAGTAGGACTGCAATAATCAGGTGGTGTGTATGTGTGTGCGCATCTGTTTTAGGAATCGAGCAAGAGTCGACTCATATGACTCCAACCACAGGAGTCTGAGTCGAGCAAGAGTCTACTTTTTTCGACTCCAAAATCCAGGAGTTGTGCACCACTAAGTAAAAGATTGTGAAAGGTGACTTGGGCCAGACAGGTATGTGGCACGTGGTTACTTAGCAACAGTGTCAAAATATACTGTTGCTAAGAAACAGCCTCCTTACTGCCCATCGGGTTCACATGTTTCTCAACACACTTGAGTTATTATCTGACACATCTCTGGCAGTGGCAACCCTTTTCATTCTCGTGCGGACCGACCTTTCCCTAAAAGGCTTGATTATTCACTACATATCGGCTGTTGGTTGTTAACACCTCATCTGACAATTAAGCTACAGCAGACGTGATGTGATAGCCTACATTAGCCTACACACTTTAAGGTCTCACCCTTTTTTGCTGCCTGCAATATCTGACAGGCGTTTCGACCGCGTGCCGCCTCTCCACTATCGAGAGAGGAGGTTTTATCTTTAGGACTCTTCACTGTATCCACCTGAGCCACTTATCTTTCAGTGGGAAGCCAACGAATGAGGTTATACACACATCAGCATCACCGCAGGTGTATCCGCAGCAGCACTTTGGAATCTACACATTTCTCCGCATCGGCACCATAGTTGTGCGCACGGTAAGATTGTAGTAGCCTATTATTTCTAATAATTTAGTTTAGAGATGCAGCTAAGGTGGTCTATTTAGATTAACTTTATCCTTAATTTTTACAGATCTACCTGCTTTTATTCTCACAAAGTTGGGATGTAATTCTGATGCCTAAGTTTAATTTTGCATTTCATGAAAACCTCTTAGCTAACCATAAAGCCTATCAAAAGATGGTGTCAACATGTTTTTGTTTTTTAATATGTGATTGTGCTATTTTGCCTGATCAAATAGCATACTAGGCTACTGGAATTCTTTCACCCAATATTTATTAATTTTGTGCATTTAGTTTCTACGTTGGTGAGTATGTCTTTGCGCAGTTACTCATGTCGGTTCCGTGTAGTTTTTGAATAATAGTGTTATTAGATATTATTCTACTAATTCGGGTAGGCCTATATATTTGGGTTCTGATGGTGTAAGACAGTTGAACTAAGCTCGCGAGGCATAGAGTACACTAAGTGTAATTCTTCAAGAATCAATGGTTATATATCATTAATAAAAAAATCTAAGAATGGATGTAGCAACTGTAGATTCTCCATTTAATTTGTTGGAATGGCAACTTGTTTGGATGGTGATTGTTGTCTTCTAAAAAATTAAGTTAATGATGATGGTGCAGCTTCAGATATAGTATTGGTGGTAATCTTATGAAGCATAGAGAGATTATTGTAGTTGTGCTCATTTCGTAGATTAATCATTCAACGTTTTTTCAAGTGGTAATGATGTGATGCTTTATTAATACTGCATCTGTCATTAATGGGATCAGTACATGTAGCTGTTCTAAAATAAATCTTAGTCTAGTCTCTTAACGCTCTACTGGCTCCAAAACTGCAAGGGAGAGTTGTAGCATCTCCAATAAACCATCTGGAAAACAATACAGTGATTTAAGTGACTAAATAAATATTTTGTCACATTTCATTCGAGCTTACAATTTTTGTCAATCTCATTTAGACTGCACAGTGACGTCTTTGGTTTTCACAGAATATCTTATTTAATCTACCCAGAGTGTCCTTGTGTATAGGATTTCTATTTTTAGTTGGTTGCTTAGCAGCATAGTGCTTTTGTTTCCTTTTGTAGATGAATGAAAGGCATGCAGTGGTAAAAATAATGCACTTTCCAAAAGAACCTCTACTTTCATGTACAAGTACAGAGTGATCCAGGAAATGGTGGAGCGATTTCTGCATAGTGCTTCTTTAAGCTCCAAATGAACTAAATAACCCATACCTGTTTGGTGTGTTCCCCTTTTCTGTCTTCCTCCTACTCTCTCTCTCCAATCTCGCTCTTCCAATCTCTTCAATCCCGCTCCCTCCCCCTCGCTCTCTTTACCTCTCACTCCCCAATTCCCTTTTCTACCCTCTCTCCTCTCCCAATCCTCTAGTGTGATAGGGGGTGTTGGTGGCCTATGAATGGGGCTGAGCGTGCCCCCCACCACCACAGCTGCCTCTGCACCCGTGGGGACTATGCGTTGCACAACCCTGAATGCACTAGCCAGTGGTTTGCGAGAACAGGGAAGGGGGTGGAACGTCGGCAGGGGGTCAAGGGGGGCGCAGCATGCCCCCTCCCTTCCGCATCGCTGTGCTGGGGGCGCAGGGCGTGGGCAAGACTGCCATCGTGCAGCGCTTCCTCCACGATGACTACAGCGAGGCGCCTGTCCCGGCAACCAGCCGTGCCCGCCAGGTCCACCTGTCGGCTGCCGTGCTCAATGGCCACGTGCACAACTTGCAGATCACCGACTATCCTGCAATCACCAGCTTCCCCTGCAGCTCACTGCAGGTACTGTCCCACTGAAGCACAATAGTGATGGGAACTGATGTGTGTGGCAGGCTAGACATTGTAGCAAGGTGAAAGGTCCAGTTTAATGTCAGGACATGAGGAGACGAGGAGAGGAAGCCACTGTCAGTGGGTTCATCTTAATAGAGTGGTTTCCTTCTGCTTTGATGCTATCTGTGCCCTGCTATCTAAATGTATCTACATTGGCATAACATACACACACACACATAGATCTGACAGGGGTAGATAAGAGGACAACATGCTCTCTGTATTCACCTGGAATGTCATTTCTCCTCAAGTTCAAATACACTATATATACAACAGTATGTGGACACCTCTTTAAATGAGTGGATTCAGCTATTTCAGCCACACCCGTTGCTGACATGTGTATAAAATCAAGCACACAGCCATGCAATCTCCATAGACAAACATTGGCAGTAGAATGGCCTTACTGAAGAGCTCAGTGACTTTCAACGTGGCACTTTCATAGGATGCCACCTTTCCAACAAGTCAGTTCGTCAAATTTCTGCCCTGCTAGAGCTGCCCCGGTCAACTGTAAGTGCTGTTATTGGGAAGTGGAAATGTCTAGGAGGAACAACGGCTCAGCCGCGAAGTGGTAGGCCACACAAACTCACAGAATGGGACGGCCAAGCGCTGAAGAGCGAAGCGCATAAAAATCGTCTGTCCTTGGTTGCAACACTCATTACCGAGTTCCAAACTGCCTCTGGAAGCAACGTCAGCACAATAACTGTTCGTTGGGAGCTTCATGAAATTAGTTTCCATGGCCAAACAGCCTTACATAAGCCTAAGATCACCATACACAATGCCAAGCGTCGGCTGGAGTGGTATAAAGCTTGCCGCCATTGGATTCTAGAGCAGTGGACACGCGTTCTCTGGAGTGATGAATCACGCTTCACCATCTGGCAGTCCCACGGATGAATCTGGTAGTTTGGTGACACCCTGTACACAGAGGTTGGGCAAAAACCCAGCCCTGGAAGTTTCTCATCCTCAGGAGGCCAAGAGGTACTGCTGAGATAGTGGATGCCATCAACCCCAGCACTCGGAGGCATGTCTTGAACGTGACCGAGCGCCTCCTGTTGAACAAGGAGAGGCACTCTCAGAACGGCATGATGCAATCCTCCGAGGGTGTCCGAGAGACAATCCAGCATTACGCCTTGGTACTATCTGAGTTGGCACCAAATAGCTCCTTTTCTGATTGATCTTGAACCATATACGTCGTGTTTGGCACCACTTGCAAAGCAGGTAATCATCTGTATAGGACACCTCAGCCGGCTTGATTCTCAGTGGTGTGAATGTTGCCTCTACACACTTTCTGAACGTTCAGGGAGCTGGCGCAAGCCCAAATGGTATTCATAGACTGTGTCTTCAAAAGAAAACCTTAAAAACCTCCTGTCCTGCAGGTCGACTGAGGTGAACCAGTCACCTCGATGAAAAGACAGAGACAGCATGTTGAATGTAAGCATACGCAACTTTGTCAGATAGCTGTTTAGTACCCATCGCCCCAGAACAGGGGCGAACCACTCCCCTTTTTTTGTGAACAAGGAAGTACCGGGTGTAGAAGCCAGGGTGGCTCTCTTCCACTTGTATAGCCGATCGTTTCTTTGCATAATCAAGAGGTGATTTTCTGCTTTAGTATGTGTGCCCGAGTCGCCAGTCGCTGCTGAGTCCAAAATTCTGCTTGAACTTGAGCCGGGGGGAGAGCCGTGGCATGGCGGGCACTCGGGGGTAGAGTAGATTCCCTCCGTCTTCCTTGAGAGTGAACGCATTAGAATGGGTCGCGGCACAAAGTGAAGGGTTCTACCCAAGAGTCTGTGCTCCACCCGAGAGGTGGCAGGCCAGAACTTGGAGTGAACTGTTGGCTGCCCTTCTCTGCATCAGGGGGCGTACCCCTAGGTCGGGCACCCCTTCTTCCCTGCAGGGGAATCAAATGTGTGGGACCTAGATGCGGCTGCAGAAAAGGACAGTTTTCCCCATTGGCGGTGCCTGTTTGGGAATCCGAACTGTGGGGTTGGTGCATGCTGTGTCGCTGGAAGCCTCCTGTGGAAAGCCCTGGTACCAGCGAATTTGTCTGGGTTAGGCTTGCTGATAGCTGGGAGATTATGCATCTCTAGCATCAAATCGGTCTGATAAACCAGCCGAGGCCCAGCTCCTCCATGTCCTTTACATTCATGCTGGCAAAAAGTCTGGTTTGGACCTTGTCGGTCGAGGGTTTGTCCCAATTGCATTTGGCTTCCGCTATTCAAGCTGGGATAGCTGGGAGGAGTTACTTGCTTGGGTCGGTGCGAGAGGGGAGTTTCCGTCCATCGTACCAGTCCATCTCTGCGCTGCCACTCCCCATGGGTTTGGGCCACTCAATACTGAGTCTGGTCGCTGCCCGTTTGCAGACATCAAGGAGCGAATATCTATCATCCGCCATCGATGCCCCGCTAAGGATGAAATAGGGACTAGAGGTAACAGCTTGCACCTCTTCGTGCTCTTCTTCCTCTGCTGTTTGGAGGAGGTTGGTCATACCCTCGCCATCGCCATGGGTCTGTGAAGTAGTCTCCCTACTCGAAGGCAGTGTGTGAGATGAGCCACATAGTGCTGCTCAGCACACTCTCCGGCAGCAAAAAAACTGCTGGAGAAAAAAACACAATGGATGCATGACTGGGGATTATTGAACACTGCTTCTGCGTGTTCGAGACCTAGGCAGACGACACACAGGGGTGAGTGTCTTTGCCAGCTATGGTTGCTCCGTATGGGCATGGTTGTGCTGGGGCAGGGGCCGGGGTCTTGCTCGGTACCCAATGGGCTGAGCTAGCAGGCTCCATGGCTCCAAAAAACGTCTATCAAAGGGAAACGTAGAACAAAGGGAAACGTCACTCACGTTCGCCACTTGGGCTAGTAGCATAGCTAATTACCATAGTGCTAACCAGATAATTTAATTCTTTAAAGGGATACTTCAGGATTTTGTCACTAAAGCCCTTGATCTACTTCCCCAGACTCAGATTAACTTGTGGATTCCATGTTTATGTCTCTGCATCCAGTATAAAGGAAGTTAGCGATAGTTTCACATGCCAATGCCAACTAGCGTTAGCGTAATGATTGGAAGTCTACAGGAACAGCTAGCATTCCCACAAGCTTCCAGTTATTGCGCTAATGATAGTTAGCAACTTGCTTTAAACTGCACACAGACATACATTTTTTGATCCACGAGTTCATCTGACTCTGTGGAAGTAGATAAAATCATTGCCAAAATCACAAAGTATTCCTTTTACAATGTGAACGTAGCTAGCTTTCGCCTCGTGTTAGCCAAAGAAAGCTAGCTCTATGTTGATCTTGAGACGAACAAAAGCGTGGCTCTCATTCGGTAAGCAGAGAGCGAGCTAGTAAGTCTACCCTTCCAGGTAAAAAAGCTAGTCGGTAGGCTAGCTATCCAGGTTAGCTAAGCCCTGCAGCTAAGTTAGCCAAGTCTCAGCAACTAGCTGTGTGATGCTACAGTAGCTACCTAAGGAGACAAAGGAAGAAAAATCAACAAAGCTAATTGTTACCCGAAGTGAAAACTTTCCTTTCTGTAAAGTCACCCAACACAGAAGAGGAGAGCAAGCTAGAGTATAACTCTTCCGTGAAAAGAGAATGATCAGAGGGCGGGCGAGTGGCTCTTTAGTATTAGGGGAGGAGCTACCTCATTTGCCACTCGACCTGTCTGGGTCAGACAGATGTGTATGATTGGTTCTTCGCGCTACTTAGAGTTTCTGGTGAATCCCACTGTGAGATATTGAAACAAATAATTCAAAGAGAACCGCTGTTTGGGGTAAAACTTCAATCACTTCACATTTTACACTCTACTGCTAATTTATACAACCTGGTCTCGGAGCATTTCGCATTATTCTATACGTAAATCCGATACTCTCCATTTACAGCGAACAAAAATATAAACATAGTACATCCAACAAGCCTCACAAGCGCAGACCACGTGTAACCACGCCAGCCAGGTCCTCCACGTCCGGCTTCTTCACCTGCGGGATCGTCTGAGACTAGCCACCCAGACAGATGATGAAACTGTGGATTTGCACGACCAAAGAATCTCTGCACAAACTGACTGCAGTTTGGCGTCGTAACCGACTTCAGCGGGCAAATACTCACCTTGGATGGCCACTGATATGCTGGCGAAGTGTGCTCTTCACCGATGAAGCCCGGTTTCAACTGTACCGGGCAGATGGCAGACAGCGTGTACGGAGTCGTGTGGGCGAGCAAACAGAGTGCCCCTTGTTGGCGGTGGGGTTATGGTGTGGGCAGACATAAGCTACGGACAATGAACACAATTGCATTTTATCGATGGCAATTTGAATGCCCAGATAAACCGTGATGAGATCCTGAGGCCCACTGTCGTGCCATTCATCCACCACCACCACCTCATATTTCAGCATGATAATACACGGCCCCATGTCACAATGATCTGTACACAATTCCTGAAAGCGGAAAATATCTCAGTTCTTCCTTGGCCTGCATACTCATTAGACATGTCACCAATTGAGCATTTATGGGATGCTCTGGATTGACATGTATGATGGCGTGTTCCAGTTCCCGCCAATATCCAGCAACTTTGCACAGCCATTGATGAGGAGTGGGACAACATTCCACAGGCCACAATCAACAGCCTGATCAACACGCACATACAGCTAACATTAGCAAGCTAGCTAACATTAGTCACATAGCTATCATTTGTAACATATCATACGTTTAGCACATTTGTTACAGATTGTATGCTTCGCAAATTCGCCAAATTCGTAACTTATAACACATTTTGAAAATGTGTAACTTATTGTATGCTTTGCAATTTCGTAACATATAATATGAATTGTAATTCGTAAACATATCATACGAAATGGAGTGACCCGGATTTACGTACAGAATAATACGAAATGCTCTGAGACCAGGTTGATTTATATAGTAATCAGTGTTTCATTTGCACTGTGGAGGTGCTTGATGTGTTTTTGAAAAGCTATCCAAGGCAAGCCCTAGCTTGCAAACAATATTTCTCACAGCGAGGAGCCAATAATAAAGCAGAAATTCAATTACAAAAAGTTTGAATTCAATAAGAGAGCAGATTGTGTTCTGGTCATATTGATCAGACAGTAAGCTATGTTGCAAGTCATTTAAACAAATGAACTAGACTAATATCATTCTCAAAAGCTGTGTGTGTGTGTGCGTGCATGAGTGTGTACAGAATAGGTGAAAACTATTGGTCCTCCATGCATCTATTTAAAATAAAATTCTCAGCCAAATTAAACATTTATAAAACAGTGCTATCAGACTTTTACTAGACAAAAGGAAGGTTAATTTGTGTTGCTTCGTAATGAGAGATCTCCCTATGTCTTCTCTCCTCCCCTTTCTATTCTTGCTAAAATGTTATTTTAGCAATTTTTCTTCTCCTTTCTTCACTTTTCTATTTTCTTCCCTCCCTCCTCCAGGAGTGGACAGACACCTGCTGCAGAGGAATCCGCAGCGCTCACGTCTACATCCTGGTCTATGACATCTGCTGCTTCGACAGCTTCGAATACGTCAAGACTATGCGCCAGCAGATCCTAGAGACCAGGTGAGGACACGGCCTGCATGACAAATAGGAACCAGCTCCAGCTGGCACCGGTTCTTTGAACAGACGTAATTACGGCTCGCTATGCAATCAGGAGCCCCCACCGCCACACGCACAGAGAACATTTGTTTAACATTTGGACTGAAATCAACATGAGTGGCTCAGACTGCCATGGTCAAGTGTCTTCATAATCACTTTGGCTTCTCTTCACAATTCCTCTATTGTCTTTTTGCTCTTTTGTGTGTTCTTTTGAATTCGGTATCCTATGGATGTTGCTGAAAGCGAATGGCAGTGTGGAGTGGTGTGATGAAAACAGTTTTAACAACACCCACTCTACAGACACTCACAATATACACTAGACACTTAGCAGACATTCACTCACTTGTTACAACAATAGTCTTTCACAGTGGTTATCTTACCATAATAAAATAAGTTGAGTCACAGTCTGAAAGAACCATTTTATTTCACCTTTATTTAACGAGGTAGGCTAGTTGAGAACAAGTTCTCATACACAACTGCGACCTAAAGCAAAGCAGTGCAACACAGACAGAGTTAGTCATGGAATAAATAAACATAGTCAATAATACAATAGAAAAAGTCTATATACAGTGTGCGCAAATGAGGTAGGATAAGGAAGGTAAGGCAATAAATAGGCCAAAGTGGCGAAATAATTACAATATAGCAATTAAACACTGGAGTGATAGATGTGCAGAAGATGAGTGTGCAAGTAGAGATACTGGTGTGCAAAGGAGCAAAATAAATCAAATAAATAACACTATGGGGATGAGGTAGTTGGATGGACTATTTACAGATGGGCTATGTACAGGTGCAGTGATCTGTGAGCTGCCCTGACAGCTGGTGCTTAAAGTTAGTGAGGGAGATATGAGTCTCCAGCTTCAGAGATTTTTGCAGTTCGTTCCAGTCATTGGCAGCAGAGAACTGGAAGGAAATGTGGCCAAAGTAGGAATTGGCTTTGGGGGTGACCAGTGACATATACCTGCTGGAGCGCGTGCTACGGGTGGGTGCTGCTATGGTGACCAGTGAGCTGAGATAAGGCAGGGCTTTACCTAGCAAGGACTTATAGATGACCTGGAGCCAGTGGGTTTGGCGATGAATATGAAGCGAGAGCCAGCCAACGAGAGCATACAGGTCGCAGTGGTGGGTAGTATATGGGGCTTTGGTGACAAAACGGATGGCACTGTGATAGACTGCATCCAATTTGCTGAGTAGAGTTGGAGGCTATTTTGTAAATGACATCGCCGAAGTCAAGGATCAGTAGGATAGTCCGTTTTATGAGGGTATGTTTGGCAGCATGAGTGAAGGATGCTTTGCTGCGAAATAGGAAGCGGATTCTAGATTTAATTTTCGATTGGAGATGCTTAATGTGAGTCTGGAAGGAGAGTTTACAGTCTAACCAGACCCCTAGGTATTTGTAGATGTTCCGGATAGCGTCGAACAACATTGATGTATACGCTGATTCGGTGAGCGAGTTTATTAGCAAGTGCATCGGTGATGTTGTACCCATGGCGACAATTAAAACCTTCCCCAACCAGAAACTGTGGATTGATGGCAGCATTCGTGCAAAACTGAAAGCGCGAACCACTGCTTTTAATCAGGGCAAGGCGACCGGAAACATGACCAAATACAAACAGTATAGCTATTCCCTCCGCGTGTCAGTATAGAGACAAAGTAGAGTCGCAATTTAACGGCTCAGACACGAGAGGTATGTGGGAGGGTCAACAGTCAATCACGGATTACAAAAAGAAAACCAGCCCTGTTGCGGACCCCGATGTCTTGCTCCCAGACAAACTAAACAACTTCTTTGCTCACTTTGAGGACAATACAGTGCCACCGACACGGCCCGCTACCAAAACCTGCGGACTCTCCTTCACCGCAGCCAACGTGAGTAAAACATTTAAACGTGTTAACCCTCGCAAGGCTGCCGGCCCAGATGGCATCCCTAGCCGCGTCCTCAGAGCATGCGCAGACAAGCTGGTTGGTGTGTTTACGGACATATTCAATCAATCCCTATCCCAGTCTGCTGTTCCCACATGCTTCAAGAGGGCCACCATTGTTCCTGTTCCCAAGAAAGCTAAGGTAACTGAGCTAAACGACTATCGCCCCGTAGCACTCACTTCCGTCATCATGAAGTGCTTTGAGAGACTAGTCAAGGATCATATCACCTCCACCCTACCTGACACCCTAGACCCACTTCAATTTGCGTACCGCCCCAATAGGTCAACAGACGACGCAATCGCAATCACATTGCACACTGCCCTAACCCATCTGGACAAGAGGAATACCTATATAATAATGTTGTTCATTGACTACAGCTCAGCATTTAACACCATAGTACCCTCCAAACTCGTCATTAAGCTCGAGACCCTGGGTCTCGACCCCGTCCTGTGCAACTGGGTCCTGGATTTTCTGACGGGCCGCCCCCCAGGTGGTGAGGGTAGGAAACAACATCTCCACCCGCTGATCCTCAACACTGGGGCCCAACAAGGGTGAGGGCCCTCGGAGTGTGGTGTCAGGAAAATAACCTCACACTCAACGTCAACAAAACAACAGCAGAGGGAGCACCCCCCATCCACATCGACGGGACAGTAGTGGAGTAGGTGGAAAGTTCCTCGGCATACACATCACGGACAAACTGAAATGGTCCACCCACACAGACAGCGTGGTGAAGAAGCAACAGCGCCTCTTCAACCTCAGGAAGCTGAAGAAATTTGGCTTGTCACCAAAAACACTCACAAACATTTACAGATGCACAATCGAGAGCATCCTGTTGGGCTGTATCACCGCCTGGTACGGCAACTGCTCCGCCTACAACCGCAAGGCTCTCCAGAGGGTAGTGAGGTCTGCACAACGCATCATCGGGGGCAAATTACCTGCCCTCCAGGACACCTACACCACCCGATGTCACAGGAAGGCCAAAAAGATAATCAAGGACAACAACTACCCGAGCCACTGCCTGTTCACCCCTCATCCAAAAGGCGAGGTCAGTAAAGGTGCATCAAAGCTGGGACCAAGAGACTGAAAATCAGCTTCTATCTCAAGGCCATCAGACTAATTAACAGCCATCACTAACATTGAGTGGCTGCTGCCAACATACTGACTCAAATCTCTAGCCACTTTAATAATTAAAAATTGGATGTAATAAATGTATCACTAGTCAATTTAAACAATGCCACTTTCTATAATGTTTACATACCCTACATTACTCATCTCATATGTATATACTGTACTCTATACCATCTACTGCATCTTGCCTACGCAGTTCGGCCATCGCTCATCCATATATTTATATGTACATATTCTTATTCAATCCTTTACACTTGTGTTTAAGGTAGTTGTTGTGAAATTGTTAGAATACTTGTTAGTTATTACTGCATGGTCGGAACTAGAATCACAAGCATTTCGCTACACTCGCATTAACATCTGCTAACCATGTGTATGTGACCAATAAAATTTGATTTGATGTCCACATATTCTAAGTCAGAACCATCCAGACTAGTGATGCTGGATTGGCGGGCAGGTGCTGGTAGCGATCGGTTGAAGAGCATGCATTTAGTTTTACTTGCATTTAAGAGCAGTTGGAGGCCACGGAAGGAGTTGTATGGCATTGAAGCTCGCCTGAAGGTTAGTTAACACAGTGGCCAAAGAAGGGCCAGAAGTATACAGAATGGTTTCGTCTGCGTAGAGGTGGATCAGAGAATCACCAGCAGCAAGAGCGACATCATTGATGTATACAGAGAAAAGAGTCGGCGCGAGAATTGAACCTTGTGGCACCCCCATAGAGACTGCCAGAGGACCGGACAACAGGCCCTCCGATTTGACACACTGAACTCTATCAGAGAAGTAGTTGGTGAACCAGGTGAGGCAGTCAATTGAGAAACCAAGGCTGTTGAGTCTGCCGATAAGAATGTGGTGATTGACAGAGTCGAAAGCCTTGGCCCGGTCTATGAATACAGCTGCACAGTATTGTCTCTTATCGATGGAGGTTATGATATCGTTTAGGACCTTGAGCGTGGCTGAGGTGCACCCATGACCAGCTCGGAAACCAGATTGCGTAGCAGAGAAGGTACGGTGGGATTCGAAATGGTTGGTGATCTGTTTGTTAACTTGGCTTTCGAAGACCTTAGAAAGGCAGGGTAGGATAGATATAGGTCTGTAGCAGTTTGGGTCTAGAGTGTCTCCCCCTTTGAAGAGGGGGATGACCGTGGCAGCTTTCCAATCTTTGGGGGATCTCAGACGATACGAAAGAGACGTTGAATAGGCTAGTAATAGGGGTTGCAACAATTTCGGCTGATCATTTTAGAAAGAAAGGGTCCAGATTGTCTAGCCCTGCGGATTTGTAGGGGTCCAGATTTTGCAGCTCTTTCAGAACATCAGCTATTTGGATTTGGGTGAAGGAGAAACGGTGGATGCTTGGGCAAGTTGCTGTGGGGGGGTGCAGGGCTGTTGACCAGGGTAGGGGTGGCCAGGTGGGAAGCATGGCCAGCCGTAGATAAATGCTTATTGACATTCTCAATTATCGTGGATTTATGGGTGGTGACAGTGTTTCCTAGCCTCAGTGCAGTGGGCAGCTGGAAGGAGGTGCTCTTATTCTCCATGGACTTTACAGTGTCCCAGAACCTTTTGGAGTTTGTGCTGCAGGATGCAAATTTCTGTTTGAAAAAGCTAGCCTTTGCTTTCCTAACTGCCTGTGTATATTGGTTCCTAACTTCCATGAAAAGTTGCATATCGCGGGGGCTATTCGATGCTAATGCAGTAAGCCACAGGATGTTTTGTGCTGGTCAAGGGCAGTCAGGTCTGGAGTGAACCACGGGCTATATCTGTTCCTGGATCTACATTTTTTGAATGGGGCATGCTTATTTAAGATTGTGAGGAAAGCACTTTTTATAGAATAACCAGGCATCTTCTACTGACGGAATGAGGTCAATATCCTTCCAGGTTACCCGGGCCAGGTCGATTAGAAAGACCTGCTGGCTGAAGTGTTTTAGGGAGCGTTTGACAGTGATGAGGGGTGGTCATTTGACCGCAGACCCATTACGGACGCAAGCAATGAGGCAGTGATCGCTGAGATCCTGGTTGAAGACAGCAGAGGTGTATTTGTAGGGCAGGTTGGTTAGGATGATATCTATGAGGTTGCCTGTGTTTATGGATTTGTACCTGGTAGGTTCATTGATCATTTGTGTGAGATCGAGGACATCAAGCTTAGATTGTAGGATGGCCGGGGTGTTAAGCATGTCCCAGTTTAGGTCACCTAACAGCACAAACTTTGAAGGTAGATGGGCGGCAATCAAGTCACATATGGTGTCGAGGGCACAGCTGGTGGCAGAAGGTGGTCTATAGCAAGCGGCAACGGTGAGAGACTTGTTTCTGGAAAGGTGGATTTTTAAAAGTAGAAGCTCAAATTGTTTGGGCACAGACCTGGATAATAAGACAGAACTCTGCAGGCTATCTCTGCAGTAGATTGCAACTCCACTCACTTTGGCAGTTCTATCTTGTCGGAAAATGTTATAGTTAGAGATGGAAATTCCAGGGTTTTTGGTGTCCTTCCTAAGCCAGGATTCAGACATGGCTAGGACACCAGGGTTGGCAGAGTGTGCTAAAGCAGTGAATAAAACAAACTTAGGGAGGAGGCTTTTATTGTTAACATGCATGAAACCAAGGCTTTTACGGTTACAGAAGTCAACAAATGAGAGCGCCTGGGGAATGGGAGTGGAGCTAGGCACTACAGGGCCTGGATTAACCTCCACATCACCAGAGGAGCAGAGGAGGAGTAGGATAAGGGTACGGCTAAACGCTATAAGAACTGGTCGTCTAGTATGTTCGGAACAGAGAGTAAAAGGAGCAGGTTTCTGGGCGCCGTAGAATAGATTCAATGCATAATGTACAGACAAAGGTATGGTAGGATGTAAATACAGTGGAGGTAAACCTAGGCATTGAGTAACGATGAGAGAGGTATAGCAGAAGGGCTTTAGAGGGACGTCGCGACAGAAGAAGTCTGTTGTAGCCCCCTCGTGCGGTTACGTCGGCAGACCAGTCGTGATGGATCAGCAGGGGTCCGTGTAGTAAAAAGGTTCCAGTCCAATTGGAAAAATAGGTATAGTAGCCAAGCAATTTGCTGATGGACCTCTTCAGCTAACAGTCCGGGATGCTTTAGACAGCTAGCGGGCCGCGGCTAGCAGGCTAGCAGATGGGCATTCAGGGGACGTCGCGACGGAGGAGCCTGTTGAAAAAAAACCTCGGGCGGATTACGTCGGTAGTCCAGTCGTGATGGATCGGCGAGGCTCCGTATCGGCAATAAAAGGGGTCAAGGCCAATTGGCAAAATAGGTTTTGTAGCCCAAGGAGTGGCTGATGGACCTCTTCAGCTAGCCGGGAGATGGGCCTAGCATAGGCTAGCTCCAGGCTAATTGGTGCTAGCTTCGGGACAGAGATGTTAGCCAGGAGAAGCCAATCGGATAGCAGCTAGCTAGGTGCAATGATCCAGGTGAAGAGGTTCAGAGCTTGCGGTAGGAATCTGGAGATATGGAGAAAAAGAAGTCCGATAAGCTCTGGGTTGAATCGTGCTGTGCAGACTGGCAGGAGTTGTCCGGGCTAAAGGTTAGCTGATGATCGCTAGCAGTGGCTAGCTGACTACTAGCTAGTTAGCTGGCTAGCTGCTGTTGGGGGTTCCGGTTATAAAGTAAAGAAAATAGCAAAACCATACCACATTGGGTGAGGCGGGTTGCAGGAGAGTATGTTGAAGTTGGGGTTAAGAAAAATATAAAAAAATGTATGCGAAGAAAACAGATAAAGATATATACACGGGACATGACAAGATGAAAACAAAGACGCCTGACTGCTACGCCATCTTGGAATTCAAACTGCTATTGTAATAAAGACCTTGTAATATCTAACGTAGTATAAATTAGTTGTAATTCTTCATAACACACCATGGTGAAAATGTATCAAGGCATATGAGTTATTGTAGATTTGGCCTAACCAATCCTCTCGGCCTCAGTTATTGGAAAGTCAATAACGCTTCCTTTTGAATTTGCAAATCGTATCACCTTCGTGGCACTGGGATGTCAAAGTGGACGTCACAGCTGTTCCAGAGGTGACGTAGGGTCAGGGTGACGGTTACCTGTCATTGGCAGCAGTGATGGATATGAGATGTAGTTGTCCCATCAGCCTTGTTGCCTGCTGTCACATGGTGTGAGCATGAGGCCTTCAGTTAGCGCCCACTCTGACAGCGCCACGTTGCCAAGGCTACACAGAGGCTAATGGTGTCAGTGACAGCTCCTGTCACAGCCATTCATCTCCCAGTAATCCATTTATGACGTGGGCTCACCCAGTTATTATTATTATTACGCACAAATCATTTGATTTGTTCGATTTCCGTGCTAAAGGTTTAGCAGTGCATGCTTGTAAAATCAACGTTTGGAGCAGTAGGCTACATTCTTTTGAAATCAATACGAGAAGCAGAGTGGACAATCTCCCTCCATTGTCCTTTGCACATATTGTTGTCCCACACCATCATGTTGTTCATACTGTTAAAATTGCACCTTTTGCTTTTAAGGAACTGACAGCTTAGGAAAAGGTATTTATTTCCTAGAAAAGAGGGAACTATCATCATATGGAAGAGACAAAAGCTGAATGCAGAGTCTTGGGGATGGGGAGAGGAGAGTGACACCCTGGGATAGCAGGGAGAGCCCGGTGACAGCTTGTCAGTAAGATTCCAGACAAAGCCAGGCGCTGTAGACAGAACAAATGCATTAACCAAGCCCAGTGGAGCAGTGAAGGAGAGACGGGGAATTACAGTCAGCCACAACAGAGAATAGAGAAAAACACACACAATGAACACTCACCTCAGAAACCCAAGGTTTCAAACTTCCTCTGTAGGAGCTACCAGCATATTACTTTGACAAGATGGGGATCTGTGGGATTTTAAACCTTCCCTCGACTATAACTCAAGGTTTCTGTCAAGGTGTACTTTCATTAGTAAATTTGCGGAATTAAGAAAAGCCCTTGTTGAAAATGTCTGGGTTTTTAGTCATGAATATGTCCAAACAGAAACAGCCCTTTATCCTCTCCTTACGAAGAGTCAATTTTGGCCAGGGTTAACAGGGCAGGGGATTTGATAACTCTGCTTTAATAGCATCAACTATAACATCATAAAAACCCCTCAGGATATTTTTCTCAGATTTATCTTGACTGGGTGTGAAGGTTAAAATCTTGGGGTACAAACCTGTGTCAGTCATAGCTAAGCCTTGCTTTTATGTTATGCTGTTTTTTTGTTTAAATGTCTACAGAAAAGGACCCAGTGTGTGTGCCTGTCTTTAGCTGACCACAGGTGTTTAACCTCTCATTCTCACTGTTTTTGTCTCTCTTTTAATTTCTCCAGGGTGGTGGGCACAGGCGACACGCCCATCCTGATTGTGGGAAACAAACGGGACCTGCAGTGGGGGCGTGTCATCCCCCGCCATAACGTGTCCGACCTGGTTAGGAAGAACTGGAAGTGCGGCTACGTGGAGTGTTCAGCTAAGTACAACTGGCACGTGCTGCTGCTGTTTGGGGAGGCTATGCGCAGTGTGGTCTGTGCCCACTGCAAACACGTCCATGCCACCATTCGCTTTCAACGGGCACTGAGGAACGAACGCTGCACCCTCATGTGATTTACTCAGTGATGGTGGATGGGCACCGGAGTGGCATTGAGGGCCATTGGTACAATAAACCTCCTTAGGAACAGCTGAGAACTATTGATGATCACTGTGACTGACTACCATGACTGACCACGTTTCTGCCCAATGTGAAACTACAGTATTAAACACCCCTCTGTTTTGCTGCTGATATATGACATACTTGATCAGATGGAGAGTACTACCCTATCCATCTTTGTAAAGTGTCTTTGATCTTTTCTTGACTTGGAGGCAGTTAAACCAACATAAACCCGTGGCTGTACAATTTTGAACCCATCCAAGTGCACTAAAGAAACTTTCCAGCATCTGTTGTTTGACTAACCTGGGCGTTGATCAATGTATGACATTGCTAATGTCAAAGCCCCCTTTGGAGTGGGACTGAGGCTGGCATCTGCTGATGCGGGGGCAGGCAGACGGATCCTTCCGTTCCTGGGGCTCAGTGCATTCTCTTTCTCTGCACTGAAATGTCTTGAAGGTGCACACTGAATGTAAAGTCCTTAAAGGTAGCATTACGAATTCCATACCCAACCACTCAAACAAAACAAGCACAAACAAAGAACCCAACTGTCATTCAATTTAAGCCAATCGCAAAAGACCCTCTCCTTCACGCCTTCGGAAACCAAAACAAACAACCATAGGGACACAGTGTCCCACAGTGTTTAATCTTCTAATAGCTTACTAAACACTGACCGTCCTTACCAGAGAACTGTCTGTTTCATTTACTGAGGACACATCACTTTTTACCTCAGGGTTTCTAGTCCTTGGCGAAGGTATAAACAAGCCTAGTGAATTTCAAAGAGGATGGTGATATGTTATTTCGAGTAATATCACCAAATCCAATTAAACTTTTACGCTCCAACCGCAAACACAACCTTGTACATCGTAAATCTACAATTGTAGATGCACATAAGGGTGTTTAACACAATATAATGTGACAAAATACTTTTGTAAGGCACTGGATGTATTGTATATAAAGTGGTATTAATTGTTCTCAACACAACATACTCTATTGTCAAAGTGGAAGAAGATAAATAAAAATGTTTAACTAAAATAGTCATTGCATAAGTGTTCAGCCCCTTTGTTTAGGCAAGCCTAAATTAGTTCAGGAGTAACATTTGGCTTAACAAATCACATAAGAATTTTTAATGACTAACCCTTCGTCTGTCCTCCATATATACAACATCTGTAAGGTCCCTCAGTCAAATGGGTAACAATAACAAATCAGACATTGAATATCTCTTTAAGCATGGTCAAGTTAATAATTATGCTGTGGATTATGTATTAAACCACCCAGACTCATCAAAGACACAGTTATCCTTCTGAACTGGGCCACAGGACAGGAATGAAACTGCTCAGGGATGTCACCATGAGGCCATTGGGGATTTTAAAACCGCTACAGAGATCAATGGCTGTCATGGGAGAACACTGAGGATGGCTCAACAACATGACCTAAATGACAGTGAAAAGAAGAATTCAAATATACAGAATAAAAATATTCCAAAACATGCAACAATGCACTAAAGCAATACTGGAACAAACAGGAAAGGAATACACTTTTTTCCCTAAATGCAAAGCTTTACGTTTGGGTCAAATCCATCACAACACATCACTAAGTAACTCCCTCCTTATTTTCAAGCATGGTGGTGGCTGCAACATTGTATGGGTATGCTTAACATCGGCAAATACTGGGGAGTTTTTCAGGATAAAAATAAACGGGATGGAGTGTGTTTGGACAGGCAAAATCCTAGACAAAAACCTGCTTCGGGGCCTCACAAGTGGCGCAGCGGTCTAAGGCACTGCATTGCAGTGTTGCGGCGTCACTACAGCCTGGGGTTCGATCCCAGGCTGTCACAACCGGCCGTGACTGGGAGTCCAATAGGGCGGCTCACAATTGGCCTAGTGTCGTCCGGGTTAGGGGAGGGGGGCTTTATTCATCGTTCATCGTGCTCTAGCGACTCCTTGTTGGCAGGCCTGGCAGCTGCAGGCTGACTTTGGTCGTCAGTTGAACAGTGTTTCCTCCGACACATTGGTGCAGCTGGCTTCCGGGTTAAGCGAACGGGTGCAAAGAAGTGCAGCTTGGCGGATCATGTTCCGGAGGACGCATGACTCGACCTTCGCCTCCTCCGAGCCCGTTGGGGAGTTGACGTATTGAGATAAGATCGTAATCACGAAAGTGGGGAGAAAAGGTAGTAAAAATTACAAAAACAAAAAAAGTCTACCTGCTTCAGTCTGCTTTACACCAGACATTAGGAGAGGAATTCCCCTTCCAGTGGGACAATAACCTACAACACAGGGTCAAATCTACACTGGAGTTGCTTACCAAGAAGACAGTGAATATTCCTAAGTAGCCAAGTTTCAGTTTTAATTTAGGGCCTAGATTCAATCAGATCAAGCGTTAACCGGTGATAGCAGACAACTGAATAGCGGATGTTTTGGCGATGTCAGAGGTGGAACTACTTTGGAGCATTCAAATCTGAGTAGCTGCTCTTGCAATCATTGTCACTGAAGACATATCCTCAGAGAAAGTGTAGGCTATATAGAAAATGTTATGCTCAAATTGAAAAATTATTAAACAAAATAATGAGGATTTCTATTATCCTAATTGAGGTGTAGATTACATCTCACATACCAGTGTTCCAACTTGTAAACAAGTGTTACGAATCCTTTTGGCCCGACAATCTAGGGGGGGATGGTAATGGGACCCGTAACATAACTCATGCAAATTATAGTAGTGACAAAGAAAGAGTGAGAACAAAATAACCACGACAACTAATATCTACCGTCAAACACTCAGGGTTTATTTACAAACACACGGTAATGGGGCGAGCAGGAAAAAGGGGCTGAGCTGGACCCAAGGAATGAAACAATAAGCATCCAAAAACACCGCTAAGCTAGACTAGCCTATTTCAACAACAGCTAACTAACCAAAAAGTGGGTGGTCCGCCCAGTTCTAACTAGTGTATTTAACAAAGTTTACCTACGGGTAGCGTATGCCCATGGGCGACCTGTCTGGTTACCCCCTTTTCCCACCATCAAACAAACACCATAACCAAAAACAATACTCACAGGTGGGGACAAAGTGACATGTATCCTAAACCACACAAGAGATCTACAAACACATGGCATTTACAGAGAGATTGAGCTCTAGAGAACACAACTGACAGGGTTTTTAAACCAAGGGAAAGGGACTGTGATTGGGTAGGAGAAAAGGAGCAGGTGTCTTCTGATTAGCAACTGATTGATGACTGATTTAGGAATGATGATGGTCACCTGTGAGTAGGGGAGAAGGAGAGAAAAGAATACACAGGATACACACAGAATACTTGTATCCGTAACAACAAGGCTGCATGGGATTTCTGTTAATACCACTCCATGCAGCCAATGGCAATGTCCGCTTTAGGTATAATGCAGAGCCACTTGTGGATCTGACATCTCTAACGCAGTTCCACCGCTAACACCGTCAAAACAACCGCTATGTGGATGTCGGCTAAAGCGGATCTGATTGAATAGAGCCCTAAATCGGCTTGAAAATCTATGGCAAAACTTGAAAATTGCAGTCTAGACAGAATTTTGAAAAGAATAATGGACAAATATTGCACAATCCAGGTGTGCAAAGTTCTTATAGAATTACCCAAGGAGACTCACAGCTGTAATCAATGCCAAAGGTGTTTCTAACATGTAATGAATTAGGGAGTTGAATACTTATGCAACGACTATATTTTAGTTATTACATTTTTATAAATACTTTAATGCCACTTTGTAACACAATAAAATGTGAAGGAATGCAGTCTGAATACTTTTGCAAGGCACTTTGTACCTACAAACACAAGTCAAACCAAACCCTTGATACCAGCCTGTTAATTGAGATATTGTAAAAAGAGGTCTAAATCTGTCACAAACGTCGTAGTGAGGAGACCAAAGCACAGCGTGATGTGAATACATCTTCTTTTTAATAATGAAGAACACTTAACAAACAATACAAAATGACCGCTATAACACTGAGCGCAAACATGCAACATCACATAGACAATCACCCACAAAACAAACTGGAAATGGCAACCTAAATAGGATCCCCAATCAGAGACAACGATAAACAGCTGCCTCTGATTGGGAACCAATCTAGGCCACCATAGACCTACATAATGCCTAGACTACACACACACACACCTAGACATACCCAAAACCCTAGACAAGACAAAAACACACATACCACCCTCGTCACACCCTGACCTAACCAAAATAATAAAGAAAACAAAGATAACTAAGGTCAGGGCGTGACAAAATGTAATTAAATACTTTAGACAGTTGTTGCCAACATATCGGCCTGTTCAGGTTCTCTAAACTGCTAAATACAGCAATAAATACACATTCCCTGCTTGAATCCTGGCAACCTTTGATAAAAAAGTAAGCTAGAATTTGTTTTGGAATAAGGGGGAAATATAGGATACACTTGTTCCTAGAAGGTTGCATTCAATGAAAGGAGAATACTATTATGAAGAATACAATGCAGATACTAGCCTACCTGACTAGAACCACTTGTGTGTAAGACAGAGAGCGTTTGAATGGAACAAGATTTGTGTAATACTATAAGAAGATTGCTTCATGATATTGACAAACTGCCAAACTGCCAGGTGGCATAAGTATTTGATCTGTGTCTGGGCAATCACATTGGATAAGGAGACCCTCAAATGTCTGTAACAGCCCTCGAAATCAGAACAGCACTGAACTACTGTCATGTCCTGTGATTTTAACGATCCTCTTCCTAAATATAAAATGACTTTATATACTGTATGCTGATGAGCTACCTGACTGTGTATGATTACAAAGATGAATGTGAAATAGCACTGTGTTGATGTGAAGCTATAATTACGAAGTGCACAGACATCCTATTCGCCGCCCTTGCTGTCTCTGCCTGGCCGGTTCCCCTCTCTCCACTGGGATTCTCTGCCTCTAACCCTATTACAGGGGCTGAGTCACTGGCTTACTGGTGCTCTTTCATGCCGTCCCTAGGAGGGGTGCGTCACTTGAGTGGGTTGAGTTACTGACGTGATCTTCCTGTCTGGGTTGGCGCCCCCCCTTGGTTTGTGCTGTGGTGGAGATCTTTGTGGGCTATACTCGGGCTTGTCTCAGGATTGTAAGTTGGTGGTTGAAGATATCCCTCTAGTGGTGCGGGGGCTGTGCTTTGGCAAAGTGGGTGGGGTTATATCCTTCCTGTTTGGCCCTGTCCGGGGGTATCATCGGATGGGGCCACAGTGTCTCCTGACCCCTCCTGTCTCAACCTCCAGTATTTATGCTGCAGTAGTTTATGTGTCTGGGGGCTGGGGTCAGTTGGTTATATCTGGAGTACTTCTCCTGTCTTATCCGGTGTCCTGTGTGAATTTAAGTATGCTCTCTCTAATTCTCTCCTCTCTTTCTTTCTCTCTCTCTCTCGGAGGACCTGAGCCCTAGGACCATGCGTCAGGACTACCGGGCATGATGACTCCTTGCTGTCCCCAGTCCACCTGGACTTGCTGCTGTTCCAGTTTCAACTGTTCTGCCTGCGACTATGGAACCCTGACCTGTCCACCGGACGTGCTACCTGTCCCAGACCTGCTGTTTTCAACTCTCTAGAGACCGCAGGAGCGGTAGAGATACTCTTAATGATCGGCTATGAAAAGCCAACTGACATTTACTCCTGATTATTATTTGACCATGCTGGTCATTTATGAACATTTGAACATCTTGGCCATGTTCTGTTATAATCTCCACCCGGCACAGCCAGAAGAGGACTGGCCACCCCTCATAGCCTGGTTCCTCTCTAGGTTTCTTCCTAGGTTTTGGCCTTTCTAGGGAGTTTTTCCTAGCCACCGTGCTTCTACACCTGCATTGCTTGCTGTTTGGG
Source organism: Salvelinus alpinus (assembly GCF_045679555.1). Classification (NCBI taxonomy): domain Eukaryota; kingdom Metazoa; phylum Chordata; class Actinopteri; order Salmoniformes; family Salmonidae; genus Salvelinus; species Salvelinus alpinus. The sequence goes on from NC_092086.1 coordinate 81,902,519, forward strand.
GTTTTAGGCTGGGTTTCTGTACAGCACTTCGAGATATTAGCTGATGTACGAAAGGCTATATAAAATAAACTTTATTTGATTTTGGTCTGTTTCATGATTACGTCATAATAATTTGATACTCTACAGGTAGGTCTGTCTGGTTTATAATACATGCTAGAGAAACTCAACCGACTCTATAAGTCTCATAAAGACCACTGCCTTGAATTTACCCCACGGGTCATATTGACTTAGATACTTTTCCCTCCTCCACTGCCTGTATCATATCTTACCATTCCAATAAAATCATTTATTTTCAGGATACCTGTTGAATTTCCCAAGGTCTCAATGAATGCCCCTTCCCATGAGAACCATTATGCTGGTATTGCGAAGTGGTGTCTAAAATATCAGTATTTTTATTTAACCTTTTATTTAATTAACTAGGTAAGTAAATTCTTATTTACAATGACGGCCTATGGGACTCCTAATCATGGCCGGTTGTGATACAACCTGGAATCGAACCAGGGTCTGTAGTGATGCCTCTATCACTGAGATGCAGTGTCTTAGAACGCTGTGCCACTAGGGAGCCCTGGAGTATTGTGATCTACTGGAGGGGTATATTGAACCTGGGGGCGTCACAAGGAAATAACCAGCAGTTGTGAATTAGAAGATGTTTAAATGCTGTATTCAAACTAATCAATTGTTCAACAAACTCAACACGTGCCTGTTTTGAGAAATGAAGTTGCTGAAAAAACGACTGAATTTGAGTTCAAGGCTACTGGATGCTGATCCCTGGTATCTCCCAGTATGTATTGTTCTTCCTTAGTACAGTTCATCTGGGAGGTGTGTGTGTGTTTCGCTGGCCGGCCCCACAGACAGTGGCGGTAATTGAAGGAGTATTCCTAGTCAACTCAGAGGCGAGGAGCGTGACGTGAGAGCGAGCGGATGAGGAACAAGCACAGCTGCTTTAGTGCTACGGGCTTCAGCTTTGACAGGGATATTAATAGCTCCAGACTTGATCTTCCGAGCAGCATTTCGCCAGAGGGTTATTTATAAGTCTGCAGCCACATAACTCAATACACACAAGGTGACGAGGACAGCATCTGAGGTGAAGTGGAGCAATCAGAGGATGCTAAAGTAGCGACCCGCAGAACTGTTTAATGAGAGGGTCACTCCTGGGAGGCAGAGGTCAATTAAAAGAATAATGCCTTGAACGTTGATCAAAAACAATTACATTTTCAAAAATCTATTCAAAGTTAATTATCTGTGATTCAGCTCTTAAGACACACATACATCATGAATCTAAAACTTTCAAATCTTACATAAAAAATACATTAGCAAAAGAGTTTGTGGCTTCAGCCACCAAAGGTGTCCGATCTCATGCTGCGTGACTGTGTGCGAGGGTGTTAATGTCTATCTGTGTTTTTGAGAATGTGTGTGGATGTGTGTTTTCAGCCTTGTATCAATACTGGGTCTGTGGGTCTTGGTGAGATTCTCTGCTTATCTTCTGTGCTCTGATAGAACGGATCCTGGTGTAATGTGGGCAGCAGCTGTGAGACGCCTGACTGTCTACCCGCTGCCTCTGTTTGTGTTCCTTTGTGAGCGGAGTGCTACTGGGAGTCAACATTGAAGTGGAAATCTGACCTCCAAATTTCCCTTACATATAAAATCACAGGGAATTTAATACATTCAGCTTTTGGAGAATAGAGGAGAATGGTGGGGGAAAATTGCTATTTTCTTTTGGAATAAAGGCAAATATGATTACCAGAGCATTGAAGAAATAGTGTTGTGTTTTGGGTTAAAATATTTTTATCACGCAATGGAGTGCAGTGCACACAGGATAAGTGAAACATTTTGAACTGAAACTGAGTATTATAATTGAAAACATTTCTATTTGTTGAGGTGAATGATCCACTGAATGCTGATCATCTTTCACCACCACTCTGTGTGGTCTGATGCATCAAAAATTATGTAGTATACTATAGTACCTGTACAGTCGTGGCCAAAAGTTTTGAGAATGACACAAATATTAATTTCCACAAAGTTTGCTGCTTCAGTGTCTTTAGATATTTTTGTCAGATGTTACTATGGAATACTGAAGTATAATTGCAAGCATTTCATAAGTGTCAAAGGCTTTTATTGACAACATGAAGTTGATGCAAAGAATCAATATTTGCAGTGTTGACCCTTCTTTTTCTAGACCTCTGCAATCCACCCTGGCATGCTGTCAATTAACTTCTGGGCCACATCCTGACTGATGGCAGCCTATTCTTGCATAATCAATGCTTGGAGTTTGTCATAATGTGTGCGTTTTTGTTTGTCCACCCGCCTCTAGAGGATTGACCACAAGTTCTCAATGGGATTAAGGTCTGGGGAGTTTCCTGGCCATGGACCCAAAATATCAATGTTTTGTTCCCCGAGCCACTTAGTTATCACTTTTGCCTTCATCATGCTGGAAAAGGCATTGTTCGTCACCAAACTGTTCCTGGATGGTTGGGAGAAGTTGCTCTCGGAGGATGTGTTGGTACCATTCTTTATTCATGTCTGTGTTCTTAGGCAAAATTGTGAGTGCGCCCACTCCCTTGGCTGAGAAGCAACCCCACACATGAATGATCTCAGGATGCTTTACTGTTGGCATGACACAGGACTCATGGTAGCGCTCACCTTGTCTTCTCCGGACAAGCTTTTTTCCGAATGCCCCAAACAATCGGAAAGGGGATTCATCAGAGAAAATGACTTTACCCCAGTCCTCAGCAGTCCAATCCCTGTACCTTTTGCAGAATATCAGTCTGTCCCTGATGTTTTTCCTGGAGAGAAGTGGCTTCTTTGCTGCCGTTCTTGACACCAGGCCATCCTCCAAACGTCTTCGCCTCACTGTGCGTGCAGATGCACTCACACCTGCCTGCTGCCATTCCTGAGCAAGCTCTGTACTGGTGGTGCCCCGATCCCGCAGCTGAATCAACTTTAGGAGACGGTCCTGGCGCTTGCTGGACTTTCTTGGGCGCCCTGAAGCCTTCTTCACAACAATTGAACCGCTCTCCTTGAAGTTCTTGATGACCCGATAAGTGGTTGATTTAGGTGCAATCTTACTGGCAGCAATATCCTTGCCTGTGAAGCCCTTTTTGTGCGAAGCAATGATGACGGCACGGGTTTCCTTGCAGGGAACCATGACTGACAGAGGAAGAACAATGATTCCAAGCACCACCCTCCTTTTGAAGCTTCCCGTCTGTTATTCGAACTCAATCAGCATGACAGAGTGATCTCCAGCCTTGTCCTCGTCAACACTCACACCTGTGTTAACGAGAGAATCACTGACATGATGTCAGCTGGTCCTTTTGTGGCAGGGCTGAAATGCAGTGGAAATGTTTTTTTGGGATTCAGTTAATTTGCATGGCAAAGAGGGACTTTGCAATTAATTGCAGTTCATCTGATCACTCTTATTAACATTCTGGAGTATATGCAAACTGCCATCATACAAACAGAGGCAGCAGACTTTGTGAAAATTCATATTTGTGCCATTCTCAAAACTTTTGGCCACGACTGTACATTACCATCCAAAACGAGTAATTTTCCTTGAGTATTGCAATTGGCTATGGAAGTGAAATGTAAGGGGTTAGACCCAGGGCTCCTGCTCTGGGTCCACTGCTGTCTCCTGTTTAGGCGTTTGGCACTGCCTTAGCCTCACCGTGGCCTCATAGCCATGCCGCCTGTAGCTCTGATACCTTTCTGTGGAGCCCTGTCTGTCTGCCTGTAGTGGTGAGTTGTGTGTGTTGCTTGTCTATGTGTGTGTCCCTTCTGGACCCTCTGTAGGAGATTGGGGTGGGGATCCACGTGGGCTTCCTGCCTAATCTGTAGTTGTGCCTGGGATGGACTCTGGGCCGAAGCTTCAGCTTGTAGATGGAGGGCACCCTCTCTGGTTTCTTCAAGGTCCTCTTCTGCCTGAAATAGCCTGTTGAAACCAAGAAAGGGTATTTGAGCCTGTTGCGATAGTGGCTCTGGAGTTCCTTGCAGGTGAAGTGGCTTCTGTCACCCTTCGCCTGCTGCTAATGCTAACTCCATTCCCAGAGTCAGGAGATGTTGTAGAATCAGTGGACAGCTCTTTGGACTCTACACGGGAGTCCAGAGAGGACCAGGAGCTGGTCACACAAGCTTTTGCCACATTGAGGTTTAAGTTTGAGTCCACCACCTCTGCGCTGCTGCATGTCTCTCTACTGGCTCTAGGGCTGCCACAGTGTGTTCACCCAGCTCTCCACACACACCTTCTCCAGCAGCCTCTTCCCTTTGGAGAGTTCAGCGATGACTACATCGAAGCTGGCCTCACCTGGATGTGTGACATTAGAGGCTGAGGTATGTGGAGATGGTTTGGACCCAGCTGGAACAGTAGCGAATCTACCATGGTCACTCTCAGGGACATTCTGAGTAGGTTCGTATTGACCGTTTTCCTTGCTGTCGTCTGGGAGGTTGTGCCTGTATTCTGAGTCGACGCTGAGCTGCTAGAGGTTGGACAGGATCTCGTGCTCCAGACACTGGTACAGACTGGCTTCCCGGGCTGATGGGGGAGGGGTGAAGAGGTAAACACTGTCTATCGCTCCGTCTCCTGCCCTAAAGATTTTGCCACATAGTTATGGATACTCAGGCTCTTCAAGTTTTGCCTCAGTGCTTTTGTGAGAAGCCTTGACCGGAAAGCCAAATGCATTCGGTCTCATCAGGTTCTGTATTCTCTTGTGGTTGGAGTTGCTGTTTATAGAGCTGTTGTGAAGGGTTGGTTGTGATGTCATAAGGGGTGGGTTTCTTATTTTGATCCCTCCTCAAGTTTCCCCCAATGGGTGTGAAGGGCCTGACTGGGTTCCCCATAAGATTGTTCACAGCATGTTTTGACTGGACAGAACGTGCAAATTATATCTGAGCTCTTTTGAGGAGTATCACTTTCTTCAGGCTGCTGGATAGTGATGGTGTGTTGTTTGGGGCCGACAGGGGTACATCTGGCGGGCTGTAGCCTCTGACTGGTGTAGCGAACCTTGCCGTGTTGGGTTCTCCATGCATCTGGGGGGCAGAACTGGTTAGGGGTTCTGTGCTGTTGCCGCCCAATATGGAGCTCTACCTGAGCTTAGAGGCAAACTGAGACTAGGTCCAGGTTGGAGTAAGAAGGTGAAACATAAGACAAAAATGACAAGGATTTGAGTGAAAGGACTTACTGGTGTCTCCAAGTGGCCACACCTCATTCAATGCACTTTTATGACTCAAATAGTCTTCATCTATAAGGTGCATTTTTGAGCTCTCCTAGCATTATAAATCGCAATCTGGGTCGGGTGGGCATAATTTGAAAGCTTGTTCTATTGCCAACATGACTAGTAGTTAAGATACAAAAAACAACCTTAGTGTTAGGCAATTCAGAGAAACAGATCATAATTTGAGTGCGCATAGAAAGGAGTCATCCCACTATGCACCAACTGGTTAAATCAATGTTGTTTCAATGTAATTTGTCAACATATTGTGATATGGACAAATAATCAAAGTTAAAGAATAGGACTAAACTTTAAAAAATATATACAAAATCATCCGCGGACCGCCAGTCGGGGAACCCTGGTATATGACATGAGTTTTATGATATGGAAATGTGAAGTGGACATTTGGACTCATGTATGTATGCCTTGGGTCTGCATGTTGATGTGATGTCATGCAATACAAAAATAGGAGTAGTGAAAATAAGATGTCTATGATATCACTGAAAATATGAGAATAGACAGACAGTCCGGACCGGATCAAATCTGAATCAATCATAAACATCTATTTTTGGGCCAAATCGAGGCAGGTACAGACGTCTGTGGATGTTGATATCAAGGCTGGTCCGAACCAAACCACATTTGAACCAAACAGACATCTATAAGGTGGTCCGGAGGGGACCAGAAAACGATTTTGTGGACATTGAAATTAAGGTCAGGGCAGACGGACCAGATTTCAAGATCCATGGACGTTGGAGTTGGACGGTGCTCACTGGGTGTTATTGTGTTTTTCAGGCAATGGAAGATTTAACACAGGTCATGCATGATATCATACATTGCTAGCTATACAGCACAGATATGGAGGAAATAGATTGGACATGAACGCTCAACAGAAAAAATATCACAGATCTTAGTTATGGGCCCCTTGTATGATTGTGATATCTATCATAGTGACCGGGAGACCCATGAAGCGGCGCACAATTAGCCCAGCGTTGTCTGGGTTAGGGGAGGTTTTGGCTGGCTGGGATTTCCTTGTCCCATCGCGCTATAGCAACTCCTTGTGGCATGCCGGGTGCCTACAAGCTGACTTCGGTCGCCAGCTGGACGGTTGGCTTCCGGGTTAAGCGAGCAGAGTGTCAAGAAGCTTGGCTTAGCAGGGTCGTGTTTCGGAGGACGCATGGCTCTCGACCATCGCCTCTCCCGAGTCTGTAGGGAAGTTGTTGCGATGGGACAAGACTGTAACTAACAATTGGACATCAGGAAAAAGGGCAAAAAAAAAGTATAAAAATGTATTTATCAGCAAAGTCAGGGGGGAGGTCCTCTCAGTACGCTGAGTGTGCAGCTGGGCGTATTGTGAAGAGATTTGTTTTTGAATATGATGCGTGTCGTGGTAATTTCCTGTATTACCAAATGAGGAGAGTTTCAAACCACACACCAGTCAGAGTTATACTTAAATGTCATCTTTAATAATAATATGAGCTTCACCATAGCCCTGTGACTTTCAACAATTCACTATCTATAATGAATTGTTGAGAGTCCCAACATAATGGCAACTGAGATCTTTTATAGCAAAGATACACCCCTCCCAACTTACATGACGAACCACAGATGAACTCTTCACAAAGGGCCTTTTACTTGAGAAAGGAGTATCCCATAGCCAGATAGCATTAGCTATAAATTATCGCTCAGTTTGGTCTCTAAAACGAGGTTCTAATCTCGTTCCTGGTACTTCATAGTGCCAAAACATTACCTCATCCAAGGCATAACTCAATTGTCAACTCTTATATACTCCTATCTCAAGTAAACCCCCTCTTCTCCACACTCCTGGACAAGCTCTCTGAGGGGAGTGACTTGCGCACAGACATTGTGGAGCCAAGAGATAATTGGTTCCCCCTTAATTACACCATCCCTTCACATGGTTTAACAGATACATTCACATACGAAGACAATGTTCCATTCTGACCTCTCCCCTCTCTGGGCCCCAAGTGACTGAGCCCTAGCTGAGAAGGGAAAAGTGCAAAGGGATAGGGATAATACATTCAAAGGGATACATTCTAATGACAAGTATCTCACATAAGCATATTATATAAATAAAACATCTTATTTATCTATGTTACCCAACTAATTCTGATTCATCCGCCACATGCGATATCCCCAGGTTGGGCCTGATCTGCTCTTGAGGAGACTGACTAATGGTGAGAGGAAACGTTCGGGATTTTTTCATTAGGAATTAGCAACTTGTTGACACGTCAATCAAATGTTATTTATAAAGCCCTTTTTACATCAGCCGATGTCACAAAGTGCTGTACAGAAACCCAGCGTAAAACCACAAACAGCAAGCAATGCAGATGTAGAAGCACGATGGCTAAGAAAAACTCCCTAGAAAGGCAGGAACCTAGGAAGCAGGAACCTAGGAAGAAACCTAGAGAGGAACCAGGCTCTGAGGGGTGGCCAGTCCTCTTCTGGCTGTGCCGGGTTGAGATTATAAGAGTACATGGCCAAGATGTTCAAATGTTCATAGATGACCAGCAGGGTCAGAAAATAATAATAATCACAGTTGTTGTAGAGGGTGCAACAGGTCAGCACCTCAGGAGTAAATGTCAGTTGGCTTTTCATAGCCAAGCATTCAGAGTTAGAGACAGCAGGTGCGGTAGAGAGAGAGTCGAAAACAGCAGATCCAGGACAAGGTAGCACGTCCGGTGAACAGGTCAGGGTTCTATAGCCGCAGGCAGAACACTTGAAACTGGAACAGCAGCACGCCCAGGTGGACTGGGGACAGCAAGGAGTCATCAGGCCAGGTAGTCCTAATGCATGGTCCCAGAGCTCAGGTCCTCCGGGAAGGGATGGAGAGGAAGAGAGAGAGAGAATTAGATGGAGCATACTTAAATTCACACAGGACACCTGATAAGACATTTACATTACATTTAAGTCATTTAGCAGACGCTCTTATCCAGAGCGACTTACAAATTGGAAAGTTCATACATATTCATCCTGGTCCCCCCGTGGGTAATGAACCCACAACCCTGGCGTTGCAAGCGCCATGCTCTACCAACTGAGCCACACGGGACCCAGTAGAAAAACTCCAGTAGAAATACTCCAGACATAACTGACTGACCCTAGCTTCCCGACACAAACTATTGCAGCATAAATATTGGAGGCTGAGACAGGAGGGGTCAGGAGACACTGTGGCCCCGTCCGACGATACAGGCAGGATATAACCCCACAGGGCCAACCAGGCAGGATATAACCCCACCCACTTTGCCAAAGCACGGTCCCCACACCACTAGAGGGATATCTTCAACCACCAACTTACTATCCTGAGACAAGGGTGAGTAAAGCCCACGAAGATCTCCCCCATGGCACGAACCCGAGGGGGGGTTCGTGCCAAACCTGGACAGGAAGACTACGTCAGTGACTCAACCCACTCAAGTGACGCAGCCCTCCTAGGGATGGGATGGAAGAGTACAAGTAAGCTAGTGACTCAGCTCCCGTAATAGGGTTAGAGGCAGAGAATCCCGGTGGAGAGAGGGGAACCGGCCAGGCAGAGACAGCAAGGGCGCTTTGTTGCTCCAGTGCCTTTCCGTTCACCTTCACACCCCTGGGCCAAACTGCACTCAATCATAGGACCTACTGGGTCTGAGAACTGAGAACCATGTCCAGATAAAGAGTCCGAGGTGAAAAAGTTGAATGAAAAAAGTTGTTTGATGGAAAAATAGAAATATAAAAACGGTTATTAAAAATTTAGAAAGTAAAAACCGTAAAGTTTGCAGGTAGCAAAGTAGCAACAAACCACACAGCATCACGTAAACAAGTCCACAAGTTGTGACCGGAAGTCACATGTCATGATGAGACCAACATCCACAGCTGAAATAAAGACAGTTGAATCAGTGGATACTGTTCCTATAGTAGGCTCACCAAACCCACATGCAGCTCTGTACGCCCTCTATCCACAAAATCAAAAGACAGTCATGTAGATTTGGCTGGACATCTACCTCTGCACTTCTGGTTCTACAGAGCTGCCCATTGAACAGCTCCCCATTTCAAGATGTTCTAGCCTCACCACAACCTGCTCACTATCTGCAGGCTTGGTGTGAACTCAATCCACATAATTAAAAGCCAGTCATGTAGATTTGTCTGAAGCTCTACCTCTGCCTGGCACTACTGTTCCTACAGAGTTGCCTGTTGAACATCTCCCCATTGTAAGATGTTCCATGATAGATATGAGTGATGCTGTAGCTGTGGAATAATCTGGTAACAAAGTCAAAAAAGTAATCTCTGTCATACACGACACCATTGTGAGAAGAGGAATAGCACAGCAGGAGGGAGGCAAGGTTACCTCTGCTGAAATAAGATTATAGAACCTCATCTCTGGAGGGAGCGTACAGCATTGGCATATGAGCTCACAGACAACGTCCCCCGGGGAATGGACATCAACTCCCAGTTTAAAGCTCCAGCCGACAGAGCTGCCTCTGACTCAGTTCTACAAATGTTTGGATGCAGGCAAAATACATAGTGTAGAAAGGTCTGGTGAATTTGCCTCTGATCTGGTGTATTTCTATATGTAAGAGGCAGTGAAGTGCTTTCTGAAGGACCAGATGACAGACCAGTACCAAAATACAGTCACTGATTTTCCCTCTCTGAGCTCCTCCCCTGTCAACAAAGGTGATGCAGTGAACCTGTTCTGGTTATGGTCACTCAGCTGGTTCAGAAGCAGGATGTTTCTAGCATTGGCCAGTTGACAGTGCCCCCCACCACTTCACCAACTAACAGCAAAGCTACTGGAGACACACCTAAGCCAAAAATCAGTTTCCTGAAGATCTGCATTATGGTATAGTAGACTTTCAAATACAGACTAGATATTTTGCAGTATAACGTTATTACTAATGGGTTTGCCAATCGTCAGTAGCTAAATACAGTACATGGACTTTCTCTTAATTGCGATGGTTGCTTAATTTGGAGGATTTCTCACCGGGGACCTTTGATTTAAATCATGGTTCATTTTTTCCAATATTTTAGATTCCCAAGAGGAACAAAAGGAAGAAGCTCACCCAGCAACCCAGCCAAGGCAATGCTGCCAATAGCAGTGATCATCGGGGCTTCCGAGTGGGCTCCCAAGTGAGTTCCTGAGTGGCGCAGCGGTCTAAGGCACTGCATCTCAGTGCTTGAGGCGTCACTACAGACACCCTGGTTTGATTCCAGGCTGTATCACAACTGGCCGTGATTGGGAGTCCCATAGGACGGTGCACAGCGTCGTCCAGGTTTGGCCGGTGTAGGCCGTCATTGTAAATAAGAATTTGTTCTTAACTGACTTGCCTGGTTAAATTAAAAATAAATCAGAGTGAATTAATCTACATCTACTAACTTTATTATACTATAGTGGTTATAGTTCATGTAGATAATATACTATATGGATCGCAGAATTTTTGGGAGGTATGTCAGATTTTTCTGGCAATTCTCACATAGTAACTTCATTGACAGGAAGGATGTCTAACAAGCTTTTTAAATTTGAATCACTAAACATTTTTGAGAAAATCATGATGAAAGTGGCCATTTTAGGCCCTTTTTATACCTATACATGCCTCCTGTAAGACCCTATGATCTGTGAACAGTACATGATACAGACAACATCTTGGTATCATTATACTCGTTATAGTGTGCTCTCAAATTTGGAGTATGTCTAGATTCTGAAATACACATTACTACATAAATGTACTCAACATTAAAAAAAATTATATGAACATCTCAAAACTACTCTTTTTGATTTAGCTTATTTTTTCAACATTTTGTTTGGAACAATATAGTCTTCAAACACGTCAAATTTCCAGAGTGGGCTTGAGGCGTCACTACAGAGCCGGGTTCGATCCCAGGCTGTCTCACAACCGGCCGTGACCGGGAGTTCCATAGGGCGGCGCACATTGGCCCAGCGTCGTCCGCGTTAGGGGAGGGTTTGGCCGGGAGGGCTTTACTTGGCTCATCGCGCTCTAGCGACTCCTTGTGGCAGACCAGGCGCCTGCAGACTGACTTCGGTCGTCAGTTGAATGGTGTTTCCTCTGATACATTGGTGCAGCTGGCTTCCGGGTTAAGCATTCGGGTGTTAAGAAGTGCGGTTTGGCGGGTCATGTTTCGGAGGACGCATGACTCGACCTTCGCCTCTCCCGAGCCCGTTGGGGAGTTGCAGCAATGAGAGAAGATCGCAATCACGAAATTGGTGAGAAAAAGGGAGTAAAATACATAATACATTTTTTTAAAGTAGTGACGCAGTCAGTCTTTCCTCAACTCTTGGCTGAAGGAGTGGCATGCATAGTATTAATATCAGCCCTCTGATTACAATGAGCAAGATGCGCGGCTCTGTTCTGGGCCAGCTAGAGCTTAACTAGGTCTTTCTTTGCAGCACTTTACTATATGACTAGACAATAATCAAGATTAGATAAAACTAGAGCCTGCAGGACTTGCTTTGTGGAGCATTTCTTTATTACGGACAGACCTCTCCCCATCTTTACAACCATTGAATCTATATGTTTTGACCATGACAGTTTACAATCTAAGGTAATTAGATCCAAGTAATCCAAGTAATCCAATCCAAGTAATTTAGTCTCCTCAACTCTCCTCAAGCCACACCATTCATTACCAGATTCAGCTGAGGTCTAGAACATAGAGAATGATTTGTACCAAATACAATGCTCTTAGTTTTAGAGATGTTCAGGACCAGTTTATTACTGGCCACCCATTCCAAAACAGACTGCAACTCTTTGTTAAGGGTTTCAGTGACTTAATTAGCTGTGGTTGCTGATGTGTATATGGTTGAATCATCAGCATACATAGACACACATGCTTTGTTTAATGCCAGTGGCAGGTCATTGGTAAAAATAGAAAAGAGTAGAGGGCCTAGAGAGCTGCCCTGCAGTACAGCACACCCTACATGTTGGACATTAGAGAAGCTTCCACTAAAGAAAACCCTCTGAGTTCTCTTAGATAGCTGAATCCATGATATGGCACAGGTTGAAAAGCCATAACACATACGTTTTCTCATCAAGTTATGGTCAATAATGTAGGCCGTCATTGTAGGCCGTAATTGTAAATAAGAATTTGTTATTAATTGACTTGCATAGTTAAATAAAGGTTACATTTAAAAATAATAACAATTTCAAAAACTCCACTGAAATCTAACAGTACAGCTCCCACAATCTTTTTATTATCAATTTCTTTCAACCAAGCATCGGTCATTTGTGTCAATGCCCTTCTCTATAAGCCTGCTGAAAGTCTGTTGAAAATTTGTTTACAGAGCAATAGCATTGTATTTGATCAAACACAATTTTTTCCAACAGTTTTCTAAGAGCTGGCAGCAAGCTGATAAGTCTGCTGTTAGAACCAGTAAAGACCGCTTTACCACTTGGGTAGCAGAATGACTGGCTTCCCTCCAGGCCTGAGGACAAAGACTTTCCACTAGACTCATATTAAAGATTTGACAAATAGGAGTGGCTATAGAGTAAGCTTCCATCCTCAGTAGCTTTCCATCTAAGTTGTCAATGCCAGGTTTGTCATTATTGATTTATAAAAAACAAAACCAATTCTACCTCTCCCACACTAACTTTACAAAATTCAAAACTTACAATGCTGTTCTTTCATTATTAGTTTTTTTATGCATAAGTACGATGGCTCACCGTTCGTTGTTCGCATTTCCTGCCTAAGTTTGCCCACTTTGCCAATTAAGTAATCATTAAAATAAGGCATCTGATTCAATGAAGGATGGAGCTGAATTTGTCTTTCTGCCCATAATTTCATTTAAAGTACTCCAAAGTTTTTTTCCATTATTCTTTATATCATTGATCTTGGCTTCATAATACAGTTTCTTCTTCGTTTTGTTGAGTTTAGTGACATAATTTCTCAATTTGCAGTAAGTCAGATGTGCAGCCAGACTTATTAGCCACTCCTTCTGCCCCATCTCTTTTAACCATACGTTTTTTCAGTTCCTCATCAATCCATGGCGCCTTAACAGTTCTAACAGTCAGTTTCATAACAGGCGTATATTTATCAATAATTGGAATAAGCAATTTCATAAATTCATCAAGTGCAGTGTCTGGATGCAGTAAGAAGCTTTCTCTTGAGCGGACAGCTTGATCGAATCAAATTGTATTGGTCACATAGACGTGTTTAGCAGATATTATTGTGGGTGTAGCGAAATGCTTGTGTTTCTAGCGCCAACAGTGCAGTAATATCTAACAAGTAATATCTAACAATTTCACAACAATACACACAAATCTAAAGTAAAGGAATGGAATTAAGAATATTAAAATATTTAGACGAGCAATGTCAGAGCGGCATAGACTAAGATACAGTAGAATAGAATACAGTATATACATATGAGATGAGTATTGCAAAATATGTAAACATTATTAAAGTGACTAATGTTCCATTATTAAAGTGGCCAGTGATTTCAAGTCTATGTATATAGGGCAACAGCCTCTAATGTGCTAGTGATGGCTATTTAACAGTCTGATGGCCTTGAGATAGAAGCTGTTTTTCAGTCTCTCAGTCCCAGCGTTGGTTGTCCTTGATTATCTTTTTGGCCTTCCTGTGATATCGGGTGCCGTAGGTGTCCTGGAGGGCAGGTAGTTTGCCCCCAGTGATGTGTTGGGCAGACCGCACCACCCTCTGCAGAGCCTTGCGGTTGCGGGCGGTGCAGTTGCCGTACCAGGCGGTGATACAGCCCGACAGGATGCTCTCAATTGTGCATCTGTAAAAGTTTGAGGGTTTTAGGTGCCAAGCGATCAACTCCTTTGTTTTTTTGGTGTTGAGAGAGATTATTTTCCTGGCACCACACTCCCAGGGCCCTCTCCTCCTCCCTGTAGGCTGTCTCGTCATTGTTGGTAATCCGGCCTACTACTGTTGTGTCGTCAACAGGGTGTACAGGAGGGGGCTAAGCACACACCCTAGTGGGGCCATAGTGTTGAGGATCAGCGAAGTGGAGGTTTTGTTTCCTACCTTCACCACCAGTGGGTGGCCCGTCGGGAAATCCAGGACCCAGTTGCACAGGGTCGGGGTTCAGACCCAAGGCCTCGAGCTTAATGATGAGCTTAGAGGGTACTATGGTGTTTAATGCTGAGCTATGAACAGCATTCTTACATAGGTATTCCTCTTGGCCAGATGGGATAGGGCAGTCTGCAGTGCGATGGCATTTCCATCGTCTGTGGATCTATTGGGGTGGTAAGCACACTGAAGTGAGTCTAGGGTGTCAGGTAAGGTAGAGGTGATATGATCCTTGACTAGTCTCTCAAAGCACTTTATGATGACAGAAGTGAGTGCTACGGGGCAATATTCATTTAGTTCAGTTACCTTTGCTTTCTTGGGTACAGGAACAATGGTGGACATCTTGAAGCATGTGGGGACAGCAGACTGGGATATGGAGAGATTGAATATGTCTGTAAACACTCCAGCCAGCTGGTCTGCTCATGCTCTGAGGATGGAAGCAAGACGCCGGTGTCTGTGACGTGGCTGGTTTTCCCTTTATAATCCGTGATTGTCTGTAGACCCTGCCACATACGTCTTGTGTCTGAGCCGTTGAATTGTGACTCCACTTTGTCTCTATATCAACGTTTTGCATGTTTGATTGCCTTACGGAGGGAATAACTACACTGGTTGTATTTGGCCATATTCCCAGTGACCTTGCCATGGTGAAATGCGGTGGTTCGTGCTTTCAGTTTTGCGCGAATGCTGCCATCTATTCACAGTACAACATCTCCTATACACTTCCGGATAAACTCAGTTACCGTATCAGTGTATTCATCAATGTTATTCTCGGAGACTACCCAGAACATATTTCCCAATCCGAGTGATCAAAACAATCTTGAAGCGTGGATTCCGATTGGTCAGACCAGCGTTGAATAGTCCTTAGGACGGGTACTTCCTGTTTGAGTTTCTGCCTATAGGAAGGGAGGAGTAAAATGGAGTCATGATCAGATTTGGCGAAGGGAGTAATACAGTCAATGTGTTGATAGAACTTCGGTGGCGTTTTCCTCAAATTTGTTAAAATCCCGAGCTACAATAAATGCGGCCTCAGGATATGTGGTTTCCAGTTTGCATAAAGTCCAGTGAAGTTCTTTGAGGGCCATTGTGGTATTGGCTTGAAGGGGAATATACACGGCTGTGACTGTAACCAAAGAAAACTATCTTGGGAGGTAATACAGTCGGCATTTGATTGTGAGGTGTTCTAGGTTGGGTGAACAAAATGACTTGAGTTCCTGTATGTTATCACAATCACACCATGAGTAGTTAATCATGAAACATACACCCCTGCCCTTCTTCTTCCCGGAGAGATATTTATTCCTGTCTGCACGATGAACTGAGAACCCAACTGGCTGTACGGACTCAGACAGTATATCCAGAGAGAGCCATGTTTCTGTGAAACAGAGTATGTTACATTCCCTAATGTGTCTCTGGAAGGAAATCCTTGCCCTAAGCTCGTCAACTTCATTATCCAGAGACTCAGAAGCGGTGGGTGTGAGTCGGACTTGAAGTCCACTCCGAATACCTCTTCTCCGCCAGCGGTGTTTTGGATCAGTCTCTGGAATCAGTTCAATTGCCCTGGGGGGTATGAACAAACAAAGGATCCGCTTCAGGAAAGTCGTATTCCTGGTCGTAATGCTGGTGAGTTACTGCCGCTCTGATATCCAAAAGTTCTTCCCGGCACTATGTATTAACACAAAAAAATGTACTGGGCTAATAATGTTAAAAACAATAGCACACAAAACAAATACTGCAAATTTGCCTAGGAGCTAGAAGCACGTCTGCACTATCTTTTTTCCGATAAAAAACAGTCAATTTTCAGGCCCCCAAGAAAGTAGACCTCGCTGTTTATATCACATACACTATCGAGCATTTCACACATATTATTTAGATACTGACTGTTAGCACTTGTTGGCCTATAGCAACACACCAAAAGAATAGGCTTTAGGTGAACATGCAACCACAACACTTCAATAACACTTGACATACGATATTCTCTAAGCATTACAGGGATATGGCTCTGAATATATACAGCAACACCTCCCCCATAAGCATTCCTGTACCTTTGATAGATGTAATATCCTTATATTGCTACTGCTGTATCATCAAATTAATTAGAAATGGCTAATATATGAATGTTACCTGATGTTAGCAATTTTTTGATTTCATTAACCTTATTTCTAAGGCTACATATATTAATATGGGCTATTTTCTGCCCTTTCCTGGGTTGTTTATCAGAGATAGACATAATATGGAAAAGAGCAAACAAAGCAAGAAAAATATATATAAAAAAATATATATATACATTCAGCAGTCCATTAATCAGTTGGTTTGTGGAAGTGTGTGTGTGTGATGCGGGGTTGAAGCTACAAACCCATAGGCTTGACTCTCTCTTCTCTTCCAGGCTTTTGGGAGGGAGGATGGACAAAGAGCCTGTCATAGCGGATGTAAGCAATGTTCAGTCCTGTGGGCGCGCTCCACCTCAATCTTCCTGTGGTCCATTTTCAGTTTCTCCAAGATCATTTCCCTCACTTTGTCCTCAGACTCTGTCCAGGTCTCATGTGGAGATTCTGCAATTCTGTCCACAACCATGTTGTTCCGCCTTGATTGTCCCTTGATCTGATAATCTGATTTCTCTGTCATTGTTATCATGAATTCACATACACAACTGATGTCCTCTTTCAATGATTTACAGATTGCTGTCAGCTTGCCGTTCTCCTGTTTAAACACATCGAGCTGACCCTGGGAGAACTGCTAACTGTTCTTCAGGTCTTGGATCTCTCTGGTCAGGTCGTCCATTTTTTTATTAGTTGACTACACCAGTATTTGGACACAACACTTGAAGCTATTTTCTGGTTATTGTAACAAGTGCTTGTAGAACTATTTTTGTTAGTTTAAAAGACCCTTCACCTGTGATAGAGAGACAGCACTGTCCTCAACGGTACTCCCACCAGCTTTGGTCTTTGTCATGGTTGCAACGCAGGTTATGCTGTTACTCCTCACAGTTCCAGACAGAGCAGGTCACAGGGAAGATTGGAAAAGAACAACAACAAACAGCAGGGATCTAGACAGCCACAAGCCCAGGACAATCCCCGGTCCCAGCCACAATGGCTAACTGCGTTGCATCTGTGTTCAAGCCCTCAAGAAAACCCTGCTAGCTTGATAGGCAGCTAGCTAGCAGCTAGGCTAGCTGCTATGCCAAGCAGCTCCTCAGACCCGGTCTTGGTTGGCAGGATCACTAGACAGATAGTAGCGGTCCCAGCAACTGATGCCAACCGCGTTGCGGGATCCAAACTCAAAAGGTATCTAGCTAGTAACCAAACTTTTTCAATAGACTTTCAAAACTTTCCAAAACAACAAACCGAGATCTCCTTTGTTCCGCGTTTAACAGGAAGTTACGTGTTGTGCAGAGCGTTCAAGATTATTGTTTACATCTTGTCTTTTATAGTATCATCATCTTTAATAGCATCATCATCAATATTACTAAAATCTTCATCACACCATCACCATCATTCTCTTACCTGTTGGGAGAAGGAGTCTTCAGGACCCGGGGGGCCTGGATCAGGAGAGAGGGAGGATCTGATACTGCGGTTGGGGGAGAAAAAAGCTCTGAGTCCTGGGTCTAGTGATAGGGAAACCCTGGTACTGGCTGACTTTAGGCCCCTGGGGGAGCAAGTGGAGGTGGCTGCGGACAGGGTCCAGAGGACGGGCTGGAGGGGGGTCTGGGCCTGACGACTCAGGAGCAGCATGGTGGTCATGGTTGTATCCTGGCCATCTGGGCGCCCCGGCAACCTGTCTTTGATCTCGTGGACTGGCGTGCCCAGGCACTGGGCCAGCTTATGGGCTGAGAATGGATGGATGGATGGATGGGAGAGGGATTAAAAACGCGAGAAGAAAACAAGGTCATCATCTGGCACCAGTGCTACAGCAAAGCTGTTAATATCCCAGTATCTGACCGAGGTGAAAATAAAATGTAAGGTACAATTGACAGGATTCAGCAGCACTCATTTAAATGTTAATCGTTACATAAAGCACTTAATTCCATTATGGTGATCTTTATAGGAATTAAGCACAATTTATATGTACTGAACAAAAACATAAATGCAACATGTAAAGTTTTACTCCCATGTTTCATGAGCTGAAATAAAAAATCCCAGAAATCTCCCATATGCACAAAAAAACGAATTTCTCTCAAATTTTGTGCACACATTTGTTTACATCGCTGTTAGTGAGCATTTCTCCTTTGCCAAAATAATTGATCCCCCTAAAAGGTGTGGCATATCAGGAAGCTGATTAAACAGCATGATCATTACACAGGTGCACCTTGTGCTGGGGACAAAAATAGGTCACTCTAAAATGTGCAGTTCTTCACCTGCGTGATTGTCTGAGACCAGCCACCTGGACAGCTGATGAAACTGTGGGTTTGCACAACCAAAGAATTTCTGCACAAACTGTCAGAAACCGTCTCATGGAAGCTCATCTGCATGCTCGTTGTCCTCACCAGGGTCTTGACCTGGCTGAAATTCGGCGTCGTAACTGACTTCAGTGGGCAAATGCTCACCTTCGACGGCTCTGGCATGCTGGAGAAATGTGCCCTTCACGGATTACTCCTGGTTTCAACTATAGGAATGAAGCACAATTTATATAAACTGAACAAAAATATAAAACTCAACATGTAAAGTTTTGGTCCCATGTTTCATGAGCTGAAATAAAAGATCCCAGAAAACTTCCATATGCACAGAAAGTTTATTTCTCTCAAATTTTGTGCACAAATTTGTTTACATCCCTGTTAGTGTGCATTTCTCCTTTGCCAAGATAATCCATCCAGGTATGGCATATCAAGAAGCTGATTAAACAGCATGATCATTACACAGGTGCACCTTGTCCTGGGGCGGCAGGTAACCTAGTGGTTAGAGCGTTGGACTAGTAACTGAAAGGTTGCAAGATCGAATCCCCGAGCTGACAAGGTAAAAATCTGCCGTTCTGACCCTGAACAAGGCAGTTAACCCACTGTTCCTAGGCTGTCATTGAAAATAAGAATTTGTTCTTAACTGACTTGCCTAGTTAAATAAAGCTAAAAAAAATATTTCAAAATAAAAGGCCACTAAAATGTGCAGTTTTGTCACACAACACAATGCCATAGATGTTTTGAGGGAGCATGCAATTGGCATGCTGACTGCAGGAATGTCCACCAGAGCTGTTGCCAGAGAATTGTATGTTAATTTCTCTACCATAAGCTGCACCCATTGTCATTGGCAGTACGTCCAACCAGCATCACAACCGCTGACCAGGTGTAAACACCTGATGAAACTGTGGGTTAGCACAACCAAATCATTTCTGCACACTGTCAGAAACTGTCTCAGGAAAGCTCATCTGCATGCTCGTCGTACTCACCAGCGTCTTGACCTGGCTGCAATTCGGCGTCGTAACCGACTTGTGGGAAAATGCTCACCTTCGATGGCCACTGGCATGCTGAGAAGTGTGCTCTTCACAGATGAATCCCAGTTTCAACTGTACTGGGTAGATGGCAGACAGCACGTATAGTGTTGTATGAGCAAGCGGTTTGCTGATGTTAACGCTCTGAACAGAGTGCCCCATGGTGGCGGTCGGGTTATGTTATTGGCAGGCATAAACTACAGACAACGAACACAATTGCATTTTATCGATGGCAATTTGAATGCAGAGAGATACCGTGACGAGATCCTCATGTTTCATGTTGCATGGCCCCATGTTGCAAGGATCTATGCACAATTCCTGGAAGCTGAAAATGTCCCAGTTCTACCATGGCCTGCATACTCACCAGACATGTCACCCATTGAGGATGTTTGGGATGCTCTAGATCAACGTGTACAACTGCATGTTCCAGTTTTTGCCAATATCCAGCAACTTCACACAACCATTGAAAAGATTGGGACAACATTCCACAGGCCACAATCAACAGCCTGATCAACTCTATGTGTCGTGCAGCATGAGGCAAATCGTGGTCACACCAGATACTGACTGGTTTTCTGATACACCACTCCCCATACTTTAAAAAAAAGGTTTCTGTGTTTCATTTTTAGCTGAAGTATTTAACATCTATGATAGATCTTATGAATAAATACCAATTAGGTTTATGCTTGCCATGTTATTGCCTGTCACAATTCATATTCTTAGTCAACTTAAAAAAATAAAAACATTGGGGAATGAATGATCATCTCTCATCAGCAGAAAGCATAGAGGTTACGCTAGGGGTTGCTCCCAATATAAATATGTGTCTCTATTCTATGACAAAACGACAACCACAGTCCACCGTTCTTCCTGTCCTTCCACTCTGTCCCTTTGGGACTTTATTGTATAAACCTGGTGAGCCAGGAGAGTGAGATGTTACATGCCTTTGGTTAAAAGCCATCCTTGGAGAGGACAGGCCAGCAATGATTCAGTTGCATAAGTCATTCATTACACCAGCACCTAGTATGGAGCAGTGACGTAGGTGACAGAAGCTGTGTCACAGAGTGTGACTCAGCAGAGCAACGGGGACCAGCATGATCTATCCATGCTTCCTTTTCTTGACAACTTTAATGCATCTACTTTGTCAATGCACTGTAATACACAATGAGCAGCTCATTTGTCCAAACATAACAAGTGTGCACTGCTGCCTAGTGTGCAGCATGCCCTATGCTGTATAGCAATATTGAGAATAGCTTTGAGTAATATTCCAGGTATTCCATTTCTTCTCCATCCTACTGAAATAAAATAACACATACATTAAATATGTATGTACTCTCTTGGATTCCTTCTAATCTAAATTGCCTCTGTGGGGGGGTGGAACTCAATACTAGGAAGGGGTTCCTAATGTTTGGTATACTCAGTGTATATCTGCTTTCATCAACTGATTATATTTGAGATGTCGTCCCGGGCAAGGAAAGTGGCAGGTTGGGCCAAATTTACAAACGTAACACCCATAGAGACACGAAAACCAGGTGGCACCAGTTGTTGGCAACTGGACCCGTCACACCATCCCGTAATTCTCTGAATTTTCGCTCCCACCCCTCGTTGTGAAATGATTGGCGTGGGAACAGAGAACTGTGCCAGTCTCGAGCGCATCCACATTGTTCAGTCAATATCGTACAAGTCTCTCAACCATTCTGCTGAATCCTCCATCGCACACAGGTAGAAAGCTGTACATAAAAGCTGTACATAAACCCTGGATTGCTGATGCTATGTATTGGCCATAGAAAGGCTTTGAAGCCGCAGGTCTTCATTATTGGCACTCCCTAGTAGGAGCAGTCCTCCATAGGAATGAATGGAATTCTCCAGTATTTACATTAAATGTTTCAAAATTACATTAAGTATTTTTTCATAGGAGTGAGGACAGTAACATTAGTAATCTAAAAAATTATACTTGAAGGAAAATGTTTGTATATATGTTTTCTTTGTTTAGCTCACATAATATAAAGTATGCATTAAGGTGTATAATAAACGTGGCAAAAACTAATGTAGACATTAATAAGTGCATTTCTGTAGCTTCCCCTTTGTTCAGGCACACATTATTCAATTTCTGTTAGTCACATGTCTGTGGAACTTGTTCAATTTATGTCTCAGTTGTTGAATCTTATGTTCATACAAATACTTACACGTTAAGTTTGCTGAAAATAAAGGCAGTTGACAGTACGAGGACGTTTCTTTTTTTGCTGAGTTTATAAATTATTGACAGGTACTCGTCTTCGCTAGACTTGAAGGGCTTGATGCTTTGATTCTTGGCATGATGAATCCAGGTAGACATTATTTTGAGCAATAACAATGGACACTTCAAGCAGAGTAGTCATGATGAGGTAAAAGATTAATTTGAAAGTATTATAGTAAATACCATATTTTGCCTCAGCCTGCACCTGGTTCCACTTATTTCATGTTGTTTAAGTAACATCATGACAATGAACCTGCAATGAACACATACAGTTGAAGTTGGAAGTTTACATACACTTGGGTTGGAGTCATAAGAACTTGTTTTTCAACCACTCCACAAATTTCTTGTTAACAAACTATAGTTTTGGCAAGTCGGTTAGGACATCTACTTTGTGCATGACAAGTCATTTTTCCAACAATTGTTTACAGATTATTTCACTTATAATTCACTGTATCACAATTCTAGTGGGTCAGAAGTTTACATACACTAAGTTGACAGTGCCTTTAAACAGCTTGGAAAATTCCAGAGAATGATGTCATGGCTTTAGAAACTTCTGATAGGCTAATTTACATCATTTGAGTCAATTGGAGGTGTAACTGTGGATGTATTTCAAAGCCTACCTTTAACTCAGTGCCTCTTTGCCTGACATCATGGGAAAATCAAAAAGAAATCAGCCAAGACCTCAGAAAAAATCAAATAAATTGTAGACCTCCACAAGTCTGGTTCATCCTTGGGAGCAATTTCCAAACGCCTGAAGGTACCACGTTCATCTGTACAAACAATAGTACGCAAGTATAAACACCATGGGACCACGCAGCCGTCATACTGCTCAGGAAGGAGACGCATTCTGTCTCCTAGAGATGAACGAACGTTTGTGCTAAAAGTGCATATCAATCCCAGAACAGCAAAGGACCTTGTGAAGATGCTGGATGAAACAGGTACAAAAGTATCTATATCCACAGTAAAACAAGTCCTATATCGACATAACCTGAAAGGCCGCTCAGCAAGGAAGAAGCCACTGCTCCAAAACCGCCATAAAAAAGCCAGACTACGGTTTGCAACTGCACATGAGGACAAAGATCATACTTCTTGGAGAAATGTCCTCTGGTCTGATGAAACAAAAATAGAACTGTTTGGCTATAATGACCATCAATATGTTTGGAGGAAAAAGAGGGATGCTTGCAAGCCAAAGAACACCATCCCAACTATGAAGCACGTGGTGGCTGGGACTGGTGCACTTCACAAAATAGATGGCATCATGAGGCAGGAAAATTATGTGGATATATTGAAGCAACATCTCAAGACATCAGTCAGGAAGTTAAAGCTTGGTTGCAAATGGGTGTTCCAAATGGACAATGACTCCAAGCATACTTCCAAAGTTGTGCCAAAATGGCTTAAGGACAACAAAGTCAAGGTAATGGAGTGGCCATCACAAAGCCGACCTCAATCCTATAGAAATCTGTGGGCAGAACTGAAAAAGCGTGTGCGAGCAAGGCCTACAAACCTGACTCAGTTACACCAGCTCTGTCAGGAGGAATGGGCCAAAATTCACCCAACTTATTGTGGGAAGCTACACAAAACGTTTGACCCATGTTAAACTATTTAAAGGCAATGCTACCAAATACACTCAATTAGTATGTAAACTTCTGACCCACTTGGAATGTGATGAAAGAAATAGAAGCTGAAATAAATCACTACTGTTATTCTGACATTTCACATTCTTAAAATAAAGTGGTGATCCTAACTGACCTAAGACAGGGAATTTTTACTAGGATTAAAATGTCAGGAATTGTAAAAAACGGTTTACATGTATTTGGCTAAGATGTATGTAAACTTCCGACTTCAACTGTAGTTAGCTAGTTTAATTTTGTGTAAAATGCTTGAAAAGGTATTGATCTCAGATGGTAATCAGCTACCGCAACCAACCATAGATATGCAAAGGTTAGTCAAAATTAACCTGAAATATATCTGCATATTTTAGCTCTAGCTAGCAAGAGTCTGTTTTGTAGTGTGATTTTGCTGTGGTACTCCTTGGTTACAAGGTAATAATGAGCTCATTCCAAATATTCCATTTCACGACCACACTTTCCCCATAGCTCAACAGATGCAAATGAATTCTAAAACATGTTCAATGTCCTTTGGCGTTTGAATTTTTTTTTGCAGCTGGATGCCACTTGTTACACATTTTGATGTCCAAATTAAAATGTATAACTGAATATCATTGACAGACTCAAGGTAATACATTTGGAATACTGATTGACATTTCCATGGACCCCTTCCCCTAAAATATTAAAATACAAAACGCAAATGGGGTTGAGATTTCTTTATACATTTAAAAGAAGCCACAATAGTTGAGTTGATGGGCTAAGACAAAATACAATAATACACAAATAATTCCATGCATAGTTACGTGGAGCCTACTTTGACATTCCAAATTGCAAACATAAGTGCCATACAAAATATACTGTCGGTCATGATTCTCTCAGAGATCCCTCTCAAACCTACATTGATCCAGCTCAAGATGGTGAGGTCAACTGTTTGTTTGAGTAAATATTTCTGATCAGTAACAAACTATTGCTTTGTCAGGCATGATGAAACTTTGATTTTGGACAGGCCTGGCACCATTTATGTGACTGGACAATATAAATAACCACAGGTTGAGAGTTTCAAACCCTGTTCACTTCATATTAGCAACAAAATCCTCGCCCTTCTTGATGGAGCCCTTCAGCTCACCAATGGCATCAGCCACCAGATTCTCCTCAAAGGCTGACAGCTTGCCCAGTCCAAGGTTCTTCTCAATTCCGTGTTTCTAAAAGAACAAAAATATTCCTACTGGTTACAACTTCAGATTATGAACTGTATTCAAGAAAGAAGTGTCCGTCATTCAAATAGGAACTTGAAAGGGGCAGTGCAGTTAAACGTGATGTTCCGATAACAAATATATTTATTTCCACACTACGATGTCAAAATAACACAGAAATTGTGAAAATGCCAGGAATTTCTGCTGGTTCAGGTAGGATGGAACTTTTGACCCACATCATGATGCCATAATGTGATTTGATTATAATAGACTAATGTCTGTTCATCTGGGTAAGCGGGTGGGGTCTAGACCATCTAACAGACAATCAGGGCAGTGTATGTAAATATCTTCAAATTTGTTTCCTAACGCCCACAAGATCAGACTGAGCATTAAGGGCCAAAAGAGGTTCAGGGATATAAACAATTAAAAATATATTTAAAAATGATTTTCACAAAATAAAAGTGATTAGGCATTGATTTAAAATAAAATTACATAGTATGGGGCTTTAAGTACAACATTAATACATTAATAAGCAAAATATTAAATTTCTGTCTCCAAGTTATAAACCTGTTAATAAGGTGGTGCAGGACTTACCCCAAGGAGGAGAGGTGTGGAGAAGTATTTGCATTCGGTCTCTTCTGACCTTACATACGCGCACTCTACGACTCCCTCCTTTCCGTTCATGGCGTCCAGGACAGAGAAGGTGAACCTAGCCCCAGCGTAGGCCATGGACAACGTAGCAGAGCCTGAACACAAATAGGTTAGCCAGTTAGAGCTCAATCAGAGTGGTTCAAACACAGGATCCCCCCCCCCCCCATTATAGTGAATTTAAAAAATGAAGTGTGCTCAATCTTCGCAATTATTATTATTTTTTAAACAAATTATGGTACCAATAACTGCTTCTAATATGTCCCTGAACTGATTTTTTATTTTATTTTTATGAATCACACAATTTAGATAATTTAGTTGCCAACAAGTAGCCAGGTCAACCTTCAACTTGAGTTAAAGGCTCTGCATGGTCAATCCATTATCTGCAGTGGCTGTACAGCATTTACTGTGATAGGCCTCTGCAGAAGTCAGGGAATTCATACTTCCTGCGCTTCGCAGAGCAGATCTGTTGTGAAGATAGTTGTCAAGGAAGTGAGTATGTTTATACAGGACCTCCCGCCCCCACCTACCGCCAACCAATCATGTCAATGCAGAGCTATACGGAGCCCTCCGCATTGTTACAAAATTTGGGAGGCGCACGGCGATGTGGTACATTGCTTATTTTGCCCTCCGGAAGCTCCGCAATGGTGTCAAACCCTCCGTACGGAGCCTCTGGATCACATTTCCGGAGCAAGAATAAATTGGCATTTAATCAATGAGGGGGCAGCACTGAGCTAGCCTGCAACGTCACTTCCTGGAGTAGCTCAAACTGCGCATGTTGTTTCCATGAGATGCCATCTTAACCGACTTCAATGCGCTATGGAGTCTTCAAATAGGAATGAATGGTGTCACATGATCGATGGCTTTGTTGATTCATTCATATACACTGCTCAAAAAAATAAAGGGAACACTTAAACAACACAATGTAACTCCAAGTCAATCACACTTCTGTGAAATCAAACTGTCCACTTAGGAAGCAACACTGATTGACAATACATTTCACATGCTGTTGTGCAAATGGAATAGACAAAAGGTGGAAAATATAGACAATTAGCAAGACACCCCTAATAAAGGAGTGGTTGTGCAGGTGGTGACCACAGACCACTTCTCAGTTCCTATGCTTCCTGGCTGATGTTTTGGTCACTTTTGAATGCTGGCGGTGCTTTCACTCTAGTGGTAGCATGAGACGGAGTCTACAACCCACACAAGTGGCTCAGGTAGTGCAGCTCATCCAGGATGGCACATCAATGCGAGCTGTGGCAAGAAGGTTTGCTGTGTCTGTCAGCGTAGTGTCCAGAGCATGGAGGCGCTACCAGGAGACAGGCCAGTACATCAGGAGACGTAGAGGAGGCCGTAGGAGGGCAACAACCCAGCAGCAGGACCGCTACCTCCGCCTTTGTGCAAGGAGGAGCACTGCCAGAGCCCTGCAAAATGACCTCCAGCAGGCCACAAATGTGCATGTGTCTGCTCAAACGGTCAGAAACAGACTCCATGAGGGTGGTATGAGGGCCCGACGTCCACAGGTGGGGGTTGTGCTTACAGCCCAACACCGTGCAGGACGTTTGGCATTTGCCAGAGAACACCAAGTTAGGCAAATTCGCCACTGGCGCCCTGTGCTCTTCACAGATGAAAGCAGGTTCACACTGAGCACATGAGCACATGTGACAGACGTGACAGAGTCTGGAGACGCCGTGGAGAACGTTCTGCTGCCTGCAACATCCTCCAGCATGACCGGTTTGGCGGTGGGTCAGTCATGGTGTGGGGTGGCATTTCTTTGTGGGGCCGCACAGCCCTCCATGTGCTCGCCAGAGGTAGCCTGACTGCCATTAGGTACCGAGATGAGATCCTCAGACCCCTTGTGAGACCATATGCTGACACATGCACATTTGTGGCCTGCTGGAGGTCATTTTGCAGGGCTCTGGCAGTGCTCCTCCTTGCACAAAGGCGGAGGTAGCGGTCCTGCTGCTGGGTTGTTGCCCTCCTACGGCCTCCTCCACGTCTCCTGATGTACTGTCCTGTCTCCTGGTAGCGCCTCCATGCTCTGGACACTACGCTGACAGACACAGCAAACCTTCTTGCCACAGCTCGCATTGATGTGCCATCCTGGATGAGCTGCACTACCTGAGCCATTTGTGTGGGTTGTAGACTCCGTCTCATGCTACCACTAGAGTGAAAGCACCGCCAGCATTCAAAAGTGACCAAAACATCAGCCAGGAAGCATAGGAACTGAGAAGTGGTCTGTGGTCACCACCTGCAGAACCACTCCTTTATTGGGGGTGTCTTGCTAATTGCCTATAATTTCCACCTTTTGTCTATTCCATTTGCACAACAGCATGTGGAATTTATTGTCAATCAGTGTTGCTTCCTAAGTGGACAGTTTGATTTCACAGAAGTGTGATTGACTTGGAGTTACATTGTGTTGTTTAAGTGTTCCCTTTATTTTTTTGAGCAGTATATATATATAGATATATATATATATATATATACAGTGGGGAGAACAAGTATTTGATACACTGCCGATTTTGCAGGTTTTCCTACTTACAAAGCATGTAGAGGTCTGTAATTTTTATCATAGGTACACTTCAACTATGAGAGACGGAATCTAAAACAAAAATCCAGAAAATCACATTGTATGATTTTTAAGTAATTAATTAGCATTTTATTGCATGACATAAGTATTTGATACATCAGAAAAGCAGAACTTAATATTTGGTACAGAAACCTTTGTTTGCAATTACAGAGATCATACGTTTCCTGTAGTTCTTGACTAGGTTTGCACACACTGCAGCAGGGATTTTGGCCCACTCCTCCTTACAGATCTTCTCCAGATCCTTCAGGTTTTGGGGCTGTCGCTGGGCAATACGGACTTTCAGCTCCCTCCAAAGATTTTCTATTGGGTTCAGGTCTGGAGACTGGCTAGGCCACTCCAGGACCTTGAGATGCTTCTTACGGAGCCACTCCTTAGTTGCCATGGCTGTGTGCTTCGTGTCGTTGTCATGCTGGAAGACCCAGCCACGACCCATCTTCAATGCTCTTACTGAGGGAAGGAGGTTGTTGGCCAAGATCTCGCGATACATGGCCCCATCCATCCTCCCCTCAATACGGTGCAGTCGTCCTGTCCCCTTTGCAGAAAAGCATCCCCAAAGAATGATGTTTCCACCTCCATGCTTCACGGTTGGGATGGTGTTCTTGGGGTTGTACTCATACTTCTTCTTCCTCCAAACACGGCGAGTGGAGTTTGACCAAAAAGCTCTATTTTTGTCTCATCAGACCACATGACCTTCTCCCATTCCTCCTCTGGATCATCCAGATGGTCATTGGCAAACTTCAGACAGGCCTGGACATGCACTGGCTTAAGCAGGGGGACCTTGCGTGCGCTGCAGGATTTTAATCCATGACGGCGTAGTGTGTTACTAATGGTTTTCTTTGAGACTGTGGTCCCAGCTCTCTTCAGGTCATTGACCAGGTCCTGCCGTGTAGTTCTGGGCTGATCCCTCTTCTTCCTCATGATCATTGATGCCCCACGAGGTGAAATCTTGCATGGAGCCCCAGACTGAGGGTGATTGACCGTCATCTTGAACTTCTTCCATTTTCTAATAATTGCGCCAACAGTTGTTTCCTTCTCACCAAGCTGCTTGCCTATTGTCCTGTAGCCCATCCCAGCCTTGTGCAGGTCTACAATTTTATCCCTGATGTCCTTACACAGCTCTCTGGTCTTGGCCATTGTGGAGGTTGGAATCTGTTTGATTGAGTGTGTGGACAGGTGTCTTTTATACAGGTAACGAGTTCAAACAGGTGCAGTTAATACAGGTAATGAGTGGAGAACAGGAGGGCTTCTTAAAGAAAAACTAACAGGTCTGTGAGAGCCGGAATTCTTACTGGTTGGTAGGTGATCAAATACTTATGTCATGCAATAAAATGCAAATAAATTATTTAAAAATCATACAATGTGATTTTCTGGATTTTTGTTTTAGATTCCGTCTCTCACAGTTGAAGTGTACCTATGATAAAAATTACAGACCTCTACATGCTTTGTAAGTAGGAAAACCTGCAAAATCGGCAGTGTATCAAATACTTGTTCTCCCCACTGTATATATATTATATAGACAGTCATTGGTCAGTCCTCAGGGTAATAAACACTGCCTACCTGCTCCAGCCTTGGCCTTCACAACCTCAGTGCCAGCATCCTGGATCCTAGCAGTCAGAGCAGACAGCTGGTCGGCTGGGAACTCCACTTTGGGTGTTGCCTACAGAGAGACGTGTGGATGTTATAATAACTCTACCTACATGTACATATTACCTCAATAACCTTACCGGTGGCCCCGCACATTGACTCTGTACCGGTACCCCCTGTATATAGCCTCGCTAGTTATTTTACTGCGGCTCTTTAATTGTTACTTATATTTCATATTTTTGGGGGTATTTTTCTTAACTGCATTGTTGGTTAAGGGCTTGTAGGTAAGCATTTCACTGTAAGGTCTACACCTGTTGTATTCGGCACATGTGACAGATCAAATCAATACAGAGTTCAGTGTGTCAAATCGGAGGGCCTGTTGTCCGGACCTCTGGCAGTCTCTATGGGGGTGCCACAGGGTTCAATTCTGTATACATCAATGATGTAGCTCTTGCTGCTGGTGATTCTCTGATCCACCTCTACGCAGACGACACCATTCTGTATACTTCGGTCCCTTCTTTGGACACTGTGTTAACTAACCTCAAGACGAGCTTCAATGCAAAAATGCAAGCAAAACTAAATGCATGCTCTTCAACCGATCGCTGCCCACACATCCAGCATCACTACTCTGGACGATTCTGACTTAGAATATGTGAACAACTACAAATACCTAGGTGTCTGGTTAGACTGTAAACTCTCCTTCCAGACTCACATTAAGCATCTCCAATCCAAAATTAAATCTAGAATCGGCTTCCTATTTCGCAACAAAAGCATCCTTCACTCATGCTGCCAAACATACCCTAGTAAAACTGACTATCCTACCGATCCTTGACTTCGGCGATGTCATTTACAAAATAGCCTCCAACACTCAACTCAGCAAATTGGATGCAATCTATCACAGTGCCATCCATTTTGTCACCAAAGCCCCATACCACTGCGACCTGTATGCTCTCATTGGCTGGCCTCACTTCATATCCGTCGCCAAACCCACTGGCTCCAGGTCATCTATACGTCGTTGCTAGGTAAAGCCATCGCCTTATCTCAGCTCACTGGTCACCATAGCAGCACCCACCCGCAGCACGTGCTCCAGCAGGTATATTTCACTGGTCACCCTCAAAGCCAATTCCTCCTTCGGCCACCTTTCCTTCCAGTTCTCTGTTGCCAATGACTGGAACGAACTGCAAAAATCACTGAAGCTGGAGACTCATATCTCCCTCACTAGCTTAAGCACCAGCTGTCAGGGCAGCTCACAGATCACTGCACCTGTACATAGCCAATCTGTAAATAGCCCATCCAACTACCTCATCACCATATTGTTATTTATTTTGCTCTTTTGCACCCCAGTATCGCTACTTGCACACTCATCTTCTGCACATCTATCACCCCAGTGTTTAATTTGCCATACTGTAATAATTTCACCACTATGGCCTATTTATTGCCTCACCCCCCTTATCCTACCTCATTTGCACACACTGTATATAGACTTTCTCTATTGTATTATTGACTGTATGTTTGTTTATTCCATGTGTAACTCTGTTGTTGTTTGTGTTGCACTGCTTTGCTTTATCTTGGCCAGGTCGCAGTTGTAAATGAGAACTTGTTCTCAACTGGCCTACCTGGTTAAATAAAGGTGAAAAAAAAAAAAAATGTGATGTGTATAGTTATTCACAGGGAAAGCATTGTTCAGTGAGAACCTTACACTTTTACTTTTCCAACTGAATTTTTAAATGACCATGAATGAGGAATTTCTTAAAGCCACTGACTAATACCTAATCAAGGCCTCCTACTGTAGAACAACCCTCATTCGCTTTGATCCACACTATAAAATGTTACACACTAGAGGGAGCCATAAACACATTTGTCTCCAAAAGGGGGGTGGCATATCTGATAGCTCAAATACCAACAGAATGAAATTACATGAAACAGTAGAGAATTGCAAAAGTGTGTCATCTTTGTAATTAGATTAAGATGTAGGCCTACTGATGGCATTGCAAGACAATCATTCAGGTATTGGATTTTTATTTCTGTGAAAAGGCCCTTAATTCTTACCTGTGAGATGAGAGGAATAATAGTCTTTCCTGCATGACCTCCAATCACTGGTACATTGACACGTGCTGGGTCAAGGCCCTACAACACAAAACACAAAATAGTCAGCCATCTAGCATTGCCAATCATCCACAGTAAGTGACAAGCATTTGCTTCTGAACAAAAAACATCTGTAAGATACAAACAAAACAAGCGTTGTTCCGTTCAGGGTGATATCCCTATGAACTTTGAAATCACTCCTGATGTGTCAACGGTATAGAGTGTGTGTATAGGGAGCATGAGGAGTGAGGTCCTCAATCCTCTGCAGCTTGAAGATGGATTACTTTCAGCTCTGCAACGAAAGCGTTGGCTCTGACGATGTCCAATGTTGTGACTCCAAACACTCTATTGGGGTTGTAGACGCCATACTTCTTCATGACCTCTGATGTGATGGGAATAGTAGAGTTGACCTATGGATTGGAAACAAAACTGTTCCTATGTACACAACCATTACACAATCACTGGTATACTTAAGAATTTACCATTTAAAATGCATTCAAACAAGATATTGTATCATTAAAGGGCATATTGACTGAAGCATCGAAACACATTCAGTGAACTAAACAGAGCTGGCATGGAAAATAAATTACCTTCCAAATTAAAGCCTTGACCTCTATTCCTGAAAGTCAGTAGTACATTCTCTTTGGCAACAACACAAAATGGCTTTTCTCCAACACTAAGGCCTCTAACTCTAGACATCCGAGCTGCTCTAGAGTAATGTGAGTCGTCAGGAGGGTGAGTTAATCTGTGAGGTGTCTGAAGAGGAGGTAGTGGTGTATTTACAGGGTTGGCGATGATGCAGATCATGGCCTCGGGGCAGTTGCGGGCGACGGCGTCGGCCAGTGTGGCCACGATGGTGGCATTGGTGTTGAACAGATCATCACGGGTCATGCCTGGAAGAAGTTCACTTTAAAATGTAATGTGTGCACTTCTCAATTGAAAGAAAAGCATTACATGATGTTCTTCAATATGAATCATATTGTCAACTTGGGTGAACTCACCAGGTTTTCTTGGGACACCAGCGGGGATGACAACGACATCACAGCCTTTCAGTGCAGCGTTCAACTGGTCTGGACCCATATAACCTAGTGAAGGAATCATGATAGTTAAATGACATCAACCAAACAGACATTTTCACACTCATTTCACTATACAGCATCAAGACTGTAGTAGCTTAGCTGATGTCCAGCAGGAAGGTGTCTTACCAGTGACGTGGGCCCTGGTCTCGATGTGGCTGAGGTCAGCTGCCACTCCAGGTGTGTGGGCAATGTCAAAGAGAGACAGTTCGCCCACCAGAGGACTGTTCTTTAGGAGCAGTGAGAGAGGCTGGCCAATACCGCCAGACGCACCCAGCACTGCCACCTTTGCATTGTTCTGAGGGGAGAGGAGACAATTTCAATGACTGTCTATCTATGTTAATGATACTGTTCTGCACATTTTAGAAATCCTGGCTACTAACTGTATTTCTGACATAAAATCACACAGAACCAACATATCTTCTGTGTTTTTGAAGATTTCCAGCACAAACTGTATTTTAGAATACAGATGTGCATCTATTACCAGCAATAAGATTAAATGAGAGACACTCATTCTTGGTTTTGTAGGATGGGTTCCATTAGATCAAGGGTTATAGTCCAAATTCCATGTAGAACTTTGCAACGTATCTTTGCACAATAAATCCTTGTCATTTGCTGATATCAAAGAGGGGACAGACGAACCATTCACCAGAAAATGACATCTGTATTTTGTAGGCCATAAACCACTCAGACCCACTTCCTGAGAAGCCAGTATTTCAGAGTGGGCGATTCAAGGCTCATTAAACTGTAGAAAGAATGTAAGCCACCCTTACACTTAAGCTCACAGATAATGGTAACGGATTATATTCAAAAGGTTACTTCTTGATCAATGTAAAAGGTTCTGGAATTATACCATTGTGTCCTTTTCAATGCCAACCTTAAGGAACATATTTAACACTGAGATTGTGTCAAGGATAAAATAAACACACGATTGATGAAACACCTTGCACAGTTTTGCTCAAACGGGTGTAGAAAGGAAACATGGAAATATTTTTAATGCGATTGTATTGCATATTATCAGTAGTTTTAGTTTATAATCACCTGGGCTAACCATGACTTAAATACCAGGCTACTGTTGTGCCTCATGTGTGTTAAATATGGATACATTAGCTGAAACCTGGATTTGAAAAAAAGCCCCCAAAAAATAATCCTAATATCATTCATAAAAACTTGAAATGGGCCACCAGAGGTGGTTCACTACCATCATGACATGAAGGACCAACTAGAGATGATAACTGACAAAGCACATGCCTTGCGGACCTTAAAAGTGAAGGAAACTTTTGTTGACCTTATACAGTACACCAGCTTTCAACCGTGTACACACATCCTTGCCAGCAAGCTATAGCTAACGTATACGATATGGTCGGCAACTATCACTCGTTTTAAACAATATAAACCATTCTGCGGTGGCTCAACTCGTACAAAGTGTATCTATGACATTGCAAGTCATAGCTAGTTAGCTGGCTGTCTAACTATTCTGACAAGCTAGATGGCAACCATGCTAACTAATGATAACGTTAGTCACGTTACGTTTACTATTTCTCTGGCTGACAAAAATATATATTTTTAAAATATATATTAATCTTATTATTTACCTGTGAGGAGGTGGTTAAGCTTCTGTTAACAATGCAAAGTGTGGGTCTTGCAATGCGGGAAAACATGTTGTCTAATTTTATACCCAAAATAAAATTTGCTGATCCTCTCAGTGACTCCAACGTCCTCTACCTCGGTGCCCGGTTGAGACAGAAAGCTTTCAAAAGCGAGCTACCTACCGTAACTATCGGGGACAGCCTACTTCCTGCTCCATATGCAGTTTGATTGGTTAAGATATGTAAATGTCAATTTGTGATTGGGCGAAAACAATATCAATCATGCATCATAACGTGAAGGTCAAAAGTGGTCCTTTCACTTTAGTGCTGTATTTATTGGAGTGTATATTCAACCCTTTGCAAACAGACTTCAGAGTATGTTGCCTGTAAAAAAAAAAATCTGCCAATGTTTTTTAGAACCCAATTCATACGGTCCCATCTTTACCACATTCTTGTCGAGATAAGTGTTTTATATCTCCCATGCACATGCCAGAAAGGTTAGGAGTGGTAGATGTGAACCGATGTCATTTTTTTTTTAATCACAAAGAAATCCATTATTAATTTGTTTTAGGCATGTCCTAAACACTATAAGACTAATAACATTTATTTTCAAAAGAATATAATGGCATATTTTGAGTTTAATTATGTTACTGGTCTGTGCTGGCTATAGGCTGGATGGCTGCCATGCACATGAAATCAACAGTTAGGTTGTTCATTAAAACAGAAAAAACACTTAGGCTACCCTGATCACAGTCAAAACACATATTTTATAGTAGGCTATGAATATAATGAAATATAACCCACACAACTTGCGTCACAGCAACTTGTGGATTCGCAGTCATAAAAAAGTTACATTTTGAAATAGAGCCCAAAGCAAACCCATGCTTTTTTGAGCCACGTTTCATCTCTTTCCTACCCTTACTCCGCATTGTTAGGGAGCAGGCGTAGAGTCTCAGATCTTCATCATGATACAGATAGAAAATAAAAGCAATCTATATTTTCAAAAGCATGTAAGTATCATGTTCATTTTTCACAACTTCCACAGGCTTTTGGAGTTGCCTGTACGCGATCGAGCAAAATAATAGGCCTACACTTGATTTAGGCTACATTATTGTATGCTACATTTTCTGATCAGTTATAGATGATTGCAAATGAATATATGAGCTATACCACCTCCACTTATTTGTCCAGCCAGAGAATTAACCAAATATACAGATGGAGATTCAGTGAAACAAAATCACATTGATTGATTAAGACCAGTCACAGGCTTTTGGTCAGGAGTAGGCCTAGGCTACTAATCAACTGCGAGTGAAGAGCAAAATAAACCACATGTTAAGCTACATAACATGCTGTCAAATGTTCTGATCAGTGCTAATAAATGAGCCAACTAGACAAGATGATCATTAGCAGCCCTCACCTGAGCTTAGCTAACATTTCCATACCCTAATTGTAGCCTAACCAATATCCAAATGGGGATTCAGTGAAAAATCTGAAATTGATTGATTTATCAAGACGAGTCCCCACACTTGTCTCAAAGCAGCACGAAATGGCGCTGAAATAGTTGACCACAAGCACGTAAGCTATTGCTTCAAATGATTTATAACAATTGGATGACTTTCAGTATGAAAATGTGATGCCTTCAATTTCATTAGCCTACTTTGTTCCAATATTTTCATAATTCAGTGATATTTATTCACACAGTAATTCTTTATGGATCCATCCAGTTGTGGTTAAGAAAACAGGGCATGTGGTGGGCTATGCAAAGAGATGGGTAAAGTGACATGCCTCACAAAGTTTAGATCTGCCAGGAGGATAGTAGTAACTGGGGATGCCTACCACAGCCATGTCGTTCAAGATTGATGTTGAAATTGGATGTCTATCCATTTCTGGAGGACGTCGGGAAATTCCTTCAAAACAGGCCATTAGGGGGCAACAGTGAGCACTATTTCCATCAAGTAGGCTTGGGTTTTGTTGATGTGGGTGGTGGCTGGGCGTAATCCCATGACACTGGATCAGGCAAGGTGACTGGGAATATGGTTGAAAACAAACAGTGTAGTTATTCCCACGTAAGGTTATTCCCAAACAAGCAAAACGTCAGTACAGAGACAAAGTGGAGTCACAATTCAACGACTCAGAAACAAGACATATGTGGCAGGGTCTACAGACAATCATGGATTAATGTAATCTGTAATCTGGTAAAAATGTAATAAAATGTATGCACTCTACTGTAAGTCGCTCTGGATAAGAGCGTCTGCTAAATGACTAAAATGTAAAATGTAATGGATTACAAAGGGAAAACCAGCCATCTCGCGGACACCGATATCTTGCTCCCGGACAAGCTAAACACCTTCTTCACCCGCTTTGAGGATAACACAGTGCCAACGACGCAGCGCGCTCTCAAGTACTGTGGGCTCTCGTACTCCGTGGCCAACGGGAGTAAGACATTTAAGCATGTTAACCCTCGCAAGGCTACCGGCCCAGACGGCATCCCTCACTGGTCACTTTAGTAATGGAACACTAGTCACTCTAATAATGTTTACATACTGCTTTACTCATTTCGTATGTATATACTGCATTGTATTCTACTGTATTTTAGACAATTCCACTCCAACATTGCTCGTCCTAATATTTATATATTTGTTAATTCCCTACTTTTACTTTTAGATTTGTGTGTATTGTTGTGAATTGTTAGATACTACTGCACTGTTGGAGCTAGAAACACAAGCATTTCGCTACACCTGAAAAAACTTCTGATAAATATGTGTATGTGACCAATACAACTTGATTTGAGAAGATTTGACCTCTCTGGGAAAAGGAAGGGCGTGGGTGTATGCTTTATGATTAACGACTCATAGTGTAATCATAACAACATACAGGAACTCAAGTCCTTCTGCTCACCCGATCTAGAAATCCTTACAATCAAGTTCCGGCCATTTTACCTACCAAGACAATTCTCGTCAGTTATAATCACAGCTGTGTACATTCCCCCTCAAGCAGACACCAAGACGGCCATCAAGGAATTTCACTGGACTCTATGCAAACTGGAAACCATACATCCTGAGGCTGCATTTATTGTAGCTGGGGATTTTAACAAAGCAAATTTGAGAACAAGTCTACCTAAATTCTACCGGCATATTGATTGCGCTATGTTCATGCGCAATACCCTCGACCACTGCTACTCTAACTTCCGCGATGCATACAAAGCCCTCCCACACCCTCCCTTAGTCAAATCCAACCACAACGCCATCTTGCTCCTTCCGTCTGATAGGCAGAAACTCAAACAGGATGTACCAGTGACGAGAACCATTCAATGCTGATCCGACCA
This sequence comes from Salvelinus alpinus, assembly GCF_045679555.1. Taxonomy (NCBI): domain Eukaryota; kingdom Metazoa; phylum Chordata; class Actinopteri; order Salmoniformes; family Salmonidae; genus Salvelinus; species Salvelinus alpinus. The sequence continues at coordinate 81,940,083 of NC_092086.1, forward strand.
ACCGGAAGCCACGCTTCAAGATTGTTTTGATCACGCGGACTGGAATATGTTCCGGTCAGCCTCAGAGAACAACATCGACCTATACGCTGACTTGGTGAGTGCGTTTATAAAGAAGTGCATTGGAGATGCTGTACCCACTGTGACAATTAACCTACCTCTAACCAGAACCCATGGATGGATGGCGGTATTCGCGCAAAACTGAAAGTACGACCCACCGCATTTAAGGTCTGGGAATATGTCTGAATATAAACAGTGTAGCTATTCCTTCCGCAAGGCAATCAAACAAGTGAAATGCCAGTACAGGGACATGGTGGAGTCGCAATTCAACGGCTCAGACACGAGACGTATGTGGCAGGGTCTACAGGAAATCACGGACTACAAAAATAAATCCAGCCACGTCACGGACACCGACGTCACGCTTCCAGACAAACTAAACACCTTCTTTGCACGCTTAGACGATAATACAGTGCCACCATCGCAGCCCGCTAACAAGGACTGCACTCCCCCTCTCCTTCTCCGTGGCTGATGTGAGTAAAACTTTTAAACGTGCTAACCCTCACAAGGCTGCTGGCCCAGACGGCATCCCTAGCCGCATCCTCAAAGCATGCGCAGACCAGCTGGCTGGTGTTTACGGACATACTCAATCTCTCCCTGACCCAGTGTGTTGTCCCCACACGCTTCAAGATGGCTACCATTGTTCCTGTACCCAAGAAGGCAAAGATAACTGAACTTAGTGACTACAACCCTGTAGCAATCACTTCTGTCATGATGAAGTGCTTTGAGAGACTAGTCAAGGATCATATCACCTCCCCCTTACCGGCCACTCTAGACCCACTTCAGTTTGCATACCGCCCCACCAGGTCCACAGACGACGCAATCGCCATCCCACTGCACACTGCCCTTTCCCATCTGGACAGAAGGAATACCCTATGTAAGAATGCTGTTCATTGACTACAGCTCAGCATTCAACACCATAATACCCTCCAAGCTCATCATCAAGCTGGAGACCCTGTGTCTCAACCTCAACCAGGTGGTGAAGGTAGGAAACAACATTTCCACTTCGCTGACCCTCAACACTGGTGCCCCACAAAGGTGCGTGCTCAGCCCCCTCCTGTACTCCCTGTTCACCCACGACTGCGTGGCCATGCACGCCTCCAACTCAATCAAGTTTGCAGACAACACAACAGTAGCGGGCTTGATTACCAACAACAACGAGACAGCCTACAGGGAGGAGGTGAGGGCACTTGGAGTGTGGTTTCAGGAAAACACCCTCACTCAACCTCAACAAAACAGGAGATGATTGGGGACTTCAGGAAACAGCAGAGGGAGCACCCCCCTATCCACATCGAAGGGACAGCAGTGCAGAAGGTGAAGAGCTTCAAGCTCCACGGCGTACACATCACAAACAAACTGAAAGGGTCCACTCACACAGCCAGTGTGGTGAAGAAGGCGCAACAGCGCCTCTTCAACCTCAGGAGGCTGAAGAAATGTGGCTTGTCACCCAAAACCCTGACAAAATTTTACAGATGCACAATCGACAGCATCCTGTCGGGCTGTATCACCGCCTGGTACGGCAACTGCTCCGCCCACAACCGTATGGCTCTCCAGAGGGTAGTGAGGTCTGCACAGCGCATCACCGGGGGCAAACTACCTGCCCACCAGGACACCTACAGCACCCGATGTCACAAGAAGGCCAAAAATATCATCAAGGACATCAACCACCCGAGACACTGACTGTTCACATCGCTACCATCTAGAAGGCGAGGTCAGTACAGGTGCATCAGAGCTGGGACAGAGAGACAGAAAAACAGCTTCTATCTCAAGGCCATCAGACTGCTAAACAGTAATCACTAACTCAGAGAGGCTGCTGCCTACATTGAGAACCAATCACTGGCCACTTTAAAAAATGGATCACTAGTCACTTTATACAATGGACTCTAAATAATGCCACTTTAATCATGTTTACATATCTTACATTACTCATATCACATGTATATACTGTATTTTATACCATCTATTGCACCTTGCCTATGCCGCTCGGACATCGCTCATCCATATACTTACATGTACATATTCTCATTCACCCCTTTAGATTTGTGTGTATTAGGTAGTTGTTGGGGAATTGTTAGATATTACTGCACTGTCAGAACTAGAAGCACAAGCATTTCGCTACACTCGCAGTAACATCTGCTAACCATGTGTATGCGACAAACTAAATTTGATTTGATGAGGTTGAAGCAATTGCCCGTAGAACTCAGAGACAGGATTATGTAGAGGAACAGCTCTAGGGAAGCTCCAAAAAATGTCTGCAGCATTGAAGGTTCCCTAGAACAAAGTGGCCTCCATCATTCTTAAATGGAAGACGTTTGGAACCACCAAGACCCTTCCAAGAGCTGGCAAACTGAGCAATCGAGGGAGAAGGGCCTTGGTCAGGGAGGTGACTCCCTGTCACTCTGACAGAGCTCCAGATTTCCTCTGTGACTAGTCAGGACCGAGGGAGAGATGAACGGAGTGAAGTACAGAGAGACTTGATGAAAACCTGCTCCAGAGCGCTCAGGACCTCAGACTGGGGCCAAGGTTCACCTTCCAACAGGACAACGACCCTAAGCACACAGCCAAGACAATCCAGGAGTGGCTTTGGAACAAGTCTCTGAATGTCCTTGAGTGGCCCAGCCAGAGCCCGGATTTGAACCCGGTCGAACATCTATGGAGAGACATGAAAATAGCTGTGCAGCGACACTCCGAATCCAACCTGACAGAGCTTGAGAGGATCTGCAGAGAAAAATGGTAGAAAGTCCCCAAATACAGGTGTGCAAAGCTTGTCGCGCAATACCCAAGAAGATTTGAGGCTGCCAAATGTGCTTCCAGAAAGTACTGAGTAAAGGGTCTGAATACTTTTGTAAATGTGATATTTCTGTTTTTTTTTAAGTGTCATTATGGGATATTGTGTGTAGATTGATGAGGGGGAAAAACTATAATACATTTTAGAATAAAGCTGTAACATAACAAAATGTGTAAAGTCAAGGGGTCTGAATACTTTCCGAATGCACTGTATATGTTAAATTATTAATAACACTTACCCTAGGTCCATGTTCTGTGGTTTCTCTGACAGCAATATAGCTAACAAGAACTGCCTAGATAGCTAGCTAGATTATTTCTAGCAAAAAAATGATTATATTTTTCCCTGCAGTGGATCCTTATAGTTTGGAGCCTCAACTTCCTATGGATAGACCCCAGCCAATGTAAGTTTGTATTTTGTATCATTTAGCTATCTAGTTCCCAATTAAATTAAAATGTGTTCATGAACATCAATCCCTAATTCTTCATCTTGTGTGGAATTTGTTCCCAGACTCTCTGTCTCTGCATTATCCACAGGGTAACTGTCAACTTAGTCTGAAATTGGACAAGGTGAACAAATCTGCATTGCAAGTATCCGTTTGATGTTTAAAGACCTTATTTTCAAATACAGATACAGTTGAAAGTTTACATACACCTCAGCAAAATACATTTAAACTCAGTTTTTCACAATTCCTGACATTTAATCCGAGTAAAAATGCCCATTCTTATGTCAGTTAGGATCACCACTTTATTTTAAGAATGTGAAATGTCAGAATAATAGTAGAGAGAATGATTTATTTCAGCTTTTATTTCTTTCATCACATTCCCAGTGGGTCAGAAGTTTACATACACTCAATTAGTATTTGGTAGCATTGCCGTTAAATTTTTTAACTTGTTTCAAACATTTCAGGTCACCTTCCACAAGCTTCCCACAATAAATTGGGTGAATTCTGGCCCATTTCTCCTGACAGAGCTGGTGTAACTGAGTCAGCTTTGTAGGCCTCCTTGCTCGCACATGCTTTTTCAGTTCTGCCCACAAATTTTCTTTAGGATTGAGGTCAGGGCTTTGTGATGGCCACTCCAATACCTTGACTTTGTTGTCCTTATGCCATTTTGCCACAACTTTGGAAGCATGCTTGGAGTCATTGTCCATTTGGAAGACCCATTTGCGACCAAGCTTTAACTTCCTGACTGATGTCTTGAGATGTTGCTTCAATATATCCAAATAATTTTCCTGCCTCATGATGCCATCTATTTTGTGAAGTGCACCAGTCCCTCCTGCAGCAAAGCACCCCCACAACATGATGCTACCACCCCCGTGCTTCACGGTTGGGAGGGTGTTCTTTGGCTTGCAGATGAACGTGGTACCTTCAGGCATTTGGAAATTGCTCCCAATGATGAAGCAGACTTGTGGAGGTCTACACTTGTTTTTCTGAGGTCTTGGCTGATTTCTTTTGATTTTCCCATGATGTCAACCAAAGAGGCACTGAGTTTGAAGGTAGGCCTTGAAATACATCCACAGGTACACCTCCAATTGACTCAAATGATGTCAATTAGGCTATCAGAAGCTTCTAAAGCCATGACATCATTTTCTGGAATTTTCCAAGCTGTTTAAAGGCACAGTCAACTTAGTGTATGTAAACTTCTGACCCACTGGATAAATAATCTGTCTGTTAACAAGGGTTGGTAAAATTATTTCTGTCATGCACAAAGTAGATGTCCTAACCGACTTGCCAAAAGTATAGTTTGTTAACAAGAAATTTGTGGAGTGGTTGAAAAACGAGTTAATGACTCCAACCTAAGTGTATGTAAACTTGCGACTTCAAATGTAAGTGCACAGAGTTAATTTGTGCACTGTTTTGTTTTCAGATGCAACCTATGCCACAATTCAACAATGGACCAAGTTATTTGAGCAGAGTTAAATATTATTTAAAGCACTCCTTTAATTGTCAAATTCATAACTTTTCAAAGTATACTACAGCATGCTATTGTGTAATAGTGCTTCACTTTGATGTTTTATACATTGCATGTGAATGTAGCCTAGCTACTGTATGTTAGGTAAATAGCTAAATCTTCCATTCATTAAAATAAATGTCAACACGTATTTATGAAATATATATTGGAATATACACTCAGTAGCCAGTTTATTAGGCACACCCATCTTGTACCGGGTCGGAACCCCCTTTGCCTCCAGAAGAGCCATTGCTCAGTTGGTATCAAGGGACCTATCGTGTGCCATAAAAACATTCCCCACAGCATTACACCACCGCCACCAGCCTGTACCGTTGACACCAGACAGGAAGGGGCCATGGACTCATGCTGTTTACACCAAATTCTGACTAAAAAACTGGGATTCGTTGTACCAGGCAATGCTTTTCCACTACTAAATTGTCCAATGTTGGTGATCATGTGCCCACTGGAGCCACTTCTTCTTGTTTTTAGCTGATAGGAGAGGAACCCGGTGTGGTCGTCTGCTGCAATAGTGCATCTGTGACAAGGACCGTCGTTCCAAGATGCCATTCTGCACACCACTGTTGTACTGCGCTGTTATTTGCCTGCTTGTGGCCCGCCTGTACCACTCTTCATTCTTTTCAAGCATGGTAGTGGCTGCATCATGTTATGGGTATGCTTGTCATCAGCAAAGACTTTGCCTCATGCAGTGTGACACATCTCCTTCGCATAGAGTTGATCAGGTTGTTTATTGTGGAATGTTGTCCCACTCCTCTTCAATCAATCAATCAAATGTATTTATAAAGCCCTTTTTACATCAGCCGATGTCACAAAGTGCTATACAGAAACCCAGCCTAAAACCCCAAACAGAAATCAATGCAGATGTGTATGCACAGTGGCTAGAAAAAACTCCCTAGAAAGGCAGGAACCTAGGAAGAAACCTAGAGAGGAACCAGGCTCTGAGGGCTGGCCAGTCCTCTTCTGACTGTGCCGGGTTTATATTTTAACAGTGCATGGTCAAGATGTTCAAACGTTCATAGATGACCAACAGGGTCAAATAATAATAATAATCACAGTAATTGTAGAGAGTGCAACAGGTCAGCACCTCAGGAGTAAATGTCAGTTGGCTTTTCATAGCCGAGCATTCAGAGCCAGAGACAGCAACTGCGATGGGGTTAGCTAGAGATTGTTGGAAACTGGAACACGTCGACCAAGAGCATCCCAATAATGCTGACGTGTGTGACATGTCTGGTGAGTATGCAGACCATGGAAAAACTGGGACATGTTCAGCTTCCAGGAATTATGTACAGATCCTTGTGACATTATCATGCTGAAACATGAGGTGATGGCGGCGGATGAAATGGTATGACAATAGGCCTCAGGATCATTTCATGATATCTCTGTGGATTCAAATTGCCATCGATAAAATGTAATTGTGTTCATTGTCTGTATTCTCAAAATTATGTTGGAGGCGGCTTATGATAGAGAAATGAACATTCAAAACTTGAGACATCTGAAGCATTGTGTTGTGTGACAAAACCGCACATTTTAGAGTGGTCTTTTATTGTCCCCAGCACAAGGTGCACGCTTTTCGGTGGACACACAAAAAAGCAGAATAAGACCAACATCACCTGACCCGACGCCTTCATGATACTCCTTGTGACTTTGAACGAATCCCTGATCCAAAAAAGGTTGCTGAAACGAATGCCTGAGCTGACAAGGTAAAAATCTGTCATTCTGCCCCTAAATAAGGCAGTTAACCCACTGTTCCCCGGGTGCCGAATACGTGGATGTCGATTATGGCAGCCCCCTGCACCTCTCTGATTCAGAGGGGTTGGGTTGAATCCAGAAGACACATTTCAGTTGAATGCATTCAGTTGTACAACTGACTAGGTATCCCCCTTTCCCTTACTCTCATCCAAACCTACCCACCAAACCCTCCCCTTGACTGAATTTGAAAAAGCATGACCCTCCACCATTTTCCTCCAGGTACCCAATCTGGAAATTTCTATCCATCCCTAAGAGCTTTTGTGGACAAGCTACTCCAGTGTTATAAATGCTAAAGATTTGTGCATGTCTCAAGTGTATGCAGACAGGAAGAATATCCTATGCCAGCTGAGGTTATATGCAGCAACTGTGGTGGCGAACATACGCCTGAGTCCCCGGATTTCCCTGTTAGGTTGAAGGAGACAGAGGTGGAGAGAATAAGGGCTGTCCAACATGTCTCCTATCTGGAGGCGGTGAGAAGAGTGGAAGGAGTAAGTGGCGTTGAAGACGCAATGGTAATTGAGACTGCACCAGTGAATGTTTCTCGGCAATCAAGGGATCCTGATTTGCTTGGAAACCCAACATTTAATTGCATTGAATTCTATGTCAGGCAGAAATTAGTGTTTGAATCAGGACATTTTCCTTTCAGGATCTCTACAAGCCAGAACGTTGGATACAATTATATTTTAACGTACTTTACTGGTTGTCTGTGCGGTTGGTCCTTTTGGCCTGTAGAAATGTGTGATCCTGATATATTACAGTTGTAGCATTTATTGCAATGGTCATAAACTGCACAGCACAAAGAAAGAAGAAATAAGAGAACAATTCAATTATTGTGAGTGCAGCAGAACGCTTTTTGGGATTCTGAGTTTACAGCCGTGCCATTGCCAGAAATCCAGTCAAAAGATGTTTCGCCCTCACAGGCCGCTGAGCCTGTAGGGATGTTACTTGAATTGGAATATGACTGAAGGAGTGGGATGTTTTATGTGTCTGGTTTTTATTTTGTATGATGTCGGTTTTTCCTACAATGGATATTTTTGCGATAGTTTACCAAACGTACGGTAGGTGGCGGCATGCACCTCTATCGCTAGTTTGAAGACCGCCATAATACCATAGAAGAAGAGGACGGAACGTAAACTACTCAACATGGAGACAGCAGTTGATAAACTGGAGGCGATGGTAAGCTTTTACAAACCACTTTAATTTCTAAACCAGCGAAAGTAAACCTATAATCCTAGTCTTTAGATACGAGGCGGCTTTTCTGTGGTCAATTAGCTATTTGAGGAAATGCGTCAAAAATAGGAATGCAACGTTAGCAAAGTGAGAGGATCTAAATAAAAAAAATCTGCCATTTTCGTAGGAAAAAAATATTTCCAGGAAAAGAACCACGAAAACATACCATGCTAGCTAAGTGTTTTCTGCGATGAAAACCAACATGCAATTTTTTTTCGCTTCTGTCACGTTGCCCATGTTCAGTGTTTATTTAGGTAGTTAGCTATCGCGATGGCTTGTTTGCCATACGTTTCACAATGAGTACGAGAGACTGCGCCTGCAAAGTGGACATACATTAGTCGATGTCCCCGCGCTCGCTCGTCGTCTTACGTGGTCGTTCATGTTGTACGTGGTCGTTAATGTTTAAAAGCGAAATTTCACGCGATCATATGAAAGTTGTACACATTCGTTGTTAGCCAATCGAAAGATAAAGGAGGGAGTTTGCAATGTCTGATCAACGATAATAACATTTCTGGGTGTTCCATCCACGGCGCTTATCAAACGTACAGTATGTAACTGTTACAAACTAGCCAGATACCCATTGGGCACCCCACGTTATTTTAACGTGGACATTTGGGTAATATTTGGTTGAGACATTGAACAATGAGACTTCAATCTTTTATTCACTCACTCAAAGTCAGCCAGAAGTTTGTTGAATCTCAATGTGGTATCACTTAGTCTGATTTAATCAGGCTGTAATACACAATAAATTGGTATTTAGGTCCTGAGACATTTATGTAGAGTATTGGGTAAATGTTCCATAAAAGCCAGAATGTTTAATACAAATACATTTAAACTTGCTCTACCGGTTGTCTGTGCAGTTTGTTCTTCTGCTGCTAGAAAATTGAGACAATATCGACAGAGTAATGTTATTAGTGCTGAGCAATTTATCCAAAATGTCTTATTTTCGGTTCAATTATTTGAATTTTTTTCTGTGAGCTTAATGCACACATTGAACAGTTTCTCTATAGATAAATCAGATCCAGCCTGAACTGTGCAATGTAGTAGAAAGTTGTAGTTTCCAACAGGCCAATAGTCTACATAGTTTAGTGCAACAAAATGTGGTAATTTAACTATAATAGCTAGGTTTCCATCCAATTGGCTACAGATTTTCATGCAAGTATTCTAAAGACTGCTTGAAGAAACTATGCATGTTTTCCCTCCAGTGGTGTGTTTCCACCAAACTGACTTGTTGCAGAAAACTCAGTGCATGACATAACTTACATTTTGTGTGCACTTTCATGTACCGAATAAAAATCTAAAGTTCAATGTGTTTCCGTCGCATTTTCAACTCTACCGATAGTTTTGTCAGAAACTGTGTTGAATAGCAAAGGTGCCTACTCTGGTCTTGGCACATGTACTCTAGGCAACAGCTCACAGATACAGAGCGAGAGCATCAGTCATGTATTTATTATCGATCCCCATTAGCCAACAGCTACTCTTCCTGGGGTCCGGCAAAATGAAGGCAGTTATACAATTTTAAAAACATTACAATATTCATTACAGAATTCACAACACACTGTGTGCCCTCAGGCCCATACTCCACTACCACATATCTACAATGCAAAATCCATATATACGTGTGTGTGTGTATAGTGCGCATATTATCATGTGTGTGTTTATGCATGTGTCTGTGCCTATGTTTGTGTTACTTCACAGTCCACGCCATTCCATAAGGTGTATTTCTTTACCTGCTTTCTGAATCTGATTCTACTGCTTGCGTCAGTTACCTGATGTGGAATAGAGTTCCATGTAGTCATGGCTCTATGTAGTACTTTGCGCCTCCCATAGTCTGTACCGTACTTGGGGACTGTGAAGAGACCTCTGGTGGCATGTCTTGTGGGGTATGCATGGGTGTTCTGTCACCAGAATAAGACTGATATTTATTGGAAAGGAGCATCAACTTCATAGTGTGCACTTTCAACACCCTGTGAAGTTCATCATAACTTACTTCATCTGTAGCCTAATAAACAGCATAGTTTCCTGAGTTGTAGTGGGAGGACCAGACACTATATCATCGCATGTCTCCAGGTTTGCTTCGATATTATGGTTATTATATCAGTATTTGCGCATAAAGGCAACTGCCATTTCTCACATAATACATTTTACCGACACAAAGATCCCACCATGTCGAATGAACAAATTATCTGTTGTCATTTAGAAAATTGTACTGAAACTTCCGGTTTTCATCACATCTGTTGTGATAAAAAAAAAATACGGTATGACTTTACTCGCATGAAAACTGTCGATGGAAACATGGTTACTGACCATAATCCATTGCGCATCTACTTGTCCGGTCTGTTTCTTTTACGCCTGCTATGAAAGAGAAGAATGCGTGATCATGAGGGGATATAGAGAGCACCTATTGCTTCGCCAGGTATCTCTACCTGAAAATACACATTCTAAGTGATTGATAGTTAGTGTTCAGAAGTCATAAAAGTTGACCTGATTTACTTAGAAGAACTACAAAATAGAGATGAGAAGGTGACATGAAATAAAATAATAAAGCCATCAAGTAAAACAAATGTAATATACACAACTGAAATATTTTATTAAAGTATTGTGAATAAAATATGGTTAATAAGTGATAAGCATTCATGGGCAGTCAGTACCATCATGGGACTTTTATTAATAGCTTTATTCTGTGTTACAGCATTCAACCCAAGAAATGGAAACCGAAATTGAAAACCGTGATCATTTTTTAAATAATCAAACCAAACCGACTTCAAAAATAACTAAGCGCTCAGCACTAAGTGTTATTAACCTGACTTTCAGTACACTGGTCTGTATATCGGTTTGTACATCCAGGTTTTTATTTTCAATACTGATGCAATTCGCACAGTATGGCCGAGAGGTTGGGCAAACACTTCTAGCTGGTTGTGAGGAAACGTGCTTCGGGGGACTACTTTCGGTTACATTCGACTATGTTTACATATTGTGCATCACGTGCAATGAGTCGAGATTGATAATACAAACGACAGAACCCACCGTGCCTCAGAAGGTGGGCTAACAACACTTTCCTGTGACCCTATCTACACCTACCACCAAAAGGACCAGCATGTACAACAGGTAAAGTAACCTCAAATGTTATTTTATTCAACATTCTGGCTTATAGAGACTATTAGTGGTGTCAAGATTCGATTCCGCTGGGAATCGGCTCCTAAGATTCAGTATTTTTGGAACGAAAGATACTGAGTAGTTGCCGTAGGCTACTTCCGAGAACACACTCTCGCGGGTTAGCGAGAGAGAGGGGAGGGGCACAGCCAGACATAGGTAGGCAAGTCAGCCACCAGGCAGACAGTCAGAACTGTGCATCGGTAATCAAAAGCTGTATTTTGCAATTTCTTGGCTTGCAATGTCTCGCAAGTTCACTAAAGTAAGTAGGGGCTATCTATGATTAGGTTACCGTAAACTATTCTACATGCAACAGACTGAAGACTGAACACACACACTGGCATCTTTTATAGCGAAGAGAAAGATCAGGCGACCCAGCGAGGGAGAGAGGTGGGGGAAGGCAGACTGTTGGAACTGTGCGCATAGGCTAGGCCTATATATTTGATGATTTGTATCTCGCAATGCCTCGTATATTAAAGTATAGATTAGGCTATCAATGAGTATGGCTAAACTACTCTACATTGTGCCAGTGAATTGAAAATGAACAAACGTGTCAATTTAATTAGGCCTAAATATGCAATAAAAAGTATTGTGCTTATAGCTTATTTAGTGAAACCCTGGCTGTTTTTGTTCTAGGCAATAGATAGCAACGCAGGGCATCCCCGATTTCCCCACTGAGCCTTACCTTATTTACATAAGTATTCAGACCCTTTGCTATGAGACTCGAAATTGAGCTCAAGTCCATCCTGTTTCCATTGATCATCCTCGAGATGTATCTACAACTTGTTTGGAGTCCACCTATGGTAAATTCAATTGATTGGACATGATTTGGAATGGCACAAACCTGTCTATACAAGGTCCCACAGTTGACCGTGCATGTCAGAGCAAAAACCAAGCCATGAGGTCGAAGGAATTGTCCGTAGAGCTCCGAGACAGGATTGTGTCGAGGCACAGATCTGGGGAAGTGTACCAAAACAATTCTGTTCCCGAAGAACACAGTGGCCTCCATCATTCTTACATGAAAAAGTTTGGAACCACCAAGACTCTTCCTAGATCTGGCCACCCAGCCAGACAGAAATTGAGGGACAATGTGACCAAGAACCCGATGGTCACTCTGAGAGGGCTCCAGAGTTCCACTGTGAAGATGGGAGAACCTTCCAGAAGGACAACCATCTCTGCAGTGCTCCACCAATCAGGCCTTTGTGGCTAGACAGAAGCCACTCCACAGTAAAAGGCACATGACAGCCCGTGTGGAGTTTGCCAAAAGGCACCTAAAGACTCTCAGACCATGAGAAATAAGATTCTCTGGTCTGATGAAACCAAGATTGAACTCTTTCGCCTGAATGCCAAGCGTCACATCTGGATGAAACCTGGCACCATCCCTACGGTGAAGCATGGTGGTGGCAGCATCCTGCTGTGGGGATGTTTTTCAGCAGCAGGGACTGAGAGACTAGTCCGGATCGAGGGAAAGATGACTGGAGCAAAGTACAGAGATACTTGATGAAAACCTGGTCAGGACCTCAGACTAGGGCAAAGGTTCACCTTCTGTCCTTGAGTGGCCCAGCCAGAGCCCAGACTTAAACCCGATCGAACATCTCTGGAAAGTACTGAAAATAGCTGTGCAGCAACGCTCCCATCCAACCTGACAGCGCTTGAGAGGATCTGCAGAGAAGAATGAGAGAAATTCCCCAAATACAGGTGTGCCAAGCTTGTAGCGTCATACCCAAGAAGACTCAAATCACTGCCAAAGATGTTTTTTTCAAGTATTTAGTAAAGGGTCTGAATACTTATGTAAATGTGATATTTTTTTTAAAAATTTGTAATAAATTAGCAAAACATTTTTTTAGATCCAATTTAGAAAGTCTGTTACGTTACAATGGGGGGGAAAGTCAAGGGGCCTGAATGCTTTCCGAATGCGCTGTATGTCCATGGTATCGCATCGAGACAAGTAAACTAAAGATCTTGAGCGATAGCCTCACTCTGGTCCAAGATATGGTAAATGAAAACCGATTGAATTGTTTTAAAAAGATTTTGATACTTATATGGTATTTCCAAAGATATTTATATAGGTCTAATGATCTTAAAGTTTTGACAATGGAGTAGTCAACTGCTGCTTTCAGTGTAGCAAAGCCCATGATTAACACCTGCTTCATTGGTCAATCATAGCTCTATTGGAGATAGCGGAGAGAACCTCTTAAACGGAATCTTGAAATTTGTGGGTCAGTTGTTAAACAAGTATTTTTAGAGGCCCATTATCAGCAACCATCACTCCGGTGTTCCAGTTAGCTAATCCAAGTTTATCATTTTTAAAAGGCTAATTGATCATTAGAAAACCCTTTTGCAATTATGTTAGCTGAAAACTGTTCTGATTAGAGAAGCAATAAAACTGGCCTTCTTTAAACTAGTTGAGTATCTGGAGCATCAGCATTTGTGGGTTCGATTACAGGCTCAAAATGGCCAGAAACAAATAACTTTCTTAAACTCGTCAGTCTATTCTTGTTCTGAGAAATGAAGGCTATTCCATGTGAGAAATTGCCAAGAAACTGAAGATCTCGTACAACGCTGTGTACTACTCCCTTCACAGAACAGCGCAAACTGGCTCTAACCAGAATAGAAAGAGTGGGAGGCCCCGGTGCACAATAGTCTACCAACTATAATTTTCCTGTGTATTTCAGATGGAATCAAGGCATTAGAATGTACCAGATGCCACCAAAAAATAGAGCTTGTTCAGCAAAACATTCTTAACCTGGGCGGGATCTGGCTACTTTTTCTATTTGGCTGGCTACTCCATGTGCTTGTGGAAAACACTGTTCTTTAACTTTGGTTTTGGTTGAGATGAAGATGTGAATCCAACATATTAATGAGTAACTTGAAGATTACATTTGAAATCAGCCAAATTTTGAAACCCAATGCCTACAGTGCATTCAGAAAGTGTTCAGACCCCTTGACTTTTTCCACATGTTATGTTACAGCATTATTCTAAAATTGATTAATCTACACACAATAGCCCATAATGAAAAAGCAAAAACAGGACTTTCATGCGAATATTCTAAAATATGCATTAAAGAAAATGTGTATTTTAAACTGACTTGTAGCAGATATAAATGAGTGTGTGAAGTAGTGCACACGGACATTTTTCACTTTAGTTTTCATGTACAGAATAGAAATCTAAAGTTCAGTGTGTTTACATCACATTTTCAACTGCACCGATAGTTTTGTCACAAACATTTGCGTTAAGTAGCAGATGTGCCTGCTTTGGTCTTGGCAGTTGCACTATAGCCAACAGCTCGCAAATTCAGTGCGGGTAGGCTGGTCTACATGATTAGATTACTATGGATCGAGCAAAAACATTTTTATTTTTCAAACTGCAGTCAACCATTGATCATTACGTCACCAGAATAAGACCCTCGATATTTATTGGAAAGGAGCATCAAGCTCATCACCGTGCCATTTCACTACCCTGTGAAGTGCATAATTGATTTAATCTGTAACCTAATAAACTGCATCGTTTCCCGAGTCGTAGTGGGAGGATAACACTATCATTGCGTGATTCCAAGTTTACTTCGAGATGACTGTTATTATATCAATACTTGCACTTAAAGGCGTTTCTACTGCCATTACTTGCATAATTAATTTGTGCACAGTGGGTAGTAACTAGACTATTCAAATATGATGCATTCACTTTCTATTCAGCTCCCCAAAGTCATGTAGCTTCACTTGCTTGTTTCTCTCTGCTGAAGATCACTGGATTTCAAAACTGGTTTTACTTGAGGTTTAGATCATTTTGATTCACCCATTAATATTTTTTCTTGATCTGGCTCAGCCAATCCAATTAAAGTTTCTGTCATGTAGTTAATTATTTCTCTAGTTTGACAGGAGGTTGGATGTCTCTAATTTTATTTCAAGAATGATAACACAGAATAAAGAGGAATCCATTATGTTGTGTCTGTCTGTCCAGTGCCCCTTTTATATTGTCCTACTGGTGACCCTCTAATGAAAGCAGTGCAATGTTAAAAGGGCATTGGCCAGGGATTATTCCCAAGGAGGTTTTGTTAGGTGTAGGTGTGAACCTTTGCTCAACAAAGCTGTTTGCAGGTGCTCTGACTTCATTGCACTACTGTATTGGACAGCTAGCAGTGCAATAGTATTGTCAAAGCATCTGAAAGCAGCAAAGACCACTTTTGGAAGCTGCAAAAACTGTAGGAAAAAGTGGCGAAAGCTGCCACTCTCCTCACCAAAGGGGGGGATTCAGACCGGAGTTACTCGCTTAAATAGAACTTTATTCCCTTTTCTCTGTACACGTATTCTGACCTTGAACTTAAGCATGGGAAAACGCATGTGTCAGCCAGTTATTCGTTTGGTGTGGAGATCACAGAAACACCATATTCTGAACTTGTCTTAATTCCACGACCTTAATACGCAAGGAAACCATGAATAAGGTCGATCAACCTGTCAGTTCCATGTAAAAAAACAGCTTTGCTGTTATTTCTATCGGGGGAAAAAATCATCTCTATGCACTGTCATTTATAAATTGATAAGAGCTATTGATGAGACCTAGGTAATCCGTTTACAAAAAAAATTGACAAAGGAGGGTAGTGCGTTTTTTTTCTTCCCCCCCCTTGATTTACATTTGCCATTTTGCAGGTTTTACTATTATGTCTTCCATATAGCCAAATCTTTTCATCCACTTGTATGCGCCTCCATTATCGAGGTGTTTTGGTACTTCCCTTGTGCACTGTAGTCTACCAGTCAACTGTCTAGCCTGCTCTCTATCCATAGTGACAATAGTGGTAGGTGGATCGTTTGTCCAGATCTGCAATAGGTTTACTAGCGGTCATACCACAAACGAAATCATAAAAATCTGCAACAGTTTTCAACATACAGTGCATTTGGAAAGTATTCAGACCCCTTGACTTTTTCCACATTTTGTTACTTTATAGCCTTGTTCTAAAAATGTATTACATCGTTTTTCCCCCCCCAATCTACATATAATACCCCATAATGACAAAGCAAAAACTGTTTCTTTGATTTTTTTGTGAAAAAAAATAAACAGAAATATCACATTTACATAAGTATTCAGACCCTTAACTCAGTACTTTGTTAAAGCTCCTTTGGCAGTGATTACAGCCTTGAGTGTTCTTGGGTATGATGCTACAAGCACACCTGTATTTGGGGAGTTTCTCCCCTTCTCTGCAGATCCTCTCAATCTCTGTCAGGTTATATGGGGAGCGTCGCTGCACAGCTATTTTCAGTTCTCTAGATGTGTTCAAGTCCGGGCTCTGGCTGAGCCACTCAAGGACATTCAGAGACTTGTCCCGAAGCCACTCCTGCATTGTCTTGGCTGTGTGCTTAGGGCAGTTATCCTGCTGGAAGGTGAACCTTCGCCCTAGTCTGAGGTCTGGAGCGCTCTGGAGCAGGTTTTCATCAAGGATCTCTCTGTACTTTGCTCCATTCATCTTTCGACTTCCTGTCCCTGCCGCTGAAAAACGGCCCCACAACATGATGCTGCCACCACCCTGCTTCACTGTAGGGATGGTGCCAGGTTTCCTCCAGACATGATGCTTGTTATTCAGGCCAAAGAGTTCAATCTTGGTTTCATCAGACCAGAGAATCTTGTTTCTCATGGTCTGAGAGTCTTTTAGGTGCCTTTTTGCAAACTCAATGGAAACAGGATGCACTTGAGCTCAATTTCGAGTCTCATAGCAAAGGCTCTGAATACTTATGTAAATAATTTATTTCTGTTTTTATACATTTGCAAACATTTCTAAACTTGTTTTTGCGTTGCCATTATTGGGTATTGTGTGTCGATTGCGGAGGATTTTTATTTAATCAATTTTAGAATAATGCTGTAATGTAACAAAATGTGAAGGGGTCTGAATACTTTCCGAATGCACTGTATATCCACAAGATGGAGGAACAGCTGATAGGCAGCGGAGAGGCCGGGTGCGTCATTGCACATGAAAGAACAGTGAAGACAGGTAGTTTAAAAAGCTCCCCTATTGCTCTTGTTTAGGGACATTACAATTATACTAATTAGACTAGCCTACAACACCAAAATCCAATGAAAAATTGCAATATTGTTTTCAAGTGAGTACAATTCTCTAGCCTGTAAACTGCAGTGAAAATGTAATTTGAATAATTACCAAAAGCCCTGTTATTTGAATGTTTCATTCCATTTGGATCAGTTGTGAGTCGACAGATTATAGAAAGTTACAGTTGCAGGACAGTCTGGCTGTATTTTTACTTGTGATACTGATGCGCTGTCTGTTGCTGATCATCCTTCTCCAAAGTCGTCCTGTGGCCACATAGGCCTATGCTCCCAGCAAGCCCAGTTATTCAGGAAAGCTTAATGCACGTTGTTCTTCCTCCTTTCCGATCCGAGAGGCTATTCCTTGACCTAGAACCTCATGCTTCAATATAGCCTAAATATTTGTCATTTAACTTTTAGACTGTATTACCTTTTTGTGTGAGCCATAAACATAACTAGTCATAATGTTTTAATCTGATTAGCCTACAGGCTACTTCAAAAGTCTCCTATCTGCTCACGTTCATCCATTCCACTTGTTTATAATTTCATCATCCAAACTGAGCAACGGCCGTTCTATTAATGGAAAGAGACATCTGTTACAAAACATAAAGGTTTAATGACATTCTGAGATTGTCAAATCAAGCCTTTAATACTGAGTAGGGAGTATTTTCTGTTTGTCGAGATTTGACATACTCTACTTGATTGTGGTGTTGAAAATGCAAACCATGATGATAAGTCGGTAATCGGTATGCAGTTATGCGTTGCTTATTGGGTGTATGTGGTGCGTTGGAACAGAAACCTGTTAGTGGAAAATTTGTTGCATATATTTTACATAATTATAAATCTAGCATCGAAGTGTTGGTCTGATTTTCTCCCTAGCTGATCACTGCAGCCGGCTCTGATTGTAGTGTAACGATACAGGCAGGGAAAGTGAGCTCGTCCTTCGCCGTTGGCGAACCCTCAACCGTCTTGGCCATTTGCCCTGCGTGGCATCGACTGTGCCACAAAACCATGTTAACCACTTTAAGTCGATATCCACGTTTATAAACACAGGGTTGCTACAATTTTTATTTTATTTTTTACAATTGTTATTTATGGTGTTAATTGTCTTCAAGTTAATTATTAGGGTTAGGGTGTGTACATGTTTTTACAATACAAGGAAAGGGTGGTGTGAAAATATTTTTTTACATTGAGGGGTGTGGATTTTTTTTAATGACACCTCGAGTTGTACATTTAAACCTGTCCCTAAGAAGATTGAAAATATAAATGATAATTGTTTAGATCTATTTTACCTTATGAACATCTGCAGACAAATGTGAAACCAGACATATTTCAGCAAACTGAAAAGCATGTCATCATGTGCCAGCATCATACCACCCTGCATATCACTGCTGGCTTGCCTCTGAAGCTAAGCAGGGTCGGTCCTGGCCGATCCTTGGATGGGAGACCAGATGCTGCTGGAAGGGCATTCTTCCCTCTGGTCTAAGTAGATCCCAGGGCAGTGAAGGGGACATTGCTCTGCGTAGGGTGCTGTTTTTCTGATGAGATGTTAAACGGGTAACCTCACTAAATATCACATGGCACTTATCGTAAGAGTAGGGGTGTTAACCCCGGTGTCACGGCTAAATTCCCAACGTGGCCTATTCCATCATGGCCACCTAATCATCCCCCTAATTCCTAATTGGCATATCACTCCTCTCCACTTTGTGTGGTGAGCATTCTGGCACAAAAAAAGGTTGCCGTGCAAAACCCAGGTGTGTGCCACACATTGGTGGTGGATGAGGTGAGTTTCCCCCTTACCACCCAGACTTAATTTTTTTTTTTTTTTTTTTACATTTCTATCATATTGTATTAAAAATTATCCACTATCTGTAGCCACTGTCAGTAATAGCCACATACAGTATATAATAACTGGCACTTTAGTGCAGCGATTGTTAGTTTCCTTAAATTTATAGCCTAAATGTATCATTCCATTACATCGTTAGTTTACCTTTCCTTCCTCTGTCACGTTCGTGTGGTCATTTTTGAAGGTTGCGAGTAATAGTGGATCATATAAGCCTAAAGTATTACATGTAGCCTATTTGAATCATTTTTTATTTTTTTATTAGGATTCCCAATTAACTGCAGCCAAGGCAGCGGCTACTCTTCTTGGGGTCCAAACAGGAAACAACATAACAAATAAAATACATAATATACATAAATTATACATAGCACTACAGTCGTGGCCAAAAGTTTTGAGAATGACACATATTAATTTTCACAAAGTCTGCTGCTTCAGTTTGTGTGATGGCAATTTGCATATACTCCAGAATGTTATGAAGAATGATCAGATGAATTGCAATTAATTGCAAAGTCCCTATTTGCCATGAAAATTAACCGAATCCCCCAAAAACATTTCCACTGCATTTCAGCCCTGTCACAAAAGGACCAGCTGACATCATGTCAGTGATTCTCTCGTTAACACAGGTGTGAGTGTTGACGAGGACAAAGCTGGAGATCACTCTGTCATGCTGATTGAGTTTGAATAACAGACTGGAAGCTTCAAAAGGAGGGTGCTTGGAATCATTGTTCTTCCTCTGTCAACCATGGTTACCTGCAAGGAAACACATGCCGTCATCATTGCTTTGCACAAAAAGGGCTTCACAGGCAAGGATATTGCTGCCAGTAAGATTGCACCTAAATCAACCATTTATCGGATCATCAAGAACTTCAAGGAGAGCGGTTCAATTGTTGTGAAGAAGGCTTCAGGGCGCCCAAGAAAGTCCAGCAAGCGCCAGGACCGTCTCCTAAAGTTGATTCAGCTGCGGGATCGTGGCACCACCAGTACAGAGCTTGCTCAGGAATGGCAGCAGGCAGGTGTGAGTGCATCTGCACGCACAGTGAGGCAAAGACTTCTGGAGGATGGCCTGGTGTCAAGAAGGGCAGCAAAGAAGCCACTTCTCTCCAGGAAAAACATCAGGGACAGACTGATATTCTGCAAAAGGTACAGGGATTGGACTGCTGAGGAATGGGGTGAAGTCATTTTCTCTGACGAATCCTCTTTCCGATTGTTTGGTGCATCCGGAAAAAAGCTTGTCCGGAGAAGACAAGGTGAGCGCTACCATCAGTCCTGTGTCATGCCAACAGTAAAGCATCCCGAGACCATTCATGTGTGGGGTTGCTTCTCAGCCAAGGGAGTGGGCGCACTCACAATTTTGCCTAAGAACACAGCCATGAATAAAGAATGGTACCAACACATCCTCCGAGACCAACTTCTCCCAACTATCCAGGAACAGTTTGGTGACGAACAATGCCTTTTCCAGCATGATGAAGCACCTTGCCATAAGGCAAAAGTGATAACTAAGTTGCTCGGGGAACAAAACATCGATATTTTGGGTCCATGGCCAGGAAACTCCCCAGACTTTAATCCCATTGAGAACTTGTGGTCAATCCTCAAGAGGCGGGTAGACGAACAAAACCCCACAAATTCTGACAAACTCCAAGCATTGATTATGCAAGAATGAGCTGCCATCAGTCAGGATGTGGCCCAGAAGTTAATTGACAGCATGCCAGGGCGGATTGCAGATATCTTGAAAAAGAAGGGTCAATACTGCAAATATTGACTCTCTGCATCAACTTCATGTGATTGTCAATAAAAGCCTTTGACACTTATGAAATGCTTGTAATTATACTTCAGTATTCCATAGTAACATCTGACAAAAATATCTAAAGACACTGAAGCAGCAAACTTTGTGGAAATTAATATTTGTGTCATTCTATCTTGCTTTATTGCTAGCTTGAGTTACATGGCATGGCAGAGTTTTCCATTTAGTCATGGCTCTATTTAATACTGTGTGTTTCTCAGCCTCTGTTCTGGACCTGGAGACTGAAAAGACCTCTGGTTGTATTGTATGTCTTGTGTGATACTGATGAGTGCCAACTGCTTGAACAGACAGTTCGGTACTTTCAACACCTCGCACAAAGATCAATAGTGACAGTCAATCTCTCCTCAACTTTGAGCCAGGAGAGATTGACATGCATGTCATTGACATTCCCCATCCGTGTACATCTAAGTGCAATATGTGCTGCTTTGTTTTGTACCAACTACAATCTGCATATGTCCTTTCTGTACCTGACCACACAACTTGGACAGTAGTCCAGGTGCAACAAAACTAGGGCCTGTACGACCTGTAGCTGAAATATCAAGAAAGCAGAGCAACACCTTATCATGGAGAGACCTCTTCCCATTTTAGTAGCCATTGAGTCTATATGTTTTGACCATGATGGTGTGCTATCTAGGGTGACACCCAGCGGTTTAGTCTCTTCAACTTGCTCAATTCAAGAATAGATCCAGATGAGGTTTAGATCCAGATGAGGTTTAGGGTTGAGCGAGTGATTTGTCCCAAAAAATTATGCTTTTAGTTTTTTAGATATTTAGCACCAGCCTATTGCTAGTTACAGATTCTAAAACTGACTGGAGATATATATTAAGAGTGTCAGTTACTTTTTTTACTGTTGCAGCTGACGTGTATACTGTGAAGTTGTCAGCGTACATGGACACAGGCTTTATTCAAGGTCAGTGGAAGGTTATTAGTAAACACAAAACAATAATGGTCCAAGCCAGCTGCCCTGTGGCACACCACACTCCACCGAATTTGCATTAGAGAGGGTTCCATTAAAGAAAACCCTCTGTTCTATTGAATAGGTAACTGTCCATCCATGATAAAGCAGAGGATGTTAATCCATAACACCTATGTTTTTTCAGCAATATGTTATGATCGATGATATCAAAGGCTCCACTGAAATCTAACAAAACAGCTCCCACAATCTCAGTAATTTACCATCCAGATTGTTGGTTCCAGGTGGTTTGTCCTTTATTTATTGATGGCAATATTTTTTTCAACTCTTCCACACTAGCTTTGCGGAATTTATTGCTACAGTCTTTCATTATTTAGTCCGTTATGCATGAAGATGAAGGCTCAGCATTTGTTGTTTGCTTGTCATGCATACGTTTTTGCTACTCTTGTCAACCAAAAAATTAAAACCCCCTAGCGTCTATTGAGGCTCCGGTGCGTCAATCTATGTAACATAATACAAAAAATTCCCATCAAAATCTCTCCGTTTAAGCTTGAGATACAGTTGAAGTCGGAAGTTTACATACACTTAGGTTGGAGTCATTAAAAATAGTTTTTCAACCACTCCACACATCTCTAGTTAACAAACTATAGTTTTGGCAAGTCTGTTAGGACATCTACTTTGTGCATGACACAACAAATTTTTCCAGCAATTGTTTACAGACAGATTATTTCATTTATAATTCACTGTATCACAATTCCAGTGGGTCAGAAGTTTATACTTACACTAAATTGACTGTGCCTTTAAACGGCTTGGAAAATTCCAGAAAATGATGTCATGGCTTTAGAAGCTTCTGATAGGCGAATTGACATCATTTGAGTCAATTGGAGGTGTACCTGTGGATGTATTTCAAGGCCTACCTTCAAACTCAGTGCATCTTTGCTTGACATCATGGGAAAATGAAAAGAAATCAGCCAAGACCTCAGAAAAACAAGTGTAGGCCTCCACAAGTCTGGTTCATCCTTGGGAGCAATTTCCAAACGCCTGAAGGTACCACGTTCATCTGTACAAACAATAGTACGCAAGTATAAACACCATGGGACCACGCAGCCGTCATACCTCTCAAGAAGGAGACACGTTCTGTCTCCTAGAGATGAACGTACTTTGGTGCGAAAGTGCAAATCAATCCCAGAACAGCAAAGGATTTTGTGAAGATGCTGGAGGAAACAGGTACAAAAGTATCTATATTCACAGTAAAATGAGTCCTATATCGACATAACCTGAAAGGCTGCTCAGCAAGGAAGAAGCCACTGCTCCAAAACCGCCATTAAAAAAAGCTATGTAAACTTGTGACCCACTGGGAATGTGATGGGAAGCTGAAATATATTGTTCTCTCTACTATTATTCTGCCATTTCACATTCTTAAAATAAAGTGGTGATCCTAACTGGCCTAAGACAGGGATTTTTACTAGGATTAAATGTCAGGAATTGTGTGAACCTGAGTTTAAATGTATTTGGCTAAGGTGTATGTAAAGTTCCGACTTCAACTGTACATACACACACACAGTGCATTCGGAAAGTATTCAGACCCCTTTTCCCCACATTTTTTTTACGTTACAACCTTATTCTAAAATTGATGCAATTCATTTTTCCCTCATCAGTCTACATACAATACCACATAATGACAAAGCGAAAACAGGTTTTTAGAAATGTTTGCACTTTTTTATTTACTAAAGTATTCAGACCCTTTGCTATATGAATCGAAATTGAGAACCGGTGCATCCTATTACCATGGTCATCCTCAGTGTTTCTACAACTTGATTAGGGTCCACCTGTGGTAAATTCAATTGATTGGACATGATTTGGAAAGGCACACACCTGTCAATATAAGATCCCACAGTTGACACTGCATGCCAGAGCAAAAACCAAGCCATGAGGTTGAAGGAATTGTCCGTAGAACCTCCATAATTCTTAACTGGAAGAAGTTTGGAACCACCAAGACTTCCTAGAGCTGGCCGCCCTGCCAAACTGAGCAATTGGGGGAGAAGGGCCTTGGTCAGGGAGGTGACCAAGAACCCTATGGTCACTCTGACAGAGCTCCAGAGTTCTTCTGTGGAGAACAAGGACCGCCATGTCAGCAGCACAGCCTTTATGGTAGAGTGGCCAGACTGAAGCCACTCCACAGTAAAAGGCACATGACAGCCCGCTTGGAGTTTGCCAAAAGGCACCTAAAAGAGTTTCAGACCATGAGAAACAATATTCTCAGGTCTGATGAAACCAAGATTGAACTCTTTAGCCTGAATGCCAAGCGTCATATCTGTAGGAAACCTGGCAGCATCATGCTGTGGGGATGTTTTTCAGCAGCAGGGACTGGGAGACTAGTCAGGATTGAGGGGAAAGATGAACGGCCAAAGTACAGAGAGATCCTTGTTGAAAACCTGCTCCAGGGCGTTCAGGACTTCAGACTGGGGCGAAGGTTCACCTTCCAACCGGACAATGACCCTAAGCACACGGACAAGGCAGGAGTTGCTTCAGGACTTCGTGTTTAAAAAAAACAAAACATTTTCAAACATAAAAAAAAAAAAACTTTTTATGTTTGTCATTTTGGGGTAATGTGTGTAGATTGAGGAAATATATATATTTTCAATTTTAGAAAAAGTCTAACTTAACAACGTGGAAAAAGTCAAGGGGTCTAAATACTTTTGAATGCACTGTACCTCTCTGTTGAGATCTCATACATTATCAAGTCTTTCCCACATTATCTGACTGTTGGGACTTGGTGGTCTATAGCAACATCACACAAGAATAGGCTATATGGAACATAGACCATACATAGCCGTTCAAACCTGGAGCCTAGTGCATGGTTCACAACAACTGAATTGTTTTCATCAGTTCCATGAGGATTAGGGTAGATTTAACGGACTATTGTTCAATCCCCCATTGTACACTTTTCCTCCCTTTCAAATATTTCATGAATTGAACAATTGAATATGGTACCTTTCAGGATGAATCAAACCACTGTATTTATGATTCACCAATACATTTTGTGTAAATGCTTTCCAACCCTGTTTATGTATGATTCATGAACACTTTCCTCACCCTAAATAGTCTAAAAGATCTGAGTATTTTTAGATCTACCAATTAGAGCTGAAAAGGAGACTGTATTTAGATGGCTTTCTTTCATTGATCCCTATTCTGAGCTCTTTCTCAACGTATATTCTAGTGAATCTGTCGCGAAAATTCAAATTAAAGGTACATTGTATTTGAATGGATGGCTTTAGATAAATGTCCTGAAACCCCTTTTGAATGGAAACTTAACAAAAAAATCTGTGGGCTAGCAAGTGGGAGAGTTTTCTGCGGTTGAATAAAATTTTAATCAGTGGGAGCCACACCTGCAAAGCCCATTGCGCACCGGCATAAGGTAAGTCTGAATACCGACTACTGAAGCGCTTAAATCAAAACAAATAGGGCAAAGCCCAAATTGCCCTGCAAAGCCCATTGCACCCCAAAGAATGGATGTGCTTATAATTAGGAATTAGAACTCTGGAATAGGCATTGGTGCGATTGGGGGGCGTTTATTTCATTAAAATCTACAGTGAAGATCAATGGTCTTATTAATTCAGGCAGAGTCCAACTAAGCAATAATCTTACTCTGCAGGTGAGGGAATGATGAGAAATCTATCAAAGCAAGTCGAACTTTTGTCCCCATCAGTCAGCTTCCATTTCTCATTAGGAGGAGGATCTACCTAAACTTCCAAAAATGGACAGTTATTTGAATTTAAATGTTCTCTCTTTCATACCTTCTGAATATGTTTTGTGTTACGTGCCTATTGAACTCGACCCTGATAATTTTCCCCCCACTCCATTTTGACAAAATGACAAGCATTTGATTGATCCCAAGTCCTGAAACCCTATCAGTATTTTCTCTGCTGTCCACTTTGAGTAGTGAAATGTTGCTTTTAGGGTTTCAGTGTTTTGGTTAAAGCCTCACAGAAGGCACTATGCGTCTCAACTATTTCATCATGCACCTTTCGGGAGGTAACAGTTTTGTGGCCGAAGTCTTCGAAAGATGTGACTGATCCTTTCACTCATTTTGTTTACCATATCATATGGAGACAGAAACATAAACCTTTTACCTAGGCATAATTGCAAATGATTCAACCCTTCCAATAGAAATAAAAAAAACTATTTCGTTACGAAATTGAACTTTAATTATATGAGTTGACTCTTCACATGGGATGATTTCACTGAACAACAAAAGAAAGGAAATATTGAATGATCCCCAATGATCCTTCGCATCTCCCACAACATTTTCAACATACATCTGTAAAATGATAGTCTAGAAACTAAAGCTTTGGTTGTATTCCTCTCAGGCTTCCATGTCTTCTTTCTGGACCACCTCAATGTCCACCTCTTGAACATCAGACTCTGAGGCCTCATCTTCACTGTCACTGTCCAACCTTGTTGAGGATGGCTCATTGTCAGGCTCTAAAGCCTAAAATTTTCCCAGATAGCCACCAATTTGTCAACCCTTGTATTGGTCAGCCAGTTGCGTGCTTTGGTGTGTGTGTGTGTGTTCCCAAACAAGGACCAGTTGCGCTCTGAGGTGGCTTATGTTGGTGGGATTTGGAGGATGTTGGAGGCAACGGGAAAAAGCCTCAGATCCACAAAGTCCCTTCCACCAGGTGGCTGATATGTTAGCACGACTGCCATATTGTATCTCCATCCCAAAGCCCTTGCTTGGAAGTGTACTTCGCCAGACTGCCAAGAACCTTGCCCTCATCCTGGCCAAGGTGGCGAGACACGGTAGTGATGAGACCATAGTCCTTGTTTATCTCTGCATCAGACAGGATGCTCTTGCCAACATACTTGGGGTCCAACGTACGCTGTGGCGTGTATGGGCTTCATGCAGAAGTCTTCAAGCTTTTTGATGTATTTCAGAACTGCAGTTTCCTCTGCTTGGCGCAACATTGAAGTGGGCAGTGCAGTATGGATTTCTTCTCTTACATCTGCAAGCAGTCTGAACATCAGACAGGATGGCATTGAATCCCTCAATCCGCGCAATGGTTACTGCTATAGGGCTGCTTACCACTCTCTCCCAAAATACATCATCCAGGAGGATCCTCTTGATTGGGCTGGCCATATCGGCAGACTGATATGGCCATTTCTTGGAGAGACTCCTTCCCCACCAGGAGACTGTCAAACATGATGACAACACCACCCCAACAGGTGTTGCTGGGCAGCTTCAATGTGGTGCTATTCTCACATTGCTTGGTGAGGTAGATTGCTGCTATAACTGGATGACCCTTCACATACCTAACCATTTCCTTGGCTCTCTTGTAGAGTGTATCCATTGTTTTCAGTGCCATGATGTCCTTGAGGAGCAGATTCAATGCATGAGCAGCACAGCTAATGGGTGTGATGTGAGGGTAGGACTCCTTCACTTTAGACCAAGCAGCCTTCATGTTCACAGCTTTGTCTGTCACCAGTGTAAATACCTTATTTGGTCCAAGGTCATTGATGACAGCCTTCAGCTCATCTGCAATGTGGAGACCGGTGTGTCTGTTGTTCCTTGTGTCTGTGCTCTTGTAGAATACTGGTTGAGGGGTGGAGATGATGTAGTTAATTATTCCTTGCCCACAAACATTCAACCACCCATCAGAGATGATTGCAATACAGTCGATTTTCGCTATGATTTGCTTGACCTGCACTTGGACTCTGTTGAACTCTGCATCCAGCAAATGAGTAGATAAAGCATGTCTGGTTGGAGGGGTGTATGCTGGGCGAAGAACATCCAGAAATCTCTTCCAATACACATTGCCTGTGAGCATTAGAGGTGAACCAGGTGCATACACAGCTCGAGCAAGACATTCATC
This sequence comes from Salvelinus alpinus, assembly GCF_045679555.1. Taxonomy (NCBI): domain Eukaryota; kingdom Metazoa; phylum Chordata; class Actinopteri; order Salmoniformes; family Salmonidae; genus Salvelinus; species Salvelinus alpinus. Next base: position 81,967,482 of record NC_092086.1, read on the forward strand.
AGCATTTCTGACTGCGTTCCTCCATTGAGTCAAAAAAACCTTCTGACTCCAGGAGGACCATGAGCTGTTGCTATCGATAAGGTGTCCGATTCATCATTTTCACCTCGACTAGAAGCAGAGGGACTTTTGTCAGAGGTTGCTTGTTGTGAGCGCTGAGGGAACTTTATGCACTTGGTCAGATGATTCTGCATTTTTGTTGCGTTCTTCACATAAGATTTGGCACAGTATTTGCAAATGTACACAGCTTTTCCTTATACATTAGCTGCAGTGAAATGTCTCCACACACCAGATGGTGCCCATGGCATTTTCCTGTAAAGATTAGGAAAAAATTAGTTAATAATTATTTTATTTTTTAAATTCTGTGTACAGATAAATAGTTAAGCAGTTAGATTAAACAACTCATTTGTAAGATAAATGTTTTAAAATGAAACGTGTATGGAAACAGGTGAATGAACTTCTTATGGCTGCAATCCCGTTAACGGGATGATATGACAACAGCCAGTGAAAGTGCAGAAACAACAGAAATCTCATAATTAAAATTCTTCAAACATACATGTATCTTATACCATTTTAAAGGTAATCTTGTTGTTAATCCCACAAGTGTCCGATTTTATGTTATAAACGATTGTTAGGTCACCGCAAAATCAGACTGACATTTTTCCAGCCAAAGACAGGAGTCACAAAAAGCAGAAATAGAGATAAAATGAATCACTAACCTTTGATGATCTTCATCAGATGATAATCATAGGACTTCATGTTACATAATATATATATATATATGTATGTTTTGTTCGATAAAGTTAATATTTATATCCAAAAACCCCAGTTTACATTGGCGCCATGTTCAGAAATGCCTCCAAAATATCCGGAGAAATTGCAGAGAGCCACGTCAAATAACATAAATACTCATCATAAACTTTGATGAAAGATACATGTTTTACTTAGAATTAAAGATACACTTGTTCTTAATGCAACCGCTGTGTCAGATTTCAAAAAGCTTTACGGCAAAAGCACAATATTCAATAATCTGAGAAGAGCGTTCAGCCACAAAAGGAAGCCATACAGTTACCCGCCAAATTGTGCAGTAAACAAAACTCATAAAAAGCATTATAAATCTTCACTTACCTTTGCTGATCTTCGTTGGAATGCACTCCCAGGACTCCCACTTCCACAAGAAATGTTCGGTAATGTCCATCATTTATGTCCAAATAGCTATTTTTGTTAGCGTGTTTGGTAAACAAATCCAACGTCAGGAAGCGCGTTCACTAAAAGCAGACGAAATGTCCAAAAGTTCCGTAACAGTCAGTAGAAACATGTCAAACGATGTATTGAATCAATCTTTAGAATGTTTTAACATAAATCTTGAATAACGTTCCAACCGGAGAATTACATTGACTTCAGATGTGCGATGGAACATAGCTCCCTCTCATGTGAACGCGCATGGTCAGAGCATGTCCAGGTCATGGTAGACCTGACTATTTCCTGTCTCCTTCGGCCCCACTCCACAGTAGAGGCATCAGACAAGGTTCTACAGACTGTTGACATCTAGTGGAAGCCGTAGGAAGTGCGGTTGTCATAACCAAATATGTCATATTAACAAAAAATGATTTGTCATGTATTCACCCCACCCAGTATTGTAATCAAAACTTACCAGAAAGCATGTAGCCCTTGGCTCAGACAGTATAGTAGTGTGGGATCAATAGCATCTCATTAGTGTGCAAGATCTTGGAAGAGTGCATTGTGCATGCAGAGGGTTGCAATTCCATTGAATTGCGGATAATTCCCGGGCTTAACTTCCCATGAAAAATTTCCCGGAAAGTTTACGACACTTTGCAACCATAGTTCATAGTATTGACAGATCTGCACATGCAATGATTTTCCGTGTGTAATAATGATTGTGTAAGGCTTGTAGTACACTAAACCAACTGTCCTTTCAGTTCCAGAAGGCAGAGGCTGACATGGAGTACATGGAGAAGCGGCTAAGGCTAGACTTCCTGACTAATGTTCCAGAGAACAGTGCAGCAGAGGTGAATACACCACAGTACTGAGTTACAAACATGTCCTCAGAATAGACCAACAGACAAGTCACCCAACCCCTTTCCAATCTATCCACAAAAGGCAATGCTACAGTGTATATAATACATCTCTGAACTTCTGCCATGCAGAGAGTGTAGCCAACATTCTGTTAAATCAATATGACTCACGTTCTTGTGACCACAGGAAAACCCTGTGAAGCTGCTGGAGAACCTGTCAGCCATCAAGACGAGGCATGCGGCCCTGTGCACACAAGTGCAGGAGATCGCAGCCGAGCAGAAGCAATCAATGGACTCCATACGAGTGCACCTCGACACCACTGTGCAGCTGGTGCAACAGTTACAGCAGACTGCTGACGTTGAGGTAGACTATTCCCTCTACGTACATCCGACAATGTCAACCAACTCTTTTCAATGTTAAAGGGTGGTTTAAATCATGTGCAATTCAGAATTTATATTTCCACTTGTACTGTTTTGTAGCTTCCAACACTGACTGAGACGGAGCAGGAGTCTGCAGAGTTCCTTGGTTTATCAGTCAATCAAAACACAACAGAGGTAAGTCCATTTGCTGGAGCTAAGGTGTCGTTGCGTACAGGAGCAGAGTGTGTGGAGGAACGATATTTCACAGACGTCATTCTGTGTAACACTGACATTGTATGGGGCACTACTTTTGATTGTCCAATTTTACGGCCCATGCTATTCAGAGAAATATATAGCTTTTCTGCTCAGGATTTCTCAACTCTTTCCTTCAGTGAAATGTTAGTCGTCTTGTAATATCCCAGTATTACAATATATTGCAATATAACTGTAATATGCCAATGTTTGTCTGTTAACAGGTACCGATGTCTATGGAGCTTCCAGCCCAAGAGCTGCCTCAGTGTAAGTAATGGTGAACCCCAAGTCTCCCCTCTGCATATGTCTTAGACACAAACCCCTATTGAAGTCATTTGTAACCAACATATTATGTACATAGCTAAATAGGAAATGTTCAATTTGGAGAATTTATATTGATACTATAACAGCCAACAATGACACAACATTCCTCTTCAAGGAATCCATGTGAAACCCAAAAAAGGGCTCCGTACTTTGCAGACAGGAATATGGCGACTGAAGCCAACGCGAGTGTGTTATGTCCACAGCCTCGAGGGAGGGCGAGTTTGAGGAGCTGAGTGAAGCCACACTGGAGGCAGTGCCGTGCAGCATGCGTGCCAACGTCAAGCTGGCCAACCTCAATGCCTTCTACAAGCAGCTGCATGAGTACTTCTCCTTCAGAAAAAACAGGTCAGACGAGTCATGTTCGTGCCGAGATGCATATACCTTTACACAGAAACCCCCAGTTGTCAAGGCAATGTCCGAATTGTTTTAATGCTGAACAGTTAACTGTTGGACCAGAGTCAGACCCCGTGTCATATGAATGTTTAGTAAGTTGTATGCATTATGTTGGATGTTCTTGCAAGTTCCAACTTTGCCACTCTTTCTCCAGTGGTGCCCTCAGTTTGCAGAAGATGAAGCAGATGAACATGAAGGTTAGCGACGCCAAGCTGAAGACGTTGCAGCACCTCTCTCTCATTGAGCTAGACAAGAAAGGGCATGTTCGTCTGCTAATGTGAGACTGAGGAACCTGCATAGCCGAGAGGCTAAAATATAAGACCCCACCGCACTATGTGATGAAAAGTGACTGATTCCGCCCATCTCTCTTTGTCCATTTGCTAGGCATATTAGCCTCATTGAAGGGTTTTCAGTTGAATCCTCATATGCTGTGGTTCGATTTAATTTGCTAGATATTTTTCTTAAATGGGCAGAGGGAATTTATAAATCCCTCTGCCCAGAATCTTGTTTCAAAAGGAATTGACATCAGAAGCAAGAATTCCAGATGGGATCAAGTCATCACATGTTTCTAGGGTGCTGTAAGTGGAAGGTGGTTGGGCCATATTGTAAATTAAGGTGCACAATTTTTGTAAAGAGTTTAATGTTGGATAAGTATGTAGGGTTTTCTGGCTAATGTATCAGCCAAATACATTTCACCTGTAAATATGTGATGAACGATTTAATTCCACTGTCTTTCCAACTTTACTGTACGTCTTGTGTCAATGTATTTTATGAGCCTTCATTAAATTGAAATATTCCCTCTGTCCAGGTATACACCCAATCAAAAAGTGATTTTTAAATATTTTTTCTCCCCAATTTCGTGGTATCCAATTGTTAGTAGTTACTGTCTTGTTTCATCGCTACAACTCCCGTACGGGCTCGGGAGAGACGAAGGTCGAGAGCCATGCGTCCTCCGAAACACAACCCAACCAAGCTGCGCTGCTTCTTAACACAGCGCGCATCCAACCCGGAAGCCAGCCGCACCAATGTGTCAGAGGAAACACCGTACACCTAGCGACCTGGTCAGCGTGCACGGCCCGCCACAGAAGTCGCTAGTGCGCAATGAGACAAGGATATCCCTACCGGCCAAACCCTCCCTAACCCGGACGACGCTAGGCCAATTGTGCGTTGCCCCATGGACCTCCCGGTCGCGGCCGGCTGCGACAGAGCCTGGGCTCGAACCCAGAGTCTGGTGGCACAGCTAGCACTGCGATGCAGTGCTTTAGACCACTGCGCCACCCAGGAGGCCCAAAAATGAATTTAACAAGGCGTGCAAACATGTATTAGCAGTTTAAAGTCTCTTTCTCCCAAGTATGTAAAACAATTAGGTAAAATTAAATGAATCCATAAAAGTTTAAAAATGCAGATGCAAACAAACCATTACATTGGTTGATTTAAGTTTGCTTTGGTATCGATAAAATCTGATCAATGGGTAATGCACTAGGGCAGAGTGAAATTACAATAGATAACACATGAATACATTAACAGTAGTGATGGTAAATGAATTAAAAACAGTAATGATAAGTTATCCAAATTCCAGAACCAAAGAATACATGTATTATCATGCAACATGCTTAAAAAAGGCAGTAGTAGTGTTTACCACCAAAAGGATCTATTTTCAAACAGGTGAGTGAATTGTAGTGGAGAATGTTAGAACGTAATCAACAGAATGGTCGAATTGTAGTACAGTGCATTTGGAAAGTATTCAAAACCCCTTTTTCCACATTTTGTTACGTTACAGCCTTGTTCGAAGGTGGATTATATTAATTGTTTCCCTCACCAATCTACACACAATACCCCATAATGACAATGCGAAAACAGGTTTTTAGAAATTGGTGCATGTTTATAAACAACAGAAATCATTTATTTACATAAGTATTCAGACCCTTAGCGAGGATACTCGAAATTGAGCTCCAGTGCATCCTGTTTCCATTGATCATACTTGAGATGTTTCTACAACTTTGGAGTCCACCTGTGGTAAATTCAATTGATTGGACATGATTTGGAAAGGCACACACCTGTCTATATAAGGTTCCAAAGTTGACCGTGCATGTCAGAGCAAAAACCAAGCCATGAGGTTGAGGGAATTGTCCGTAGAGCTCCAAGACATGATTGTGTCGAGGCACAGATCTGGGGAAGGGTACCAGTGGCCCCCATCATTCTTAAATGGAACAAGTTTGGAACCACCAAGACTCCTCTTAGAGCTGGCCACCCAGCCAAACTGAGTAGTCGGGGAATCCGATGGTCCAAGAACCCGATGGTCACTGACAGAGCTCCATAGTTTCTCTGTGGAGATGGGAGAAAGTTCCAGAAGGACAACAATCTCTGCAGCACTCCACCAATCAGGCCTTTATGGTAGAGTGGTCAGACGGAAGCCACTCAGTAAAATGCACATGATAGCCTGCATGGAGTTTGCCAAAAGGTACCTAAAGGACTCAGACCATGAGAAACAATATTCTTTGGTCTGAGGAAACCAAAATTGAAATATTTGTCCTGAATGCCAAGTGTCCCATCTGGAGGAAACCTGGCACCATACCTATGGTGAAGCGTGGTGGCAGCATCATGCTGTGGAGATGTTTTTCAGTGGCAGGAATTGGGAGACTAGTCAGGTTCGAGGGAAAGATGAATGGAACTGAGCGCTCAGGACTTCAGACCGGGGCGAAGGTTCACCTTCCAACAGGACAACGACCCTAAGCACACAGCCAAGACAACGCAGGAGTGGCTTCAGGGTAGTCTCTGAATGTTGCTGAGTGGACCAGCCACTCTGACTTGAACCCGATCGAACATCTCTGGAGAGACCTGGAAATAGCTGTGCAGCGGCGCTCCCCATCCAACCTAACAGAGCTTGAGAGGATCTGCAGAGAAGAATGGGAGAAACTCCCCAAATACAGGCCTGCCATGTGTAACGGATGTGAAATGGCTAGCTAGTTAGCGGGTACGCGCTAGTAGCGTTTCAATCAGTTACGTCACTTGCTCTGAAACCTAGAAGTAGTGTTGCACCTTGCTCTGCAAGGGCCGTGGCCTTTGTGGAGCGATGGGTAACGATGCTTCGTGGGCGACCGTTGATGTGTGCAGAAGGTCCCTGGTTCGCGCCCGTGTCGGGGCGAGGGGACGGTTTAAAGTTATACTGTTACATTGATGCTGTTGACCCGGATCACTGGTTGCTGCGGAAAAGGAGGAGGTTGAAAGGGGGGTGAGTGTAACGGATGTGAAATGGCTAGCTAGTTAGCGGGTACGCGCTACTAGCATTTCAATCAGTTACGTCACTTGCTCTGAGACTTAAGTAGGGTTTCCCCTTGCTCTGCAAGGGCCGTGGCCTTTGTGGAGCGATGGGTAACGATGCTTCGTGGGCGACCGTTGTTGATGTGTGCAGAGGGTTCCTGGTTCGCGCCCGTGTCGGCGAGGGGACGGTTTAAAGTTATACTGTTACATTGATGCTGTTGACCCGGATCACTGGTTGCTGCGGAAAAGGAGGAGGTTGAAAGGGGGGTGAGTGTAACGGATGTGAAATGGCTAGCTAGTTAGCGGGTACGCGCTAGTAGCGTTTCAATCAGTTACGTCACTTGCTCTGAAACCTAGAAGTAGTGTTGCACCTTGCTCTGCAAGGGCCGTGGCCTTTGTGGAGCGATGGGTAACGATGCTTCGTGGGCGACCGTTGTTGATGTGTGCAGAGGGTCCCTGGTTCGCGCCCGTGTCGGGGCGAGGGGACGCCGTAAAGTTATACTGTTACACATGCTTGTAGCATCATATCAAAGAAGACAAGGCTGTAATCACTGCCAAAGGTGTTTCAATAAAGTACTCACTAAAGTGTCTCAATACTTATGAAAATCAGATTTTTCTGTTTATTTTGAATACATTTGCAAAAATGTCTGAACCTGTGTTTGCTTTGTCATTATGGTGTATTTTGTGTAGATTGATGGGGGGGGGGGGACTATTTAAATTTAGAATGACACTGTAATGTAACCAAATGTGGGAAAAATAAAGGGGTCTGAATACTTAACGAATGCACTGTATGTGATAGTAGAATAGTGGCCTGAGGGAACACATTTAATGTGTTGTGAAAAGTGTTATTTTAAATTATAAACTCAGCAACAAAAGAAACGTCATCTCACTGTCAACTGCGTTTATTTTCAGCAAGCTTAACATGTGTAAATATTTGTATGAACATAAGATTCAACAACTGAGACATAAACTGAACAAGTTCCACAGACATGTGACTAACATAAATGGAATAATGTGTGCCTGAACAAAGGGGGGTCAAAATCAAAAGTAACAGTCAGTATCTGGTGTGGCCACCAGCTGCATTAACTACTGCAGTGCATCTCCTCATGGACTGCACCAGATTTGCCAGTTCTTGCTGTGAGATGTCACCCCACCCTCACCCCTGGGAGGAATGGCCCTAGCCTCACCCTCCGATCCAACAGGTCCCAGACGTGCTCAATGGGATTGAGATCCGGGCTCTTCTGGCCATGGCAGAACACTGACATTCCTGTCTTGCAGGAAATCGCGCACAGAACGAGCAGTATGGCTGGTGGCATTGTCATGCTGGAGGGTCATGTCAGGATGAGCCTGCAGGAAGGGTACCACATGAGGGAGGAGGAGGTCTTCCCTGTAACGCACAGCATTGCGATTGCCTGCATTGACAACAAGCTCAGTCCGATGATGCTGTGACACACTGCCCCAGACCATGACAGACCCTCCACCTCCAAATCGATCCCGCTCCAGAGTACAGGCCTCGGTGTAACACTCATTCCTTCAACGATAAACGCAAATCCGACCATCACCCCTGGTGAGACAAAACCGCGACTCGTCAGTGAAGAGCACTTTTTGCCAGTCCTGTCTGGTCCAGCGACGGTGGGTTTGTGCCCATAGGCGACGTTGTTGCCGGTGATGTCTGATGAGGACCTGCCTTACAACAGGCCTACAAGCCCTCAGTCCAGCCTCTCTCAGCCTATTGCGGACAGTGTGAGCACTGATGGAGGGATTGTGCATTCCTGGTGTAACTCGGGCAGTTGTTGCCATCCTGTACCGATCCTGTGCAGGTGTTGTTACACGTGGTCTGCCACTGCGAGGACGATCAGCTGTCCGTCCTGTCTCCCTGTAGCGCTGTCTTAGGCGTCTCACAGTACAGACATGGCTATTTATTGCCCTGGCCACATCTGCAGTCCTCATGCCTCCTTGCAGCACGCCTAAGGCACGTTCATGCACATGAGCAGGGACCCTGGGCATCTTTCTGTTGTTGTTCAGAGTCAGAAAGGCCTTTTTAGCGTCCTAGGTTTTCATAACTGTGACCTTAATTGCCTACCGTCTGTAAGCGTCTTAACAACCGTTCCACATGTGCATTTTCATTAATTGTTTATGGTTCATTGAACAAGCATGGGAAACGGTGTTTAAACCCTTTACAATGAAGATCTGTGAAGTTATTTGGATTTTTACGAATTATCTTTGAAAGACAGGGTCCTGAAAAAGGGACGTTTCTTTTTTTGCTGAGTTAATAAAACTGCCTTAATGTTGCTGGACCCCAGGAAGAGTAGCTGCAGCCTTGGCAGGCTCCTTGGTTGAAACACAAACTCCTGAGTTCCAAACTGCTTCTGGAAGCAACGTCAGCACAATAACAGTTTGTCGGGAGCTTTATGAAATGGGTTTCCGCGACCGAGCAGCCGTACACAAGCCTTAGATCACCATGCGCAATGCCAAGTGTCGGCTGGAGTGGTGTAAAGCTCGCTGCCATTGGACTCTGGAGCAGTGGAAACGCGTTCTCTGGAGTGATGAATCACGCTTCACCATCTTGCAGTTGGACGGACGAATCTGGGTTTTTAATGCCCATGATTTTGGATTGAGATGTCCGATGAGCAGGGGTCCACATACTTTTGGTCATGTAGTGTAATTGTATGTGTGGTGTACAGAGGTAGTTATTCAAAAATCATGTTAAACACTGTTATTGCACAGTGAATCCGTGCAACTTATGTGACATATGTAACATATTTACACTTGCCATAACAAAGGGGTTGAACACTTATTGACATGAAGACATTTCAGCTTTTCATTTTTTAATTAGTAAAAATGTCAAAAAATTCAACATTATGGGGTATTATGTGTAGATCAATGACACATCTCAATTTAACCCATTTAAAATTCAGGCTGTAACACAATAAAACGTGGAAAAAGTCTAGGGGTGAATACTTTCTGAAGGTTTAACTATCTCACTATGTTAAAGAAATTTCCACTACCAGGCTCTTCATGCATCGGGTCCGCATCCACATTATCACAGCTACCCTGATTGGACCCTTACAACTCTTCTTCCTCTATCTCTTCTTTCATGTCTGCAGCCAGCGACATCCCTATCTCCCCTTCAAGACACTCCATGTTCGTCTCCTCTTCAAAACTATCTTTCTTCTCCCCCTCTCCTTCCTCCTCCCTATCAACCTCCTCCCTTTCTTGACTGGGGGCGGGTACGTTGTAGGTAGAGCCCACCCCCTCCTGGCTGGTCCCTGTGGTCTGTCTCTCTCCAGAGCTGGCCGTGGTGAACTCTGGGACGCCCGTGGGTGGAGGAGTCTCTTCATGGGCGACTGCAGCACGTTGTACACGCTGGGGTGGGGTCCGTCTGCAGACAGAGTTGCCAAAATGCATCACAACATTTCAGTTACGTTGATAAAAGGTAAGACACTATTGAGTTAAACTTTACATCCTGTACCTCTCCAGGACCAGGGTTGGTGGCGTACTATATATTTGGACAGGTCTGAAGAACGTATTGAAACATGGTTTTGACTAGAAGAGTGCTGACTCTATTCTGACCATGCTGCTGGCTCCCAGGCTGGCTGTGGTGAAGCTCTTGGTGTGGGGAGGCAGGAAGCAGGTGCTGCCCCAGTTGGAGGTGTCCAGTAGGCTGGGCAGATGGGGGATGGGCTCCCCAGTGACCGCCATGGCTCTGTAGTTGGGCACAGTTGCTACACCAAACCAAAACAAGTATACAAGTGACGTAACATCTTGCTGCAATTCAATGTGTAAATGTAGAGATTTAAAAGAAGTACTTTTGATGTTAAACATGCACAGTGTGAGTTCAAATAAAATTGTATTAGTCACACGCACCGAATACAACAGGTGTAGACCTTACAGAATGGGGGCGTGCTCGGTCCTCTTTTTCCCTGTAGTCCACAATCATCTCCTTTTGTCTTGATCACGTTGAGGGAGAGGTTGTTGTCCTGGCACCACACGGCCAGGTCTCTGACCTCTCCTCCCTATAGGCTGTCTCGTTGTTGTAGGTGATCTGGCCTACCACTGTTGTGTCATCGGCAAACTTAATGATGGTTTTGGAGTCGTGCCTGGCCGTGCAGTCATGAGTGAACAGGGAGTACAGGAGGGGACTGAGCACGCACCCCTGAGGGGCCCCTGTGTTGAGGATCAGCGTGACGCATGTGTTGTTACCTACCTTTACCACCTGGGGGCGGCCCGTCAGGAAGTCCAGGATCCAGTTGCAGAGGGATGTGTTTAGTCCCAGGGTGCTTAGCTTATTGATGAGTTTTGAGGACACTATGGTGTTGAACGCTGAGCTGTAGTCAATGAATAGCATTTTCACATCGGTGTTCCTTTTGTCCAGGTGGGAAAGGGCAGTGTGGAGTGCAATAGAGATTGCATCATCTGTGTATCTGTTGGGGTGGTATGCAAATTGTAGTGGGTCTAGAGTTTCTGGTATAATGGTGTTGATGTGAGCCATGACCAGCCTTTCGAAGCACTTCATGGCTACAGACGTGAGTGCGACGGGTCGGTAGTTGTTTAGGCAGGTTACCTTTAAGCGGACCACTATGGTGGTCCGCTTAAAACATGTTGGTATTACAGACTCGGACAGGGAGAGGTTGAAAATGTCAGTGAAGACACTTGCCAGTTGATCAGCACATGCTCGCAGTACACGTCCTGGTAATCCGTCTGGCCCTGCGTCCTTGTGAATGTTGACCTGTTTAAAGTTCTTACTCACATCAGCTGTGGAGAGCGCGATCACACAGTCTTCCAGAACAGCTGGTGCTCTCATGCATGTTTCAGTGTTATTTGCCTCGAAGTGAGCATAGATGTAGTTTAGCTCATCTGGTAGGCTCGTGTTACTGGGCAGCTCTCGGTTGTGCTTCCCATTGTAGTCTGTAATGGTTTGCCAGCCCTGCCACATCCGTCGAGTGTCAGGTAGTACGATTCGATCTTAGTCCTGTATTGACGCTTTTCCTGTTTGATGGTCCATCGGCAGGCATAGTGGGATTTCTTATAAGCTTCCGGGTTAGAGTCCCGCTCCTTGAAAGCGGCAGCTCTAGCCTTTAGCTCTGTGCGGATGTTGACTGTAATCCATGGCTTCTGGTTGGGATATCACTTTGGGGACGACGTCATCGATGCACTTACTGTATTGATGAAGCCAATGACTGATGTGGTGTACTCCTCAATGCCATCAGAGGAATCCTGGAACATGTTCCTGTCTGTGCTAGCAAAACAGTCCTGTAGCTGAGCATCTGCTTCGTCTGACCACTTTTTTATTGATCTAGTCACTGGTGCTTACTGCTTTAATTTTTGCTTGGAAGCAAGGAACCAGGAGGATAGAATTATGGTCAGATTTGCCAAATGGAGGGCGAGCTTTATATGCGTCTCTGTGTGTGGAGTAAAGGTGGTCCAGAGTTGTTTTTCCGCTTGTTGCACATTTAACATGCTGATAGAAATTTGGTAAAACAGATTTAAGTTTCCCTGCATTTGACTTCTTAGGGCTGCAATCCCGTTAACGGGATCGATATGACAACAGCCAGTGAAAGTGCAGGGCGCCAAATTCAAACAACAGAAATCTCATAATTAAAATTCCCCAAGCATACAAGTATTTCACATCATTTTAAAGATACACTTCTTGTTAATCCCACCACAGTGTCCGATTTCAAAAAGGCTTTACAGTGAAAGCACCACAAATTATTATGTTAGGTCACCGCAAAATCACAGAAAAACACAGCCATTTTTCCAGCCAAAGACAGGAGTCACAAAAAGCAGAAATAGAGATAAAATGAATCACTAACCTTTGATGATCTTCATCAGATGACACTCATAGGACTTCATGTTACACAATACATGTGTTTTGTTCGATAAAGTTCATATTTATATCCAAAAACCTCAGTTTACATTAGCGCCATGTTCAGAAATGCCTCCAAAATATCTGGAGAAATTGCAGAGAGCCACATCAAATAACAGAAATACTCATCATAATTTTTGATGAAAGATACATGTTTTACAAAGAATTAAAGATACACTTGTTCTTAATGCAACCGCTGTGTCAGATTTCAAAAAATCTTTACGGCAAAAGCACAATATTCAATAATCTGAGAACAGTGTTAAGCCACAAAAGGAAGCCATACAGTTACCCGCCAAATTGTGGAGTCAACAAAAGTCATAAATAGCATTATAAATCTTCACTTACCTATGCGGATCTTCGTCGGAATGCACTCCCAGGACTCCCACTTCCACAATAAATATTTGTTTTGTTCTGTAATGTCCATCATTTATGTCCAAATAGCTACTTTTGTTAGCGTGTTTGGTAAACAAATCCAAAGCCACGAAGCGCGTTCACTAAAAGCAGACGAAATGTCAAAAAGTTCCGTAACAGTCAGTAGAAACATGTTAAACGATGTATTGAATCAATCTTTAGGATGTTTTTAACATAAATCTTCAATAATGTTCCAACCGGAGAATTCCATTGTCTTCAGAAGTGCGATGGAACAGAGCTCCCTCTCATGTGAACGGGCATGGTCAGCTCATGGCAGACCTTACTCATTCCCCTCTCCTTCGGCCCCACTTCACAGTAGAAGCATCAGACAAGGTTCTAAAGACTGTTGACATCTAGTGGAAGCCGTAGGAAGTGCAAACTGACCCATATCCCACTGTGTATTCGATAGGCGATGAGTTGAAAACCTACAAACCTCAGATTTCCCACTTCCTGGTTGAATTTTTTTCTCAGGTTTTTGCCTGCCATATGAGTTCTGTTATACTCACAGACATCATTCAAACAGTTTTAGAAACTTCAGAGTGTTTTCTATCAAATACTAATAATAATATGCATATATTAGCAACTGGGACTGAGGAGCAGGCAGTTTACTCTGGGCACCTTTTCATCCAAGCTACTCAATACTGCCCCTGCAGCCATAAGTTAAGTCCCTGGCTACTAGGAGCGCCGCCTCAGGGTGAGCATTTTCTTGTTTGCTTATGGTGGAATACAGCTCATTCAATGCTGTCTCAGTGCCAGCCTCTGAGTGTGGTGGTATGTTTATTTTATTACATTTTTATTTAACTTTTATTTAACTAGGCAAGTCAGTTAAGAACAAACTCTTATTTACAGTGACGGCCTAGGAACAGTGCGTTAACTGCCTTGTTCAGGGGCAGAACGACATATGTTTACCTTGTCAGCTCAGGGATTCGATCTAGCAACCTTTCGTTTACTGGCCCAACGCTCAAACCATTAGGCTACCTGCCGTATGTAAACAGCTACAAAAAACAGAGAAACTCTCTAGGTAGGTAGTGTGGTCTACAGTTTATCATGAGATACTCTACCTCAGGCGGGCAATAGCTCGAGACTTCCTTAGATATTGTGCACCAGCTGTTATTTACAAAAATACATAGTCAGCCGCCCCTTGTCTTACCAGAAGCCTCTGTTCTATCCTGCCGGTGCAGCGTATAACCAGCCAGCTGTATGTTGATAGTGTCATCGTTCAGCAACATCTCCAAAGGAAAAGAAGGATTCTGCCAGTCCGTGGTGAGTAATCGCAATCCCGATGTCCAGAAGTTATTTTCGGTCATAAGAGACGGTAGCGGCAACATTATGTACAAAATAAGTTGCAAATAATCTAACAAAAAAACACAATTGGTCCTTCTTCTCCGGCGCCATCTTACTAGTTGACTGGTACTGTATGTTCTGGAACATTTCACCAAGGGGTTTCTACAATTGAAGCTCCAGTAAAGCTCTGGTAGCTAGGTGTCGTTGGTTGGTACCTGGGCTGCGTGGGGGGCTTTTGAAGGGCAGAGGTTGTCTGTTCATGGGTCTGGGGTGCAGTCTCTCCTGGAAACCCACTCCTGGTGCAGGCGGGTCACCATGTGATGCTGAAGACATCAATCATGTCAGGTACACCATTGTATAAACACACACACGTAGGCGCGTACACACACACACACACACACACACACACATAAATTGATGAAGACCATGATACATTGTACGATGAGATGTCTACAGAATGTGTAGATCTGTGTCTCAGAGAGTGCAAAGATATGTGCCTGAAACACTCTGTGGCACACTGGAAATTATATTGTTGGTGGACGTACTCCCAAAGGAAGAGTTGTTGGTGCTTGATGATTACATCACACCGCAGAACACCTCAATCTACTCTCTGACAGCCTCACCTTTCCCAGAGCTCCTAAACAACATTCCCATCAGGTCTCAACATGGGGGGATTTACAAGCTTAAGCATTCATCTGCACTGAAACTTCTATTCACAACACACATAATACATTACATAATCATATATTGTACAGTTGATTTTACCATAGCACCTTAGTGTGTTGGTGCTGCTCCTAACCTTTTATTTAACTAAAGGGTGTGTGCTACTCCTATGTTATGTTATACCATATAACTATTACGTTAACTAAGAACTACTAGACCTGGCTGTCTCTGGATGGGGCTGTAGAGGACCTGTAGCCATTGTCACTGTGCCCCAGGGGGTCCAACCGCTGGCCCCTGTCCCAATCTGTCCTCCTCCTCCTCACTGTCACTGCTGCCAGGGGGTCCCACAGCCACCCCCGGGTCATCCTGGCCAACAACTCTGACACCTCACCTATGGGAGGTCAATGTGTTATGTGAACTGTAACTTTGAACTTTGGTATAATGTATGTATAATATGTCCAGTATAGTGAGTTCTCGGTAACACTTTACTTGACACCCAAAATATGTCATAACAGCTGACATAACTTGTTATAATTTGGTCATAACACTGTCATGACCCATATGTTTATATCTGTAGTGGCATACACTACCGTTCAAAAGTTTTAGAACACCTACATTTTTCCCGTTTTTATTGAAATTTAACAAAGGAAGATAGACAGACCATTATAACCCTTAAAGATGTAGGTCTTTCCTTTATAGAAATTGCAAAGAAAGCCAAGGTGTCAGTGAGTACAGTTTCCTACACCATCAAAAGGCACTTGGAAACCCTGACAGGAGGAGGTATGGCAGACCCAAAGCCACAACAGAATCAGAAGACCAGTTTCTGAGAGTCAACAGCTTGCGTGATAGGCGGCTCACAGGACAACAGCTTCAAGCACAGCTTAACACTGGTCGAAGTAAGCAAGTCTCAACTGTAAGCAAGTTTCAACTGAGAAGAGAAGACTTCGAACTGCAGGTTTGACAGGTTGAGTGGCAGTAAGAAAGCCATTGCTAAGATGGCAAAATAAGAAAAAGAGGCTTGCCTGGGCCTTGAAGCACTGCCGGTGGACTACTGAAGACTGGAAGGTCTTACGGACCAATGAATCAAAAAGCGGAATCTTCGGTTCATCACGCAGGGTTTCGGTACGCCGTTGAGTAGGCAAAAGGATGGTTTCTCAGTGTGTGACACCAACTGTCAAACATGGAGCAGGAAGCGTGATGGTCTGGAACTCTTTTGCTGGATCCAGAGTTGGCGACTTGCACAGAGTGGCACCCTGAACCAAAACGGCTACCACAGCATTTTGCAGCACCATGCAATACCCTCTGGTGTACGCCTAGTTGGTCAGGGGTTCATCCTACAGCCAGATAATGACCCAGAACATACCTCCAGGATATGTCAGAACTACCTCAGAAGAAAAGTACAAGACGGTAGGCTTCAAATCATGGATTAGCTAGCACAGTCTCCAGACTTCAAACCCATCGAGCTGATTTGGGATGAACTGGGCAGAAGGGTTAAAGCAAAGCAACCTACAAGTGCAACACATTTGTGGGAACTTCTGCAACAGTGTTGGGAAGAACTTTCTGAACAATATTTGATTTCCATTGTAGAAAGAATGCCACGAGTGTTTGACTGTTGTGTGCAAATGGTGGCTACTTTAAGTCAAAAATGTAGATACAATATTGTTAAACCGGTACGATTCCATGATCAATTTTTTTGTCTCCAATTGTTTATTTGTTCTATGCTTTAATTTCAGAGTACATTAAGACATGAAACTGTGTAAATTTCAATAAAACCTGGAAAAATGGAGGTGCTCTAAAACTTTTGACCGGTAGTGTACATTGCGTTATTTTATGGCTGGTTATGACACTTACATAAGAGTGTCAAAACAGATTTGATTTTACATAAGTGTCAAAACCCACATTTATTCAAATTCGTGTTTTCCCTGCCAAGAAGTTTCCTTTTGTTTGAAAGTTTGTTTCTTAAATCCTTTTTTGTTGCAATGAAATCTTTAGTCACATTTTTTTCATCTTATTTTAAATACATTATGCCACTGTCGTGAAGCATTATGACCATCCTGTGTTACTTTACTTGGACCAAGAAAATACACTTTATTTTTTATGTATTTATTTTTATTTCCACTTTATTTAACCAGGTAGGCCAGTTGAGAACAAGTTCTCATTTACAACTGCGACCTGGCCAAGATAAAGCATAAGCAGAGCGACAAAAACAACACAGTTACACATAAACAAACGTGCAGTCAATATAAAATAAAATAAAATCTATGTACAGTGTGTGCAAATGTAGGGAGGTAGGCAATAAATAGGCCCTAGAGGTGAAAATAATTACAATGTAGCATTAACACTGGAGTGATAGATGTGCAAGTAGAGATACTGGGGTGCAAAGCGCAAGAGGGTAAGTAATAATATGGGGATGAGGTAGTCAGGTGTGCTATTTACAGAATGGCTGTGTACAGGTACAGTAAGCTGCTCAGACAGCTGATGCTTAAAGTTAGAGAGGGAGATATAAGACTCCAGCGTCAGAGATTTTTGCAATTTGTTCCAGTCATTGGCAGCAGAGAACTGGAAGGAAAGGCGGCCAAAGGAAGTGTTGGCTTTGGGGATGACCAGTGCAATATACCTGCTGGAGCGCGTGCTATGGGTGGGTGTTGCTATGGTGACCATTGAGCTGAGATAAGGCGGGGCTTTACCTAGCAAAGACTTATAGATGACCTGGAGCCAGTGGGTTTGGCGACGGATATGTAGTGAGGGCCAGCCAACGAGAGCATACAGGTCGCAGTGGTGGGTAGTATATGGGGCTTTGGTGATAAAACAGATGGCACTGTGATAAACCACATCCAGTTTGCTGAGTAGAGTGTTGGGGGCTATTTTGTAAATGACATCGTCGAAGTCATGGTTCAGTAGGATAGTCCGTTTTACGAGGGTATGTTTGGCAGCATGAGTGAAGGAGGCTTTGTTGCGAAATAGGACACCGATTCTAGATTTAATTTTGGAATGGAGATGCTTAATGTGAGTCTGGAAGGAGAGTTTACAGTCTAACCAGACACCTAGGTATTTGTACCATGCTTCACCGTAGGTATGGTGCCAGGTTTCCTCCAGATGTGACGCTTGGTATTCAGGCCAAAGAGGTCAATTTTGATTTCATCAGACCAGGTAATTCTGTTTCTCATAGTCTTTAGGTGCCCTTTGGCTAACTAAATGCTGGCTGTCATGTGCCTTTTACTGAGGAGTAAAAGACAACAACGCCCCCTTTGTCCATCTTGAACTTCACATTTTCCAGAAGAAAGTAGATGGCCGTTTCTGTGGAGTGTTTCGCTCTGAAGCCAAACTGCATGGGGTGTAATGTGAAGGGGCTGTTGTTGAGGTGGGCAATCAGAATGTGAAATGTCAGAATAATAGTAGAGAGAATTAGTTATTTCAGCTTTTATTTCTTTTATCACATTCCCAGTGGGTCAGAAGTGTACATACACTCAATTAGAATTTGATAGCATTGTCTTTAAAATTGTTTAACTTGGGTCAAACATTTTGGGTAGCCTTCCACAAGCTTCCCACAATAAGTTGGGTGAATTTTGGCCCATTCCTCCTGACAGAGCTGGTGTAACTGAGTCAGCTTTGTAGGCCTCCTTGCTCGCACACGCTTTTTTAGTTCTGCCCACAGCTTTTCTATAAGATTGAGGACAGGGCTTTATGATGGCCACTCCAATACCTTGACTTTGTTGTCCTTAAGCCATTTTGCCACAACTTTTGAAGTATGCTTGGGGTCATTGTCCATTTGGAAGACCCATTTGCGACCAAGCTTTAACTTCCTGACTGATGTCTTGAGATGTTGCTTCAATATATCCACATAATTTTCCTGCCTCATGATGCCATCTATTTTGTGAAGTGCACGAGACCCTCCTGCAGCAAAGCACCCCCACAACATGATGCTGCCACCCCCGTGCTTCACGGTTGGGATGGTGTTCTTCGGCTTGCAAGCGTTCCCTTTTTTCCTCCAAACATATTGATGGTCATTATGGCCAAACAGTTATATTTTTGTTTCATCAGACCAGAGGACATTTCTCCAAAAAGTACGATCTTTGTCCTCATGTGCAGTTGCAAACCGTAGTCTGGCTTTTTTTATGGCGGTTTTGGAGCAGTGGCTTCTTCCTTGCTGAGCGGCCTTTCAGGTTATGTCGATATAGGACTTGTTTTACTGTGGATATAGATACTTTTGTACCTGTTTCATCCAGCATCTTCACAAGGTCCTTTGCTGCTGTTCTGGGATTGATTTGCACTTTTCGCACCAAAGTACGTTAATTTGTAGGAGACAGAACGCGTCTCCTTCCTGAGCGGTATGACAGCTGCGTGGTCCCATGGTGTTTATACTTGCGTACTATTGTTTGTACAGATGAACGTGGTACCTTCAGGCGTTTGGAAATTGCTCCCAAGGATGAACCAGACTTGTGGAGGTCTACAATTGTTTTTCTGAGGTCTTGGCTGATGTCTTTTGATTTTCCCATGATGTCAAGCAAAGAGGCACTGAGTTTGAAGGTAGGCCTTGAAATACATCCACAGGTACACCTCCAATTGACTCAAATGATGTCAATTAGCCTATCAGAAGCTTCTCAAGCCATGACATTTTTATGGAATTTTCCAAGCTGTTTAAAGGCACAATCAACTTAGTGTATTTAAACTTCTGACCTACTGGAATTGTGATACAGTGAATTATAAGTGAAATAATCTGTCTGTAAACAATTGTTGGAAAACTTACTTGTCATGCACGAAGTAGATGTCCTAACCGACTTGCCAAAACTATAGTTTGTTAACAAGACATTTGTGGAGTGGTTTAAAAACGAGTTTTAATGACTCCAACCTAAGTGTATGTAAACTTCCGACTTCAGCTGTATATTGGCATGTTTTCCAGCCTTCAACTTTGTCTCGTGCCGAACAACACCTGTGCCAATATATCCTCCAAACACTGGCTTCTCGGGCATTGTCACTTAATTGTACCATGGCATTGTTGAATACTAATTTCTGATGGGCTTGACGGGCATTCTAGAGCATGCATTATTTCCATGTCGATATTCATGTTATAAAAAATAAATTCCCTTCGACCACGCCCACAAATTGGGGAAAACAAACATTCTTTCCCGTTCACCTCCATTGTAAAAGCGCCAACTTCGTTGTTGATTTTTTGTTATACAGAAATAACAAAAATTGCAGAAAGATATACCGAAACTTCTGTACTTTTTCGATACTAGAGCATGAAAAACGTTTCAGTATTAGATTCTTTGTTACTTTCGGTACTTCTGTCAAATGTGTCTCACACCGTATACTGATTGAGAGGATGGAGTCTGTCTGGATTTTGTCTGACTCTTCTCCAGGGAGCAGTAGTAATCTGGCCAGCCTACTTGCGCATAGAATGGAGAGTCAGCTGACATAGCGCAATACACTTTTGAGAAGCGAGAAGATAGCGAGAGAATGCCAACAGCATTCTACTTCGTGTGGGCTTGCTAGCCAGCCAGCCAGCCAGCAGCCCTGGGCGGAGCATTGCACCCATAGACATTATAACCAGTAGATAGGGATATCGCTGATGTCATCCACGATACCTATGGAAAACTCCCAATGGCGTATGAACCCGGAAGTATTTGAATTCAAAGCCACCATATTGCTAAATGGCACCATAAAATCACTCATGGTTGATGTAGCTGTTTTCATCCTGCCTGAGAGAACCGGGAGCCTCGTTGTAGCTTGCCGACCTTTGATTGGTCTGTGTCAACATGTGGTCCTGTGTGATGACAAATTTGTAATAAGAATGGATCACAATTTAATAAAATATCTCGATTTGTAGCGAACTTTAAAATAATTCACGGTAGGGATTGAACTTGATCATACAAAAAAAATTTTTTAACGTAGGTTTAGGGCAGACCAGGGCTTTAGGCACCACTAGGTTGCTACGCAGTAGCCGACCAGCAGAGCTCGTGACTTTATGCTCCAGACCGAACACTGGGGGCTTGATTGCACCCTGGGAGGTGAAATGTACTCTGGGAATAGTAGTATTTTGTGTAGACCATCAGGCTTGGGCAGTATGCCTCATATACTGTATACTGGGGTATTTGGAAAAAGCCACAGGATGACTTCTCAATACCATAAATACCTTCAAAACTATTTATTTGAAGTTTTTCAATACATTTTAATATTTGTAGCTACTTTAAGTTAATACTTGCAGTCAACTTTTGCAATATGTTAGGAGATAAAGCAGATTGCATTCTTTATTTCACTTGTCACATTATTTTACATTATGAAGCTTACCGTAGTCCCCTAGAACAGTTGAGTCAGTCACATGTTCATTGTAAAGAGCACACAAGAGAAAGTGGGAACTGTTCAGTCCATAGCATTCTATTGGCGAGTCTCTGTTGTGCAGCACACATTAGGTGATGAAGTTAAACTTGTATGCAATTCACTACCAAAGATTTGCCATGTTTTAGAAGTCAAAGAACTCTGTTACCTGAGTTATATATACAGCTGCCATTTTCCCCCCTGTGCTCTCTACTAGAGTTTTTCCTCCCCTCTGCTCAGTGTACACATGCTGCGCTTCCTTCAGAAAAGCATGGATAAAGGATAAAGTCTACTTCTGGAGAAACCCTGACAAGGGAGGTCCTGCTCCTCCTCTCCATGGCAGACGCAGGAGGGATACCGCTTACTTCGATCCACCCCCGTCTGACCAACGCTCTACAACCAGCGCCTCATTGGCTTCCATTGGTAGTTTTTTATTCAACGAGAGACTGGACGGACGGAAGGGCGGAGGTGGCCGCAGGCACGCGCATCGACGAGATGCCGCACCCGACGGGGTAAGAAGAAACGACTATCAGAGGCAGAGGAGACCGTTCACACGGTTCCCAGAACCCACGGGACTGAGTGTCTTTAATTTATCAAGCAAGATATTGAGCCCTGCCCATGTCTCTTTGCTTAATAAAAGGTTATATTTTGTGCCTACAACCCACTGCAACGATTTTGATGTTAAGGTAGACATGTTTAAGTTTTTTAGAAACATCCGTTTAAGGGAATACTTTAGCTCCCCTAATCCTGACATTTCTATTGAACCAGTACGTTGCTCACCTGCACACACTCCGACTCCTTTTAGAAGCAATAGTTATTTTATACCTCCAACCAATCGCAATCACTCTATCGAGACATATTGCAGACTTGTTGAAAAAGATGTTGCTCATCTCCCTAAGAACAAACAGGAGTCCAAATCTTTCCATAATTTACCTAAGGATGAAAAACAAGCTTTGCTTGATTTACAATCCGATACCTCAGTCCTTATTCGTCCTGCTGATAAGGGTGGGTCGGTTGTACTCAAGGATAGGACAGTTTATGTAAATGAGTGTCATAGACAGCTGCTTGACAACACCTTTTACAAGAAGCTCAGAAGTGACTCTACTTCCCAATTTCAGAATACTATCTTTACTGTCCTAGATGGTGTCTTGTTTTGCACGCTTTGTACAAAATAATAAAATGCAGTACTACAGGATATTTCTTAACGTAGCTCTTTATTAGCTAGCTATAACTGGCATGTTCACGTATCGCCAACCAGGATCAAACTGACCATCACCTAACCATTTGGGTGGTCTTAACCAATCATAGCACAGTATGATATGGCGGTAAAATGCATCCAATTATAATTCAGTATGTTTACACATATGAATATTACAGATGGGTATTTAAGTTCTGGTCAGATAACCAAAAAAGACCACGACTTTTTGGCTATTCAACACCCTAAAATTGCCACTTTCTATACTTTGCCGAAATTACACAAGAATGTTACAAAACCTCCAGGGCGCCCTATTGTAGCGGGCATTGATGCAGTAACGGCCCCTCTATCTACTTTTGTTGACTTTTTATTAGACCACTCGCAGAACAGCTCCCCTCCTTTGTAAAGGACACCAGCAGTATGATCTCTATCATTGAATCTCTTGATCCTCTCCCTGAGAATACCGTGTTAGTTACTTTTGATGATGAGTCGTTATACACAAATATTCCACACGAGGGCGGTATTGAAGCTATGGAACATTTTCTTCTGCAACGTGACCCTAATGAACTACCTTCCAGTGCATGCATTATAACATTGGCTGAAATAGTACTCACACATAACTATTTCATGTTTCTAAATTACTTCTTTATTCAGACGAAGGGTACTGCTATGGGATCCCCCATGGCTCCTAACTATGCTAATTTGTATGTGGGTTACATGGAGAAACAGTCTATTTTCAATCCTCTCAAAAATGTTTTCTTGCCTAACATAATTATTTGGAAACAGTATATTGATGATATTTTTGTTCTATGGAGGGGTGATGCAAAACAGCTCCAGGCATTCCATGCTTTTCTTAACTCCTTTTCTGAACATTTGACTATGCAATCTGATACACGTCAGATCAGTTTTCTTGATCTTCTGATCTTGTGTGAAAATAATGTTCTATACACTGATATTTACAGGAACCCTACTGATCGTAACAGTTTGTTGAGGGCTGACAGTTATCACCCACTTCCCTTGAAAAATAGTTTGCCCTACAGCCAATTCTGTCGAATCAAAAGAATTTGCAAAAAACAATCAAGATTTTGACAGAAATATGGCTGAGACGCAAAGAAAGTTCAAGGAGAGGGGGTACAAAAATGATCAGATTAATATTGCCATTGAGAAAATTCAAAACAAAACGAGACATGACCTTTTTCAAGGGCAGTCTCGCAAAAAGACGCATTCTTGTATTCTAACTACCAGCTATTCAAAGCGCTCTGAACAAGGGAATCGTTCACAAACATTGGCACATTCTAAAATCCGATGATAGTCTCGGTAATGTGTTTTCGGACCTTCCCTTGGTCGTATTCTCGCGGGGCAGAAATCTCAGAGACCAATTGGTACACTCTGATTTACCACCCCAAGATATTCCTCAACAACGTCTATTTGCGCCCCTACTGGATGGAAATTACAAGTGTAATGGCTGTGCTCAATGCAATGGCACTTATAAATGCAGATCCTTCGAACACCCACAAACAGGGAAATCGA
Source organism: Salvelinus alpinus (assembly GCF_045679555.1). Taxonomy (NCBI): domain Eukaryota; kingdom Metazoa; phylum Chordata; class Actinopteri; order Salmoniformes; family Salmonidae; genus Salvelinus; species Salvelinus alpinus. The sequence goes on from NC_092086.1 coordinate 81,991,369, forward strand.
TCCCAATCAAAGGTGTTATTACGTGCTCCACTAAGGCAGTTATTTATCTTATAACGAGGGATATAGAGCCTAAACAAAGCGCAAATTAAAGGTACGTATCTCAGAGCATCGTAGCACTATTAGGTGCAAAAACTTGATTTACCCAGTTGCGGCCCACTTTTTGGAGGCAGGCCACTCGATTTCGTCTCTGTGTTATATTGGCATCGAACATGTCACGCTCCCTAGGAGAGGGGGTGACCTTGATAATTTATTGTTAAAACGAGAGGCTGCCTGGATCTTTAACTTAAAGACCCTTGCTCCCTTTGGTCTCAACGTAGACTTTGATCTGAAGCCATTCTTGTGATTATTGTGACTTTGCCATTGTAATTGTTTGTAAGCTTGTGTAGTCTAAAATGAATCTATGATCGTATGCTATACATTTGTTTTTTGTATGCCATTTTAATATTTGAGAATTAACCAATGATATTAGGCCACTCTTGGCCATGATTACAGACACCTGTGTGTCTTTTGACACTATATAAACGAGTCATCCCGCAGTGTTTGTGATTATACCCTGATGAAGACAGCTTGGCTATCGAAACATTGGATATTACATTTTTGCATCTGAGCTCCTAGTGTGCGGCTCTCCTTTATTTTCAAGTTTTCTACTCCGCTAGCCAGCACCTCGCCTAAATAGGTGTGCGTTTCTTTTTTTTCTTCTAGATTAGCAATTGAAAGAGAACACTTTGGAGATTAATGGGAAATTATCAGACCAAAGGTGAAGACACAACAGTTCACCTGACACAAGACTGAATCTAAACATTCAACTCTTGATTTTATGTGCATTTTACATTTACTGTACTTTTCACAGCATTTGTCAATAATGAAATCTGAAAATACTCTGGATACATTCATTAACATAATAAGAATATTAATGTAACTTTTTGAGTAGGTGCAAGATAAGAAAAAACAATTACAAGGGTTTGAGTGATGGATACAAGGGTTTGAGCCCTACCCATGCCCATGACGTTCAGACACTATCCTACCCAGGCCCATTTGCTTTTGCCAAATTTAAGGCCCTGCCCAAAACCCGAAATCAGAAATAACTTCCTCCGTTAGTAAATCCATTAGCTGCTCCTTGATGTCTGTCACTCGCTCCCTTCGTGCAGCTCGCTCTGCGTGCGCTTTGCTCATAGCGGCTCTGAGTCTGTGAGTCTCCATAGCAACGGCTCCGCTTGGGCTGCTCTGCTTAATGAAGAGATATGAGAGAGTAGTTGGCTGTTTGCTACTTTTCGGGACACTAAACTCTGATAAAACTCAAGGAACATTATTATTTTCTGTGAAATAATCGCTCCTGTCATATATTTAACGAGGTTGAAGCACTTCTGATACCATGTTATGATTTTAGTCAGATATGACTGCACTGAAAAGCAGAACACGAGCAAATGGCTCAGCTTCAAAATGTTAGTGATCAATTTAGTGACTTCTTTAAAGTGACCATGCATCCCTTCCAGCTGTAACTGACAGATGTAACATCCAGCTTAGTGGACCAAATCAAAGACTGTAGCTTCTTAATTGATGCGATCCCATAGGAGTTATATAAGATGTGGTTCCAGGCCCCAGTGGTCTTACTTGGTCATGGTAATGAAGGAGCCACAGGTGAAGGAGAGGAGGGGTTTGTTGTCACCCTGCCCTAACTCTCTGTCCCCAATCACAGGCAGGGAGGCCAGAAGACCCAATGCATGCCCCGGCTTATCTATAGACAACTGGGCCCAGCAAGAAAACACCTGGTCACTGAGTCTCATCCAGATACACAATACTGCCATTCCAAAATATTACCACACTATATGTCATTTAGCAGACGCGTTTATCCAAATAAACTCCAACACTATCCAACATATGAGTCGATGATATATGAGATGATATAGAGACAAATCCTAATATGACATGTGGGCACATAATGCATTTTTTTTGGTCTTAAATCAACATCACTGATTTAGGCAAAAGTTTGATCTTGAGCCAGAGTGAATCCATGTTTGAACCGTTATGTTCTTTTCCGAACTGTATCACAGGCTTGGTCATCTTTCGGTTGAGGTGCAGGTCCGAACCACTGGAACATGGGAGAAATGGGGAAAAGTTAACTGACAGACTTCAGAAAACAAACCCTAAAAAATGGGGAGTATCAATGTAGGACCCCCCCTGGCTGCTCACCCGGACTTAAGGAGCTCCAGTAGAGAGGGGGAGTGCAACAGGGTGGAGGAGAGGGTCTGGTGCAGCTCCCTGGGCTGGGGGGTCTGAGACAGGCTGTACATGTGGGACACACAGTCCTTCAGGAACTCAAGCATCTGAATGACAGAGAGAGAGTTTAGTAGTGCATACAGCATGTATCTGATCATTTCTCCATGCTAAATGTACCCTGACTCTTTGAGCGCTAACCCTGGCGATGTGCTCCTGAGACCCAGCCTCGGCCCAGTCTCGGGGGCTCCTGCCTTTGTGGTCATAGAGCCTCAGGTCCCCCCCCCCTGCGTCCAGCAGGCCAGGTCTTACAGGAGAACACGGCAGTGTGCTCCTGTTTTCACAGCGACTACACAGAAAAATAGATCACTCAGAGTATGGTGCCATTCAAAACACATAAAATGTGCTGTACTAAAACGTGCTGTACTAAAACGTGCTGTACTAAAACGTGCTGTACTAAAACATGCTGTACTAAAACATGCTGTACTAAAACGCTTATTAGCATATTATAATTTATATTACACAACTTTGAAGTATTTACTTTACGTCTAAAAGAGAGGAGACATGAGAGAGTATTCATGTGCAGTGTGTGAATGACTTGTCATTCTAACTGGTTGGTGTCAGCTCCATATTGCAGTAGCAGCTCAGTAACACCTGCCCGGCCCAGGAGAGAGACACAGAACAGAGGTGTCTATCCCAAGTGATTGACACAGTCCACATCCACACCTATAGCACGGCATCAGAAAAATTGATGGATGATAAACTTCATTAGGAAACCATTTATTCATAACTGCCAAATTCACTGGGTAGGTACTAGTAGGTAGGGATGACAAATGCTTACTCAACACAAGTAATGCATGATGATGATATTGTTTTGCTTTACCTTTCTTGAGCAGCTTCTCCATCTTCTGCAGTTTCTTCTCTATAGTGTACCAGTGCAACTGAGCAGGTAAACCTCCATTCTTCATGATGCCTAATCGCACCGGGCAGGGCACTGTCAAAGCAGTTATCCTGCTCCATTCAGCTCCAACTAAAGATGCCACCAGGTGGGTCGCTGCAGGTAAATAAGATGTGCTGAATGTCAGTTAGCTGGCTAGCTAAAAACAGCTATTTTTTCTTCTGGGGAATCCAGACAATACATTATATAAAGACCTTGTAAAAAGTACATATATTCAGAGTTCTGATAGCTTTTTTTGTTTTCAGAAGAAGAAATTGTGTTCATATATTGTTCAATTTAATTCTCAAAAATAATAAACAGAGATTTTCGACTCATAAAACAGCTGTCTAGCTAGTTGCTGTCTCGACCTCTGATGCTCAGCTATGAAAACCCAACTAACATTTACTCCTGAGGTGCTGACCTGTTGCACCCTATTTAACCTCTGTGATTATTATTTGACCCTGCAGGTCATATATGAACCTTTGAACACCTTGAAGAACGATTTGTCGTTAATGGCCATGTACTCTTATAATCTCCATGTACTCATATAATCTAGATTATAATACAGTTACAGGACATGAACTGGGTGAAACGCATTACACCTAAATATCCCAAATATAGTGTTTTTGTCAGTATGTGGTGCCAACTTTATTCCCCAATGTGTCTTACAGAGCATTAACATTTGTATCTCTCCCCTTCATGATTGTCTATCTTTTCCTCTTCAGCTCCATCCCTGTGTTTGTATTTGTAGAGGCTCCCAGGAGGAGGCAGTAGAGGTGCTGCAGCCTGTGAGGTCTGAGTCTGGCCAGGAGAGAGCAGCAGCAGGCAGGCTGGCGGCACAGGAGCTTCTGGAGACAGAGCAGGAGCTGGGCACCGTCTTCACCTTCTGCTCAGCGCTGGACACAGCCCTGGGAGGGGGCCTGCCGGTGGGGAAGACCACTGAGGTCTGCGAGACGCCTGGAGTGGGAAAGACCCAGCTCTGGTACCTCTGTGTGGAAGAGTTACTCACCTGTTCCATATAATGTAATAATAACACAGTAAAATAACTGTACCATACATTCACACCTAAACCCCTCCTTCTGTGTCCCTAAGTATCCATTTGGCAGTAGATGTGCACATCCCTATGTGTTTTGGGGGGCTGGGAGGCAAGGCTCTGTACATAGACACAGAGGGCAGCTTCTTGGTCCAGAGGGCTGTGGACCTAGCCCAGGCAGCTGTGGACCACTATGGGCTGCTAGCAGAGGATGCACGTAACTAAGTACAGGACAGAACAAAAACAATGAGACTAAACATTTATATCATCTATCATGTAGGATGACTTAACTGATTTCTTAAGCATCTATTTAGTGCTTATGATTCAAATAAAATTTGATTTGTCACATGCGCCGAATTCTCATTACAGTGAAATGCTTACTTACAAGCCCTTAACCAACAATGTAGTTTTAAGAAAGACTTTCAAATATTGAACGTATTTGGCGCAATGTCACTACATTGTCATACATACTAGGCTATGAAGAGAATGGTTTACTGATGAAAAACTGTAGTATTGTTCTGCTATTTGGTAAATGCTGACATAAGGGGATCAACAGTACTGTTGCATGCATTCAATCACTGCTTGGTCGTTTCGTCACACCTTTTAATCGCTACACTATGTGTGAGCCATGACAAAATGTTCAACAATAGAGACGGTTTAGAGAAGAAAGGGTTCCGTCTTAGATTCAAGCTTAATTGGAGAAATGTTTTACTTCACTGTCTCTGATTTATTTGTGTTAATTTTTTCCTTCTCCAGAGCAGCAGGAGGCCTTGAAGGAGCTGACTGTGGAAACAATCTTTTCCACCCTCGTCCTCGTCCGTTACCATGACTACGTGGAGCTGTTGGCGGAGATGTATCTCCTGGCTGACTTCCTGGCTCAGCACCCTGAGGTACTAATCCCTACCAATACTGTCACTGATCCCAAAATATCCAACCAATAAAATCCAAAGGGGTTATTTCTACAACCTCCATTTTGGGTTGGGCTCAGTTCCATTTCAATTCCAGTCAATTTCAAGTAACGAGTCGAAATGGAATTCCTTAACTGAAATGCGCATAGAAAATGATGGCTAAATTTCTGGATTGGCTGGAGCAAAATAGAATAGTAAAAACTGGAACAGCAAAGACAGCATCAATAAAATACTTTGCTTGTGGCTTTTGTATATTAACTTGGTCCCCTGTATTGGTCAAATCCAGGTCCAGCTGGTGGTGATTGACAGCATTGCCTTCCTGTTCCACCATTGCTTTGATGACCTCTCCCAGAGGACCCGCCTCCGGAACAGCCTCGCCCAGCAGCTCATCCAGATGGCCACCAATCGCAATGTCGCAGTATGACCTGACATTGTCCACCTTGCTGCCTCACCAGACTTTCACTAATGTCTTCTCCATCGTCTGTATTCTTAACCCGTCTTCCTTTTATCTGGTGATAACTATTTTCTAGGCCTGATAAAACACATTTAAAGGAGCAATAACAACCAAGAAGAGTCCAGTTATAACCACATCCTCCCATCATTTATAGAGCCTATCTACCTACTCCCTATTGCAAACTACTATAATGTATAGAGCCATAACTGAGCCATCCTTCCAAGCCCAACCAAAACTATGCTCACCAGACTTGCGTTGTGTCTCTCTGTCTCTACTCAGTATTTACAACCTCCCATCTCTGGTCCCAATCCAATCGCGCATCTAGACTAAGCACTCTCATTCCAAGAGATAAAAAGGCTCTTATTGGTGCAATGCTGATTTAAGCGGCCAGGTAGATTGGGATCTAAATGGAATGGCCGCTCCATGCCAGGATGGCGCTGCACAGTTTTTAATCAGCAAAAGAGTTATCTTATGAGCCCTGGAGCAAATTCACTTTGTTCTAGTAATTTGTTGGTTGGCGGCACTCAGGGACCCCTTGGAGGACACACAGGAGAAACAACAAAGCCGGTGGACAGAACAACCTGTTCCAATTTGAGCGGGGGCCCCTAGGGGTCCATGGAGGTACTGCAGGGGGTCAGCGATGTTTAGTTTTCCTTTTCCAATTATAATGTGGGGAGGTCAAAATAATGAAATACTGTCTACCAAATCTTTTCATAAAAAAAATGGTCATTACTTCTCCTTGCCATTTATCACTCACCTGATGATAAGACAAGGCATGTGATTTTTTTTTGGTGGGCTAAGGTAGGATGGGGGTCCCTGGATCGCCGGTTTGCCTGGGAGGGGGTCCCTGGACAAGAAAAGGTTGAAGTCATACCAGTAATGATCCTCTGATTGTGGAGAGCTGGAGTTCTTTTCTGCTGCTCTGCTGTAGAGAGGGAGAGTATGACTCATCCTGATGCAAGCCCACAGGACCTGTCTCTATGTTTGCTGAGTACATTCCTACTGTATGTCTACCAATACCTAAGTCCACAAAACCTATTATTGTGTTACTCGGTTCCCAAGTCCACATAATAACCTAGTCTAAATGCCATCTCCAATGTCGTCTCTGTCTGAAATGACAATACAGCATACCGGCTGTATTGCTGATGGATGGAGCATCAACACATAGGCAGGAAATTATAAACACTACACAATAATTTTGGGTCCCCCAGCCTCACAGCTGTTAGGGACAGCAATTGAAGTGGAAAAAAGAGGGTGCCACTAATGTTTTGTTAAGGAGGGATGTGTTTTATTCATCACCAAACTCTTCTTTTCTCAGAACATACCACTGCATCAATGAGACTGAAGAGGACTTTTAACCTTTACTTTTTGTCTCAGGGTGAAATGATTAACACAATACATTTTGCCTGTTGTCTTGTTTTTGTCATGTTTCTGCGGAAGCCAGTTTCCTTTTGATGAACTTTCATTTCCTTCGTTTTTAGGTTGTTCTTACCAATCAGGTGACTTCAAAGGTTTGGAGCAGCCAATCAAAGCTTATTCCTGCCTTAGGTGAGAAGGACTGTTGCGATGCACTGACTAAATGCTACAAATAACAATAAAAATCGTACCTCTCCTTAAACTGTACATCAGTTATTTAACAGAAATGGTTAGGGCCAAGTTTTACAGCACATTTTGCAATTCAGCCAATCATATACCTCTCCCAATTTAAACCCAACTAATTTAACATACTGTTTCTGCGGAAGCCAATTTCCTTTAGAAGAGCTTTCATTTCCTTCATGTTTAGGTTGTTCTTACCAATCAGGTGACTACAGAGGTTTGGAGTGGCCAATCGAAGCTTATTCCTGCCTTAGATGAAAAGGACGGCTCCCGAATGGTGCAGCGTTCAAAGGCACTGCATCTCAGTGCAAGAGGCGTCACTACAGACCCTGGTTCGATTCCAGGCTGTATCACAACCATCCATGTTTGGAATCCCATAGGGCGGCGCACAATTGGCCCAGCGTCGCCCCCCCCCCAGCAGGCAAATTGAATGCTCTGCACCTTATTGTGATGTTTTATTGAAAACGACCCTAACTATTAACTCATTTACTGCCTGGTGATGTCATACCACCAAAACAGGCTGAAATTTCAGGCGATCTTTTCAAACAGCTCTTACACTTAAAGGGCATTATAATTTTCACAATTTTGTAGTAGTATTCCAACCTCAATTGTCACACCCTGATTTCACGTGTCTTTGTGCTTGTCTCCACGCCCCTCCAGGTGTTGCCCATCTGCCCCATTATCCCCTGTGTACTTATACCCGTGTTTTTTGTTTGTCTGTTGCCAGTTCGTCTTGTCTCGTCAAGCCTACCAGCATTTTCCCTGTACTTCTGTTTGCTCTCTAGTCCCTGTTTTCTAGTTTTTCCGGTTTTGACCATTCTGCCTGTCCTGACCCTGAGCCCGCCTGCCGTTCTGTACCTTTCGGACTCTGCTCTGGATTACTGCCCTCTCCCTGCCCTTGACCTGTTGTTTGCCTGCCCCCTGTTTTTGTAATAAACTTTTGTTACTTTGACCTGTCTGCATCTGGGTCTTATCCTGAGGTCTGATAGAAATGCACTGGGCCTTTAATGGTCTTCTGATAGACCTCCTTTTCACAATGGATTGGCAGACTCTAGATCAACTCGGACACCCAAAAAATAATCCTTGCTCTGTGCACCCACACCATCAAGTGATTTGGACTGTCATTTTCGGGCGGTTCTCCGCGACCAGATTATATTGAGATGCCTGAGTGCATCTCTCCTGCTCCGCCACAGATATTACATCCAGCGCCAGTCAAGTGGTTTTGAGAGAGGCCTGGTGATGCATCTCTGTAATGAAATTATACACTTTAGAGCTGGCCTCTGCAGCAGTGGGAAGGCAGGTGAAATACGAACACCTTTGCTCACATTGACATTGCTTTTTCTGATATCCAGGCTGTATCACAACCGGCCGTGATTGGGAGTCCCACAGGGCAGTGCACAATTGGCCCAATGTCGTCCGGGTTTGGCCGGTGTAGGCCATCATTGTAAATAAGAATTTGTTCTGAACTGACTTGCCTAGTTAAATAAAGGTTAAATATGATTATTTTTTAAATGTCTTAATTTCTTGTTATTTTTTTTACTTTTGGATTATGTGTGTATTGTTATTGTATTGCTAGATATTGCTGCATTGTTGGAGCTAAATACTTAAACATTTTGCTGCACTTGCGATAACATCTTCAAATCTGTGTACGTGACCAATACACTTTGATTTGATTTGGACCTCATTTCACGTGGACAAACCCTCAGCATGAACGATGTTCAGCTCAGTTATATGTCAAATACTGCATCCATGATGACATTGGAAGTAAGGTGAAATACAGAACTCTAAGTTGGATGGTATGCTGTTCTTGTGCGCGCGCACACACACACACACACACACACACACACATTAAATTGTCTCGTTCGTCATTTATGTCAAGCCAAAATTCGTCCAAGAGCTGTTTGGCAATTAATTAGAGCGTGATTGTTCTTCAGAAACATTGACAGCAGCTGCTTCCAAGACACACTCAGAGCCAGCTCTAGCCTTTTGGGGCCCCTGTGCAAGATCGCTTATGCCTGGACCCGGCCCTGCACACATTGTGCACACACGCACACTGTCCACACACTCACACACACATGACTAGAGCAAATCAATGAATAATTTTCTGAACCCAGTAAGTAGCCTAAGAAGTTTGACATTACTTCATGAAAACCTCTCATGACCTCCAAGTAAACTTAACCTATGGGGGTATTGATTCCTTGGGTCAATGTTACATTTGATCATTTGCAACAAGCCAAAGTAGGTAGTAGGTACAAAATCAGAACAAGCACTGCTAAATGCATTGAACCTTACTCTGCTTAATGTACCCAGATATGTCTTTAAAACCACTGATTATTGCGCATGTAGCTTAACTGAACAGCTCTGCAGGTATTGAAATGGTTAATTCTCATTCTGAGTGAAATCCACTACAGTGGATATTTTTAGCATGGGTGCTTGATGTCCTATATACACATTTAAGCCATAGAATCTCACCATTGATGCCAAGCTCCTGATGAACGCTAAGAGTGCTGTTTAATCATGGATAAAGGCCCTATCCATATATACTAAACAAAAATATGAACGCAACATGTAAAGTTTTGGTCCCATGTTTCATGAGCTGAAATAAAAGATCCAAGACATTTTCCATACGCACATAAAGCTTATTTCGCTCAAATGTTTTGCACAAATTTGTTTAAAACCCTGTTAGTGAGCATTTCTCTTTTGCCAAGATAATCCATCCACCTGACAGGTGTGGCATATCAAGAAGCTGATTAAACAGCATGATCAATACACAGGTGTACCTTGTGCTGGGGGCAATAAAAGGGCACACTAAAATGTGCAGTTTTGTCACACAACACAATGCCACAGGTGTCTCAAGTTTTGAGGGAGCGTGCAGTTGGCATGCTTACTGCAGGAATGTCCACCAGAGCTGTTGCCAGATAATTCTATGTTAATTTCTCTACTATAATCTGCATCCATTGTCTTTTTAGAGAATTTGACAGTACGTCCAAACGGCCTCACAACCACAGACCACGTGTAACCACACCTGCCCAGGACCTCCACATCCGGCTTCTTCACCTACGGGATCGTCTGAGACCAGCCACACGGACAGTTGATGAAACTGAGGAGTATTTCTGTTTGTAATAAAGCCCTTTTGTGGGAAAAAACTCATTCTGATTGGGTGAGCCTTGCTCCCCGGTGGGTGGGCCTGCGCCCCTGCCCAGTCATGTGAACTCCGTAGATTACGGCCTTTATGTGAACTATAAGTCTTTGAAATTGTTGCATGTTGTGTTTATATTTTTGTTCAGTATATCTTTTTTGTAATAGTATAATATGTTAACCAGGGTTGGAGAGTTACAGGTTACATGTAATCTGATTTAAAAAAAAACATCAGTTAAATTACCAGCAGAAATATTATAATCCGATTACAGTTTAAAAAACTAGATACTTTTTTGGATTACATTACAATTCGGTAAGAATGTTTGCGAAAGATTACATCTGTTTTCTCAATGACATTCAATTCAGCATTGAAAAAAGGCCTAAATGTTGTTCCAGCTGAACATACCAAATGTGTTTGATGGATCCTTTTTGTCAGTAATCTGATAACTTTTGGATTAACCAAACTCGGTAATGTTACTAATGACTATTTTGGGCAGGTAACTAGCAAATGTAACGGATTACATTCAGAAATTGCTAGGCAAGTCAGTTAAGAACAAATTCGTATTCACAAAGACGTCCTACCCCGGTCAAACCCGGACGACGCTGGGCCAATTATGCGCCTACGGGACTCCCGAGACGCTGGGCCAATTATGCGCCTACGGGACTCCCGATCACGGACGCTTCTGATTTTACCTTTATTTACCTAGGCAAGTCAGTTAAGAACAAATTCTTATTTTCAATGAGATAACAGGGGCCTGTTCAGGGGTAGAACGACAGATTTGTACCTTGTCAGCTCGGGGATGTCGAACGTTCAACCTTTCGGTTACTAGACCAACGTTCTAACCACTAGGCTACCCTGCCGCGACATATTTTTTTATATATTTTTGGATAAGTCATTACATGTCCTATGCACATTTAAAAAAATACGCTAGTTGTTACAGTTCCTCCTCAGTGAAGGCAATTTGCCTCATTTTAGTGCTTCTTTCAAAGCAGTGGGTTTATTTATTCCTCCATCGGCGTTCAAAACGCACGTATCGCATGTGAGGGGGCATTGTGCGTACGCGTTCCCGAACCTGACACAAACCTGATGCTTCTCCCGCTTTCTCAAAATTCCCTCCCCTCTCTTGTCATCATCCACCCACCCTCTACTGTGATTGAGCGAAAACCTTGTTCACGCGCGCGCGTTCCCAACCGGCGCGAGTCGGGAGCTGTCCAGCAAGCGATTTGAAGTAGTCTTCTTGCCCGGCAAGTGCGGTCTCTTGTCTGTCCAGGAATGAGAAGTGATGGCCGGCTCTGCAACTGAGGAGAAAACCTTCCGAAGGTTCTTGGAGCTCTTCCTCCGAGAGATGAGACCACCACTCCAGGAGAATGACCCTGTCCCAATGCGCCCTTTGTCTGACCTCACCTCGGAGGACGAAGTTGAAGGGGAATGCCTCGATATGTGTCTTCAGCACCTGTGCAAATAGTAAGTACGCTACCGATTTGATGTTATAAATTGTTTTGTATGCAGCTTAAACTAATGGTTTATGTTTGTCTTTGCAAGACAATTTCAGACGAGAATAGGAATAGAATAGGAATTTGGAGTCATCAAAAGTGAAAGCTAATTTTGCCAGCTAAATATATTTTACACGAATTGGCATGACTGTTGCGCAAACACAGTTAATATAAATTATATAATTATATAAAAAAGTATTAGCCTTCTAGGTGCAGTGAGCAATTCGGAATTAGTTGCTACAGAATTGCTCTCCCGTCAGTTTTGCCGGGTATCCTATGAAGCCACTCTCAATGTCTTGACATCCTCATCTATCATGTTGCCGCCGACGTCATTGGGTATGTTGCAAACAATTCTGTAACAAAGGGAAGACAAACTTCAAATACATTTCAGGATGGTTGCAAATACACTGAAATGGGGAACAAAGAGGAAAATCAGGACATACTGAACAAAGTGTGCCCGTATTGTTGTCATGTAAAATAGCCTACATCGACAAAGCTGTATGAATTGGAAAGCACCTCTTATGGGAATAGCCTGCCATCGTAACTATGAGGAATGCAATCGTTTCTTCCTACGAATGAAATGACGTCGTGGGACGCAAAAGAGAGGGGGAATTCACATTAACGGACATCGGATAAATGGGATGGAGGATCATGAACGAATGGAAACAGAGCAGAACCGGAGTACAACTGAAATGAAGCGCACTTGCGTTCGTCGGCGCAGGCTCCCTAGTAAATTCAATTCAAAGCAAAACGTGTTTGGGAAGGGTTGAGCATTTTCAGATATATTACGTCACACTCACATCCATAAATAGCACATGTAACCACGGAAGAGACCTAGAAGACAATGGTGAATTTCTGAAGCGTGTCGAGGATGATTGCAATTTGACACGTCACGTGTAATTGTGAGATCACCACCACCAATAAACGACCCAACAATAAGCAAACACAGCCAGTCTAAAATAGAGCCATTTAAGGCACCCAGGCGCCCAAGTGCTTGGAAATAATTCATTCTTGACCTTGAAAATGTGAGCTTACAATTTACTATGTTTGCTACAGTGCATTCGGAAAATATTCAGACCCCTTCCCTTTTTCCACATATTGTTATGTTACAGCCTTATTCTAAAATTGATAAAAAAAAAAAAATCATCCTCATCAGTCTACACACAATACCCCATAATGACAAAGCGAAAACAGGTTTTTAGAATTGTTTGCAAATGTATTAAAAATAAAAAACAGAAATACCTTATTTACATAAGTGTTCAGACCCTTTGCCATGAGACTCGAAATTGAGCTCCGGTGCATTCTGTTTCCATTGATCATCCTTGAGATGTTTCTACAACTTGATTGGAGTCCATCTGTGGTAAATTCAATTGATTGGGCAGGATTTGGAAAGGCACACATCTGTCTATATAAGGTCCCACAGTTGACAGTGTATGTCAGAGCAAAAACCAAGCCATGAGGTTGAAGGAATTGTCTGTAGAGCTCCGAGACAGGATTGTGTCGAGGCACTCTTCCTAGAGCTGGCCACCCGGCCAAACTGAGCAATCGGGGGAGAAGGGCCTTGGTCAGGGAGGTAACCAAGAACCCGATGGTCACTCTGACAGAGCTCCAGAGTTCCTCTGTGGAGATGGGAGAACCTTCCAGAAGGACAACCATTTCTTCAGCACTCCACAATCAGGCCTTTATGGTAGAGTGGCCAGACGGAAGCCGCTCCTCAATAAAGGCACATGACAGACCGTTTGGAGATTCTCTGGTCTGATGAAACCAAAATTGAACACTTTGGCCTGAATGCCAAGCATCATGTCTGAAGGAAACCTGGCACCATCCCTACGGGGAAGCATGGTGGTGGCCACATCATGCTGTAAGGATATTTTTCAGCGGCAGGGACTGGGAGACTAGTCAGGATCGAGGGAAAGATGAACGGAGCAAAGTACAGAGAGAACCTTGATGAAAACCTGCTCCAGAGCACTTAGGACCTCAGACTGGGGTGAAGGTTCACCTTCCAACAGGACAACGACCCTAAGCACACAGCCAAGACAATGCAGGAGTGGCTTCGGGACAAGTCTCTGAATGTCCTTTAGTGGCTCAGCCAGAGCCCGGACTTGATCCCGATCGAACATCTCAGGAGAGACCTGAAAATAGCTGTGCATCGAGGCTCCCAATCCAACCTGGCAGAGCCTGAGAGGATCTGCAAAGAAGAATGGGAGAAACTCCCCAAATACATGTGTGCCAAGCTTGTAGCGTCATACCTAAGAAGACTTAAGGCTGTAATCACTGCCAAAGGTGCTTCAACAAAGTACTGAGTAAAGGGTCTGAATACTTGTGTAAATGTGATATTTCTGTTTTCTGTTTTTTATAAATTTGCAAACATTTCAAAAACCTGGTTTGGCGTTTGTCATTATGAGGTATTGTGTGTAAATTGATGAAAACAATTTAATCAATTTTAGATTAAGGCTCTAACGTAACAACATGTGGGAAAAGTCAAGGGGTCTGAATACTTTCCGAATGCACTGTATGTGTTTACTCTACTGAGAGCTAGTAAATCAATACTGAACCCAATGTGTTATGTTGGGTTTCGTCATGTCCCATATAGCCTACAGGGCTTATCATACAACAAACAGTATTTTGATGTTCATCCCTGCTCCATTTCAAAGACCTAAACTTGTTGTGTCGATGTCACCAATTCCCAGTCTTTGGGAAGAGGGTTGTAGCAGTATCAGTCTGCTAGATCTGCTCTGCACAAAGAGCTTATTGTCTGTGACTTTGCGCTCAGCTCTGGATGCTGCCAGGGCCCATACTACCAGAACAGATCCATACCTACAGTAGTGTTCATGTATTGAGAGTTGACAAATGTAATTGACCCCATGGATAGGCCTAAGTCTATCTAAGAAGAAGGAAACACCTACATATTATGTATTTATTACACAATAACAATTTCCATTCGTGGATATTTGCAGTGGTTCCTGGTTCCCTCTCTAAAGCGATCATAGTTTGATTGATTATTTGTTTTCCATGGGATCATTCCTGCAGCGCTAATGAAAGTATTTTTGAAGGAGAGCAATGTTGTAATTCGGCACAAAGTGAGACCCATTCTCACACTCTGTGCTGCGAGGATCAGGTCCTTCCGTTGTGTTTCAGCTGAACGTGTGATTATTTTGTCTCTGGGTTGAAGATCTAATAATATACCTGGGAGAGAGGTGGAGGTCTCCTTTGCTGCTCTTCCTGTGTGGAGGTCCCTGTGTGTGTGTGTGTGTGTGTGTGTGTGTGTGTGTGTGTGTGTGTGTGTGTGTGTGTGTGTGTGTGTGTGTGTGTGTGTGTGTGTGTGTGTGTGTGTGTGTGTGTGTGTGTGTGTGTGTGTGTGTGTGTTTTGCAGCGGTGCTGTATTGATGGGTAGGAGAGGCTTACAGTGTGGGTATATGTGTATTTGAAAAGGTGGAGATGAACACAGATTGTGCAGATCTGGACTTGTGTGTATGTGTGCAATGACGACAGTGTGAATAATGTTTTGTCACATTCCCATCCCTGCCTGAGGTATCAGAGGCACACATTTGTGTGTGTGTGTCTTGGGGGGGGGTTGTGACATGGTACGCTCCGCCCAGTGTCAGCTGGCTCAGTGTGTGGGTGAGACACAGCCCTCCTCTCAAATTGTCATGGCTGACGTGTAATGATACTTCTGGAGGATAAGGGAATCACGACACAGGGATGGTGCTGTCACATTTAATGACAACTCACTTTTGAATTGAACCCAAAATAGTAGGGTATGAAAAAAAGAAAAGAGTCACGATTTAAGTAACAGGAATGCTTTGACTTTGCGACCAGGATGCCTGTGATTATTGTCTGTTTGGATGTCTGAGGGACTATGCACAAAGATAATGTACTCCTACATCCATCAAATATGACAAATGATCATTATCCGAACCATCTAAAAACACAGAAGGACCATTGACCTGGTCTTCATTTGAATTCTGTAGTTCTAACACATTTGTACCATACTCTGTAATTGCCAGAATATGCTGGAAGCAGTACTGTCATATGCAATGTGAATAGAACACAGACCTCACTCAGTTATCGCTAGCGAGTGGCCACCTCTCTCCCCATACAGCAGTACATTTCCTTGAAAGTGTGTGTGGTGTGTGTGTCGGACATGGGTTCAAATACATGTGTATTTGAGTATCTGGTATTTAAAATACTTTTTTCTGTGTATTTGAGTATTTTCAAATACACCCCAAAACAAGTACTTTTATTTGAATGGTTTGTAAAATCCAAACAGTCTACCAAATTGTATTTGAGAGTATTATTCAAATATTTATTTCAAATACTATTTTTAAATACCTGGTCAAATGCATGGAAGTGTTTTTGAGTCAGTGTATTTGAGTATTGTCAAATACTTTCCAAGTGTATTTCCAAATACATTAAAATATCCAACTACATGTCTTTTCAATTAAAATATATCTGAATAATTACTTTGAATGTACGTGAAAGTAATTGAGATATTTTAAATAGTATTTTGTGTGTGTGTGCGTACGTGTGTGTGATCAGAGCAGCTGATTAATAATCCGATAACAATTCTAATACTGAAAGCAGCTCGGTGTCGCAATCCCAGTCGGCTCGTGTGTGAAGCCTTCACCTAAGGCATGCGTTCGTGGCCTTCATTTCTCCTCATCGCTTCATCATCTGACAAGGCAGGTAGAAAAGCTGCTCTGTTTGTCCAGCTTCAAAGTGTCAAGCTTTCCTCACACTCCTTAATGATGGCTGTTAACTAGGGAGTGAGAGAGAGAGGAGCATAATGGATGCATACGTGTCAGCAGGCTCATTGGTCCTCGCTCACAATTCCACCACGTCATTATGATGAAAAATAACCACAGGAGGAGCCTATGCAATATACAGTATGCAATGCATAATTCAACACATATGCTGTGGTGGCTAAAGATAGACATTGCTTACTGCCTGACTTCACTCTTTGAGTGTTTTGAGAGCTAGTTCTGTTGGGAACGGCTGTAGAGGCCATCTTGAGGGTGGGTAACAATAGAGGGAGGGAGGGATGGAGGAGAACCATGACTAAGCCTCCTTCCTCCTTCACTCCTTCCTACCCCCATTCCCTCCATCCTCTCGTTTCCCACTGTCCCCGGTACCTCTACTGGGAGCGCTGATAATTGAGAGAGGGGAGCTCTCCTAAACCTCATTAAACTGGCACGTCTCCCACAGCTGTAAACAACCACGCGCACATCCGGATTCCTCCAAGACACGCACACACACACACACACACACACACACACACACACACACACACACACACACACACACACACACACACACACACACACACACACACACACACACACACACACACACACACACACACACACACACAGAGTCTGCTTCCGCACACTGCTGGAGGAACAGTGTGTGGTGTCGGAAGCGCTGCAGCTGACAGCTGCGTTAATGAGCACTGTTGTGCGACCGGATTGGACATCAGAGGGGCAGGGGACACACTCATCTCACCACAACTTCTCATTCATAACACAACAGGAAGAGAGGGGGTCATCTGTGCCCTCACCCGAAAGTGCCTCAGTCCTAATGGACTACGACAGTGTCGCAGAGTTTTACCGGATCGAGCATTGCTGTCCATTCACATCTTAATAACTACAATGTAATTACAATGTTAGTGTAATCTTGCACTTGTTCAGGGTTAATGATACAAAATGTAACCCGGCCTACAATTTGTCCATCTCATTTTGACACAGACACACAAAAGACTGATGAGATATGCGCCGTTCCAAATGATCAATTCCATAAATTTTTCAGCTCTCACATCAAAAAGTGTTGGTTTACATGAAAACAAATGGATTTATGCACAAGAGAGCCTTTCATGACATTTTCCTGTTCGACTTTTGTGTCAAGACAAAATTCAGCTAAGAGCTTTTGGGCATTGAATTAAGAGCGTGATTGTTCTTCAGCAACATTGACAGCTGCTGCTTCCAAGACACACACACACACACACACACACACACACACACACACACACACACACACACACACACACACACACACACACACACACACACACACACACACACACACACACACACACACACACACACACACACACACCATAATCAGATAGAGGTTTTAAAGTAGACACAGAGCAGGCCTCTGATTCAGAGAGAAAGAGGTCACCTCTCAGCCTCCCTCGTTTGTCATAAACCTAGAGATGAGATACAGGATAAAAGACAACGACAACCTTTCCTTGTTTGAGTCTGACATTGCTATTTGTGTCTAGCAGTTAAGGTGGTGTTACGTAAATGTACCAGTGTTCTGCTAGCTAGATTTACTGTCAATGCGGTAGCATATTTACTACACCACCTGCAACTCCCAATAGACTTATTTGGCTGTAATTTGGGATTTTTGCTAATCGAGTCATTGAACTGATTTAGACCCCTAAATGACCCTCAAGTTTTACTTATAACTTACAGACTGGGCCGCTATAGAAGTCCAGATGAGTTGTTGACACTTGAGCCCAGTGAGAATTGATGGATAAGAACGACCAAAACATTTCATCTCAACAAATCACAAATTAAAATGGTGAGATAAGACACATTACCTCAGCAGAGGGAGGTCATCAGTACCGAAGATTTACAACCAGGGTTCATCTACGCTACACGCTTTTCCAATTAAGGTGCATTGCTTAACGGGATGCATTGCTTAATGGGATTGATACATCAAAGCAACGAAGCACTAATGGTCATGCTAGGCTATGTCATATCTTGACCCACAGCATGAGTTTTTTTTATATCCTTCTTTAAAAAAGGCCCAGCAGTTCAGGCTGAATCCTTGCCTTGACTTGCCCAGGACATAGGCGGTAGGAGTGAGCATGTCTCCTCAATGCCTGTTTTTATTGTAGCCAAAGGCACAATTAACTGCCTTTCACACTTGCAATCGATGCTACTCAATTTAGAATGCCCGGCTAGGCTAAACAAGGGCAACAGAGAGACAGAGAAAAGGGATCCGCAAGGATTCACAAGTCATTACTTCCAAATCAATGAAAGCGTCCTCTGCTTATATGTACTGCCATGAATGATCTTGTTCTGCCGAGGAACAAGTCTGGGGTCAGAGGATTTTGTCTGCTGTGTCGTAGCTCCTAGAGAACAGTGTCCATCTGCCCAAAGGGAGCTGTCTTCTCTTTTTCAGATCCCTGGGGCTCTCTGACTCTGGGCCTCTCATGACACTAGTGATGTCTCTGAACTTTGCTTTAGTCTTGAGGGCCTCTTCCCAGAACCTCTAGTGGCACAACTGATTTCTGGTGATCATTCTGATGAAGCATATACCACTATATTTGTTGCCTTGTCTTTCATTTACTCTGTGTCAGACCTTTTGTTGGCCTCTTTTTTCCACTTCTAAGTATATTTTGGCCTCTTGAGCTTAATGAAGAAGCAGGGGAGCGTTAAAGACATCAGTTGCACATGCTGTTAAATTGAGCGCCAGGTTCGCTGCATGCCTCAAACATGACCCTAGATGGACAATTGTTTAGCAATTATCCCTCACAGTTATTGTCATAGTAATCGTCACCCAGCACTTCAATTTGTTTAATAAACAGGAAAGTTATTGCCATAGTAATCGTCACCCAGCACTTAAATTTGTTTAATAAACAGGAAAAGATCATTACAGACTGTTATGGTTGTTGAACATACCCAGGAACCTACTATCATTCAGAGCAGAACTGGGAACTGTCATAGACATACGGCAGCTTAAACAGAGAGTTGGTAAGGGCTCTGAATTCATAGGTAAGTAAACTATTTTCCACAGTGAAAGGTGAGTTTGGGTGATGACTGTATCTGTCAGTAGGTCTATTAAAGGCACTGGTGTTTGCAGATGAGAAAAGAGATGATGTAATCCACATCAAGGTTGGCATAAACAAGGTTTGTCTATTTAAACAACCTAAAAACACCTAGCACCTGGATGGGCCTTACGTAAGAGCCGCAGACCACAAAAAGCACTCTGCTTCAAAGTGTTGTGCAATGCACTCTGTTTTATAATACCTGGCAACTCTACAGACAAACGGACACCCCTCAGGGTCCTCCCAGGTTGTCTCCCCCCCAAGCTTTTCATTTGTGCAAAAAAAGTCTGGCACCTCCTCTGCGATGACCGGCTAGCTAATTGGATGAAAATATGATTGATTTGGTCGCCTCCTGGCTGCCACACAGCAATTACTCTGAGTGTATTTGACGCCAGTTTCCATCTATACATCTTCCGCAGGTCAAACATGGTCCCGACGCTCAAGATTTTGCATTTCAATTAGAATGTGGAAGGTCACTCACAGGCCCGTAGTGCAGCATACATTTGAAATATAAATTCTGATTTAAAAGCAGAAACCAGATATTAGGGCAGAACCAGTGGTCTATTCTTTGTGATGCCTACTTTTACTAAACATGATCTTCATAGACATGAAGTAAATGCCTTACAATAAGCAGTGCATATCAAGAACAATTAATTTACTGCAGTTGATTATCGTTAGAATATTTTGGCATTTTATAGCAGACTAATCAGAACATTCACTTGAGTCCCAAATGTACTGTTTCAGGATGATCTGACCTCTTTTTGCTTTGAACTAGTTTCAGAATCTAAAACAATGGATGTACCCTCATCACATTTGGGAAAGTTTAAAGCGGAAATCAGCAATAGAAACAATAACAAAACGTTCTCCCTGTCCTGCTTCGGTAAAAAGCTGAGGGATGAGGCTGGAGAAATGTAACCACTCTAAAATTCATAGACAGAGCTATGGATGCAAGGACTGACCATCCATGATATAAACATTATAGTTGTAACCATGTTTTGAGGCCATATAGTGTTTATTTATATGTACTTTGTTTACAAACATTAGAGTTAACAAGTTTATATTTTTGGTTCTGATGGGGTAGGACAGTTGAACTAAGCTCTTGAGGCATTTTGTCACGGATCCCTCCGGAACTTTCATCACGCACACCTGTCCACTATTCCCACTGATTAGTATTTGTATATATGTGCCATTTGGTTTCCATGGTCTTGTCGACGTTGCCACAACGGGTCCGTCCGACGACGGCACTTCAGCAGCCACAACGGGTCCGTCCGACGCCGCTACAACCGGTCCCTCCGACGCCAGTGCTACTGGTCCGTCCGACGCCTCTGCAACTTCAGCACGTCAGGGTGTTGGTACAGGGGGGTACTGTCACGGATCCCTCCGGGACTTTCATCACGCACACCTGGCCCCTATTCCCACTGATTAGTATTTGTATATATGTGCCCTTTGGTTTCCATGGTCTTGTCGATTATTGTTACAATGTCCACTGGTACGTGTGAGTACCTGTGCTGTGTGTTTTGGGCTTTCGTGCCCATGTGGATTTCGCAGATGATTACAGGTCTCGTCCCGTGTGTTAGTCATTGTGCGTGTGTATTATTTATTCGAGGTACTCCTCGCTCTTTTGTTTGGGTTTCAACCATGTGTTTTTGTTACGTGTTTGTTTGGTCTTTGTCCACGTGCCTTTACACGGCACGCCGTAATTTGGGGCTTAATAAGAAACCCTATTACGCATTCCTGCGTCTGTCTCCCGATCCTTCATGCCAACATGACACATTTATAAATTATATTCTTCAAGAATCAATGGGTATATATAATTAACAAGTCCAAACAATGGATGTAGCAACTACTGATTTCCCCTTTAAGGGACCAATTTATATCATAATGTTGCTGTCAAAGATAAGATCGTTTTGAAATGGTCTCCCACAGTAGCACAATTGTACATTCTTGATGAAAATTCACACCCAATGTGTTGACATTAACATCAGTTCTGCAGGAAACACAAGACCTGAAGGTAAAACAATGGGATGATGAAGAATTCAAGCATGGTGAGCAATGTAGCAGTTGTTGCTCTTCCACCATGGCTGTTAAATGTCCAAAGCAATGACATGAAACTTCTGAGGCCTCGTTGTGCACACAGCGATCAACTCACATTTTCAATCTATTCAAACATCCCATTGGAAGCTCTGGCCAGGATATTTCAGCACACCCGGTACACAGAGAAGTTGGCGCAGAGAAGTTCTAGAACACGCCACTGCAAATTGAAGCCGCACAGGTCCCACCGGCACCTGCCTCCCCTTAGAGCTCTCCTATCTTAGTGCTATTTAGGCCTGGCTGCTATGTCTGACACAATTATTATTATTTAAAGGGCCACTAACCAGACAGTGACAGCAAAGGCTGCTTGGCGATCCTGGATAAGCTGTCCTCCAGGTTTCAGCTTATCTTTACCCCAGATGTTGGTACAGGGGTATCCAAGCTACCCCTCTCCTGCTCTCCCTTCATCCCTTCTCCTTTCACATCCTCCTCTGGCTCCTGGTGGTTGGGCTACCCCAGGTAGAGAAATTACTTGCAGGAGCAAATCCCTTAATCAGTGTCTCTCCCTGCGATTAACAAGCCCAGACAGTGCCCTGTCCTCACTGGTCACTTAACCCCTCAGCGGATCCAGGGCAGAAGCACAGCACAGTGCCTTCACCTGGCAGCAGGGACAGGGCCCTCCACCAGTGGCCTCCAGCTCTGGTTTACCATGACCTCATAGCTCTGGAAAACCCCAAGGAGCTTCCGCCCTTCAGGGGATTGCATTCATGTTCATACATGGGTATACTGAGTCTAAGGACCATGTGTCACTGAAACATTTGACTCTTCTCTGCCTGTGCTGATGGATATCTTCACTTGGGCACAGTGTTGTTGAGTTAGTTATGAGTTAATAACGCCTTGGCAGTCTGGGTTATTATATTTGCTTGAAGATTACATTTAGGTCCAGTTTGGTCTCAGTAGCAGTCTGGTAAGATATTTCTAGTGCTTGGGAACACCAAATCTCTGTTTATCCTGGCTATTCCAAATGTCAGTCTTATGAAGAGGAATGCCAAAGGCTGTAAGCACAGTTCATCTCCGTTAAGCACAACATTTGACGTTAACAATCTGTCCTGACAAAATAATTTGCATTTCTTCCTTTCTAAACAGGTTGCACTACGTTAAAAGTTTGACGAAAAAAGACTAAATGCCCGTACATTTTTAAATGTTATTTTTTAAACCTTTATTTAACTAGGCAAGTCAGTTAAGAACAAATTCTTATTTACAATGACGGCCTACCCCAGCCAAACCTTAACCCGGACGACGCTGGGCCAATTGTGCGCTACCCTATGGGACTCCCAATCACGGCCAGTTGTGATACAGCCTGGAATCAAACCAGGGTCTGTAGTGACACCTCTAGCACTAAGATGCAGTGCCTTAGACTGCTGCGCCACTTGGGAGCCCGTTGATGACTTATTGCAAATCCAATCAGTTTTCCACGTTGATTCAATGTTATCACATAGATTGTTGGGGTTGAAATGATTTGGAAACAACATTGATTGAACCAGTTTTTGCCCAGTGGGAAATCACAACCGCTGAGTCACAGTGATTCACAGCCAAGCCTTGCTTTTGCACTGACTTGATTGAAGAATTCAACACTGTGGCGCTGCCTTAAGGCTTTTTTGATAATTGTGGGCACATTTAACACCAAATGTACATAGATAACAGCTATACATAGATGAGTTGTACGCAACAGTTTCCAAACACTTGACATTGTGTTTCTATCAGAGGTTGCTGTGTCTCAGTATGTAGGGCTGGGTATGTGAAGCACAAGCCTCCCTCTGTAAAATGGTCCAGTCAAGGGCATACAAAGTGGACCAAACTTGAGCGATGCACATGACCTGCTCTTGTCTGCGAGTTCTCTTCCTCGCCGGCTGTTCTCTACCACCGCTCCTCAGGCAGTGGAAAGAGGACTGTGTGGAGGCGGGAGATGGTTGCCCTACATTCATAAGCAGCAAACGCTTCCTGGGAGCTGTACCTTCACGGCCATGCCTACTTTCCCTAGCCTCTCCGGGGTTTTGAAAACATTCTTTTTTTAGCGCCTCTCTGCCAGCGTCTGGCTTGGAGCTTCTAGTTCTCCCCTTCAACCTCCATCAGACTTACTAGTGGTTTCCTCATAGATGCTTGAGTGTCTCGTGTCCCCGGAGAGGCCTAAAAGCAAAGGGCTGGTTGGACAGCCAGCATGTGGTTTCTTAACTATTATTAATCTCATACCCAAGGTAAACAAATTCCCAGCGTCACTAATGGGCACTTACCTCAGCTCTACTGGCGTGACAGTAAAGCTAACCTGAATGGTGGATTCAGAGGGCAGGGATAAACAATGTTATTCTGGGGGCAGTGATGGTAGATTTATGAATGGGAATTTTTTCTATGGTCCCATTAATCAGACACATGCTGTTTGTCCAAAGCTGCTCCTGTAGAGGGGGAATGTAATGATGCCATCACTTCTGAAACAGTAGTTCTATCACAGTAAGTATTTTCCTTATTTATTGTGCTAAAATCCGAGCAATCTTTGAAATAGTAATTTAAGTGTTGAGTCCAGGTTATTTCTTTTGTAAATTGTCAGCTCTGCAGGTGCCCCAATTGTGGAAGTAAAATGACCTTCAAAACATCCTGAACTGTTCTACTGTATGTCCTCTTTCTCCTCGTCTCTCTCCCTGAAACAATATTATAGATACATGTGCAGATGTTTTTCCTGTCTGCTCTTGGCCAGTATATCCAGCCGCTTTGTTTATGAGCAGCCCATAGTCAAATGTTGAGTCATATGTTTGCAGCAGAAAAAGCAAATGCAAAGCAGTTGCTCCGACTGACAGACTGGAATCCCTACTTGCCCACCTAGTGCTCTGTCTATCCTGGCAGAATGCAAATGATTGTCATTGAATAGAATGCAAAAGAGGGAGTCTGCCTCCAGCAGGTAATATGCCAGTCCATGTACAAATCCAATCATGAGAAAAAGGCAACTTATTGCTCTTAACAGAAATGCATAAAAACAAGCCATACCTGAGGCGAGATCAGGTAAGCAAGTTTCTTTAAGGAATATCAACATTGAATATCACCCGTGTCTTAATTCCGCGTTCAAAACAACTGGGAACTCGGAAAATACGAGGTCAAATCATGACGTCATTGATTTTCAGGCCCGGAAAGTCAGAGCTCTAGAAAGAGTCCCGAGTTCCCAAGTTGGAATTCTGAGTTGGATGACCGTTAAAATAGTTTTTTCCCCAGTCAGAGCTCTTTAAAAAAAAACGATTTCCCAGTTGTTTTGAACGCACTGAAGACGGAAGTGGGAGATTTCCGAGTTCCCAATTCCGAGTTCCCAGTTGTTTTGAACGCGACATAAGCAGTCATGCATTATAAGTCAATACATCTGTCTATACGGGTTATTAGCGCTTCCATTTTAGATGTGCTTACGTGCCCAATTAACTACAGTGCATGACTGCTTCAACAATATGTATTGTGTCGTTTCTGTAGAAAAACATTTAACAAAACACAAATTTGTTGTTTCATTGATAGTCTCTTCACTGAAAGTACAGTCGGCTGCATCTAATAAAGTGAATGAGTGAAGAACACATTAAACCAGGGGAGATTTCAGATTGCTCTCAATATGAACCCCCCCCACCCCCACCCCCACCAGAGCACATTGCCCAGGCCTATTGTGTTAGATGGCAGCGGTCTCTCTTATCCAGTCTCGGCCTCTAAACAGCTTTACCCTCTATCATTTGCTGTGGGGCAGACAGACATGGCTGAGGCCTTGTTTGGTATCCTGGCTATGCCACCACAAAACGGGATGGAGAAAGTAAGTCTGCATTATTGAGACAGCTTCCACCGAGGCCTACATATTTAATAGAGATGCTGTGCTATTAACTTACAGTGCTCCCTCTCCCCCCATGACGAAAAGCTAAGCCCCATCTCATTTAGTTCTCCATGCTGCATGGTTATCAGAAAGTGTGTTTTTCCTTGGGGCTCTCATTATAATTGCCTTGTTTGTTCTTAGATCCAGTTCATTGGATCTGCAGGATTGATTTAATTTGTGAACAAAGGCGATTTAGTGATAATGTTATGAAGCCTAGTTAACTGGTCTGTAACCTGATTTAAGATGTGCATCTATGTGAGAAATTGTTTGAGGACCATGTTGGATGCTCATTGTAATGGTTTTGACTTGAGGTTATTTGTTTCTTAGTGGTGCTAGGTAGGTCGTGCCTACCAGAGACATTTTTGATTTCTCCATTAAGTTTGTGAGTCTCATCTATCAGTCATAGTCTAGAGACCAATACAAAGGACTCATGAAAAAGTAATAAACCCTTAAAAACATTAGAAATAACTTCAAAACAATTATTATTTTGAATTGTTTGTATTGTAATGAAACAGCAGGGAGCAGGTCTCGAACTCTCGACCTTCGAGCCCGAGGTCCGGCGCGCTATCGACTGTGCCGCAAAAGCATCGAGCGGCAGAGTCGATTTCCGCACTTATAAACCAAGGGTCGTTACACTATTATACAAAATAAATGATCATACAAACAATACTCACAAAATAATAATATAAGTTACTCAGGGAAAGTCCCGTAGCTCAGACATAAAAATTGTCCGGCCCTGTAAATGATCCAGGTGAACCCAAGTGACCTCAGTCACGCAATGTTCGTTCATAATGTGAGGCATAAAACCGGTCTCATTATACATTCAGATCACAAATCTCCCGTTCCACACAACAAATAAAGATTAGCAGGACTCACATTACTCTTCTCCAACAATTGAACATATTAACCAACCCAACACGGAGTAGATCACAAGAAAATACGTGAAACACCGCTTAGGAAAAGCTAGTCAGTCAGTCAGTCAGTCAATCCAATCCGCCAACAGATCTCTGGGGGAGAAAGGCCACGGAGAACAGCGGAGACCACTGGAGATGTGTAGTCCAACAATAAAATGAGTGGATCCGATTCTTGTTGATCTTGCGACACAACTACAATGCACACTTTTAAGTAGAACAAAAACAAAACGGAGAAAAGGACCTTCGGAACAGAAGGTTGGAACTTCGTCTCTCACGCCACGTCACCCCCGTTGCGCATCTGATGCTGGCTATTTATTGGGAAATTAAAGAGGAAGCGCAGCATCGGGAGAAGAAGCTCTTGGTCGGCCAGTCCAAGCGGATCGTTGTGTGTTCAGATGGTGACGGAAATAAATGTATATAAAAATAAACTACAAACAGGCATGCCCAAGCTAACATGTGAAATAATCCCTGTTGACTTGGACAACCTCTGAAAATTGCATGGTTAGGGTAACACAGGTGTGTGGCAAGTTGCAGTGTGGCACACAGACAGTGAGGACCCCTCCGGTCTTTTGCTGGGCTGCATACGCTGAACATGAGCTCACATTATTACCCCACCTCTGTGGTGGCCTTCACATTGTCAGCACCCAGAGAGAGAGCGAAAGAGAGGTAACAAGCTTGCTGTGTGAGGGCTGAGTCACAGTAGGCAGTGTGCTGACAGGCTGAGCCGCTCCAAAGCCCAGCGATTAGCTGCTTCACTTTAGTCAAGTGAGCTTCTCATCCACAGAAGCCATGAGTCACCGTTGAATAACGGGAGACATGTCCCCCCAGGTATTTGCAGTGATTCAGTGTGACCTTCGCTGGCTTTCTCCTCAGCAGGGCCAACAGTGCCTATAGTTTTAGAGGCTAACTAACACCCTAGCCTCGTCTCTGTCCACCATCCACCCTGTCTTTCTGTATCCCCATGGTAACTATAGGCCTACGAGCACCGTTGGATCCTTTTCTTGTGCTTTGATAATATTAGGTCAAGTGGTAGTGTGGGGTAGGGCTGATATGATATTATCACGATACCTTGGTGACAATGCGGTATGTATTGCGATTCTCACGATTCTATATGCATTGCGATTGGATACTGAGATTGTTTTGCGATTCAATGTCGCAAACATATTGCTCACCATATGTCTGCTGCAGAGGCACAAGAGAGCCATGAGAATACAAGTTTTGATCAGTCATGGAAATAAAAGTGCTGAAAAAAAATGACTACCTATTTATAAAGAAGATGGAAAACAAGCTATAAAGGAAAAATATTGGAGTTTTGGTGCAGGTACAGCCAACTAGCGCAAAAATAATATTGTCAAAACTATACGATACAATATATCATCAAAAATAATATCCCCATATATGTAACTGTATCAATTTTTCCCACATCACTAGTGTGGGGTCAGGACCCAGGAGCCTTGGCTAGTCAAGAGTCCCTGCGATTAGGCAGGCCTTGGACACGTTTTAGCTACCCCTTAGGCTATTATGAAACAACTGATCTGCCAGCTGGTGTATTACATAATACTATCTTGAGGCACTGTGTAGAGCTGCACTGAGCTCGCTCCAATGCCTCCAAGCGAAGTACATTTAAGTTCCCAATTTTGCCTAGTATGGGAATGAGTTTTGCTGGATCATTGATAGTAGAAACTATGCACTCTCGTACCAGGTCTAAAGCTACAATTTTCACTGAACAAAAATGTTGGTCTCATGTTTCATGAACTGAAATAAAATATCCTAGAAATGTTCCATGTGCACAAAAAGCATATTTCTCTCACATTTTGTGAACCTGTTTGTTTACATCCCTGTTAGTGAGCATTTCTCCTTTGCCAAGATAATTAATCTACCTGACAGGTGTGGCATATTAAGACGATGATTAAACAGCATTGTCATTACACAGGTGCACCTTGTGCTGGGGACAATAATAGGCCACTCTAAAATTAGCAGTTTTGTCACACAACCCAATGCCACAGAGGTCTCAAGTTTTGAGGGAGTATGCATTTTGGCATGATGACTGCAGGAATGTCCACCGGAGCTGTTGCCAGAGAATTGAATGTTCATTTCTCTACCATATAGTATCTAACAATTCACAACAATACAGACAAATCTAAAAGTAAAAGAATGGAATTAAGAAATATATAAATATTAGGACGGGCAATGTCAGAGCGGCATTGACTAAGATACAGTAGAATACAGTATATATATATGAAATTAGTAAAACAGTATGTAAACATTATTAAAGTGACTAGTGTTCCATTATTAAAGTGACCAGTGATTCAATGTCTATGTACATAGGGCAGCAGCCTCTAAGGTACAGGTTTGACTAACCGGGTGGTAGCCGGCTAGTGATGGCTATTTAACAGTCTGATGGCCTTGAGAACAGAAGCTGTTTTTCAGTCTCTCGGTCCCAGCTTTGATGCACCTGTACTGACCTCGCCTTCTGGATGATAGCGGGGTGAACAGGCCGTGGCTCTGGTGGTTGATGTCCTTGATGATCCTTTTGGCCTTCCTGTGACATCGGGTGCTGTAGGTGTCCTGGAGGGCAGGCAGTGTGCACCCGGTGATGCGTTGGACAGACCGCACCACCTTCTGGATAGCCCTGCAGTTGTGGGCGGTGCAGTAGCCGTACCAGGCGGGGATACAGCCCGACAGGATGCTCTCAATTGCACATCTGTAAAAGTTTGTGAGGGTCTTAGAGCTGAATTTCTTCAGCCTCCTGAGGTTGAAGAGGCGCTGTTGCGCCTTCTTCACCACACTGTCTGTGTGGTTGGACCATTTCTGATTGTCAGTGATGTGTATGCCGAGGAACTTGATGCTTTTCACCTTCTCCACAGCGGTCTTGTCGATGTGGATAGGGGTGTGCTCTCCTGTCTCCTGAAGTCCACGATCAGCTCCTTTGTTTTGTTGATGTTGAGGGAGAGGTTAGTTTCCTGGCACCACTCTGCCAGGGCCCTCAGATCCTCCCTGTAGGCTGTCTCGTCATTGTTGGTAATCAGGCCTACTACTGTTGTGTCATCTGCAATCTTGGTGATTGAGTTGGAGGCATGCGTGGCCACACAGTCATGGGTGAACAGGGAGTACAGGAGGGGCCTGAGCACGCACCCTTGTGGGGCCCCTGTTTTAAGGATCAGTGTAGTGGCGCTGTTGTGGCCTACCTTCACCACCTGGGGGGCAGCTCCTCAGGAAGTCCAGAACCCAGTTGCACAGGGCTGGGTTCAAACCCAGGGCCCCGGGCTTTATAATGAGCTTGCAGGGTACTATGGTGTTGAAGGCTGAGCTGTAGTCAATGAACAGCATTCTTACATAGGTATTCCTCTTGTCCAGATGGGATAGGGCAGTGTGTAGTGCGATGGCGATTGCATCGTCTGTGGATCTATTTGGCCGGTTTGCAAATTGAAGTGGGTCTAGGGTGTCAGGTAAGGTGGGGGGTGATATGATCCTTAACTAGCCTCTCAAAGCACTTCGTGATGACAGAATGAGTGCTACAGGGCGATAGTCATTTAGTTCAGTTACCTTTGCTTTCTTGGAGACAGGAACAATGGTGGACATCTTGAAGCAAGTGGGGATAGCAGACTGGGATAGGGAGAGATTGAATATGTCCGTAAACACTCCAGTCAGCTGGTCTGTGCATGCTCTGAGGACGCGACCAGGACAGCCATCTGGGCTGGCGGCCTTGCGAGGGTTAACACGCTTAAATGTCTTACTCACGTCAGCCACGGAGAACGAGAGCCCACAGTTATTGGGAGCGGGCCGCGTCAGTGGCACTGTGTTATCCTCAAAGTGGGTGAAACGTGACTGGTTTTCCCTTTGTAATCCGTGATTGTCTGTAGACCCTGCCACATATGTCTCGTGTCTGAGCCATTGAATTGCGACTCCATTTTGTTTCTGTACTAACGTTTTGCCGGTTTGATTGCCTTACGGATGGAATAACTACACTGTTTCTATTCAACCATATTCCCAGTCACCTTGCCATGGTTAAATGCGGTGGTGGCGCTTTCAGTTTTGCGTGAATGCTGCCATCTATCCACGGTTTTTGGTTTGAGTAGGATTTAATAGTCACAGTGGGAACATCATCCTCTATACACTTCACGATGAACTCAGTCACCGTGTCCGTGTATACGTCAATGTTATTCTCAGGGGCAACATGGGACATATCCCAGTCCTCGTGATCAAAACAATCTTGAATCATTGATTCAGATTGGTCAGATTAGCGTTAAATAGACTTTAGCACAGGTACGTCCTATTTGAGTTTCTGCCTATAGAAAGGGAGGAGCAGAATGGAGATGTGATCTGATTTGCCGAAGGGAGGGCGGGGGAGGACATTGTAGCCATCCTGGAAGGGAGAGTAACAATGGTCTAGAGTTTTTGAAGCACAAGTACCACAGGCAATGTGTTGTTAGAACTGTAGTGTTTTCCTCAAACTTGCTTTGTTAAAATCCCCAGTTACAATAAATGCGGCCTCAGGATATGTGGTTTCCAGTTTGCACAAAGTCCAGTGTAGTTCCTTGAGGGCCGTCGTGGTATCAGCTTGAGGGGGAATATACACGGCTGTTACTATAACCGAGGAGAATTCTCTTGGGTGGTAATACGGTCAGCATTTGATTGAGGTATTCTAGGTCGGGTGAACAAAAGGACTTGAGTTCCTGTACGTTATCACTATCAAACCATGAGTAGTTAATCATGAATCCTACACCACCGCCTTTCTTCTTTCTGGAGAGTTCTTTATTCCTGTCTGCGCAATGTACTGAGAACCCAGCAGGCTTTATGGACGGAAACAGTATATCCGGAGAGAGCCATGATTCCGTGAAACAGAGTATTTTACAGTCCTTGATGTCTCTCTGGAAGGAGATCCTCACGCTGAGCTCGTCTACTTTATTGTTCAAGGATTGAACATTAGCGAGAAATATTCTCAGAAGTGGTGGATGGTGTGCACGCCTCCTGACTTGGACTACAATTCCACTCCGAATACCTCTTCTCCGCCGGGGGCGTCTTGGAGCAGCCTCTGGAATAAGCTCAATTGCACTGGGGGGTACCTACAAAGGATCCAATCCAAAATTTGAAATTGTGTTTTTTACTTTGGATAAAAGTAGAGACTCAGAGCTAGAAAATTGTATATTATACGCTACAGTTGAGGAACAATGGGAAAGTAATTCTGCTTTGAAAGTTGATAAACTTGCAACCTCAATTTTGAGGAAATGGCCCTTGAATGTTTTGGTAAACCTACTGGAGAGCTCTTCTTTGTCTACACCCATTCAGCATCGTTCCCACCCTCTTAAGCCTAAGCCCCACTCATCTCTTTAAGGATTCACATGTGAGGCCGTGTACTAAACAAGGCTGGTTTATACTGTCTATCGACAGTTGTCGCAATGACATCATGAACATTCTATTGTCATCCGACATCTAACTTGTCGTTGTCGTTATGAAAAGTATAAACACAAAAACTACAGGCTGCATGACATCAGCAGCCTGGTGGTCCAAAATATCATAACTAGTGTATTTTGCAACCAATAAATCCACCCGTTTTAAAAATGAATTTAGTATATGTCAATCTAGCAAACCAGGCAACTAAATGCAACTTTATAAACAATGTTTTGGTTAGTTTTTAGCTTGTTAGCTAGCTAGCTAATGTTAAGTTAGCTGGCTAGCCAGTTCAAATAATGACCATATTATATAGCTGACAACGTCTTCATTTTAGCTAACCAACCAGGTTCATTGTTACAGGAAAATAAACTCACAACAAGATCATTATTTACAAGTTAATGGTGAACAAATTACAGAAAATAGCTTGCGGTTGTGAGTGTGACGAAATAAAAGCAGGGCATTCTACTGGAGGATTTTAGAACTTGGACACTGTCTCGTTGGCCTAACGTTATATCCTAATTTGACTTTGGCGCAGGTCATGATCTTCACATTACCGTCTCTGGTAAAACACATAATATATCAAATGAAATCAATGTTGATTTGTCACATGACAGGATACAGAAGGTGTAGTGAAATGGTTACTTGCATAGTAGAGTATTTTGTTTAGACATATAGCTAGCTAGCTAAACAATTAACCATAATCCCAACTCATAATGTTACTACACTGCATGAATCTGCAGGTAGCTAACCAACCAGGTTCAATGTTAGCTAGCTAGCTAACATTAGGCTATAACTAGCAATGCAAATGGCTCTGAGATACAAATAATATTACTACACAGATCGTACTTCAAATGAAAACATCTTTCTGACAAAATTAGAAACTTATAATATCTGAACATGTAGCTTGCTAGACAATCTTACCCGTATACATGGATGGAGTCTTCTACCTCTCCATCATGGTTGCCCTTAGTTTGAAGATGTAATCCGTAGACAGGTGTTTCATACAACAGCCTTCTGTGTGTTCTCTTTTTGACTCCCTATGCATATTTGCAGTGAAACGTCAGAATTTTCTCCATCTCCTTAGCTATCATATGCTAATTCCACCGGGCATTACACTGATTTCAAAACTCGGTCCTCCAGAAAGGGGAGAACAACACTTTTGGAGTTCTACCACTTGATATCTTTCAAAAAAGCAGCGTTAGAAAGGATTCCCTACACATACTGACCAGCTCATGTTATAGACAGAAACATGTTACAATCTGGACTCATCTCTCGGCATGTCCAGCCCATCCATTATATCACCGAATCATGGCTACCGGATAGATTCCTGTCTTTTTCCGTGGCTAACCAACTAGGCTCGTAATTTTTATGACATTTTTTTTTCTTCTCCTTTTTCTCCCCAGTTTCGTGATATCCAATTGGTAGTTACATTCTTGTACCATTGCTGCAACTCCTGTATGGACATGGGAGAGGCGAAGGTCGAGTGCCATGCGTCCTCCGAAACACGACCCTGCCAAGCCGCACTGCTTCTTGACACACTGCTCGCTTAACCCGGAAGCCAGCCGCACCAATGTGTCGGAGGAAACACTATACAACTGTATAGTGCATGCGCCCGGCCTGCCACAGGAGTCACTAGAGTGCGACGGGACAAGGACATCCCGGCCGGCCAAACCCTCCCCTAACCCGGACGATGCTGGGCCAATTGTGCACCGCCGCATGGGTCTCCCGGTCATGGCGGGGTCTTGTAGTGACTCCTCAAGCACTGCGATGCAGGGCCTTAGACAGCTGTGCCCCCTGGGAGGCCCTAGGCTCGTAATTTAACAATTTTATTCGGATTTACAGATGGCATACAAGTTTGTTATTTAGGCACATGAAAGTTTACATGTTCCAGAAGGCATTTCTGCCAAAAAACAAATTCTGATAAAAAGGAAATGTTTACGTTCAATGCCTCTCCTGTGAAGTAGTGACGCATGACATACACCAGTTTCCTGAAACAAGTCACATTTCTGGTCGTAATGCAGGTGAGTTACCACCGCTCTGATATCCAAAAGTTATTTCAGGCTGTAAGTGATAACACAAATGTAAGCCTGTGATGTAAGAAATAACTTGCTTAGGAGCTAGAAGCAGAGCTGCCATGTCTGTCGGCTCAATCTTGTTATCACAACCGCAGACCACGCAGTGTAACCACGCCAGCCCAGGACCTCCACACCCGGCTTCTTCACTAGCAGGATTGTCTGAGCAGGATCGTCTGAGACCAGACAGCTAATGAAACTGTGCGTTTGCACAACCAAGGAATTTCTGCACAAACTGTCAGAAACAGTCTCCGGGAAGCAGTCTCCGTGCTCGTTCTCCTCACCAGGGTCTTGAACTGACTGCAGTTCGGCGGCGTCACTGACTTCAGTGGGCAAATGCTCACCTTTGATGGCCACTGGCACACTGGAGAAGTGTGCTCTTCACTGATTAATCCCAGTTTCAACTGTACCGGGCAGATGGCAGACAACATTTATGGGGTTGTGTGGGCCAGCTGTTTGCTGATGTTGGTGGGGTTATGGTATGGGCAGGCATAAGCTACAGACAACGAACACAATTGCATTTTATCAATGGTCATTTGAATGCACAACGATACCGTGATGAGATCTTGAGGCCCATTGTTGTGCCATTCATCCGCCGCTATCACCTCATGTTTCAGCATGATAATGCATAGCTCCATGTCGCAAGGATCTGTGCACAATTCCTGGAAGCTAAAAAATATCCCAATTCTTCAACGGCCTACATACTCATCAGACATGTCACCCATTGAGCATGTTTGGGATGCTCTGGATTGACGTGTACGACAGTGTGTTCCAGTCCCCGCCAATATCCAGCAACTTCGCACAGCCATTGAAGAGGAGTGGGAGAACATTCCACAGGCCACAATCAACAGCCTGACAAACTGTGGGAAGGAGATGTGTCGTGCTGCATGAGACAAATGGTTGTCACACCAGATACTGACTGGTTTTCTGTTCCACACCCCCATAGCCACGGGAAGTAGGGGTGCTGAGGGTGCTGCAGCAAACCCTGATTTTTTTCTTCAACTAGTTCTGTATTAGTAAACTGACATAACCGTTGACAATACAATTTAGAGTACAGTAGACACAGCATCCTGAACAGCTAGCACACTGAATGATAGCATCTACCAAGGCAAACTCATGACATACAGATCCTTTTCGGAAAGTATGCAGACCCCTTGACTTTTTCCACATTTTGTTATGTTATTACAGCCTTACTCTAAAACAAATATTTGTTATTTCCCCCTCATCAATCTACACACAATATGCCATAATGACAAAGCAAAAACAGGTTTTTAGAAATGTTTGCAAATATATATTTTTTAAATGATATATTAATTTACGTAAGTATTCAGACCCTTTACTCAGTACTTTGTTGAAGCACCTTTGGCAGCTATTACAGCTTCGAGTCTTCTTGGGTATGACGCTACAAGCTTGGCACACCTGTATTTGGGAAGTTTCTCCCATTTTTCTCTGCAGATCCTCTCAGGCTCTGTCAGGTTGGATGGGGAGTCTCGATGCACAGCTATTTTCAGGTCTCTCCAGAGATCTCTCTGATCGGGTTGAAGAGCGCTCTGGAGCAGGTTTTTATCAAGGATCTCTCTGTACTTTGCTCTGTTCATCTTTCCCTCGATCCTGTTTAGTCTCCCAGTCCCTGCCGCTGAAAACATCCTCACAGCATGATGTGGCCACCACCATGCTTCGCCGTAGGGATGGTGCCAGGTCTCCTCCAGACGTGACGATTGACATTCAGGCCAAAGAGTTCAATCTTTGTTTCATCAGACACGATAATCTTGTTTCTCATGGTCTGAGTGTCCTTTAGGTGCATTTTGGCAAACTCCAAGCAAGCTGTCATGTGTCTTTTACTGAGGACGGGCTTCCGTCTGGCCACTCTACAATAAAGGCCTGATTGGTGGAGTGCTGCAGAGATGGTTGTCCTTCTGGAAGGTTCTTCCATCTCCACAGAGGAACTGTGGAGTGACCATTGGGTTTTTGGTCACCTCCCAGACCAAATTTGGCCCGGCCGGCCAGCTGTAGGAAGAGTCTTGGTGGTTCCAAACTTCTTTCATTTAAGAATGATGGAGGCCACTTCCCCAGATATGTGCCTCGACACAATCCTGCTCTACGGACAATTCCTTTGACCTCATGGCTTGGTTTTTGTTCTGACATGCACTGTCTGTAATGAACGTCGTCGGGAGAAGGAGAAGAGGACCAAGGTGCAGCGTGGTAAGTATTCATAATATGTTATTTTAATAAATATGAACACTCTAACACAACAACAACACGACAAACGAACAGTTCTGTAAGGTGACGAAAAACACTACACAGAAAATAATCACCCACAACTCAAAGTGGGAAAACAGGCTACCTAAATATGGTTCTCAATCAGAGACAATGATAGACAGCTGCCTCTGATTGAGAACCACACACGGCCAAACACAAAGAAATAGACAACATAGAACACCAGACATAGAATGCCCACCCAAACTCACGCCCTGACCAACCAAAATAGAGACATAAAAAGGATCTGATCTCTACGGTCAGGGCGTGACACTGTCAACTGTGGGACCTTATATTAACAGGTGTTTGCCTTTCTAAATCATGTCCAGTTAATTGTATTTACCACTGGTGGACTCCAATCAACTTGCAGGTATATCTCAAATATGATCAATGGAAACAGGATGCAGCAGAGCTAAATTTTGAGTCTCATAGCAAAGGATCTGAATACTTATGTAAATAAGGTATTTCTGTTTTTGTTTTTTTAATACATTTGCAAAAAATTCTAAAAACCTGTTTTCGCTTTGTCATTATGGGGTATTGTGTGTAGATTGATAAGGAAAATGTTGTATATAAGGCTGTAATAACATTAGGGTTTCAGATGTTTTCGGAAGATGGGCAGTGACTCTGCTCTCCTAGCTTGAGTCACTGCCCTCTGCTCTCCACACCACCATTGGTGTGCCAGGACAGTGAAGAGCTTGGACAGCTGAGTGGGAGCTGCCTTCCAGTAGTGGTGGGAGGGCCAAGAGACCAGAGGTAGCAGAATGGAGTGCTTAGGTTGTGGTGTAGGATTTGAGCATAGCCTGAAGGTAGGGAGGGGCAGCTCCTCTTGCTGCTCCGTAGGCAAGTGCCGTGGTCTTGTAGTGGATGCGAGCTTAGACTGGAAGCCTGTGGAGTGTGCGGAGAAGCGCGGTGACATGGGAGAACTTGGGAAGTTCTCCCATGTCAGGGGCACAAGAGGGGAGCCCAGCCAACAGCAAGTTGCAGTAGTCCAGACGGGAGAGGACTAGTGCCTGTACGCTTCCTGTGTGAGGTAGGGTCGTACTCTATGGATTTGTAGAGCTGTGGTCACCAGCCTTTTCTGAGTTAAGATCACTTTTGCAGTCAAAAAGCAAGCCGAGATCTACCGCAGCGATTTTTTGAACATTACTTAAATGTAACATTAACCTAATATAAATCATTTTGTATAAATGATGTTTGTGCAGTAGGTCTAAAACATTATCACAGCATATTGGCATACAAGCTTGGCCTGACAATATTGTTCTTCTCAGACCATTTTATATTTCAAAGCTCGAGCTTTGAAAACAGAATAGATAATTTGGTGTAGCACTTGCGAGGCACAGCTGAGCATAAATTTAAATAATTTGCTTTTTATTTTACTGGACTGGTACCTGCATCTGCCATGATGCTTTCAATACAACTGAGAACTATGTCAAATCATGACATCAGTGATCTTCAGGTCGGAAAGTCGAAGCTCTAGAAAGATGGCAGAGTTTCCGTCTTGGAATTACGAGTTGGGTGACTGTTCAAAAATATTTATCCCCAGTTGGATATCTTTTTTTTTAGTCGGAAGTCTGAGATTTCCGAGTTCCCAGTTGTTTTGAACAAGTCATTAGTCTCAGCAGAGGGAGGAAGAGAGCAGCAGAGGATCCACCTCTCATGGCTGCTGCTCTTTCCTTCCTTTCCTTCGGTGAGACTGACCAGAGAGTGGGGGCACTGTTTTTCAACTGATTACGAAACTGTCGCATCGCATCTGCATCATGCACAAAGCTATGTTCCTGTGACCAGAGAAAGTGAAATATTTCTCGATATTAAAATAGACACGACGAGCTGCTATTAATAAAAATGCAGGTCTGTTGATACACTTGGCTACTCATTCATTGCAGCTGCAGCACAAGTGTATGTAGGAAAAAACATGTTTTATGTTTTGTAATAGTGTTGAATAAGAACAGTGTTGACAGTGCTTAATAAAAACTTAAACATGAACTCACTCAGAAAAACAGCAGCTGTTTGCTGTATTCTTTGACAGTCTCTCACAGGTCATGGTTTTAAAGTTATGAAATCTCACGTAGACTATCAAACGTTGCTGTGGCCGGGTCATGGAAGCTGTAGGCACGGTGATTTGAGCTAACCGATTGGCCAGCGCAATTCAATTTAGCCACAGATCTCCTGGTCCGCCGGGTAGGCGGGGTTTGTATTTTCAGACAAAGGAAATTATTAAAAATGGGAATATTTTGCCTATTCGGTACGCAGGGCTTATGAATCACGAACAGCTACTGCCAACAGCGCAACAATAAAAAAAGAAAAGGAGCACAAGCCTTTATCATTGGCTGTTCTACAGAAATGTTTGGTGATCGACTAGGAATGCCTTGAAGATCGACAAGTCAATTGCGATCGACCGGTTGGTGACCACTGTTGTAGAGCATGAACCTGCAGGAGTGAGTTACTGCTTTGATGTTTGCAGAAAATTACAGGGTGTTGTCCAGGGTCAGGCCAAGGTTCTTTGCACTCTGGGATGGGGACACCGTGGAGTTGAAGAGGTCTTGGAGTGGGCAGGCCTTCCCCGGCAGGAAGAGCATCTCTGTCTTGTCGAGGTTGAACTTGAGGTGGTGGGCCGACATCCAAGCTGAGATATCTGCCAGACACGCAGAGATGCGTGTCGCCACCTGGGTGTCAGAATGGGGAAGCTGAAAATTATAGCAATGATAGGAGATATGACGGAGCCGAGTGACTTGGTGTATAGAGAGAAGAGGAGAGGGCCTAGAACTGAGCCCTAGGGGACACCAGTAGTGAGAGCGCTTGGTGCAGACACAGATCCTCTCCACGTCACCTGGTAGGAGCGTATATCTACCCTCTCATTTGCTAGAATGGTCCCACCTGATCTCGCCTCCTTCCACTTGCCTTCCATCTTTGAGGACATGTATTTTCATTGTTAGAGCAGTCCCTTGAATATCTTGTCAATATAATAGACAATCTTTGATATGGCTGATTATGAAGTGGTCAGGAATGAAAGAGGTGTACCAGCACCAGGGTCTTGGGAGGACAAGTGACTTCCTAGCTCTGAGTCAATGGTCCTCCTGACGATGTTCCAGTGAACAACAATTAAACTAGCCTGCTGCCTAATGACAGTCTCTGTAGTGTAATTAAGAAAACACAAGTGGGTGCTCCAGAGAAAACAATAACTGGTGAAGGAAGGAATTAGAGGCAACTGAACCAGTCAGGGGACTGAAGCTAGTGGAATGAAATCATGTCAGTGCACAACCTCCCTGACAGTTAAAGGGACAGCCATGGGTGTGTTTTTGTGTGTCTGCGTGGCGGGTGATGGTTCATTTGTATTTCAGCCTTAGTTACTATACACTGAGTGTACAAAACATTATGAACACCTGCTCTTTCCGTGACATAGACTGTCCAGGTGAATCCAGGTGAAAGCTAAGATCCCTTATTGATGTCACTTATTGAATCCACTTCAATCAGTGTAGGTGAAGGGAAGGAGACAGGTTAAATAATTATTTTTAAGCCTTGAGACAATTGAGACATGGATTGTGTGTGTGCCATTCAGAGGGTGAATGGACAAGACAAAGATTAA
The DNA here is from genome assembly GCF_045679555.1 of Salvelinus alpinus. Classification (NCBI taxonomy): domain Eukaryota; kingdom Metazoa; phylum Chordata; class Actinopteri; order Salmoniformes; family Salmonidae; genus Salvelinus; species Salvelinus alpinus. The sequence continues at coordinate 82,031,113 of NC_092086.1, forward strand.
AGTGCCTTTGAACAGAGTATGGTAGGTAGTAGGTGCCAGGTGCACTGGTTTGTGTCAAGAACTGCAACACTGCTGGGTTTTTCACGCTTAACAGTTTCCCGTGTGTATCAAGAAGGGCCCACCCTCCAAAGGACATCCAGCCAACTTTCGACACCTTGTAGAGTCTATGCCCCAATGTATTATTTCTGACGATATATGATATAGTTTTGACAATATCACAATATTAGTTTTGCTCTAGTTGGTTGTACCTGCACCAAAACTCCAGTATTTTTCCTTCATAGCTCTTGCCAATTTGTTTTCAGCACATTTATTTCCATGTCTGATCAAAACTTCTTATCTCATGGCTCTCTCTCTTGTCCCTCTGCAGAAGACATACGAGGAGCAATATGTTTGGAACATCAAATCGCAATAAAATCACAGTATTAAATTGCAATACATATAGAATTGTGAGAATTGTGCCGCTTTCAAAGAGCGGGACATTAATCCGGGCGCTTATAAGAAATCCCGCTATGCCCTCAGACGAACCATCAAACAGGAAAAGCGTCAATACAGGACTAAGATTGAATCCTACTACACCGGCTCTGACACTTGTCGGATGTGGCAGGGCTTGCAAACTATTACGGACTACAAAGGGAAACCCAGCCACGAGCTGCCCAGCGACGCGAGCCTACCAGACAAGCTAAATGCCTTTTATGCTCGCTTCGAGGCAAGCAACACTGAAGCATGCATGAGAGCACCAGCTGTTACGGACGACTGTGTGATCACAGTCTCTGTAGCCGATGTGAGCAAGACCTTTAAACAGGTCAACATTTACAAAGCCGCGTGGCCAGACGGATTACCAGGACGTGTACTCAGAGCGTACGCGGACCAGCTGGCAAGTGTCTTCGCTGACATTTTAAACCTCTCCCTGACCGAGTCTGTAATACATACATGTTTCAAGCAGACCACCATAGTGCCTGTCCCCAAGAAAGTAAAGGTAACCTGCCTAAATGACTACCGCCTCGTAGCACTCACGTCGGTAGCCATGAAGTGCTTTGAAAGGCTGGTCATGACTCACATCAACACCATCATCCCGGAAATCCTAGACCCACTCCAATTTGCATACCACCCCAACAGATCCACAGATGACGCAATCTCAGTCGCACTCGACACTGCCCTTTCCCACCTCGAGAAAAGGTAACACCTTTGTGAGAATGCTGTTCATTGACTATAGCTCAGCATTCAACACCATGGTGCCCACAAAGCTCATCACTAAGCTAAGGACCTTGGGACTAAACACCTCCCTCTGCAACTGGATCCTGGACTTCCTGATGGCCCACACCCAGGTGGTAAGGGTAGGCAATAACACATCTGCCACGCTGATCCCCAACTCTGGGGCCCCTCAGGGGTGCATGCTTAGACCCCTCCTGTACTCCCTGTTCACCCACGACTGAGTGGCCAAGTACAACTCCAACACCATCATTAAGTTTGCTGACGGCACCGGTAACAATGAGACAGCCTATAGGGAGGAGGTCAGAGACTTGGCAGTGTGGTGTCAGGACAACAACCTCTCCCTCAATGTGAGCGAGACAAAGGAGCTGATCGTGGACTACAGGAAAAGGAGGGCCGAACAGGCCCCCATTAACATCGACAGGGCTGTAGTGGAGCGAGTCAAGAGTTTCAAGTTCCTTGGTGTTCACAACACCATCAAACTATCATGGTCCAAACACACCAAGTCAGTCGTGCAGAGGGCACGACAACACCTTTTTTCCCTCAGGAGACTGAAAAGATTTGGCATGGGTCCCCAGATCCTCAAAAAGTTCTACAGCTGCACCATTGAGAGCTTCCTGACTGGTTGCATCACCTCCTGGTATGGCAACTGCTCTGCATCTGACTGTGCTACGGAGGCGCTACGGAGAGTAGTGCGTACGGCCCAGTACATCACTGGGGCCAAGCTTCCTGCTGTCCAGGACCTATATACTAGGCGGTGTCAGAGGAAGGCCCAAAAACATTTCAAAGACTCCAGTCACCCAAGTCATAGACAGTTCTCTCTGCTACCGCACGGCAAGCGGTACCGGAGCACCAAGTCTAGGTCCAAAAGGCTCCTTAACAGCTTCCACCCCCACGAAATTGAACCCCCCCCCTTTGTTTTTACACTGCTGCTACTCGCTGTTTATCATTTATGCATAGTCACTTTACCCCTACCTATATGTACAAATTACCTCGACTGACCTTATACATTTTTTTACTTTAGTTTATTTAGTAAATATTTTCGTAACTATTTCTTGAACTGCATTGTTGGTTAAGGGCTTGTAAGTAAGCATTTCACAGTAAGGTTGTATTCGGCGCATGTGATAAACACATTTTGATTTGATTTGGAATATTGAAAACTCAATGATCCCTTTGCTAAAAATACTTTCAGAATACAAAAAAAATTCAGGATATAACATTTATGTGAAGAAAAAAAATGGCAATAGGAATAAATAAAAAAATAACTCACGATCTTCAGCAATCCTTTAAGTGGACCACAACATGTTTTAAAAACTTAGGATGCTTGATAAGTGACAACAAGCAACAAATATATAAAGATAACTTTATTCCATTACTCAACAATATGAAAGCAGATCTAATTAAATGGAATAATCTTTCTACAAATTTTACAGGTACTGTAGAATAAACCTCTTTAGAATGGCTTGGCTACCAAAGTTTTTGTATTTATTTTCGGTAATACCAATTACCCCACTGAAGACGTTCTTTAAAAAAGTATACTCGGTTATAACAGACAAATAAAATTCATAGAATAAAAAGGAATATTTTACATCTTCCTAAGTCAAAGGGTGGTTTTAACCTTCCAGACTGGGAATTGTATCAACTCACTACCCAAGGCTTTTATTTGCGACATATAGTTAAATGCACTAAAGAAGAACCATGGGTACATATTGAAGATGTTTATGCTCATCCCCAGAATATTTTTACGTGTCTGTTGTTACATTAACAACTTCATAGTTAAGAACACTATAACAATACGGAAGAAAATTAAACGATTTCTACAAGAACCAATATCACTTCCTAAAAACACAACCCTATGGAACAATCATTGGATAGCTTTTCAGAATTCACAGATAAATTGGTACACAATGAAAACTGAAGCCATAGAAACCGTAAATGACTTTGTAACAGGAAATACATTTATTTCCATGACAGAATTAAAAAGTCATTTTGGACTGACCAATGTAGATAGTTTCAAATACATGTAACTTCAAAGTTACATATCACAAAATGTCTATTTGAAATCTTTTGGACATCAGAGCAACTATTATTTGAGTCAGAAAGGATGTTCATATTATAGGGAAGATACTGTATGAAAACACCTTGCAGAGAGCATATCCAACTGACAATTAGCTATTGGAACCAAGACTTAAAAATAACTGATGTTGGCACAAGATGGAGGGAAAGTATAACTAACGAAATTACAGTTAAAGAAAATATATGCTTAATCCATTATAAGCTCATGTAAATTATTTATTATACAAGAGACAGAATTCACAAATTCTACAGTACAACGGCAGTCATGTCTTAAGTGTAAAACTAACAATGACTCAATATTCCATGCTTTCTGGGAATGCTATAAAGTCCAAAAGTTGTGGGCGAAGCTGACAGAAGTATTACAATGTAAACGTACTTTTAATCAGTCAGTCTGCTTATTTCAAGACATGGTATATGGGGGTGTAGTGAGATATCCGATGGGTACTCATCACTCATCTTGAAAAAATGTATACTAAAAACGTGAAAATCAATCACTTCGCCATCATTAACACAATTTATTACTGAAATATTGAAAGGGCGTCGCCTACGGAGAGAAACTGTGATTGTGATGTTTCAGGCCATGTGGTGGAGAGTGATGCGGGTGTTGGAGATTAGAGGTCGACCGATTATGATTTTTCAACTCCGATACCGATACCGATTATTGGAGGACCAAAAAAGGCCGATACCGATTAATCGGCCGATTGTTTACATTTATTTGTAATAATGACAATTACAACAATACTGAATGAACACTTATTTTAACTTAATATAATACATCAATAAAATCAATTTAGCCTCAAATAAATAATGAAACATGTTCAATTTGTTTTAAATAATGCAAAAACAAAGTGTTGGAGAAGAAAGTAAAAGTGCAATATGTGCCATGTAAAAAAGCTAACGTTTAAGTTCCTTGCTCAGAACATGAGAACATATGAAAGCTGGTGGTTCCTTTTAACATGAGTCTTCAATATTCCCAGGTAAGAAGTTTTAGGTTGTAGTTATTATAGGAATTATAGGACTATTTCTCTCTATACCATTTGTATTTCATATACCTTTGACTATTGGATGTTCTTATAGGCACTTTAGTATTGCCAGTGTAACAGTATAGCTTCCGTCCCTCTCCTTGCCCCGAACCAGGAACACATCGACAACAGCCACCCTCGAAGCCTCGTTACCCATCGCTCCACAAAAGCCGCGGCCCTTGCAGAGCAAGGGGAACAACTACTCCAAGTTTCAGAGCGAGTGACGTTACCGATTGAAACGCTATTAGCGCGCACCCCGCTGACTAGCCATTTCACATCGGTTACACCAGCCTAATCTCGGGAGTTGATAGGCTTGAAGTCATAAACAGCTCAATGCTTGAAGCATTGCGAAGAGCTGCTGGCAAAACCCACGAAAGTACTGTTTGAATGAATGCGTACGAGCCTGCTGCTGCCTTCCATCGCTCAGTCAGACTGCTCTATCAAATATCAAATCATAGACCTAATTATAACATAATAACACACAGAAATACGAGCCTTTGGTCATTAATATGGTTGAATCCGGAAACTATCATTTCGAAAACAAAACGTTTATTCTTTCAGTGAAATACGGAACCGTTCCGTATTTTATCTAACAGGTGGCATCCCTAAGTCTAAATATTGCTGTTACATTGTACAACCTTCAATGTTATGTCATAATTACGTAAAATTCTGGCAAAATAGTTCGCAACGAGCCAGGCGGCCCAAACTGTTGCATATACCCTGACTCTGCGTGCAATGAACGCAAGAGAAGTGACACAATTTCACCTGGTTAATATTGCCTGCTAACCCGGATTTCTTTTAGCTAAATATGCAGGTTTAAAAATATATACTTCTGTGTATTGATTTTAAGAAAGGCATTGATGTTTATGGTTAGGTACAGTCGTGCAACGATTGTGCTTTTTTCGCAAATGCGCTTTTATTAAATCATCCCCCGTTTGGCGAAGTTGGCTGTCTTTGTTAGGAAGAAATAGTCTTCACACAGTTCGCAACGAGCCAGGCTGCCCAAACTGCTGCATATACCCTGACTCTGTTGCAAGAGAAGTGACACAATTTCCCTAGTTAAAATACATTCATGTTAGCAGGCAATATTAACTAAATATGCAGGTTTAAAAATATATACTTGTGTATTGATTTTAAGAAAGGCATTGATGTTTATGGTTAGGTACACGTTGGAGCATCGACAGTCCTTTTTCGTGAATGCACACCGCATCGATTATATGCAAAGCAGGACACGCTAGATAAACTAGTAATATCATCAACCATGTGTAGTTAACTAGTGATTATGTGTCACGTTCTGACCTTAGTTCCTTTTTTAAATATTTTTATTTTTATTTTTATATCCCATTTTCTCCCCAATTTTCGTGGTATCCAATCGCTAGTAATTACTATCTTGTCACATCGCTACAACTCCCGTACGGGCTCGGGAGAGACGAAGGTCGAAAGCCATGCGTCCTCCGAAGCACAACCCAACCAAGCCGCACTGCTTCTTAACACAGCGCGCCTCCAACCCGGAAGCCAGCCGCACCAATGTGTCAGAGGAAACACCGTGTACCTGGCCCCCTTGGTTAGCGCGCACTGCGCCCGGCCCGCCACAGGAGTCGCTGGAGCGCGATGAGACAAGGATATCCCTACCGGCCTAACCCGGACGACGCTATGCCAATTGTGCGTCGCCCCACGGACATCCCGGTCGCGGCCGGCTGCGACAGAGCCTGGGCGCGAACCCAGAGACTCTGGTGGCGCAGCTAGCACTGCGATGCAGTGCCCTAGACCACTGTGCCACCTGGGAGGCCCCTTAGTTCCTTTTTTATGTCTTTATTTTAGTTTGGTCAGGGAGTGAGTTGGGGTTGGCATTCTATGTTGTTTTTCTATGTTTTGTTCTGTATGTTATATTTCTATGTGTTTGGCCTAGTATGGTATTCAATCAGAGGCAGGTGTCAGTCGTTGTCTCTGATTGGGAGCCATATTTAGGTAGCCTGTTTTTCATTGTGTTTTGTGGGTGATTGTTTCCTGTTATGTGTTTGCACCTTTCGGGACTGTTTCGATTTTCGTTTGTATCATTCACTTTGTTATTTTGTATTTTTTAGTGTTCAGTTTTAATAAATTAAAATGGACACTTACCACGCTGCACATTGGTCCGATCCTTCTTACTCCTCGTCTGAAGAGGAGGAAAGCCGTTACATTATGATTGATTGATTGTTTTTTATAAGATAAGTTTAATGCTAGCTAGCAACTTACCTTGGCTTCTTACTGCATTCGGGTAACAGGCAGGCTCCTCGTGGAGTGCAATGTAAGGCAGGTGGTTAGAGCGTTGGACTAGTTAACCGTAAGGTTGCAAGATTGAATCCCCGAGCTGACAAGGTAAAAATCTGTCGTTCTGCCCCTGAACAAGGCAGTTAACCCACCGTTCCTAGGCCGTCATTGAAAATAAGAATGTGTTCTTAACTGACTTGCCTAGTTAAATAAATGTGTAAAAAAAAAATTAAGTTTAATCGGCCAAATCAGTGTACAAAAATACAGATTTTCCGATTGTTATGAAAACTTGAAATCGGCCCTAATTAATTGGCCATTCCGATTAATCGGTCGACCTCTATAATGGAGATGGGGGTGTGTGCTAGTGGGTCTGGGCAGGTGTGATGTAGTTTATGTTTGTATGATGTTGTCGATTGTATGTGTATGTTTTGTATTGTTTATATAAGATAAAATCATTGTGAGAATCGCAATACATATCGTATTGCCGCCTAAGTATAGTGAAAATATCATATTGTGAGGTCTGTGGCAATTCCCAGCCCTAGTTGTTTGTGCATGTTTGTGTGGCGGAGTGTTGATGAGTGTGCATCATGCCTGTGGCCCGTGACAGCTGGTTGACAATTTAACCCTTTGAGAAATTCCACAATGCCTAACGTCTGATAAGGCAGACTGTCAGTGGGAGAAAAGTACACACTATTATGCTCTACAATCTACATCAATGTGACATAGCTCATGAACAGTAGATTTATTATGCTTTTCATCCAACAAGTGTGTCATCTGTGTCATTATGAAACAAAGGCTATCGGAGTCAACCTTCAAAATGCCTTTTCTCAAAGCGACTCAATGCACACATACTAGGGTTGGGCAGGTATACGATAATAACGCAGGTATGATTCCTATATATTTTAGGGATGTTTTTTTTGTTGAAAAAATTAAATGGGCGTCAATTTATTAAGTTAATGTCTAGGCTTGTGCTAGTGGGAGAATTCTGGAGAGAATTCTGGATTACACAGAAGTACAAAAATAAATGCATACCAGATCTACAACCAAGATACATTGACTCTGTGTCTCTATCATGTTCACTTCCCAGCGCACTTCCGTTACGTAACTTCTGTCTCTGAGGAGGCAGGCAGGGGCATAATCTCCATGTCACTGTTTCAGAAACTGATTACTTCCCAGGACAGCAAAAGTCTGAATTTGCCATTGGAATGGAAAGCGGTTTGGAAAGCGGGCTCTCATTGGCGATACAGTGGTGGAAAACAGTACGCACCATAATCTCAGAGATTTAACATTTAATCCCAAGCCGCGACACAGAGGAAGATATTGCCCCGTTGTGTGGCTGATTTGTTTCCTTGAAACGCGGCAGGCTACTCAGCACCTGATCGCTGTCTAAAGAGTCACCTCTGTCATTATGTTTTAGTGACCCATAATCACATTTTTCAATACATTTCCACACGCACACGACTACCATGTCAATTGTCCATGTTAATGGATCATTCTTTGCATGGTATTATCTGTAGCACTAGAAATATGATTCACTCCTTAACTATGTGTAGATATTGCCTCTCCAGAGAGTTCTTTGATAGACAGAATAAAATCATAGAAATGGACTGATAGTTTGGTATCATTCCATTCTATTGTAGTAGTCCTCCATTTATGGCAGTGCTCTCAATGCTCAGAGCTGCTTCACATGGGATTTTCCAGAGCCACTTGGCTCAGTGTTCCCCGCTGTGCAAACATACTCTGGAGAGGCTTTTAGTGGTGAATAGAGCAGAGGGAAATGAGTCTAACCCACACTAACAACACAAACAACCCCATGAAGAGCCACTGAACAATGGCTTATGCAGGTGAGAGGAAAAACCTCCCTGCTTTCAGATGCTGTTGTTGCTGGGCAATGTCCATTAGGGATGAAAATGACCCAAAATGGCTCTGAATAGATTTGATTGTTGAGTGTTTGTGTTGTGCGGTTCCAGCTGGTTTCTCCGATTCAAGCTCCTGTTAACATCCGACAGCACAGGGCACACTCTTATCAGGCTTATAACCCTGCAGCTCTTCGTACATTGCTATTATCTATGAAGGTAAAATGGCTGTCCTGCCTGGAGTCAAAGATAAAGAACATCAATCTTGCCAAAGGCCTCAAGGATCTTCATTTTCATTCTGAGAACATTCCCTAGCTGTCTTTCATCATCAGCCTCCATTCTTCATCACTACACGCCATCGACTGACAAGATTATCTGCCCATCCAGGTGAAATGGGGAATTGTGTGTGTCAGATCAGCAGTGATGGAGTTTTCCAATGTGGACTTCACACAAAAGAGCAGATCGACTGATTGATTTAATGTGATCTGTTGAAAATTCTAACCTCTTGTTTACTCTGAAAATACCCTAAAATTAAATAATAATTTGGTCTCTGAGCATCAATTTTCGTCAATTTCAGTTCAAAATGACAAATCCGAGTTACCATGACAACCTTATATTTGACCTGTGATGGCTAGTTCTTCAGAAAGAACAAGTGCTTTGGCATACCAATAAAGCAAACCCTAGATCAATGCATGACTCACGTACCAAGTACTGCACAAGAGTACTGGTAATTGTATTCCTCTCCAAAACACCTCATAGTATTGAAGCAATTTCTCTCCATTTTATCAGTACAGCCTGTCAACGCTCCCTGCAATATTGTGCCCAAATATAGCAGTTGATGAAAGTAATTGATGAAGGACAGAAACAATTAACAGTGGGTGCAGTTGTAAAACAATCAAATGAACTCTGATCCTGTCACTATGCATTTTTAAACAAAATAATTAGGGCATTTCTTCCCAGTGCAGTTTTTCTTCCAGAAAGCCAGGCATCCTATTTGACTATACAGTACAATGAAAGGTGGACTGAAACTATCAGCTTCCCCGACCCTGGCATACAGCGTCACTAAATCAAATCAAATTCTTACAATTTTATTGGTCATATTTAGCAGATGCTATTGTGGGTGTAGCGAAATGCTTGTGTTCCAGCGTCACTAGTACTAGCCCAGAGTTTTTGTGACCTTACAAATATTGCTTTCTCTCTTTCATATGACAGTATGTAAACATTTGTTTTAGTCTTTGTGTGAGTTTGACAGGAAATTGATAGAGGCAGCTACTGTATTTCAGGCTTTTATAGCTGCAGGAGAAATATCCTAAAAAAAGTTAGCGAGCTTGGAATGTCTCTCAAGATCTCAAGATTATGTAACTGCTTCTCCCAAACCAAAGTTGATCGCAGATAATTCCTATTCTACTTGAACTAAGACGCAAATATCCAATTAGGGCACTATCTTAGACCAACTGTGTGTGAAGAGAGATTTGAGATGAATAAACAAGAACAGGCTACATGGTACTGGAATGGTTTTAGGAAGGCTGATTTGTGTCAACATTATTGTGTATAAATAATATTATTTAGATTCATATCATGTTCATGAATCATGACTGACATTATAAACAAGCAAAGTTGAGTGAACTTGCTTTGAGGTGTAGTCAATACAGAATCAATACATTCAACCCCAGTACATCTGTTCTCCATACTGTAATCTCTGTTCAGAGTATGTCAAAATCAGGCCCACTCTATATGGTATGTCACTGCTGTATAAGATGCAGCTATGATTGTGATGCATAGACATTTTCGACCAGCCTCTTTCCTTAAGTGCCGAAATACCGGGATGCAGAGCTCCTCATCCTTCAATGTCACAACAGCCCAAATCTCAGAGCTGACACGTCTCACCTTGTTTACTCCTTCACTACACTAGAAAAACTATTCAACGCATATAATGTGAAGTATTTAATTAATCTGGGTGTTTATTTGCTTTAATCACTGAACACAACAGGCGCTTATTAGAGTCAAGCTTCTATTTGAGCCAGGTATCTATTTCCTTAATGCACACAGATTTTGCTCATTTGCATACGGTAGTTAATTGTTTAATTCCAGCATTCACTTCCAGCATTTTAATCAATTTCTTAATTTCCTGCACTAATGTGTTATCATTTACGTTCACGTTCCTTTTCTCATAGTGTGCCTGTATAAAAAGTTTCCAAAAACCATTCCTTGACAGAATAATTATTCTCCTCTTTGACTGCATTTTCGGGAGTTGTTACTTTTGCCACTATAGGGCGACCAGACGATTTCTAGGGGTCTGTACTCCCGAAGTTGTTGACTGCTTTAGTTAGCCGTTCTCAGCTCTTAGCAGCCAATGGCAAGCAGTTTCTTACTGCCAATAAAAACGGATGATTGCCATCATTTTTTTATGTAACAAATCAAACATGAAACCTCGTACACGATTCATGGCAACCTCGTAAACAATTAATTTAGACCCAGAGTTTATTTGAAATAGCCGTTTATTTGCTGAAATGTGTGTCGTTGCCCGGCTATTAAAAGGTACAGGCGGCTATTTGAGACTCGGTGTAACGGTGTTCCTCTTCATCCGAAGAGGAGGAGCATGGATTGAACCAAGACGCAGCGTGATACTTAGACATGATATTTATTTAGACACGACAAAACAATGAAGAAAAAAAACGAACTATACTTGAATTAACTAACAAAATAACAAAACGAATGTAGACAGACCTGGACGTAAGAACTTACATGTAACACGAAGAACGCACGAACAGGGAAATGACTACATAAAAACCGAACAAACAAAATGAACAAACAAACCGAAACAGTCCCGTATGGTGCAACATAGACAGACACTAACACAGGAGACAACCACCCACGACAAACAATGTGACAACACCTACCTTAATATGATTCTCAATCAGAGGAGATGAAAACCACCTGCCTCTAATTGAGAACCATATTAGGTACCCATTAACCAACATAGAAACAGAAAACATAGACTGCCCACCCAAACTCACGTCCTGACCAACTAACACATACAAAAACTAACAGAAAACAGGTCAGGAACGTGACATAACCCCCCCCTTAAGGTGCGAACTCCGGGCGCACCAGCACAAAGTCTAGGGGAGGGTCAGGGTGGGCATCTGACCACGGTGGTGGCTCAGGCTCTGGGCGAGGTCCCCACCCCACCATAGTCAATCCCAGCTTACTTCTCCCCCTCAGAATGACCACCCTCTTATTCCACCCACCTAATATAAGAGGCAACACAAAAATAAGGGACAGCTCCGGGACAAGATAGCTCAGGACAGAGAGGTAGGTCAGGATAGAGAGGTAGCTCAAGATAGAGAGGTAGCTCAGGATAGAGAGGTAGCTCAGGATAGAGGGGCAACTCCGGACTGAAGGGCAGCTCCGGACAGAGAGACAGCTCTGGACTGAGGGGCAGTTCTGGATACATGGCAGCTCTGGACGCTCATGACTAGCTGACGGCTCTGGACGCTCATGGCTGGCTGACGGCTCTGGACGCTCATGGCTGGCTGACGGCTCTGGACGCTCATGGCTGGCTGACGGCTCTGGACGCTCATGGCTCGCTGACGGCTCTGGCTGCTCATGGCTGGCTGACGGCTCTGGCTGGTCATGGCTCGCTGACGGCTCTGGCTGGTCATGTCTGGTTGGCGGCTCTGGCAGATCCTGTCTGGTTGGCGGCTCTGGCAGATCCTGTCTGGTTGGCGGCTCTGGCAGATCCTGTCTGGTTGGCGGCTCTGGCAGATCCTGTCTGGTTGGCGGCTCTGGCAGATCCTGTCTGGTTGGCGGCTCTGGCAGATCCTGTCTGGTTGGCGGCTCTGGCAGATCCTGTCTGACGAATGGCTCTAGCGGCTCCTGACTGACTATCGGCTCTGACGGCTCGGGACAGACGGGTGGCTCTAATGGCTCGGGACAGACAGATGGCTCAGACGGCACTGGGCAGACGGATGGCTCAGATGGCGCTGGGGAGACGGATGGCTCAGATGGCGCTGGGGAGACGGATGGCTCAGATGGCGCCTCGGAGACGGATGGCTCAGATGGCGCCTCGGAGACGGATGGCTCAGATGGCGCTGGGGAGACGGATGGCTCTGGCCGGATAAGGCGCACTGTAGACCTGATGCGTGGTGCCGGAACTGGAGGCACCGGGCTAAGGACACGCACCTTCATGCTAGTGCGGGGAGCAGGGACAGGGCACACTGGACTCTCAAAGCGTACTATTTGCCTGGTGCGTGGTACCGGCACTGGTGGCACCGGGCTGAGGGCACGCACATCAGGACGAGTACGGGGAGAAGGAACAGTGTGTACAGGGCTCTGGAGACGCACAGGTGGCTTAGTGCCGGAACTGGAGGCACTGGGCTGGAGACACGCACCATAGGAAGAGTGCGTGGAGGAGGAACAGGGCTCTGAAAACGCACTGGAAGCCTGGTGCGTGGTGTAGGCACTGGTGGTACTGGGCTGGGGCGGGGAGGTAGCCCCGGAAATACCGGACCGTGCAGGCATACTGGCTCCCTTGAGCATTGAGCCTGCCCAACCTTACCTGGCTGAATACTCCCCGTCGCCCGACCAGTGCGGGGAGGTGGAATAACCCGCACCGGGCTATGTAGGCGAACCGGGGACACCATGCGTAAGGCTGGTGCCATGAATGCCAGCCCGAGAAGACGCACTGGAGACCAGACGCGTTGAGCCGGCCTCATGACACCTGGCTCAATGCCCAATCTAGCCCTACCAGTGCGGGGAGGTGTAATAACCCGCACCGGGCTATGCACACGTACAGGAGACACCGTGCGCTCTACTGCGTAACACGGTGTCTGCCCGTACTCCCGCTCTCCACGGTAAGCCTGGGAAGTGGGCGCAGGTCTCCTACCTGCCCTCGGCCCACTACCTCTTAGCCCCCCCCAATAAATTTTTGGGGTTTCTTCTCGGGCTTCCATCCACGTCTCCTTGCTGCCTCCTCATACCAACGCTCTTGGGCTCTCGCTGCCTCCATCTCCTCACGAGCGCGGCGATATTCCCCAATATGCGCCCAGTGTCCTTTTCCCTCCAATACTTCCTCCCAAGTCCACGAGTCCTGCTTACTTGGCCGCTGCTCGAATTTCCGCTGCTTGGTTCTGGTAGGGTGGGTGGTTCTGTAACGGTGTTCCTCTTCCTCCGAAGAGGAGGAGCATGGATTGAACCAAGACGCAGCGTGATACTTAGACATGATATTTATTTAGACACGACAAAACAATGAAGAAAAAAAACGAACTATACTTGAATTAACTAACAAAATAACAAAACGAATGTAGACAGACCTGGACGTAAGAACTTACATGTAACACGAAGAACGCACGAACAGGGAAATGACTACATAAAAACCGAACGAACAAAAATGAACAAACAAACCGAAACAGTCCCGTATGGTGCAACATAGACAGACACTAACACAGGAGACAACCACCCACGACAAACAATGTGACAACACCTACCTTAATATGATTCTCAATCAGAGGAGATGAAAACCACCTGCCTCTAATTGAGAACCATATTAGGTCACCCATTAACCAACATAGAAACAGAAAACATAGACTGCCCACCCAAACTCACGTCCTGACCAACTAACACATACAAAAACTAACAGAAAACAGGTCAGGAACGTGACACTCGGCATTTAATTGAAGTTTTACAGTATTCACACTTGGCTCCAAAGCTAACCTTACATCATTGTTTGCCCATAATGACATGTCGGTGTGTCCTCTTCCTAGCATCACTTTCATTTCAGCCTAAATGCTCCTTTTACTAATTGGAACCAGAGTTTGGTAACAAATTCGCTGTGGGCTCAAGCAAATACTTTCGAGGCGAGTGAGATTTGTCCCATTAGTTACCATTGTTTTGTTACACTTGAACCAGACATGCATCCCCACAACAACACCAATGCAAAATCGGTGTGCTCTTGTACAGCTCATGGTTCTTTGTTGGCTGATCTTCTGAAGTGCAGTGTAGGAATAAGCACCCTGTCCTGGTTTGCACCCATAAGCCTGGCTAATACTCAACTCAACCTTTCACCCATAGTAGGCAACGTTTACCCTTGATTGTCTTACTGCCACAGGGTATCAATGTATTGTTCCAAAGATAATAGCTATGTGACCTGTCCTATATAGTTGTAGGATCTTAATTTGAGCCAGTTTGCCACAGCAGGAAAATAATCCTGCAGCAACAGGAAATGTGAATTATTATGTGGATTATAATTAATGGACATTTTTCATAAGGGAAAATAAAGTCTGACATTTCAAAGTGGAAATTACAAACTTCAGAAGGCTTTTTAAATCAAATACACTACAAGTTTTACATTTTCTGAATTGCAGGAAAGTTCTCCTGTGAGAGGGTTATCAAATTAAGATCCTACATCTGTAACCCTTGATGAAGGAACATTTCCATTTCTAATCCATGAGTATCTTGAGCAAAGATAATTGCTCTGGTATCTGAACAGAGTATTACATTCAGTATTACGGCCCCTCGTGATCTGCTCCCAAGCTTTCAGCAAAGCTAGCTCTGGGCCTGTGATGACTCTATCATACAATCTACTGCTTAATGAACAAGATGACCTCGGCTTTAAGCTTGCTACTATTTAAGTGGCCCTTAAAAATTATGAAATTTCCAGGTCATATATTGACAAGTTGTTCATAAAGATGTTGAAGACAGGGATTAAATAGGCCTAAAAATATATTTTTTATCTCAGAGATATCTTCCTTTTCCACGATCAATCTAATTCACACTGTATGCTGTTTCCCTGCATTCCAGGAACAAACATCAACTACCTAGATTAGAATATCAATGCTCATTTTATGGCTGGTGACGTGTTTGCAGTGTTCTGACCTTTTTTTAAGAAAGAAAGAGGAGGGGGGATAAAAGGACAGCTGTAGAGAAAGAGAGAATGGCTTGCCATTACGAGTAAAAATAGCCATTTGCCCTCAAGAGTTGCTAGTTGTAGCATCTGTACATTTTTATATGATATAGAAGTGAACCTCCTGTATTCGGAAGCGTTTGCAGATGATGCCGTCACTACCGCCACAGCTGAAACCCCTTAATATGTGTATCCACATGGGTGGTCACAGGACCAAATACACTATATAAGATAGCAAATTGAGTTAAGCCAGCCCATATCACCAACAAGTAGGTCACATTTCTTTCCCAAGCCACAATGTCAGGCAATGAGCTTACTTGTCCTTGTTTTACTACCAAAGACTGTGTTAGACAAGATGCACAAACAAACCCCTGCAAAGTGATCAGCACTTTCTCTTTGGTCTGACTTTGGTTTGACTATGTTGTAGGGGAGAGTGGGTTAAGTTGAGCCATTTTTTTACATTCTCCATCACTCCGTCAGGAAAAGAGTCGTATTCCTTCTAACAAAGATATCTACATATGTTTCAGGATGTTGTGTATCCATGGAAATAATCAGAATTCATCTAATCATTTGACAACATAGCTTATGGGCTGCAGGACAGGGTAAATTAAGCTGCCTACACATTTCTGTTCTGAATCAAATATTACCGCTACCTTTTTAAAACCATGTCTATCTTTATTTCCCAAACACAATTCAACATAATCACGTTTTAAGCATATTTTAACACACGCTTAACACCTAACAAACACTCGGTACCTTTTTTACAACTGTCATATAGGCCAGGCCCTGTTGTTGCCTTTCATTACGCCTGGGAAGAAAACACTTCAATTTGCTCAACTTGTCATTGGCTAATACAATGACAAGTTGAGCCCCCAAGGCAAAGATTTTGAATATATTAGCCCACACAGCTACAAGGATGCACTTTCCTGCTACAGTAGGTTAGGACCTCATATTGAATCTTATAGAGACCCCAGCATCTTAAAATTATAGAATTTGGTTTAGATACATCACGAAACACAATGCATTCCTTTCAATGGTGAAAATCCCTTTTTTGGACCTAACTTGCTAACTACTTTTTCCATGTGGTTTCTTCCTTCACAGACTCCATAACATTATGACATATTCCTAAATATTTGGTCAAATTATACATTTTGTGTATGGTTTCCTAGAAACAACTTGCTCCACTCTCCCCTATTGATGAATGCTACATTTGAAATATTCTCCACTAATGGGAATGAAATCCTTACATTCAGTGAATTATTACTATGTCTATCACTTTGAATAAGAGCTCACGTAAATTAATGAAGCCATCGACAGTATAGACATTTAGGGAGTGGCAGGGAGTGATGCTGAAATCATTCACCCCAAATGTTTTAGGGGACCAACATCACTGAGAGACTGAGAGTCCATCCTCAGCCAGACTATTAGAGCTGTCTATTCCAAGTGCCAGGAACACGATGACTTCCATTTTGGTTGTGCCTGAGTCAAAGAATAGCTCAGTCTAGTTTTCATTTACTTTCAACACATAGTCAGTTGCCAGAGCCTTGCTAGAGTCCCCCAGCCATGTCACAGGTTCGTGCTACACTGTAAAGTAGCCAATAAGAAGCTCACTTCACAAACGGATCTGTTCAAACAAAGCTACTGTCACCGATTAATAGTCTGACATACTGCGTAGCTATAGATATCGAATACCAATAGTGCCCAGGAGGAATTGTAGCACAGTCCGGTTAATGTGGATCATAGCAGTTTGCTTCTCCACAGGAATGTCCTCTTTGAGGCTGAGGCCACCGTCATGCGACGATGGAGGTGCTTTCGTTCCGCCAACTTTAACAAAACCCCCAGGGGCACCTCCTTGATACGAGGCATCCATAACCATGTCTACTCATTGTGCTTGCCAGCTCCTTCCACATAGATGGATTCATGAATTACTTAATGGCACTGAGCTCAGAGCTCAATGGCATTTTTAGACTGATTAAACCACAACACACATACAGTCCATAAAACGAACCAAATCTAACCATGTCTACATTTAGTGGTTCCCCGTGATGTTGACAGAAAGTGTTATGGCCCAAAGTTGACTACTTGTTGTCCACTTCTCATATGTTGCCCTAATACAATAAGTCAAGAAATACAAGAAGTCTGATCGACTTCTCCCACCCACCTTGTCCCCAGCCGAGTCATAGCTGTTTCTCAAAGAAAAGCGCGCACGCACGCACGCACGCACGCACGCACGCACGCACGCACGCACGCACGCACGCACGCACGCACGCACGCACACACACACACACACACACACACACACACACACACACACACACACACACACACACACACACACACACACACACACACACACACACACACACACACACACACACACACACACACACACACACACACACACACCCCTCCCCCCTGCTGTAGATTATCCTGCTCAGCTAAGGGAACATAGAGCCCCCCAAACCCCCTGTGACCCGGGAGGTGAATTCATATGTAAAAGAGAGCAAAGAGAGAAACTCAGGTTAGCAAGAAAGAGAGAGAGAACGCATTGATGCAAGAGAGAGAACTTACTGACGCCAGAGAGGGATAAAGAGAGAGAGAACGCACTGACGCCAGAGAGGGATAAAGAGAGAGAGAGCGCACTGACGCCAGAGAGGGATAAAGAGAGAGAGAACGCACTGACGCCAGAGAGGGATAAGGAGAGAGAGAGCGCACTGACGCCAGAGAGGGATAAAGAGAGAGAGAACGCACTGACGCCAGAGAGGGATAAGGAGAGAGAGAACACGCTGATGCCAGAGAGGGATAAAGAGAGAGTGAGAGATGGAGAGACTGTGTATGTGAAGGAGAGGTGGGCGTTGTGACGTTAGCTGTGGTCTGCACTGTGAACAGCATCACAGCCACGCACCAGTGACGTTCAGTGGACACGACTGTGTCATTCACAGTTCTGGCTAGCAAGAGGGGAAGAGGACAGCCCAGTACATTTATCCATACAAGTTCTGTATGTATGGGAATTTGTATTGTCATAAGATGAGTCAAGGTTTGGATAAAGCTCTCTATACAGGTAGGTCATAGAAGGAACACTCTATGTAAGGACAAACTTTCAGGCTGCAGCGTGTGGGTGTGTAGAGATCTTGCCAAGTCTCTGTCAAGGACAGTTGAAAGTTAATGTAGGAACAGGAGCCCCCTGAGAGACGGTTGTGACGCACTGTTGCAGGGATGGGTCTGAGCTCAGGCACTGCCTTCTCACACACAGTTGCCTGTGACGCTGTTGTTGGGATCACTTTGCACTGATACACGATGCCTCAAAATCAGCACCAATGCAACTGACACATACCCAATTGCACAACTGCCCTCTCTTCAATACACACTCAACTCTCTGACATGCAGCTATGCCTATGACTTCAAGAGATCCTCATAGCATTAACCCTGACAACGTAACCTGCTACAGGGTTCACTGGGATCCTAGTTATGTGATGTTCATTTCCCAATGAGAGACGTCTCTGGGAGGCTAAAACCCTAAACAATGGAGCTGCCAGCAGTCTTCTCCATTAGTTTGAGAAATACGCTGCAGAGAGAACTACTCGTTTATCAATCCGAGGGTATGCTCTCTCTCTTTATCTCCCACTGTCTCTCCCGCTTCCTGTCTCTCTCGTTCTGTCTCTTCCTCCCTCTATGCAGTAGTGAAACCGGGCTTAGCCTCCTCTCTCTCAGTATGACGTCAAAGCGAGGCTCCCCGACCCAGATCTCTCACTTCAACAGACAGCAGCTGCAGTAAGCTGCAGTAAAGCCCTCTACGCTATGCTCTGTCTCTCCCAGCCTCACTGCTACACTATGCATGTCAATATAGGCATACACCATACAAACGCTAACATCACCCATGATGATAACGAAAGGGTGAAAAACTGCTCGCTATAGGCTAGCTGATAGGGGGAGGGGAAGAAAAATACACAATCCATGTGCGTGTGTATTTTCTGTAATTTATGTAATTCAGGGCTCATCTGTAAAAGAGACCTTTGTCTAAGTTTGACTCCTTGATAAAATAATGGTTAAGTTGTCTCAAGGCTTAAAAATCATTTTTTTAACCTGTCTCCTCCCCTTCATCTACACTGATTGAAGTAGATTTAACAAGTGACATCAATAATGGATCATAGCTTTCACCTTGTCAGTCTATTTAATGGAAATGTTTTGTACACTGTTTTGAATATATTGTATATATAGAAATAACCCAGTAAAGGAGTCAGCCAATAGATGAAAAATACTGCAAGCTGTGAAGCTCGAACGCGTTGTATCTGTTGTTGTCACTATAAAAGCAATGTGCGTTGTTAGGTTTGTTAAATAGAATTCACAAAGATAGCTGTGTGAAAAAAGCTTTTTTCTCCTCCTAATCCCAATTCCTCACACTGATCTGACTTCACTGTGTCGCACAAGTAGATGAGGGACCTTATTGGCTACCAACGGATGTGCTGGAGTCCCTCAGCCAATGAGGGCCCCACACCTCGGCACCCACCCATCTTGGGCAAGCAGTGACGGAGTATGTGAGCGTGAAAAGAGGTCAGAGAGAAAAAGAGAGGCAGAGAGAGAATTTCTATGAATGGAAATGTGGAGGAGGAACAGCACAGAGTGCAGCTGCCATTGGCATAGCAGCTGGAGACTGATGAGACTGTTAGCATCTCTCTCTCTCTCTCTCTCTCTCTCTCTCTCTCTCATAATCCCATATAATGAGACCATGCCTTATTTTTTTCACATGAATAAAAACACACACACATGCATGCCCACACACACCACTAACCACAGACCCACCCCCCAACCCCATATTATCTTCCTACACACACATGCACATACAATACCCTCATACCCACCCACGCACACATCCTCAGGCCATTTACACACTCACTCCCTGTCCTCTCCACATCCCCTCCTCTACTGATTCGATAAAGAAGTTATCAATTAGTAGAGACCCAATGGTCCAGGTACATTTCCGTCTGCTCCTTGATTGCATTTTAGTCAGATTAGAAATTGAGCATGAAGAGAACTGCAGCGGGCACTGTTACTTATTGTGTATAGTGTACCCTCATTAACAACCTATGAACTGTTGAAATGGAGTCGGTTAATAGGGGCATAACATTCAAATAGAATAGTATTTTTTATAAGCAAGTGGGTCCAACTGGAAAGAGGGTAGTTTAGGAGTTAGATAGTTCCTGAATAAAATGCTAAATTTACATTTTAGTCATCTAGCAGACGCTTTTATCCAGAGCGACTTACAGGAGTTCATTGCAGTGTGTGTGTGTCCGTCAGAAAAGTTCTCTTGTCCAGCTCTCTACACGTACACACCACCAACTTTAA
This sequence comes from Salvelinus alpinus, assembly GCF_045679555.1. NCBI lineage: Eukaryota > Metazoa > Chordata > Actinopteri > Salmoniformes > Salmonidae > Salvelinus > Salvelinus alpinus. Next base: position 82,051,770 of record NC_092086.1, read on the forward strand.
ACCCCAGAGAATATCCTGCTTACTGCTCTCTAGTAACACAAGAGTTACGTAAGCACTGATAGTAGCGTTGTACTGAGTAAACTCTTCTTAATAGGCTGTGCCATCTGCTTTCCACCAAACTAGGCTACTTCGCTCAGACCATGAGAGTCTATTACACAAGACATCTGCAACGAGGACAAATCTTTATTTACAATACAACCAGAATTCAGTCAAACAATCTGTGCCTGAGTTAACTTAATTGGCTGTAGTATCTGGACTCCAAATAATCACATTTTAGGCTTGAGATCAACTTTAACTCATTTTTAACGTCTCTATCTAACTTAGATTCGTATGCAGTTAACGATAACCTGTGACCTTGCTATCAAATGTATTTAATGTAGCTGCACTTTCAACATTACCTACATTTCAGAGGATGCTGCAAAATGTTTAACTTTCTATTCTCTGCCGAAAGATAAGATTACTTGTATCATCAACTTCCCTGATGATGATTGTTTTAATTGACCAAATACATTAAACAGGTATTGTAACTAGTCAGGTTATCGCTGGTTACCCGCAATAAAATGGAATGGTGACCGTGGTTGGCACTTGGCACATAGAGCAATTTAGCCTGTTATCTGAGATAATTTATCTTCTCATGTTAATTTGAGTATTCTTCTTATAGAGTAACTAGGCCGAGTTACCTTGGTCACCTCAATATACCTAGGTGCCTATCATGAGTATTCACCCCCTTAGATTTCTTAAAATTGTATTGTGTTAAAAAGTGGGATTAAAATGGATTGAATTGTATTTCATTTCCTTTTGTCAACAATCTACACAAAATACACTGTAATTTTCATTCATTACATTCACTTTGACATTATGGAGTATTTTTCACAATTAAATCAATTTCCATCCCACTTTGTAACACAACAAAATGTGAAAAAATCCAGGAGGGGTGAATAGTTATGATACCCACTATAGAGGTGACCTGGATTACCTTAATGTAGAGCAGCAGCCTGTCATTGTGGACTGTCCTTGTTTGAGAATGTTCCACTTTCCCCTCGCTCGCTGCCTGTTGAGCTTCTCCACTTCCTTTGACAAGGGAAGGGCTTATCCCTCCCTCCTTTCTCTCTTCCTCTATCCCTTCATCCTCACCCCCTGTGTTATCTCTGGGGCTATAGTGGCTATGTAAGGTCACCCCCTGCTGCATACGCACACACACACAAACACACACACAATACCTGTAGCCTTCTGAGGTAGACTGTGGGCATGAACCCCTGTACCTGCTGTCACTGCCAGGCAGTGCAGTTGTAATTTACATTTACATTTAAGTCATTTAGCAGACGCTAATGGGATCCCCATCATCAGCTGTCAACACACTGGGTGCCTCAGGTTACCATGGGTACAGGAGCTCTGTGCCACAATGGTGTATAACCTGCCCAGATGAAGGCAGCACCTGGACCAAGATCATGTGACCCACACCCTCTCTTCCCCCTCCAAGCTGCCTGAGGCTCCCAGGGTGCACCTGAACACATAGTTCCGCTACACCTCGTCAGCGATGAGTAGTTCTATTTGCAGGCGGGGCAAGTATTGGCATCAGTGCACTGGAATGTTTAAGCTTAGGATGAGTAGGAATCAGGGCTAGGGGTCAGATTCAATCCGATCCCGTTTTAAAGGCAATGTTAAATGCTATGCACGTTTTAAAGGCAATGTTAAATGCTATGCACGTTTTAAAGGCAATGTTCGCGGAGACCACATTCACGGTAAATGATGCATATGTTGTCACAATCCGAAAATGACCTTTAAATGTAAATCTCGCAAAATATTGAATCTAGGCCTAGGCCTCTTTGAAGGGAGCACATTGATGTACAGTACATCACCTAGAGAGTACTCAGATGTAGAAATTTGAATGGTACACTCATGACTTTCCTCTAATTGTGGCCATTGCATGGTTTTGAAGAACAATTTTAAAATGTACTGGTCACCATAACCACAGTTCCGCGGGGAGGTCTGATAGCTCAATAGTAGCTACTGACAGACACAGAATCACTCAATGAATTTCCCCTCCAACAGGGACATGGATTGAGTTTAGACAAACAGATCTATACTGGCACATCTCTGGAGAGGGAGAGTATTTGTCTCTTCTCATCTGACTTGTCGCTTTTCTTTTCTATTGGAACAACATAAAGAGGACATATCTCTCCGTCTAGTTTGCTTAAGGAGCTTCTAAATGGATGTGTTCTTTGTCTTTTGCTGTTTTCTCATCAGTCCAGTAAGGATTTCATGATTGCATGGTTATATACTGTCCTTAAAAATCATTGTACTTTTAGTAGTGATAGTATAACGACACTTAAAAACAGGATTTTTCCACTGGGTCTCTGAGCCAAGTTGCTCTGGGGACTAGCCCCAATGTGACTTCTGCAGTATAGAAATCACGTTGGGGCTAGTTCAAGGGCCTCATTAATATTTTGATTGCAATGCAAGATTTCACTGAAATAGTTTTACATTGCCTTTGAATCAATCCAGGTGCTACTGTATGGAACTGTATTTTCCACAATGTAAACAAATGTAGTCTCCCATGGCAGCTACAGTTGATAGAATTTGAACAACAACACAAAAGCTCGGCCAGACTCATGTGCGAGCACTAGATTTCGTAATATGACAGCGCTGACTCTCAGCGCTCGGTAGAGTGCCTACAGAGCTCGCCAGCTTGTAATCCTAAAAAATAGAAATGAGTTACCTCTAGTTTGTTCAGTCATTCCTATTGGGAAAATGAATTGGGAAAGAATAAGGTTTTGGGATAAATGCTGAAAATACGTTCGGAGGTTAACACAGGCTAAGGAGATGTAGTACATCTTGTTCTGTAAGATAATGTCAGACAGTTAATATGATGGCTCTGCAATTGATAGCTGCTGTCTTACGGGCTCCTGACCAATTCTGCTATTTTGTGTGTTTTTTTACGTTGATCTTAACATTTTTGTACAGACTATTTCCGCTATCAATTTGTATGACCGAAAACAGCCTCTGGACATCAGAACAGCGATCACTAACCTCGATTTGGATGAAGATTTCTACATCAACGAGTCAGCAGCTGTGGATGTACTGCTCATTTCGAACCAGGCCCTAATCCCCAGGACTCGAAAGAGGAAAAGACGGCGCAAGTGAGACAAACGAGCCGGCTACCTGAATGTACAATCACTGGAGAAGAAACTGGATGAGCTCTGTTTGAGACTATCAACGGGACCTGAAGAACTGTAATATCCTATGTTTCTCTGAGTCGGGGCTGAACAATGAAATGGATACTATACATCACTGGTTTTTCTATGCATCGTCAGGACCAAACAGCAGCCTCGGGTAAGGTTAAGAGGGTAGGTGTGTGTCTCTTTGTTAATGACATCTCTAATGTTAAGGAAGTCTCAAGGTTTTGCTCACCTGAGTTAGAATACCTCATGATAAACTGCAGCCCATACTATTTACCACCACAAACCGATGCTGGCACTAAAACCGCACTCAACGAGCTGCATAGGGCCATAAGCAAACAAGAAAATGCACATACAGAGGCGGAACTTTTACTCCACACACAAAAATGCATTCAAAGCTCCCCCCACCTCCATTTGGCAAATCTGGCCATAACTCTATCCTCCTGATTCCTACTTACAAGCAAAAACTCAAACAGGAAGTACCAGTGCGCTCAATATGGAAGTGGTCCGTTGAAGCGGATGCTAAGCTACTGGACTGTTCCGCTAGCACAGACTGGAATTTGTTTCCGGTATTAATCCGATAACATTGAGGAGTTTACCGCATCAGTCAACCGCTTCATTAATAAATGCATCAACAACGATGTCCCCGCAGTGACCGTACGTACATATCCCAACAAGAAGCCATGGATTACAGGCAAAATAAAATTCACACTGAGCTAAAAGATAATAGAGAGGCCGCTTTCAGGGAGCCGGACGCTTAGAAGTAATCCTGCTACGACCTCTGACGAGCCATCAAACTGTCAAAACATCAATACAGAACTAAGATCGAATCCTACTACGCCGGCTCTGAAGCTTGTCGGATGTGGCAGGGCTTGCAAACTATCACAGATTATAAAGAGAAACCCAGCCACGAGCTGCCCAGTGACATGAGATTTCCAGTTGAGCTAAATTCCTTATATGCTCGCTTCGAGGCAAGCAACACTGAACCATAATGAGAGCACCAGAGTTCCGGATGACTGTGTGATCTTGCTCTCCGTAGCCAATGTGAGTAAGACCTTTAAACAGGTTAACATTCACAAGGAGACAAATTACCAGGACGCGTACTCAAAGCATGTGCTGACCAGCTGGCAAGTGTCTTCACTGACATTTTCAACTTCTCCCTGACCTACATGTTTCAAGCAGACCACCATAGTCCGTGTGCCCAAGTGTGCCCAAGAACGCCAAGGTAACCTGTCTAAATGACTATCGCCTCGTAGCACTCACATCTGTAGCCATGAAATGCTTTAAAAGGCTGGTCATGGCTCACATCAACACCATCATCCCACACACTCTGGACCCACTCTAATTCGAATACCGCCTCCAACAGATCCACAGATGACACAATCTCTATTGCACTCCACACTGCCCTCTCCCACCTGGACAAGAGGAACACCTACGTTAGAATGCTCAGCGTTCAACACCATAGTACCATGGCAGAGTTAGTGCCTACAAAAAGACGCCATTACTATTGCCATTATTATTCACCTTACGGCGCCTGGCAACAAGGGCGTGTCCATTTACTGTGAATGTTTTCCTACTTCCGGCAGCGTTCCTCAGAACTTGCATGCCAATTGATCTAGCACAGCCATCTAGTGGCGCCATCTCTAACTAGATGCTAGCTAGCTAGCTATCCGGTGCCGAGAACCTAAAATGTAAGGAGGAAAACAACTGTGTTCGATCAGGAAGTAGGTCAAGTGGGCAGGGCATCATAGGTGAACACGGAACTAAAAGACCCTAAAAAGAGTGGTGGCAGAAGAATGGTCAGGATCCCCCACCAGTGTTAGGAAACTCCTCCATTGGATCCCAAAGGTTGGTTGTGCCACTAATCCCGTTGGGGAGTTGCAGCGATGAGACAAGATCGTAATCACGAAATTGGGGAGAAAAAGGGGGTAAAAATGACAAACCAGGAGCGATTGGAACGTGGAAAATTAACAGGCCTGTCTCATGCCAAAGGACAGACAGACAGACTTCTTCTCTGGGATTGGTTAAAGCTGCTCGATGGAGGTAATTACTTCAGTGAAATTAATTGATGGTAGGCCTAATGGTTGAAGTGAGAGCTGGTCATTGAGGACTGTAAGTCTATAGGCTGGTCTCTTTGGAGTATGATAACTCAAGTAAGGTTTCTCTCTCTCCTACAGTAACTGCCCCTTCTCCCTGGCGGCTGCCCTGGCGCGGGCTACAGCAGACAGTGTTCTGCAGAGTGACCTCTCCATCTACCACATCCAGAAGACCGTTGAGGATGGAGTAGACCCTTTCCCCCGTGAGTCCCCTGTCAGCCTGCGCATGACATGCAAAATCAGGTCATGTACTGACCTAGCTAGGCTACTGAAAGGACAGAGGTATTTTTTATTCAATATATTGGCTTAAAGCCTTAATCATTTCAGGTGTTGTTTTATTCAACACCGTGGACAAATGAGGAAATCACCAACTTTAACACAAACACATTGTGTTTGTGGCACAGCTGCTACAATCTCTTAGCGAATAATTAGCATTAAAACAGTTGCGCTTCCTGGCTCACTTTTTTTATACCACAGCTTGATGTCAACCGCTGTCACTTAGAATTCCCTTTACTTTGTTAGTTACAAAACCAAGCACTCTGTGGAGCGAGCGAGCGAGCGAGCGAGAGCAGAGGTCTTTTAGAATAGAAGGGAACAGCAATGAATAACCCTGCGACAGTCCTCCTTTAAGATCTCTGTGTTCTTATCAGAGAGAGAGGGAGGGGGAGAGAGTGAGGCAAAAAGAGAACGCAGGGGAAAGATAATTTTGGCTCTGGTGATTTGCGTGACGGGGTTGCTGTCTTGGGACAGAGGGTGGGTTGGTGAATGTCAGGTGGGCGGTAAGAGTGGGTAAGAACAGAGGATAGCAGACAGCCTGGCCATCTAGGCCCAGGGCAGAGGAGACACACGAACACACCCACACACCCACACACACAGAGCTCCCACTGCTCACTGACAGGGCTCTGAGATGGAATGGGAGGTTAAATTTAACTACAGAGCCTGGGGAGTTAGGGAGAGGAGGAGGAGGAGAGGAACGGAGAGGAATAGAGAGAAGGGGAAGAAAGGAGAGTGAGGAGGATTGGAGAGTGGAAAGACCAAGTCCTTAGTTCCACTAGGTGGAGCAGAGAATTCATTCAAAATGACCTCGTCCAGATATTCATTACAGAAGCTATTTTAGAGGACGAAACTATGGAGTCTTTAAAAGATACTGCGAGATTTTGAGATTTTGGTTGTTTTTCTACTTACCCTGAGTCAAATGAACTCATAGATACTATCAACTTCCTCATTCTGTCCCGCTGTCGCATCTGGCCACTGTGTTGACTTGAGAAGTTCGCACAGCCTATCATCGGTGTGCCCACGGCGGATGAATGAAATGCGTACATCAGAGAAAATAGTAAAGTAAAAATGCATTTAAAACAACTATAATCTAAATGTTATCGTTTCAAATGAACTTGTAAAAAATGCATAGAGGACCAAGTGCTAACCACCAAGCTTTGCAATAGTTAGGTCTATTTCCCTGTTTTTGAGAGGAGCATGCAGAGACATAAAAATGGTATCCATGAGTTCTCTAGGTAAGTAGAAAAACGACCTAACTCTTGGAATCTCACAGTATTTATAGGATTATAGGTATCTATAGTAAAACATAGGACTCTATAGTAAGCATCAGAGCTTCTTAAGACGAGTTATAACCGCTACTATTCTGTAAATTACGAATGAACAATTGGTGAGCCCTTTGCAACAAACAGAAAGCCCACAAGTTTTCTTACGAATGTCAGTCACCCAGTTAATCCCCCCTCACAACAACCAAGGTAACTAGGAAACAGAGTACTTAGAGAGGTTAATCTATATTTCAGGTTCATCAAAATAAAAACAAACACTTTAACATTGTCTCCTGAGTCCCTCTCTGTTGCTCGACTCGCTGTGACAGAGACGAAAAAGGCTAAGGGCTTGATTCAATCCGTAGTCCTGAAGAGCTGCGCTACAGCACGATAGAAGTTTAAAGGCAATGTTCCCACGTTAACGGAGACTCCATTCACGGTAAACGCTGCATATGTCGGCTCATTTGTAAATGACCTTTACATTTCAATACGGATTGAATCGAGCCCTAAATTAGTTTACTTCCTCGAAATTCCGTCAGTGAGCTCACACCGATGCTGTTTAAAACCCAAAAGCCATTTCTTATTCACCTATGAACACATTTTAAAACATACAGAAATAACAAACATCCAAATTGAAGCTCAAATGATTGATGCGTTCTGTTCTAATGGGAGTATTGTAGGTACACAGACTATGATAACCAACCAAAACATGTTTATGTCACTTATGACAGGAGAGATTATACAGTTGCATTTAAACAATTCAATGTCAATAAATATGCAATATGCAATGCAATATCAATGCAAAATGTCAATATCAATGCAAGCATATTTATTGTAAGACAATAAATATTGTGACAGAGCTCTAGTATGGAATACAGGTGTCCCAGACTACCGTGTTAATTGGGACTGATTGCAAACAAATGTGTGTGTGTGTGTGTGCGTGCGTGCGTATGTGTGATTACGTGTGTATGGTTTCATGTGAGTCTACATGTGTGTATTTTAATGTGAACAAACGTGAATATACATCTGGAGGCTATAAATGATGTGCATTCTTTTCACATGTGCACTTATGGATGGATACATGCGTGTATAATGTATATGTGTGCGAGCCTGAGGTCTGATCACATGCCATTTGTGTGTGTTTGTGCGTGTGCGTGTGTGTGTTCTCTTTTAGAGATTGAGTCGGTGGCCTTTGCCCGGCTCATCTTCAATAGGTTGTGTGAAACATGCTGCCTGTGGCTGAAAGACTTCCCTTACCGCCGCCGCCCTCAGCCCTACTACGAGACCTCTATCCACGCCATCAAAAACATGCGCCGCAAGATGGAGGACAAACACATCGTCATCCCCGACTTCAACACCCTGTTCAACATACAGGTAAGCAGGAACAGAGTAATCCTTAACCACAGGTCTAGGATCAGTTCAACATACAGGTACGGGTGACTCCAGCATGTCGCTAGGTTGATGAAGAGAGCAACCTTCAACCACAGATCTAGGATCAGATTATCCTCCAGTTCTTACCATAACCATTAAAGGGATATGGACTCTTTAACTTCAATTACAATTGATTGGCGTTTCTGGTAAAGCATAAGAGGAAAGGGTGGGAAAAGAGGGCTCGAGTACTACTGTAGCCCTGCCCTAAGGCTTCTCCCTAGTGGGCTAGGCTTGGGTGATATACCTTATACCGGGGTATTTAGACATAAAGACGGTATGATTTTCAATATCATTACAAAAAATATATATAGATAGAAGAAATGTGGGTTGGGCGCCCCCCGTCTCTCGTGGGCTGCGGGGGTGCGAAATAGCGCCTCTGGTGTGCACATTCGGTAATACCGTATACCCCAGTGTGGTACAGAAACGGTATGAAATCTGGATACTGCCCAACCCTATAGTGGCCTTAAAAGTGCTTACTCTAAAAGAGCTCTCTAGAAACCCCAAGACACACGGCATCCTGATGACCACAAAATCAATACCTTGTTCTTGGCCACACTCAAAATATATCCTCCTATCAAAGACTCCAGGATGTCTGTCATTGTTTCAATGTTTCTTAGCAACATTTGGCCTAACACTTGATGCAAGAACAGTAATACACAGTATCACCATGTGAAACAGCACATTTCAATTCAGGAAGTAAACTGAAATTCCAATTCTAAATTGAGGAAAATTGACTTGAAACTGAATTGAAATGGAATTGACCTCAACCCTGTAGAGGCACTCTTCAAAATCGCTGCCGACTGGCTAAATCGCTGCCGACTAGCTAAATCGCTGCCGACTGGCTAAATCGCTGCCGACTGGCTAAAAAGAGCATTTTATTATTCTGTGTATATCAGCTAATGAAGAGACCCCCCCCACTGAGTGGGCTAACCCAGCTGGGAAGCTATCGACTCACTTCACTATGGGGGGGAGATCAATAAAACTCCCCTATACGAGTTATTCCCATTACAACCCCAATAAGAACAGTAAATGATAGCACAGTAGGTAGCCGCTGGTGAATGAAATGCTTCTAATAGCATTATTGGCTACAGCACTCTAACGTGCTCCCTCGGGCATGAAGGAAATGATTTCAATGAAGCTGAACAACACACACACACACACACACACACACACACACACACACACACACACACACACACACACACACACACACACACACACACACACACACACACACACACACACACACACACACACACACACACACACACACACACACACACACACACACACACACACACACAGATAGATAGAACTGGAGCTAGAAACATTTAGCTGCACTTGCGAGAACTGCAAAATATGTTTACGCGACCAATCAAATGTGATTTGATTTGACAGACACACACCAGCCTGATAATGGCATGTTATCTGAGCCACACAGAGTCAATCAGTCATTGAAGTCCTATCCTTATTAGTTTTCCAGTCATCCCCAACGATTATGGCCCCTCCCCTTACGTCCCCTCTGAGCCAACTGGCCAGTGAGACGTCCCCGGGACAGACAGGCAGATGGACAAGAGCAAGGATCCTGAGATAATTATTCAGTTGGATCAAATGTTTATCCCATTCTATTAGCTAAGCATGCTAGTGGCGGGTAAGCCTGCTAACTGGCATTAAACCCAAGTTAATTAAAGCAAATAGATGGAGACGCAAGCAGGTTATATTTCGATTTGCATATTCGTGATGAGGCACTACTACACATGCCATTCATGGAAAACACACAACGTCACGAGAGTGACACGCAACGAACTATGCTGTAGAAGCAATTGTGATTTAGAAAACATTACTATGATGAGTTCAATTTCTTTATGGAATGATTGAGACAGATGAATGATTGAGACAGATGAATGCTTTGCATTGCTTCATACTATTGATGAGAGTCTATACATGAATTACTATCATGTTAGAACAGGTGGTGACTCCAATGAAGTGCAGAAATAAGAGAAATACTTCCTGAAAGTATTGAAGCTCTAAGACATTGCATGCTCATCCTCTTGTCATACTGTTTTGATCTTTGACCTGTGTGTGTGTGTGTGTTTTCAGGACCAGGAGGAGCAGGCCTTCTTCGCCGTGTTCGATGGCCATGGAGGCGTGGACGCCGCCATCTACGCCGCCAACCACCTCCACGTCAATATGGTGCACCAGGAGTGCTTCAGCCAAGATCCGGGGGAGGCCCTGTGTCGCGCCTTCAGAGTCACCGATGAACGCTTCATCCGTAAAGCTAAGATGGAGGTAAGGGCTCAAATTGGTATAGTATGGACATTTTCATTCAAATCAAATGGGGTGTGGTCAAAAAATGATTGAAATCAAATGGAACGACCCAGTTGACATGTTACCGGACATTCATATATGTATGTATACACCCGTATGTATGTACATGTGTGTGTGTCTGTCTGTGTGTTACAGAACCTGCGCTGCGGCACCACGGGGGTGGTGACCTTTCTAAGGGGGCGGACCCTGTATGTGGCCTGGCTAGGGGACTCTCAGGTCATGCTGGTCAAGAAAGGCCAGGCCGTGGAACTGATGAAGCCTCACAAGCCTGACAGAGAGGTCACACGCGCACACACACACACACACACACACACACACACACACACACACACACACACACACACACACACACACACACACACACACACACACACACACACACACACACACACACACACACACACACACACACACACACACACACACACACACAAAACACTCACTTAATCACTGTTCACTTCACACACAGGGGTTAACATCACTTGAGCAGAGATGTCTGTCTCATATACAACCACATATCTTTGTACATAATACTATCTTTCTTTCTCCCTCTGCAGGATGAGAAGCTGCGTATTGAGGCTCTGGGAGGCTGTGTCATCTGGTTCGGCACGTGGAGGGTTAATGGCAGCCTGTCCGTATCCAGAGCCATAGGTGCAAACAATCACTCTATGCCTTGTATTTATACAATTACCGTATGAAGTACAAGAGGTCGGAGTGTGTCGAGCAGAGAGTGCGTGTGTGTCGTGCAGAGAGTGCGTGTGTCGTGCAGAGAGTGCGTGTGTGTCGTGCAGAGAGTGCGTGTGTGTCGTGCAGAGAGTGCGTGTGTGTCGTGCAGAGAGTGCGTGTGTGTCGTGCAGAGAGTGCGTGTGTGTCGTGCAGAGAGTGTGTGTGTGCAACTCACCACTCAGCAGGAGGCCCATAATCAGTCTAAACTATCTTGGTGATTGAGTGCCACAGCCAAGGATCAGCTGACACTGTGCTGAGTGGGAGACAAATAGCAGCCCAGAGGTGGGGGTTGAGGGTTTCCTGTAACTTTATGCATACACAAATGTACGTAACTTTAGGTTAGGTGACCAGTCTGATTTCCCAGCAGGTATTTAAAATCCTAATGGGATTAGATGGAATAATCTCACAGCTCCAATAATACAACATCACAATCACAACAATACTGTTGTTCTCTTGAAAACAAATGGCCTCGACATTGGAATCCACTGTAAAGACTGCCTTAGAATCCAACTGTGTCCATTTACATACACAATAGGGTTGGGGTCAATTCGAATTGAAGTCTATTCAGGAAGTGATTCGATTTTATTTCCCCCCAAAAATGGAAATAACTGACCTCAATTCTAATTGACCCCCAACCCTGATGCACAAGGCAACTTGAGGCTAGCGTCTAGTCTTATTTCCTGATAGTTATTTTAGTGGTGGCTAGTGAGAAAGCTATACTGTGACCTGCTGTTCCATAATCCTAAAACTCCACTAATCTGATATCAAAACAACCGCTTCCTCGACAGCAAATGGCTGCTACATAACTACTGTTGAATTCCTGCTGCATGAAGGAGAGGAGAGAAGACAGCTATTGATATTCATACGTATATATAAATACATTAGTCACAAAGGACCCAAAATTACGCCATTCTTACACACGCCTTTCCTATGCACTTCTCAGCCGTTTCAAACGTACCTTATGAAGGTCCGTAACGGGCTTTGCAGGTGTGGTTCCCTTGCACGCGCTGAATAAATGTAATTCAACCGCTGAACTTTTCTTGTGGAGTTTTCATTCAATAGGGTTTTCGGTACATTTATCTGAAGCCATCCCTTTAAATACGGTGTACCTTTTATTTTGTCGACAGACTAGAATACATCAAGAGAACGGGTTAAGGAAATGAGGATCAATAAAAGAAATCCATCTAAATATATGCATATTCGTCTCCATTTCAGCACCAACTGGTGTTTAAAATTACTCAATCAACTGTTACTAATGATCCTCAGCAACAACCACATGGCCGTGACGGCGTTTACAGAGGAAGCAAATGAAGGTAAATTAAACAATGTAATTAAATGGAATGATAATGTAGGCTATACCAACTGAAGGGAACTAACAGTAAATTGGCAGTTGAATATGTGTGGTTATTAGGCCTACTGACTGTAGATACTGATAGTGACTAATATTTAACATGATAGAAATAGGAAACAGAAAGTCGGGGTAGCCTATAATTAAGCCATTCAATAGTTCCCATCCCTGCAAGTTAAAAGGCTGTACAATTAAAATTCTACATAATGGCACAGCATTTCAACAACTTTACTGTGGGAATGTTGATATGCTTCAGTTTGCTGCCATAAACAAGTGTCATTTATATTTACAATTCCCTTATCCAAACGGATTACTCATTTACCTAGCTCTTATCAATAGCGCTTATCAAGTTGTAAATTACAGTGCATGGAGAATGATGTTATTTCTATCATAAAAAATTAAGTGGATGCTTTTTCCACTTGGAAACTGCAGATTCGCTCAACCTTATTCATGGTTTCCTCTCGCATAAAGGTGGTGGAATTATTATGGAATGAAGTCAAGGTCAGAATACGGCGTATCTGTAGACACACCTCTGCCACACGTTCATTTCTTAGATTTCCATCCCGAACGAATAGCAGGTGAATAGCATGAATACGCAAAGAGAGAAAAGTGCATAAAAAGGTTATAACATTCCGTTTAGACGCTCTTAACTCGGTTTGGAATCGGGGCCAAAGTGCCGAACAACACGTCTAGGTGATAAGGTGGCAAGCAGCAGATGTATAATTTATTATTAAATGTTAAATGAACATTTATTCTTTGTTTTTCTCAACCATGATTTCAAAACACAGATGCATAGCCTTGTGGACTTGACAGATAAAGCAGCACTGAATATCACATGATGTTGTTGTCAGCTCTTTGAGGGTTTAACAGGTTCCTGTTTTTATAAAAAAGTGCTTCAATGAGAAACATTTGACAATATATAGAATACATGATTTGTTTTCTTCGTTTCTTATCTCTCTTTGTCTTGGTGATTGACAGGCGACAATGAGCACAAGCCCTACATCTCTGGCGTTGCTGACCAACACATCGTCCCATTGGACGGCACGGAGGACTACCTGATCCTGGCATGCGACGGCTTCTACGACACAGTCAGCCCCGACGAGGCGGTGCGTGTGGTCAGCGACCACCTGACGGAGAACAGCGGCGACAGCACCATGGTGGCCCACAAGCTGGTGGCCTCGGCCCGTGACGCCGGCTCCAGCGACAACATCTCAGTCATTGTGGTCTTCCTCAGAGACCTCCGCGCGCCCCCGCCGGGAGAGGAGGACGAAGAGAGGGAGGAGGAAAAGGCAGAGGAAGTGGCGGAGGTGGAGGAGGAAGGTCAAGGGGAGATGGGCTGCCAGGACGGGGGCACCACGGACGTTGGGGGGAAGGGTCATTGTTTCCTGCAGCAGTGCTCGGCTCCGGCCGACCTGGGCTATGAAGACCGCACGGACTCGTTGACAGACAGAACCAGCCTAGGCCTGCTGGGGCCCATGCTGGGAGAGGATGGTCGGATCAGGCTCCCCCCTGCCTGCTCACACCCTACCCCCTCCTTAGCCCTCACCCAGAACCTCATGCCTGCCGAGGGCCATGGGGCGGCCTGGTTGCCCTGCCTAGAGGAGGGGCTCCAGGGCTCCAGGCACAAGCCCCAGCCTAAACCCTGTGTCCCCACCTGCCAGGAGCCCAGCTCAGACGGACAATGGCCCCTGGCGGCTGCCCTGTTTGGCCACGCGGGGAGGCGCACCCGGAGGATGGAGTGTGTGAGCCCCAGGTGGGGGTGGGTGTCCCGGCGTTGGGGCCGTGCCCCCAGGGAGCTCCCCGGCCTGCTGCACTCCACCCATAGTGTGCCCTACCCCCAGCGCTGCCCCGAGAGGAGGCCCGGGGTGGCCCTGCCCCACCTGCCCCACGGCAGCAGAATCTGATGATGTGACCTAATCTTCACTAGCTCCTCGATCTCCGGCCCCTTCTTCTATCTGACTACAGTCATTAATTCATTCATCCATCCATCATGAGTTCCTCATCCAGGACACTGGCTCCACACCCATACCCTCACAGCCCCATTCAGGAGGCAATCTACCTACCCCTCCCCATACCCACACAGCCCCATTCAGGAGGCAAACTACCTACCTACCCCTCCCCATACCCACACAGCCCCATTCAGGAGGCAATCTACCTACCTACCCCTCCCCATACCCTCCCCATTCAGGAGGCAAACTACCTACCCCTCCCCATACCCACACAGCCCCATTCAGGAGGCAATCTACCTACCCCTCCCCATAGCCACACAGCCCCATTCAGGAGGCAAACTACCTACCCCTCCCCATACCCACACAGCCCCATTCAGGAGGCAATCTACCTACCCCTCCCCATACCCACACAGCCCCATTCAGGAGGCAATCTACCTACCCCTCCCCATACCCACACAGCCCCATTCAGGAGGCAATAACAATTCCTGCTCCTGACCCGTATTGCAAACACACACTGTACTGTACTTTCGGATTCATAATGGAAAACACATTATCCGCCCACTCTATCTACATAGATGGGAGTACTTAATACAGGATTATAAGTAGTGGTCACTTACCTGAATAAATCCAACATATATAGACTGATATGTATTCCAGATGGGAGTACAATAGAGGATAATGGCAGAAGGGATATTATATGGTAGAAGGGATATTATTAAGAAATTATATTCTATTTATAATTTAGGGAATGATGTCATCCAAGAGCAGACATTAGTCAGTCCTTGCCATGCCTGTCAAATTGAGTTAACATTTACATAGAACTAAACACGAGATGTGTTCTCATTGACAAAAAATCCTTCCAAACAGGCTGGGTGTGAATAAGTTGCCAGATTTACTTGGCCAAGATAGTTCAGACGACTCAGCAGAACATGTGCCTTCCCTAAACAAGAAAAAGTTTATGGGAATTTTGAGCCTCAGTCAACAAAACCCTTTCTAAGCTTCCCATTACAATATGGACCCAGGTGTTTCATATCGCTTACAGGGGCTACTTAACCAACAACTATCCTTCTTTTTAAGTTCACTAACAACAATAGAGCATAAGAAGGATGAATGTCAAAGACTTCATCTCTGGTTTGACAAAGATAGTAAATTAATCTTAATCTCACCATCCTTTCAAATGTGAATGTTTATTTTATATTGAAACTCCATAGAAGATGCTATATACTGTAGCAATGACTAGGTTCTGTAAAATGTGCCTCCATTCTCCTGGCCCAGGCAACTGTTGTTTAATATATATCAAAGACAGTTCAGTCTTGCTGTTGGAAAAACTCCCAATCTTTTCACCTTTAAGAAAACAGAAATTGTTTGTGCCATTCCTGACATTTTTAACTCTTACTAACACATTGTGCCATTTCCACACTTTTTTCCCCTAACAACCCCCCCCGCCCTCCCCAATCCCACTAAGTTCCCAGGAGCAGGAGACAAGGACACAGGGTATGAGTGGCCAAATCCCCTCACTGACCCACAGTCACACAGAGAAATACCCCCAGCCAGTCAGTCAGTTCCCAATCACTGTCATTGCTTACTGCTACCCTGAAACACCTAGCCATTGGTCGCCTGGTGGCCTCCCCATTGAAGAACATGGTGGTCATTTACAGAAGGCCATTTGGACAGTGTCATCATGAAAGATCCCCAGAAAGTAGAATGTATTCCAGTTGTAGAATGTACATGGAGCTCTCCCGGGACCTTCATAGATGGGCCAGTAGGACTGAGACAGTAATGGGGTTTTTGGACTGTGGATGTAAGACAACGGTTTCTGGATGCAGTACACCTGGAGGGCACACTATTCTGGAGGCGTTTGTTGATCGTGAGATACTTTATCAGCTATCCACCGTATCCTCGCAAATCTGACCATTCTATCCTGGTGTTCCACTCTGAGAGAGCAGGATGTGGATATGCACACTGACTCTCGGGCAGAAAGATGCCCATGCTTCTGTATCTTTCCCTTTGCGTAAGCAACACCTGCATTTTGACTCTTGGAACAGCGGACCACACAAATTGACATTTTCTGACCAATTATGAAAGACAACCAGAAAGTCAAATATATAAGTTATCAAATGCCCCGAGTCCCCCCAACTTCATCCCCAGTCCCACCCACATCACCTGCTTTTTCAAAGCTTTCTGCTTCTTTTTGAGAGCAAAAAAAACGCACATCTTTCCCATCCTAAATGTTCCTCGGACGGGGCACCAATTGCTTATTGGAATTTATCGTAAATTCACATATTATGTACATGTAGGTATGAATGTGTGCAGGCGTATGTGTGGGTGTGTGTATACGTGTTGAGGGTATTCATGTGGTATGTCTTATAAGTCTACTATTTAAAATCACCACTGTAAAGTCAGCAGGATGGTGGAACAATATTCTGTGTTGATATCAAGCTTCACAGCCCCCAGCACTCTACTGTACTTTTCATGTGACACCTTTAGAAGTAGAATTGTGTACTTTAGCAGTGCTTGAGTGACAAGGGAACATGGGAATTCAAATGCTGGGCCACATTTCCACTGAAATGTCAAAATGGTCCCCCACCTCGCAGTCCTCTAACGCTGCAGTCGTTTATAAGACGCTGAACCTTCAAGCCATAAACATAAAAGTGTATGCTATAATTCCCCAGCTAACCTTGCTTGCTCACAGATCCCATAGTTCCTCTCTCTCTCATCCACTTCTGCGGTATGACCCTTCCCTTCTACCTCCCCATGTCTATATGACCCTTCCCTTTTACCCCATCATGCCAGTATGACCCTTCCCTTTTACCCCCCCCATGCCTATATGACCCTTCCCTTTTACCCCCCATGCCTATATGACCCTTCCCTTTTAACCCCCATGCCAGTATGACCCTTCCCCAGCTGATAGAAACAGACCACGCTGTTCAGGTCTGTTCCCCTCTCTGCCCTTCCTTTTCCGATGCCACTCCATTGCTCTCCATGACTCTGCACTGTGTGTCCATGTACACAAAATGCTTTGTTCCTGTAAGCAATAATCAATCTTTAAGAGTCGCGCATGGAAAGGCTTTTGTTCAGAGGGTTTGTCTTCACTGAGCAAGGCGGAGGGAGCTAGAGCCAGATCAAACTAACAACAGCCACCCTCCTAAACTCTTACCAGTGCTCACATTCACATTGATGGGCACACACCACTTTACTTCTGCTCGATGGTAGAATGGGACACAACCTATGATGTACCCCTTAGACAGTTGTCGGTGTATATAAAACACTACCACGTTTGGCGGCCATATTGAATTAGTCTCAAAGAGAAACACTAGAAAGTGTTTCTATGCTTGGCCAGCCCCCTGTGACAGGGTGGTTCAAACTGTCCACCAGGCTTCCCTGAAGACAAACCCATGACCAGCTCTTCCCCAACCTGCAGGTTAGGTAAACCAGTAAAAAGTGTCAGTATCTCTATCTTCTGTGTTGTTCTCGTAGTATACAAATGTGTATCTTAACGGTGACTATTATCATGTATAAAGATTAGACCAAGTCTTTTGTCTAAAGGGTTTTATTTGACCACTTCTGCAACCGGATGGATTTTAATTAGACCAATTTTCACAAACATTTTGTGGGGTTGTTACTCTCACCATTGGTGTGTGTGTAGGCCCATTTGGCAGCTGCCCTCAGGTGTGTGTGCTGTGGCTCCAGTTGCTCCACCTAGAGATCCAGGGGACTTAATTCGAGTGTCTTCAGCCTCCACCTGTCAAGCCCTGGCAATAGAACAGCCATATTTAATTAACTACCCAAGATGCTTTTTAATCAAGCCCTCCAACTGTCCTGTGGTGATATGCACATATGCCCATGTATGTGCATGATGGCCAGTATTTACAGGGAAAATTCCACCCAAAATCTATCTTTTGGTATTTTTTTCATTAGGCCATTGCTGATATATTCCCACAATATTTTGCATGTCAGTAATCACATTTTCAAGATATGTAACTTTCAAAATACAGAAATCTGGCCCATTTGATGCATTTCTCAATTGCTGACATGCAACAAATACTAAAAGATAGTTTTTGGGTGGAGTTTTCCTTTAAAGGAATGCCAACACCCTGTAAAGTGCATCAAGCATTCTTAAGATAGAGAATACAGATGGCAAGCTACAGCGTTTTAATCAAATATAGTAGAAAAGGAAGAGGGCCTTGTTAACATTCAAGCAGAGAAACGGAAACATTGCTATGTTTTTATTTCACCGTCCAGGTGGAATGAATGGTGTGCAGTCAGATGTCCATTTATCTGTTCTCTGGCATCATAAAACATTAATCATCATTACTTATTAATGTATACCTTTTTTAAAAGCATTATAGGTCAAGAACACTTCACAAATCCCACCTGAATTTCGGAAACAGCTTTTCAGACATAATAAGTTAAAAGTTTGTGCTCCACATAGCACATATTTACATTTACATTTAAGTCATTTAGCTGACGCTCTTATCCAGAGCGACTTACAAATTGGAAAGTTCATACATATTCATCCTGGTCCCCCCGTGGGGAATGAACCCACAACCCTGGCGTTGCAAGCGCCATGCTCTACCAACTGAGCCACACGGGACCACATATGGTATGGTATGTGGAGAAGCTGCTTATACCTTGACCAAACCGGTCCCAAACGTATCTCCGAGCGCACCATCGTGCACATGTTAATTGTCTCTATCCCCACCAGATGCGTTCATGCAGGTTAAAATACCAAAACCAACTGTGAACCAACTATATGAATTTGAGGACAGGTCGAAACACATGAAACACTCATGGACATTTAACTAGCTTGCTGTTGCTAGCTCATGTGTCCAGGGGATAAACATTGGGTTGTTATTTTACCTGAAATGCATATGGTCCTTTTTTTGCTGGATCTTTGTAGAATTTTGACCCATTTTGAGTCATACAAAATCGTGTGTTCTCTACTCTGACAATTAATACCCAGATAAAACGCTAAACATAGTCCGTTTTTAGTTAATTTTCTTTGAATAATCTCTCCTCGTTCATCTTTCAACCACCCATGTGGGTTAGTATGCATGTAAAAACCGATGACATGTTATTCAATAATTTCATCCAAACTGCTTGCACGCGCAAGCAGTTTGGATGAAATTATTGAATAACATGTATGTGCACATTTATTTTGCAATGCTCGCGCACTGTGGTCTGTGGTCTAGTCAGCATGTTAGTCTATATTTTTACATCATGTAGCAGCACCACAGCTGAGCTTTTGTACATGATTGACTGAAGGCACTTTTTTTTTTGCTGCAGGCCACGTCATGTCAGGCAAAAACTGAATTCTGAAGGATTCAAATTTAGACCATTGTGCAGGTTTTTGTATGTATGTGAAGGTTTAAGGCACACTCAAGTGATGAGTAATGTTGTTCATCAGCTTGAGGACACTCACACACTACTTAATTACTATGCTGGTTTACCAGCTGACATAACAGATGAGTGTGCGTTAATATCCACCAGGGTTCACAGAGAATTGTGTGTTCCAAATGTAATCAAGAGGCAACCCCACAGGAAAAGACATGGCTTTAATCGATGATTCACATTAGTGATCAATTAAAGGACATTTCGGGCATCAAAGACCAAATAGCCCCATTAACTCATTTAGGAGAGTGCTTACAAATAAGGGTGGGAGATGTACAATGTTGCGAGAGGGTCATTAACCAAAGGCTGTAATAGGGACCACTTCAATGGAGTCTGGCGTGACAGTCAGAGCTGCTCGGTTTGGCAGTCCTCAACAGACTCCTGTCGCTATAAAAAGAATAATCAGCTTCAACACTTAATCTGGATTTATTCAATCCGTCGTTGTAGTTGGGTGAAAGCAATGGGTGATGAAATACGGGGGGAAGGGAGAGGGAGATTACAAGAAAGACATTTTGAGCGGAGCAGCTTCCTGAACATAACCTTAACAGGTAAAAAAACTCATAACATGATGGTAAGAGACCTTACAGTGTACAATATGACCGGTCCATTATGTGGCCTTAACTGTGACAAAGATTGAAGAAAAGACTTCACACTAACCAAACTATACACTGGTTTAATTGGCCTAGAAAGCTGTTAAAATCAATCAGCAGTTCGAAAACAACTTATTCATGAGGAATCGAGAATCAATTCAAACTAATGTGAGCTTTTAACCAAGAAAACATGTGTGGAGGTGGAGCATTAGTGATGGAACTTAATGCCATAACATATTAAATTAATCATAAAGCTTAAAGTAGTGTCTTCACACGTTACATCTCAGTTGGTAATGTGAATAAATATACTTGAGTCATGCCAATTCCTATGGGGCTTTCTGGGCTGCAGACTAATGTGCAACATGTCCTCCTCTCCAACCCTCCTAAATGAAGCCCTGCTTCCTGGCATGGTGGCCCTCTGAAAGAGGGGAGAGTTGGTGTGGACCGGATGCAAGCAGGACATGGCCAATGCCAACGTTCACTCACCCAAGTAATCTCTGCTGAGCTCTTGACGCGCCAACCTGGCAGACTGAGCCCCCACCCCCCACCGCCCTCCAGACCAAACCAGACGCTTTTCAGTACAAATAACAAAGTGTTTCACATCATAGAATAATAAAATAAAAGTAGTAACAAAGAAACAAAAACAAGATAGCTAATTATAATCATACATTGAAATATACATTAAAAGGTACGGTATTTAGTATTGGTATTTTATTAGGATCCCCATTAGCTGTTGCAAAAGCAGCAGCTACTCTTCCCAAGGTATACACAACACATGACATAATACAGAACATTAATATACAAGAACAGCTCAAGGAAAGAACTACATAAGCACACATAGCCTACATATCAATACATACACACAAAGTATATAGGTCAATAAGGGAGAGGCATTGTACTGTGTGGTGTTGCTTTATCTGTTTTTTTAAACCAGGTTTTCTGTTCATTTTAGCAATATGAGATGGAAGGGAGTGCCATGCAATAATGGCTCTATATACAGTTGAAGTCAGAAGTTTACATACACTTAGGTTGGAGTCATTAAAACTCATTTTTCAACCACTCCACAAATTTCTTGTTAACAAACTAAAGTTTTGGCAAGTCGGTTAGGAGATCTATTTTGTGCATGACAAGTAATTTTTCCAACAATTGTTTAGAGACAGATTATTTCACTATCACAATTCCAGTGGGTCAGAAGTTTACATACACTAAGTTGACTGTACCTTTAAACAGTTCCTGTAGTGTTTGTAAACACCCTGGTAGGTTGATTAATAACCTGAACCAGATTACAGGCACTGGTTACAGTGAGAAGCTTCCTCTTGAGCGGGCAGCTTGATGAAAACCAGTCAATATTCAAGTCCCCAAAATAGCAGACCTCTCTGTTTACATCACATACACTATCAAGCATTTCACACACATTATTTAGATACTGACTGTTAGCACTTGGTGGCCTATAGCAAGACCCCAAATAATAGGCTTTAGATGAGGCAGGTGAACCTGCAACCACAGCACTTCAATAACACTTTACATGAGATCTTCTCTAAGCATCACAGGGATATGGCTCTGAATATACATAGCAACACCTCCCCCATAAGCATTTCTGTCTCTTCTATATACACTGCTCAAAAAAATAAAGGGAACACTTAAACAACACAATGTAACTCCAAGTCAATCACACTTCTGTGAAATCAAACTGTCCACTTAGGAAGCAACACTGATTGACAATAAATTCCACATGCTGTTGTGCAAATGGAATAGACAAAAGGTGGAAATTATAGGCAATTAGCAAGACACCCCCAATAAAGGAGTGGTTCTGCAGGTGGTGACCACAGACCACTTCTCAGTTCCTATGCTTCCTGGCTGATGTTTTGGTCACTTTTGAATGCTGGCGGTGCTTTCACTCTAGTGGTAGCATGAGACGGAGTCTACAACCCACACAAGTGGCTCAGGTAGTGCAGCTCATCCAGGATGGCACATCAATGCGAGCTGTGGCAAGAAGGTTTGCTGTGTCTGTCAGTGTAGTGTCCAGAGCATGGAGGCGCTACCAGGAGACAGGCCAGTACATCAGGAGACGTGGAGGAGGCCGTAGGAGGGCAACAACCCAGCAGCAGGACCGCTACCTCCGCCTTTGTGCAAGGAGGAGCAGGAGGAGCACTGCCAGAGCCCTGCAAAATGACCTCCAGCAGGCCACAAATGTGCATGTTTCAGCATATGGTCTCACAAGGGGTCTGAGGATCTCATCTCAGTACCTAATGGCAGTCAGGCTACCTCTGGCGAGCACATGGAGGGCTGTGCGGCCCCACAAAGAAATGCCACCCCATACCATGACTGACCCACCGCCAAACCGGTCATGCTGGAGGATGTTGCAGGCAGCAGAACGTTCTCCACGGCGTCTCCAGACTCTGTCACATGTGCTCAGTGTGAACCTGCTTTCATCTGTGAAGAGCACAGGGCGCCAGTGGCGAATTTGCCAATCTTGGTGTTCTCTGGCAAATGCCAAACGTCCTGCACGGTGTTGGGCTGTAAGCACAACCCCCACCTGTGGACGTCGGACCCTCATGGAATCTGTTTCTGACCGTTTGAGCAGACACATGCACATTTGAGCTGCACTAGAGTGAAAGCACCGCCAGCATTCAAAAGTGACCAAAACATCAGCCAGGAAGCATAGGAACTGAGAAGTGGTCTGTGGTCACCACCTGCAGAACCACTCCTTTATTGGGGGTGTCTTGCTAATTGCCTATAATTTCCACCTTTTGTCTATTCCATTTGCACAACAGCATGTGAAATTTATTGTCAATCAGTGTTGCTTCCTAAGTGGACAGTTTGATTTCACAGAAGTGTGATTGACTTGGAGTTACATTGTGTTGTTTAAGTGTTCCCTTTAGTTTTTTGAGCAGTGTATGTTATATCCTTGTATTGCTACTGCTGTATCATCAGAGGAATTATCTAAGCGAGTTTCAGAAATGGCTAATATATTAACGTTATCTGATATTAGCAAGTTTTTGATTTCATGAATCTTATTTCCAATATTAGCTATTTTCAGCTTTTTCCGGGGTAGCTTCTCAGAGATAGACATATGGAAAATAACAAACAAAGCAAGAGAAAAAAACTAAAACATTCAGCGGTCCATTAATCAGATGGTGTGTGTAACTGTGTGCTGCAGGGTTGAAACTACAAACCCATAGGCTTGGCACTCTCATCCCTTCCAGGATTTTGGGAGGAAGGGTGGACAATGAGCCTGTCATAGTGGATGAAAGCAATGCCTGGGTAGGTGGTGGGTTTTCCAGTCCTGTGGGTTTGCTCCACCTCAATCTTCCTGTGGTCCATGTTCAGTTTCTCTCAAACAATTTCCCTCACTTTGTTCTCAGACTCTGTCCAGGTCTGTGGAGATTCTGCAATTCCATCCACAACAATGTTGTTCCGAGATAATCTGATTTATCCACCATTGTTATCTTGGATTCACATACAGAACTGATGACCTCTCTCAATGGCTTACAGTGTGCTGTCATCTTGCCGTTTTCCTGTTTAAAATCATCGAACTGATCCTGGGAGAAGTGCAAACTGTTCTTCAGGTCCTGGACCTCTCTGGTCCATTCTTTTATTAGTTGACTTCACAAGTATTTGGACACAACACTTGAAGCTATTGTCATGTTGTTGTAACAACTGCTTCTTGAACTATTTTTGTTTTCGTTTAAAAGACCCTTCACCTGTGATAGACAGCACTGTCCTCAACGGTCCTCAACGGTACTCCCTCCAGCTTTGGTCTTTGTTGTGGTAGCAACGTGGGTTACGCTGTTACTCCTGGCAGTTCCAGACAGTTCAGGTCAGAGAGAAGATGGAAACAGCAACAAGCAGCAGAGATCTAGCAGTCACAAGCCCGGGACAATCCGCGGTCCCAGCCACAATGACTAACCCCGTCGCGGGCTGCGTTCAAGCCCTCAAGGAAACCCCGCTAGCTTGATAGGCAGCTAACAGTGGCATCTAGGCTAGCTGCTATGCCAAGCAGCTCATCAGACCCCTTGGTCAGCAGAATCCCCGGACCGATAGCAGCGGTCCCAGCAACTGATGCCAACTGCAACGCGGGATCCAAACTCAAAAAGGTAGCGAGCTAGTAAGAGCTGTAGCGTTTTGAACTAACTGTGAATCGACTGATTTCTGACTAAGACAGGTAGGTATAGAAAGAGTTACAGTAATCCAGGCATGAGGAAATAAAAGCATGGATATGTTTCTCCAGATCAGTGACTGAGATAAGACTTGACTTTAGCTTTATTTCTTAGATTATAAAAGCAGGACTGAACAACCTTTTTTTAAACTTTTTTTTTTTTACATGCAGCTCAAGGTTTAGGTCAGAGTCAAAGACGAAGGATTCTGCCTGTAGGCTTTACATTTGTGGACAAATGACCAAGTTTATCTATCATCTGAGTTCAAGGTGGTCAAATACAACAACCTCAGATTTTTTATCATTGAGGTAGAGAAAATTGTCAGACATCCAACATTTGATGTCAGCAAGACATATTTGGAGAGAACCGATCAGAATAAGGGATCAATGAAAGAAAGCCATGTATTGTAAATACACCCATATTAGTCTCCTTTTCAGCACCAATTGGTAGATTGATTGGTACTCCGATCTTTACATTATTTAGGGTTAGGAAAGTATTTATGAATAATACTACAAAAAAACAGGTTTGGATAAAGATTGGTGAATCAAAAATACAGTGGTTTGATTAATACAGAAAGTTGCCATATCCATTGGTTCAATCCAGGAAATATTGGAAGGCGAGAAAAGCGTACGATATGGGTTGAACACTAGTCCTATGAATCTACACTAATAACAAACGGCTGGCGTGTTTACAGACATATTCAATCTATCCCTATCCAAGTCTGCTGTCCCCACATGCTTCAAGATGACCATTGTTCCTGTACCCAAGGCGGCAAAGGTAACTGAACTAAACGACTATCGTCCCGTAGCACTCACTTCTGTCATCATGAAGTGCTTTGAGAGGCTAGTCAAGGATCATATCGCCTCCACCTTACCTGTCACCCTAGACCCACTTCAATTTGCTTACTGCCCCAATAGGTCCACAGACAATGTAATCGCCATAACTCTGCCCTATCCCATCTGGACAAGAGGAATACCTGCAGTTGAAGTCGGAAGTTTACATATACCTTAGCCAAATATATTTAAACTCAGTTTTTCACAATTCCTGACATTTAATCCTAGTAAAAATTCCCTGTCTTAGGTCAGTTAGAATCATCCCTTTATTTTAAGAATGTGAAATGTCAGAATAATAGTAGAGAGAATGATTTAATTCATCTTTTATTTCTTTCACCACTTTCCAGTGGGTCAGAAGTTTACATACACTCAATTAGTATTTGGTAGCATTGCCTTTAAATTGTTTAATTTGGGTCAAACGTTTCAGGAAGCCTTCCACAAGCTTCCCACAATAAGTTGGGTGAATTTTGGCCCATTCCTCCTGACAGAGCTGGTGTAACTGAGTCAGGTTTCTAGACCTCCTTGCTCACACACGCCTTTTCAGTTCTGCCCACAAATGTTCTATGGGATTGAGGTGATGGCCACTCTAATACCTTGACTTTGTTGTCCTTAAGCCATTTTGCCACAACTTTGGAAGTATGCTTCGGGTCATTTTCCATTTGGAACAACCATTTGCGACCAAGCTTTAAGCTTTACTTCCTGACTGATGTCTTGAGATGTTGCTTCAATATATCCACATAATTTTCCTTCCTCATGTGCCATCTATTTCGTGAAGTGCACCGTCCCTCCTGCAGCAAAGCATCCCCCCAACATGATGCTGCCACCCCCGTGCTTCACAGTTGGGATGGTGTTCTTCGGCTTGCAAGCCTCCCCCTTTCTCCTCCAAACATATTGATGGTCATTATGGCCAAACAGTTCTATTTTTGTTTCATCGGACCAGAGGACATTTCTCCAAAAAGTACGATCTTTGTCCCCGTGTGCAATTGCAAACCGTAGTCTGGCTTGTTTATGGCGGTTTTAGAGCAGTGGCTTCTTCCTTGCTGAGCAGCCTTTCAGGTTATGTCGATATAGGAATCGTTTTACTGTGGATATAGATACTTTTGTACCCGTTTCATCCAGCATCTTCATAAGGTCCTTTGCTGTTGTTCTGGGATTGATTTGCACTTCTCGCACCAAAGTACGTTCATCTCTAGGAGACAGAACGCGTCTCCTTCCTGAGCGGTATGACGGCTGCGTGGTCCCATGGTGTTTATACTTGCGTACTATTGTTTGTACAGATGAACGTGGTACCTTCAGGCGTTTGGAAATTGCTCCCAAGGATGAACCAGACTTGTGGAGGT
Source organism: Salvelinus alpinus (assembly GCF_045679555.1). Lineage (NCBI taxonomy): Eukaryota > Metazoa > Chordata > Actinopteri > Salmoniformes > Salmonidae > Salvelinus > Salvelinus alpinus. The sequence goes on from NC_092086.1 coordinate 82,078,676, forward strand.
CTACAATTTTTTTTCTGAGGTCTTGGCTGATTTCTTTTCATTTTCCCATGATGTCAAGCAAAGAGGCACTGAGTTTGAAGGTAGGCCTTGAAATACATCCACAGGTACACCTCCAATTGACTCAAATGATGTCAATTATCCTATCAGAAGCTTCTCAAGCCATGACATAATTTTCTGGAATTTCCAAGCTGTTTAAAAGGCACAGTCAACTTAGTGTATGTAAACTTCTGACACTGGAATTGTGATACAGTGAGTTAAGTGAAATAATCTGTCTGTAAACTATTGTTGGAAAAATTACTTGTGTCATGCACAAAGTAGATGTCCTAACCGACTTGCCAAAACTATAGTTTTTTTAACAAGAAATTTGGGGAGTGGTTGGATTTTGGTCTGACATGCACTGTCAACTGTGGTATTTTATATAGACAGCGGTGTGCCATTCCAAATGATGTCCAATCTGTGGTAAATTCAATTGGTGGACTTCAATCAAGTTCTAGAAACAGCTCACGGATGATCAATGGAAACAGGACGCACCTGAGCTCAATTTTGAGTCTCATAGCAAAGGGTTTGAATGCTCATGTAACTAAGGAATGTTTTTTTATTTTGAATAAATTTGCTAAAATTTCAAAAACCTGTTTTCGCTTTGTCATTATGGGGTATTGTGTGTAGATTGATAATGATTCTACTCGATTTTAGAATAAGGCTGTAACGTAACAAAACGTGGAAAAAGGAAGGGGTCTGAATACTTTCCAAATGCACTGTATATGAAGTAGTTCTAAAATTCCAGAAGCAAAAATGAATGGTGAAAAAACAATTGGAACCATTACTGGGTTTTATGGGTATTGTGATGCGTCCACTATAGGTGCAATTTGTGCTGGGAATGATACTGAACCACCCATGCTCACTGAGAAACATCTGCCACAAAGATAGGACATGAACCAGTTGAGGACCACGCCAGATTCCCACCCACATTTCCAGATGGTCAACAAGGATGTTCTTATCAAGGGTCAAATGCAGCATTGAGATCCAAAAGAACTAGATAGAGCATTCAACGGCAGCCAACAGAGAGTCATTACTAGCTAGGTTTCCATCCAACTGCTCACAGCAGATTTAAATGCAAATAGCGTATTGTAAAATATCAGTGGTGGGCCGTCAGGGCCTGCAAGGCCTTCTCTGCTGGCCTAAACATCATCAGAATATATATATATTTTTTTTAAATATATTTTCCCACAAATATGTATTAAATTATTCCCCAGAGTAAGAGTTATACTCTTCATTTCATAGCTTTCCTCTTGGTTGCACTGCTTCCAGCCCCAGGTTGAGATTTGGAGCGCTGGTCTTTATGTTAGATCTTTTATCCAATCATATTCAGCCATCATGTGTTGCCAGGGGTCTAAAATCTGCCCACAGGCCTTCAGAATCAACAGTGCAGGCGCTTGTAGCTTATAGTGAATGGAAATGAAAATTTAGTGTCAACCAATCAGCTTTAGAGTTGGCTATTGTACGCCTGCTAGCTGGCTCCAGTGTTACACAGGAGCCAGCTAGCAGGCGTAGTGCGTGCACGTCTTTTGATTGGATTACCAATATTGAGAGGCAGGTCCTATGGGCAGGTCTATGCAGATCTAGGAAACTGAATTTGATAAACGAATTAATTTGCGTACTACTAAGCTGTTTTTTCAACCCACAATGGCGGAAGGAGGAGAAGATATCGATTTGGTCGAGGATATAATTATAACGCCATTCTCAAGACGAACTTTTCAAGAAAAGTTTGACATTGTAAGGAGAGGTCGCCCGACGCCACAAAGCCTGTCACAGGCGGGAAAGCCACTTTCAAAGTTTCAACTACGAGCGCTGTCAATGGCTCACAGGCTCCGAGAAGCACTGCAAACTGTACTGCTGGGAATGCCTATTATTTGCAAGTGATCGATTTGGTGTTTGGAGCCACACTGGCTTTGCAAACTTGAGTTGTCTAACCAAGGCAGCAACGAGACACCAAAGTACGGCTGGGCACTTACAAGCAATTGTGCTTTTGAAAACTTTTGGGGACACCGGAGTGGATCTACAGCTCAAAGAACAAGCGCGCAGGGCAACGGCGCTGCACAATGAAAAGGTGAAGGGAAATATTGAAAAGACTCATTGATTGTGTCATGTTTTTGGGTAAACACTGTTTACCCAAAAATGTCAATTTGTCAATTTCAAGGTGACGCAACGCCTGGTTATACTGCGTTTCTGTCTAAATGTATAGTGTCTAGAGCCATGGCATCATAATGATGGTAATAAGAGGTGGATTAATTCGGGTGGGACTGTGTAGTACCTCACTGAAGGCCCAGGCCCCAGGCCCACGGCACGCCACTGTAAAATATGCATATACGCATTTTCCCACCATTGGCGTTTTCAACAAATTGACTTGTTGTAGATAACAATCAGTGCGTGATGAGGTAGTGCACACAAACATTTCTTTTTCGCTCAAGTTTAGATGTACCGAATAAAACTGTAAAAGTTAAAAACGTGTTTACATCGCATTTTCAACTCTACCGATCTACCGATAGTCGTCACAAAAACTGTTAAATAGCAAATGCGCCTACTCCGGTTTTGGCAACTGAGCTCAAGCCAACAACAGCTCGCAGATAGTGCAGTTAGGATGTGCAGGCAGGCTAGTATACATGTGATAATTATAAGAGCGATAATATTTTTATTTGTCAAACGGCAGTCAAGCATCGATCATCATGTCACCAGATAGACCCTCGATATTTATTGGAAAGGATCACCAAGCTCATCACCAATGCCGTGCCCACACGCACACCATTTCGTCACGTGACTCAAAAAGTTGACTTCGATGTTTATTATAGCAACATTTGCGCATATAGGGATTCCCACCAACATTTCTCTCATAACTACATTCTACTAATACAAACAGATCCCACCATGCCAGAAAAACAAATTATCTATCGACATTTATAAAATTGTAACGAAACTACTTGTTTCCATCACAGCCGTCGTGATTTTTGTTTATACAGTATGATGACTTAAGGCTACATGCATACAAACTGAGGATGGGAACGTGGTTACTGACTTCCAATAAAGCCGTTTGTGCTGTGAAGTGAGCGGAAGCCTGACTGAAATGTTTAAGTAGTGCAAACTCAAATTAGCCCATCAATTGCTAGAAAAACGCGGTTTCTAAAATCCTGGACAAAAAAAAAGAAAGTTAAGAGTAACCCCTCATCTGCAATTGGTCTCTCATGCAGTTTGTGTTCAATAAAACAAAAAACACCGGATTTTCGTTATTCAGTCATTTGACAAGTATTTCCGTATTTAGGTTACAAAAACGTGTTCCAGTTCAAGAAACCAAACAATATTTTAATTTGTTCATGTCATATTATATAAGTACAAAAAATGAATAAAAAGACATTCCCAACATAAATTCCCACTGCATTCTGGGACAATACAAAATAAACACTCAGACACAAGGAAAGCATGAACACTCAAAAACATCTAATCACCTTCTTTCTAGTGCCTTTCCTCAACCAGCCCAACACACATACATCTCAAACCTGGGCAGTAACAGAAATGTGCAGTGTACACACACACATACATCTCAAACCTGGGCAGTAACAGAAATGTGCAGTGTACACACACACACACACACACCTCAAACCTGGGCAGTACAAGAAATGTGCAGTGTACACACACACACCTCAAACCTGGGCAGTAACAGAAGTGTGCAGTGTATACACACACACAACACAGACATCGATATAGACACAATAAGACCATATCAGGATGAGTCTCGAGCTGTATATACAAACACCCTTTCAAGGGCACAAGAGGTTTTACGCATATTTTCCACACTCTGCCTGTTCAACCCTATTAAAGCCATGTGATTTTAGGCACACGATGGAACATTAGGAAGATGTGCAGCTGTGGGTTTAGCGTCAGGCATCCTATAGCTGACATAGGAAGATATTAACAGCGTTAACCACTCAGCTCTCCACTCAGGCATTAAGAATATATTTCCTTATTAGTCAATGCACATTAGTATACTTTGAGACATCTCGAAATGTTTACAGATTCACCACTTTTTTCAATGAACTCTGTCAGTGTTCATTGTTCTCCATGGTGCAAAAAGCAACTACAGTTTCTATTATGATGTCCATGTGGTCGCTAGTGTGGTCTTTAGATTCATTTTAAGGGTTGAAAGCAATAAAATGCTACTGTGTAAAGAAAAATGGTCCACGGTCACAGAGCAATGCTAAACTTTAAGGCAGAAATGGCACCCTCTGATGGGCAAAAAGGAAAAAATTCAAAAGGTAATGGGTCCAATTAAATGCTTTAAAGAAAAATATTCACATCATTGTTGGGGAGTCTTTGTACAAAACAAACACTTACACACGTCTCAGTCAAACCAATTTTTGCTAATAATTAACTCAGTCAAATAAAATCAATCTAGACCCAAGAAGATGGAATGTAACATTTGAATCCATTTAAGACCATGTTTGAACAGGGAAAGGAATCCACTGAGTTGCATCTGCTTCATAGAAGTCAAAACCGGTGAATATGTATGGACCCATTTTTCTAAGTCAAGCAGAAAAGCTGAACTGGGAGGAGTTGCTCACACAGCACAGGAAAAGAGTGAAGATGGAAATTACAGTGTGGACACAAATGCAATCAGGGAAGAAAACTCAAAACAACACCTACACATGCGCCTATGTTACAGAGCTCATCTTGACAAGAGCTGCAGAAAACACTTCTTCATGAAAGAAAGAACCCTGTATGTACGAATAATGTATGTCAGCTTTGATGTGCAACGAAGAGACAAGGTCAACGAGCACTTGAAGCCCAGACCGTCAATCAAGAATTGTTAATAATCAATTCAGTCAGAATCCACTCAATACTGTGAGCAAGAGTCATTTCCCTTACTAAGAATTCACTCAATACTAATTCAAAATGTAGCAATCTTTTACACAGGCCAGAGGAGGACGTACCATTGATCCACTCTTCAATGTCTGTCTACACAGCAGCAAAACTGGTTCTTGTTATGAACGATTTACTGGGGGGAAAGCAACTCCAATCTAACGGGAGAAGTTGATGAAATACAGTAGTTTACATTGACAAGATTTACACAGAGGGGACTTTGGGCAATTTTTCCTCGTGTTTCATCCCTGCCTCTCCTTCAGTTAACGTAACGGGTTCCTAACACGTTTTAAGCGATGTTGATACAGGAATTAAGGTTGTAAATGTGTCCACTTCATTTCAAGGCATTTGTTTAGACTGTTAACCAGAATTGAGTGTTCATTACAGCACTGTGTGATACCTGCCTGACTGTGCTCCTCCACACAAATACATCAATAGCACCTCATTGAATCAGAAAGGCAGAGAGCTTTTGATGTTCTCTTTCTGTTGTGAAGCAGGTGCCCCCTGCTTCTTTCTAAAAATTCACCTTAGCTCATAATGACCAGACCAAAGCCCAATCTGAGTATGAAGACATTGCAAATGTCAACCATGACCTCATTAGTTACATATTAAACTTCCTATTTTATTTCACACTGACAGGAATATATGTCTCTCGCAGATATATTGTTCATCACCCCATAAACTCATATATCATAAAATGTACATTTAAATGAAAAGATGAATGACTGTGACCAAATATATTGTGACACATTTTGCAGTTAGTCGTCATCATCAAGGTGCTTATTTAGTGAGTTGTAGCATTCTCGTAGCATTTGGGTTGTCAGTGACTAGAATGAGTGCATGCAAGTGTCTACACAAATGCTCATGTGCATTAAAGTTAAATACACTACGATCCAGTTCCCACATGGCGATTGCCACTGTTTAGACTGGCTGTGGTGTCCAAATTGGAGGGGAAATCACCTCTCTGTGGTCTCTCCTGTGGTGAAGCTTAGGTCATCAGAGATCAACTGGTCCCCTGGGAGGAAAGAAGCAAATAAGCATTTAATCATAGCAATCATTTCCTTCCAAGGAACTGGCAAGTTGATTTGAGGCTAAATGTGTGTGGACAATGTGCAGAAATGAAACCCCACACTAGGGTATGCATGTTTTTGTGTGAGGGGGTTACAGCAGGTAACAATATTGACCTGCGCAGGGCAGTGCCGGGGTGTCGTAGCGACAATCTCCAGTCTCCAGGACCACCACCTCGTCCTCTGTGTCACAGTCGATCTCACTATCACTACTCATACCTGGCAGCAGTACCACCGTCCGCTTCTGGACAACATGACCTGACAGACAGAAAGAGGGACACACAGGATAAGGGAAAAAAGAATGACAGGGAGAGACAGGCAAACAGAAAAGGGAGAGAACAGCACATAGGTAAACAGAAAGGTAGGGGGGGGGGTCAAAAAGGAAAACAACAGAAAGATGTAAAGGAAGAAAAATGTCCAGAAACAGGGTGGGGGAGACAGAAAGAACCTTATAGCAGTCTCACAGGTAAGGGGAACACCATCAGTGCCAAGAGCACACCTCTCATCTTGCATACCAGTGCCAAGTAGACACCCACTCGCTCTCTCTACAGACACGGACTCATTCCAGAGTTCATTAGGAGTAATGCTGCAGGAGAAACACATTTTAAAATACCCTTCTCAAAGAAGCTGTTAACTCTACCTGCAGTATGGTATTAGATTACAGTACATTCTATCCACTTAAGATGAAAAGTGGAGCTCAAGCCTTAGTGCCATCACAATCCTCCGTAGAGGAGGGTGGAGCTAGAGGAAGGGAGGGGTGTTAGAGCAGTGAGGGCTCACCTTCGTTGGGGCATGAAGAGGGTTCCTCTGCCAGGGAGAGCAGTGACTGGCGGATCTCAGCCGGCTCCGAGTCACAGTCCAGAGAGCTGTCCGTCAGCAGGCCGGCCCTGAGGGAGGGGAGGAGGAAGAGAGAGAAGGAGGGTGTCAGTTTACACAATTCCCTTCTCACAAAGCCTCCTGCACGACATCACCTCAGATGTGTGAAAGACCTTTTCACACTGCTCCAAGAGTGGTCCATCAATGAATAAAAATGGCCATCCACACAAATGCTAGACAGGAGGAAAGTAGATTTGCCACTCTTGTTTTAAGCACAAGCGAAATTGTATGATTTGAATAGACATATTTTTCTTAAATTCTTTCTAAGGTATTGTTGAGATTTACGATTTGTAGTCGTATCACCATTAGCTGTTAAAGAAGCAGCGGCTTTTCTTCCTGGGGTCCACACAAAACTTACAGAACACTGATGGATAGGAACAGCAACATTTTCACCACTCTAGTAGCTGGTTTATTCCAAAGCTAAACAGTTATTTTAGAGATAGCTGGCTCTCAGGCCTTTGTGGTCCACTGGGAGGGTCAATTTCAATACCAAATAGGGTGCCACAGAAATACCACTGAGTCTAGTTAGCTACAACAGCAGCAGCACATACTTTATTTTCACTTATCCGGCGTTCTTTTAAAACCCAGCCAAGGCTGGCACAGTGAAGTAATAAAGAAACAGTAGCACAAAACAAATATGACGCCAAAAAAAAACAACTGTTAAATTGGAGGCTTTGGCAGGGGCTAAACACTTGATAAAGGAATAATAACCAAAGCGTTGGTTTAAAACGATCCATTAAAAGATTGTGGAGCAAACAGAAATGTTGTGTGAGGGAGTTTATTTTCTCAACTGTCAAGTACACTTTTCAATTATCAAGCTCCATTCTCCAAGCACCTGGACTGTATGAAAAAAATATTTGATATTTTTAAAGTAGGAAAAATAAACAATAGAATTTCAATCCAATCGCTTTGGATCTCCACAAATGCATAGGAACCCGGGGTTGGATTTAGGACAGGGTGTTAGTTTTACCCTATGGGTTTGGTCCTGGATCGTGTCATGGTGGCGGTGGAGATGCCGCTGAGGAACTCCAGAGCGTACAGGTCGGACCCATAGAGCTGCTCCTGGTCGTGTTTGGAGCTGCAGGGTTTGTTTTCGGAGCAGGACGACGAGCTGCCCAGGTAGGGAGGGGAGCTGTGGGCGCTGCGTGGCTTCAGGGCTCCTACAGTATGACACCGAACAGGGAAACACTGGTCAGTCAGAAGTCATCAGCTGACAATCATTCATTTGGGAACATAGGTGGATCCATGGTGGTCTAAACACTGATAACCCCACCTCTACCTGGCTTTACTACTGACCCTCTGATCCGTTGGAGGTGCCCCTGGGAAAGAGGCTTTGGTCGCTGGACGACTCTCCACCGCTCTGGCCTCTCAGCTCCTTCTCAACTACGTCTGCAGCCCTCCTTAGGCCCAGCCTGCTCCCATCCTGCTTGGGAGATGAGGCCTTCTTCCCTCCTGCCACACAAACCACAGCTAGTTAAACATCTGACTGAGCAGTTGATAGCTCCCCAGCTGCCCATCTAGTCTTCAAAGAGTTTGACAGTAGAACGTGATGTAAAATACTATCCGATTCCACAGATTGTAGTCTGTGTGTATTATGTAGTGTGTGTGTGTGTGTGTGTAGCAACACTCACCAGAGCGACAGTGTCTGGAGACCCCGGGTCCTTTCCCCATCAGATCTAGCTCTATGGGCTTCCTGCTGGGCCCTAGCTCTGAGTGGTAAGAGGGCCCCTGCTCCACCCCTGTGGCCCTGCCGGAGGGCCCTGCCTTGGTCTCCCCCCGTGCCTCCAGCTGACACTTGACATCCGACATCTTACTGCGCACCTCGGCCATCTGTGCCTTGAGCCGAATCAGGACCCCAGAGTCTGGGGCTCCCCGCCGCACTGTCTGAGGCCTGCGCTCACCCCGCTCCTTCCTGGAGTGGACTTGGACTGGAGCAAGAGAGAGAGAAAAAAAGGAGATGAAAAGATGAATTGGCTACTAGCGCTTATCCTAATGTCTGCCAGAGAGGGAGTGACTGTGCCTTAGCTTGGCTACCCTGTACAGAGTAGGAGGCTGTGAAAGACAGACCCTACCGTGGCTGTGCAGCAGGGAGGCAGGGGGTCTGGGTTGAAGGCCCCACAGTGACTCCACACTGCTGCGCTCCTTCAGATCCAGTAGCTGGATGAGAATGACGGGGTCGATTTCTAGCAAACTGTTGTTGCTGCCAGCGGAGGAGAGACCACCACTACGCCTCAGACACCTGGCCCCGGGGTTAGAGCTTCCTGGGAGAGGGTTAGAGTGAGAAAGGTATGTTCAGAGGTACAATGGTGAGGAAACAGTTGCAAAAGGGAAGGGGGAGACCAAATGTGAGCTACACTGGATATGCTTCTATCTATCGAGTGTTGGAGGAGCAGCAAGGGGAGTCAACTGACACTTTGAATGAGTTTGGAACAGGGCATATTGAATACTTGTGCAAAAGGAAATCTTTACCAAGGTTTAACACAGAGCGTGAGCTACTAAACAGCCCATGCTGCATCTCCATTTTAAGTTACAGACAAGAGAACTCCTGCACCAAGATTCAGTTAAACTCTCCAGCCATTTCACTGCAGTACTGAATGAGTCAGCCGGCGCACAGCTACAAGAGCAGCATAAAAACCATTAAGGGCTGCATACAATGAGCATTTCAAAAGGCGAGAGATTAGATTGGAAAAAAACGCTACTCTGTCTGAGGCAGTGAGAGTAATGGAGGCGATAATCCACTTTGCAGCCAATGATTAATGAATACATTTGAATAACCTCCCTGGCTAACCGACTATTAGGCATTGGGGTAAGTAATAATGGATATTTTCCTTTCAGAGGAGAGAGTCCGATATGAAGTAAAAGGGACTACCAACATGTCCAAGTTTAAGGGTGGCTCAAACTGAGTTGCTTAAGTTCAAATCAATTACCAAAGTACCGAAGAGTAACAAGACAAGACTTAGATCTGCCAAAGAAAGGTGCATCCTAAACACTACGTAAATTAAAGTAAACTGACACATGGATTACATTCCTTCACTTCATGCACGTAAATTTAAGCCTTGTTATGCAGCCTTTCACACTACCCTTTGGCTTAACACGCACAGTTTAAACATTACACATCAGCACCCATGACAGGGCTCTAACTCCTCTTGCTCCACAATGTAATAGGGTGCAGGCCAGGCAGCAGGCTGTTAGCCAACCTGCCAGCTTAGTGGAGTCTGCCACTAGCATAGTCAGTGTAGTCAGCTCAGCTATCCCCATTGAGACTGTGTCTGTGCCTTGACCTAGGTTGGGCAAAACTAAACATGGCGGTGTTCACCTTAGCAATCTCACTAGGATAAAGACCTCCTCCATTCCTGCCATTATTGAAAGAGATCGTGATACCTCACATCTCAAAATAGGGCTACTTAATGTTAGATCCCTCACTTCAAAGGCAGTTATAGTCAATGAACTAATCACTGATCATAATCTTGATGTGATTGGCCTGACTGAAACATGGCTTAAGCCTGATGAATTTACTGTGTTAAATGAGGCATCACTTCCTGGTTACACTAGTGACCATATCCCCCGTGCATCCCGCAAAGGCAGAGGTGTTGCTAACATTTACGATAGCAAATTTCAATTTACAAAAATAAAATAAAATGATGTTTTCGTCTTTTGAGCTTCTAGTCATGAAATCTATGCAGCCTACTCAATCACTTTTTATAGCTACTGTTTACAGGCCTCCTGGGCCATATACAGCGTTCCTCACTGAGTTCCCTGAATTCCTATCGGACCTTGTAGTCTTAGCAGATAATATTCTAATTTTTGGTGATTTTAATATTCATATGGAAAAGTCCACAGACCCACTCCAAAAGGCTTTTGGAGATATCATCGACTCAGTGGGTTTTGTCCAACATGTCTCTGGACCTACTCACTGCCACAGTCATAATCTGGACCTAGTTTTGTCCCATGGAATAAATGTTGTAGATCTTAATGTTTTTCCTCATAATCCTGGACTATCGGACCACCATTTTATTACGTTTGCAATCGCAACAAATAATCTGCTCAGACCCCAACCAAGGAGCATCAAAAGTCGTGCTATAAATTCTCAGACAACACAAAGATTCCTTGATGCCCTTCCAGACTCCTTTTGCCTACCCAAGGACGTCAGAGGACAAAAATCAGTTAACCACCTAACTGAGGAACTCAATTTAACCTTGCGCAATACCCTAGATGCAGTTGCACCCCTAAAAACTAAAAACATTTGTCATAAGAAACTAGCTCCCTGGTATACAGAAAATACCCGAGCTCTGAAGCAAGCTTCCAGAAAATTGGAACGGAAGTGGCGCCACACCAAACTGGAAGTCTTCCGACTAGCTTGGAAAGACAGTACCGTGCAGTATCGAAGAGCCCTCACTGCTGCTCGATCATCCTATTTTTCCAACTTAATTGAGGAAAATAAGAACAATCCAAAATTTATTTTTGATACTGTTGCAAAGCTAACTAAAAAGCAGCATTCCCCAAGTGAGGATGGCTTTCACTTCAGTAGTAATAAATTCATGAACTTCTTTGAGGAAAAGATCATGATCATTAAAAAGCAAATTACGGACTCCTCTTTAAATCTGCGTATTCCTCCAAAGCTTAGCTGTCCTGAGTCTGCACAACTCTGCCAGGACCTAGGATCAAGAGACACTTTAGTGTTTTAGTACATTATCTCTTGACACAATGATGAAAATAATCATGGCCTCTAAACCTTCAAGCTGCATACTGGATCCTATTCCAACTAAACTACTGAAAGAGCTGCTTCATGTGCTTGGCCCTCCTATGTTGAACATAATAAACGGCTCTCTATCCACCGGATGTGTACCAAACTCACCAAAAGTGGCAGTAATAAAGCCTCTCTTGAAAAAGCCAAACCTTGACCCAGAAAATATTTTAAAAACTATCGGCCTATATCGAATCTTCCATTCCTCTCAATTTTAGAAAAAGCTGTTGCGCAGCAACTCACTGCCTTCCTGAAGACAAACAATGTATACGAAATGCTTCAGTCTGGTTTTAGACCCCATCATAGCACTGAGACTGCACTTGTGAAGGTGGTAAATTACCTTTTAATGGAGTCAGACCGAGGCTCTGCATCTGTCCTCGTGCTACTAGACCTTAGTGCTGCCTTTGATACCATCGATCACCACATTCTTTTGGAGAGACTGGAAACCCAAATTGGTCTACACGGACAAGTTCTGGCCTGTTTTAGATCTTATCTGTCGGAAAGATATGAGTTTGTCTCAGTGAATGGTTTGTCCTCTGACAAATCAACTGTACATTTCGGTGTTCCTCAAGGTTCCGTTTTAGGACCACTATTATTTTCACTATATATTTTACCTCTTGGGGATGTCATTCGAAAACATAATGTTAACTTTCACTGCTATGCGGATGACACACAGCTGTACATTTCAATGAAACATGGTGAAGCCCCAAAATTGCCCTCGCTAGAAGCCTGTGTTTCAGACATAAGGAAGTAGATGGCTGAAAACGTTCTACTTTTAAACATTTACATTTACATTTAAGTCATTTAGCAGACGCTCTTATCCAGAGCGACTTACAAATTGGTGCATTCACCTTATGATATCCAGTGGAACAACCACTTTACAATAGTGCATCTAACTCTTTTAAGGGGGGGGGGGGGTTAGAAGGATTACTTTATCCTATCCTAGGTATTCCTTAAAGTTTAAACTCGGACAAAACAGAGATGCTTGTTCTAGGTCCCAAGAAACAAAGAGATCTTCTGTTAAATCTGACAATTAATCTTGATGGTTGTAAAGTCGTCTCAAATAAAACTGTGAAGGACCTCGGCGTTACTCTGGACCCTGATCTCTCTTTTGATGAACATATCAAGACTATTTCAAGGACAGCTTTTTTCCATCTACGTAACATTGCAAAAATCAGAAATTTTCTGTCCAAAAATGATGCAGAAACATTAATCCATGCTTTTGTTACTTCTAGGTTAGACTACTGCAATGCTCTACTTTCCGGCTACCCGGATAAAGCACTAAATAAACTTCGGTTAGTGCTAAATACGGCTGCTAGAATCCTGACTAGAACCAAGAAATTGTATCATATTACTCCAGTGCTAGCTTCCCTACACTGGCTTCCTGTTAAGGCAAGAGCTGATTTCAAGGTTTTACTGTTAACCTATAAAGCGTTACATGGGCTTGCTCCTACCTATCTTTCTGAGTTGGTCCTGCCGTACATACCTACACATACGCTACGGTCACAAGACGCAGGCCTCCTAATTGTTTAAGCAAACAGCTGGAGGCAGGGCTTTCTCCTATAGATCTCCATTTTTATGGAATGGTCTGCCTACCCATGTGAGAGACGCAGACTCGGTCTCAACCTTTAAGTCTTTACTGAAGACTTATCTCTTCAGTAGGTCATATGATTGAGTGTAGTCTGGCCCAGGAGTGTGAAGGTGAACGGAAAGGCTCTGGAGCAACGAACCGCCCTTGCTGTCTCTGCCTGGCCGGTTCCCCTCTCTCCACTGGGATTGTCTGCCTCTAACCCTATTACAGGGGCTGAGTCACTGGCTTACTGGTGCTCTTTCATGCCGTCCCTAGGAGGGGGGTGTCACTTGAGTGGGTTGAGTTACTGACGTGATCTTCCTGTCAGGGTTGGCGCCCCCCCTTGGTTTGTGCTGTGGTGGAGATCTTTGTGGGCTATTGTCTCAGGATTGTAAGTTGGTGGTTGAAGATATCCCTCTAGTGGTGCGGGGGCTGTGCTTTGGCAAAGTGGGTGGGGTTATATCCTTCCTGTTTGGCCCTGTCCGGGGGTATAATCGGATGGGGCCACAGTGTCTCCTGACCCCTCCTGTCTCAGCCTCCAGTAGTTTATGTGTCGGGGGGCTAGGGTCAGTTGGTTATATCTGGAGTACTTCTCCTGTCTTATCCGGTGTCCTGTGTGAATTTAAGTATGCTCTCTTTAATTCTCTCTTTCTTTCTCTCTCTCGGAGGACCTGAGCCCTAGGACCATGCGTCAGGACTACCGGGCATGATGACTCCTTGCTGTCCCCAGTCCACCTGGCCTTGCTGCTGTTCCAGTTTCAACTGTTCTGCCTGCGGCTATGGAACCCTGACCTGTCCACCGGACGTGCTACCTGTCCCAGACCTGCTGTTTTCAACTCTCTAGAGACCGCAGGAGCGGTAGAGATACTCTTAATGATCGGCTATGAAAAGCCAACTGACATTTACTCCTGATTATTATTTGACCATGCTGGTCATTTATGAACATTTGAACATCTTGGCCATGTTCTGTTATAATCTCCACCCGGCACAGCCAGAAGAGGACTGGCCATCCCTCATAGCCTGGTTCCTCTCTAGGTTTCTTCCTAGGTTTTGGCCTTTCTAGGGAGTTTTTCCTAGCCACCGTGCTTCTACACCTGCATTGCTTGTTGTTTGGGGTTTTAGGCTGGGTTTCTGTACAGCACTTCGAGATATTAGCTGATGTACGAAGGGCTATATAAAATAAACTTGATTTGATCCTCTTTAAGCCCCATTACACACACACACACACACACACACACACACGAGATCTGATGATATAGATCAAAAAGAGGAGAGATAAAAGGCAACGGAAAGAGAGACATACAGACAGAAAGTATGAGAGGGAGAACGAGGCTGAGAGAGAACGGGATGGAGAGAAAAGAGGGGAGGGAGATGGAAAAACAGATGAGGGAGTAGAGAGAAAGAGATGGACAAAGGGGAGGAAGAGGTTACCTGCTGCTCCTGCCACATCGGCAGGCAGTTCTCCCTCCTCCATCTCCAGGTTCCTACTGAACTCCACGTCATTCTCCCCAGACCTGAGAACCAGAGACCATCAACTTCAGGACTGGGAACAACATTGCTACAATGTCACGGTCAAACGAACACTAAAACTTTAGCTGACAGCCAACACTAAAGCTGACTGAATGCCGAAACCATGCCAAGACCAGGAAAACAAGTCTACCTATCATTTCAAATAGCCTCGCTGGCATTTAAATGTGGTCAACTGAGCTTTAGTTGATTCAGTTTATCAATTGGTTTTATTGGCCGATTTATTGTTACAAGACAGCGAGATGTGACCATTTGGGGGACATGGAAATGTTCGTTCCCTCCATGGACCTCTATGGACCTCTTTGGGTATAGAAACTGTGAAAGTTCAAATCAACCCCACTTAAGGAAAATTGAGTTCCTTGGCCAATACTAAAGGCTGGGAGACGGCATTATGACCCAACTAATAAATCAGCATCTGCAAGACCTTGGCTGGACCAGCAACTCTTCAATGAGAAAGTGTGTGCATGTCTAGGACTCCCTCAATCACGAGCAGTGTTCCCTTAACAAAAAGCTTTTTAGGGTGATTAGACAGAAAGTGCTCTGTTGTAACAGACCAGCTAGTAGCTCTACTGATGAAATGGATGGACACTGCAATGTTCTCTTTGGAATGGTACAGCTTAATGATAAGTCGTGCTGTTCTTTTAGCAGGGGCCAAACAGCCCCATGGGGATGTGCGTGCCCATTTGAGAGTGTGCAAGTAAGTGACTGACTTGTGTGCCTGTACATTGTGTGTTCGTATACATCAGTCTGTAAGCCTGCCCTGTACACATGCCTTTAGGTATGCCCCGGGGGAGAATGGGAAACACAGCAGCCCTTGCCATTGTATCAGCCTATAGCACAACATGAGTCAGAGATATCCAGCAGAGCTTTTCTCACTCGCCGCCACTCAGCGTATTTATAGACGTGGGAACGACGGAGCAACGCATCCCAGAGCATCTTGGAGGAGAAAAAGCCCTTCCAGCATTACAGCTTTGCGAACGCGCGAGAGAAAAGTGCCTTGTGGGAGGAGAGGGGGATGGCACTTGAATGTAGTTTCCCCTACAGGGCCTGAGAGGATCCTTGTTAAAAGCAAACATGAAGCACTAACATGGATTTAAGTGTTTCAGGAGAGGCATGGAGATTGGACAATGTGTGTTCTCTATGTAATGTGTGTATGTGTGCGCGTACAGGTCTGTATGAAGACATGGGAAGCTCTTCTGTGAGAGTGTTTTTGCATACGGTACATGTGTGATAATGTCTACGTAAGTGTGCGCTTGTGTGTGGAAGGAGCTGGTGAGCCTCGTGTTGGTGTTTTACACTCAGCCAGCCAGGCAGTATGAGGAGCAATGATGACTCATGGACGGCTCATCTGGAGAGCTCACAATGAGGGGGTGGATGGGGGAGAGAGAACATGCGAGGCTGATGATCCAGCGCTGCACTCCACTCTCAGCCTCTCTGGTCGCAGGGGTTTGAAAACACGTTGATGAGGTACGCATACACTAGTCAAATAAAACAACACTTTTTCTAAGTAGCACAACCCGGATGGTAGGGAAGGGCAGAGGGAGTCTAACTTAATTGTACTGATAGGATGCTGATAATATAATTTCCTTTCTGCATCCGTCCCGCAAAAAACGAGCACGTTTCGGTGGGTCACTCACATGGTCTCCTCGTCGATGTCGTTCTCCTCGGTGTTGCTGGTTGCCGTGGAGCTGCCAGAGGTGCTGCTGCCGTCCAGAGGGTTCACCTCCTCATCCCCCGTCAGACAGTCCACCTCCAAATCCCCGTCAGACAGCTCCTGACCACATCACAACGTTGGCACAACATTTACATAACAGCCTCTAGTGCTGCTCTGTCAAGTTTTATCATGCTCAAGGTCCCCGTCAGACTGCTCATGATCACACTTCAACATTAATGCAACATTAGCACAATGTTCAGACAACACGCAGCTTGGAGCTCAGCTCCTGACGCACCAAGTGTTTCCCCTCTACTGTGTCCCATCTCCATCTTAAGACAACTTATGATACCTAAGCGCTGATCTCAGCGCGCAGTAAGACAAGAGACATTAAGTGGAAGAAAAGGTGGAATGATTTATAAGTGTTTTTTAAATCTAATTTAGTCCAGTAATATATAGACTAATGACGTGCCGTTTTTAAAATAACATACATTTTAATATGAAACAAATATTAACCAAAATTATACTTTTTGTGAAGTTCTGCGAAGGGAGTAGTACACAGCGTTGTACGAGATCTTCAGTTTCTTGGCAATTTCTCGCATGGAATAGCCTTCATTTCTTAGAACAAGAATAAACTGACGAGTTTCAGAAGAAAGTCTTTGTTTTTAGACATTTTGAGCCTGTAATCTAACCCACAAATGCTGATGCTCCAGATACTCAACTAGTCTAAAAAAGGCCAGATTTATTGCATCTTTAATCATAAGTTTTCAGCTGTGCTAACATAATTGCGAAAGGGTTTTCTAATGATAAATTAGCCTTTTAAAATGACAAACTTAATTAGCGAACACAACGTGCCATTGGAACACAGGAGTGATGGTTGCTGATAATGGGCCCCTGTACGCCTATGTATCCATAAAAAATCTGCTGTTTCCAGCTACAATAGTAATTTACAACATTGACAACGTCTACACTGTATTTCTGATCAATTTGATGTTATTTTAATGGACAAAAAAATTAGCTTTTTGTTCAAAAACATGGACATTTCTAAGTGACCCCAAACTTTTGAAAGGTAGTATAGGGTGCTGGGCCACCACGAGCCAGAACAGCTTCAATGTGCCTTGGCATAGATTCTATAAGGGTCTGGAACTCTATTGGAGGGATTCGACACCATTCCACAATAAATGAATTTGGTGTTTTGTTGATGGTGATAGAAAACGCCGTCTCAGGCGCCTCGCCAGACTCCCATTAGCGCTGGACAACATGGCCAAAATACATCACGGTATTTTATGTTTTTAATAATAAAAGTGTTAAATTTGCTTTATAAGCTGTGCGTAACCCAAGGGTGGCAACACATACAGTTGAAGTCGGAAGTTTACATACACCTTAGCCAACTACATTTAAACTCAGTTTTTCACAATTCCTGACATTTAATCCAAGTAAAAATTCCCTGTCTTAGGTCAGTTAGGATTACCACTTTATTTTAAGAATGTGAAATGTCAGAATAATAGTAGAGAATGATTTGTTTCAGCTTTTATTTCTTTTATCACATTCCCAGTGGGTCAGAAGTTTACATGCACTCGATTAGTACTTGGTAGCATTGCCTTTAAATTGTTTAACTTGGGTCAAACTTTTCGGGTAGCATTCAAGCATCCCACAATAAGTTGGGTGAATTTTGGCCCATTCCTCCTGACAGAGCTGGTGTAACCGAGTCAGGTTTCTATGCCTCTTTGATCACACACAATTTTTCAGTTCTGCCCACAAATTTTCTATGGGATTGAGGTCAGGGCTTTGTGATGGCCACTCCAAAACCTTGACTTTGTTGTCCTTAAGCCATTTTGCCACAACTTTGGAAGTATGCTTGGGGTCATTGTCCATTTGGAAGACCCATTTGCAACCAAGCTTTAACTTCCTGACTGATGTCTTGAGATGTTGCTTCAATATATCCACATAATTTACCTTCCTCATGATACCATCTATTTTGTGAAGTACACCAGTCCCTCCTGCAGCAATGCACCCCCACAACCTGATGCTGCCACCCCCGTGCTTTATGGTTGGGATAGTGTTCTTTGCTTGCAAGCCTCCCCCTTTTTCCTCCAAACATAACGATGGTCATTACGGCCAAACAGTTCTATTTTTGTTTCATCAGACCAGAGGACATTTCTTCAAAAAGAACAATCTTTGTCCCCATGTGCAGTTGCAAACCGTAGTCTGGCTTTTTTTTTAAATGGAGGTTTTGGAGCAGTGGCTTCTTTGTTGCTGAGCGGCCTTTCAGGTTATGTCGATATAGGACTCGTTTTACTGTGGATATAGATACTTTTGTACCTGTTTCCTCCAGCATCTTCACAAGGTCCCTTGCTGTTGTTCTGGGATTGATTTGCACTTTTCGCACCAAAGTACATTCTTCTCTAGGAGACAGAACGCGTCTCCTTCCTGAGCGGTATGGCGGCTGTGTGGTCCCATGGTGTTTATACTTGCGTACTATTGCCTGTACATATGAACGTGGTACCTTCAGGCATTTTGAAATTGCTCCCAAGGATGAACCAGACTTGTGGAGGTCTATATTTATTTTTGATAAATAGTTTATAGTTGATTTCTTTTGATTTTCCCATGATGTCAAGCAAAGAGGCACTGAGTTTGAAGGTAGGCCTTGAAATACATCCACAGGTACACCTCCAATTGACTCAAATTATGTCAATTAGCCTATCAAAAGCTTCTAAAGCCATGACATCGTTTTCTGGAATTTACAAAACTGTTTAAAGGCACAGTCAACTTAGTGTATGTAAACTTCTGACCCACTGGAATTGTGATACGGTGAATTATAAGTTAAATAATCTGTCTGTAAACAATTATTGGAAAAATTACTTGTGTCATGCACAAAGTTGATGTCCTAACCGACATGCCAAAACTATAGTTTGTTAACAAGAACTTTGTGGAGTGGTTGAAAAACTAGTTAATGACTCCAACCTCAGTGTATGTAAACTTCCAACTTCAACTGTACATTCTAAGTGATTTCAATGGGTCTTTCTCCATTATGATTATTTTATAATGTTCAATTAAACTTCAGCCCAAAAATGTCAACATTTATCAATTTCTGCACTAATTTGAGAATTCCCACACTGCCACGTAGGGTTGCTCGATATGGGCAAACCTAGGCCAAATTTTTTACCAAATGTTGCAATTGCAATTTGACTTGCGATTTAGAGCAAAACACTTGGACTCACTGTTGGAATTATGGAAACAGAATGTTTATTCTAATTCTATACTAGTGGGCACTTTGAATACAATGTTGTTTGACATAACAACAAATGAAAATGCCAGGAAGGAGTTATTGTGACAGGGTAGGAACCAAAGTGTTGACAAGTGTTTCCAAGGGAACCCTATTATCTCTTAGCTACTTCATTTAGATAACATATTTATGCTTAGCGTATTGCTCTTTTATTTAGAAGATACTGTTTCAAACAATATTTAAGTCTACAGCCTGATAATACCAGTGATGGTGTATAGTCAGAGCAAATGTAATTCGCTAAGTGCATTTATTAGCTAGCTAGCTTTAAATCAGTATAATCATATGGTAGTGTGTGCACCACCTTGAACCAAAAACATGAACCAATACAGTGATCATCTGTGGTCCTCATTAATATGATTATAAAGTGCTAACGTCTGAGTTACTCACATTGGAGTCATCGTGCTGAGTCTTCTCTTCCTCCTCCTCTTCCTCTTTGGTCTCAGTGGTCTGGCAGCTGTCCTCAGCTACTGGGCCTTTCCCTGAGCGTGAGTCTCTCTCCGAGGTCGAGGGGCCCAGGCGCCGGTTAGGAGGGGACGAGCTGCGAGACTGCTGCCTACAGATCAGCTCAATGGCCAGCCTCTGAAAACGGGTGGACATAATATGCAATGACAAGACAAACATTTAACCTAAGATTAATTTGTGATCTAAGCCAGGGTTTCCTAAACTCTGTCCTGGCGTTCCTCCTGGGTGCACGTTTTGTTTTTTGGACCTAGTACTGCAAAGCGGATTCAAATAATCAAAGCTTGATGAGTTTGTTATTTGAATCAGTTGTGTAGTGCTAGGGAAAAATCAAAAACGTGCACCCAGGACCGAGTTTGGTAAACCCTGATCTAAGCCCCCACCTCTTTGAGATTGTTGATCTGCTGGATGTAGCTGGACTGGGCTGACTCCAGCTGGCTGATGTACCAGTATTGGTCTCTGCACTTCTGGAAGAAGGTGGGCGAACGCACCTGGTACCTGTTGAGGATAGAGACAGAGTCAACTCGGCAGTCAAACAAGACATCAATGAACCCGGAATCAAAGCTGACAAAGACATGGCACCTTTCTGTCTAATGTGTAGTAGTGGAAACTCACCTGCAGCGATTTTTTTTTTTTAAACGAGAGAAATCAAGCCAAGAACTATGTGGGAGGCTGGGCTGAAGCAGAAACGTGGCAATTAACTACAATGACCATAATCCATTGCGCCTGTTCTTTCCAGCACGGACAGAGATGGAGACACTTTTACGCCTGCTACGTTAGGTTAGATACACGGACCGCGTGAGAGGAATGTACACAATGACGAGAGAGAGGGATAAGGCACACATTCAACGACAGTTTGTGAATGTGTGTCTTATCTACTTTGAAAAACTAGTAAAATGATTGTGTCAGACAGCTCTGCAGCGTGTTTAGGCAGGCTAGCCTCGCTAAATATGATGAGTCAAGAAAATATCGGGAGCACAGAGATAACGTTGTCTGATTGACTGCTTCTGCCTGAGCAGAGATGAGATGACGACTAAGGAATGAAAAATAATAGTCATCAAATAAATGTAGTAACATACACAACTGAAATATTTTATTTCATAGTATTTTCCTATTTTCTATTGATGTCTATCCAATGTGGAATTGACAGAGAATGGAATATTTTCAATGTTTTGGCAATTGAATGTTCACAATTTTTGGCTGCGAAATTTCCATTAAAAAGCTCTCAAATAATTGTAATGTCATTATTTCATAATTTTTTTAATTTTTATTTTTATCTCGAAATGGAAAATCTTTATAAAAAAAATGTAATAGTCAAACCGACCTCAAAAAGCAGTAGTCACTCAGCAATACTCACCTGAGGACTAGAGTGTCAGTCTGCATGTTGAGGTAGCCCTCACTGGCCAGCAGGTCCAGTCTGAAGAAGCGGTTGTATCCCCAGCACTCCCCCACCTCAAAGTCTGATGCAAACTCCCTGATGATGTTCTTAGTGGGGTCGCTGGAGGCCTGGTGGACCATCTCCACGCGGTACTCGTACCTACAGACACAAACAAAAACGTTAAAGGTGATATAACTAAAAGTGAAAACTTGATTGAAAGAAAGAGAATGACAATAATTTGACAAAAACATACTTCGACGTTTCAGGGAGTCCTGCAGACAGTTCCAAGAAAACTGACAGGTAATTGCCACGCACCACACCGTTGCCATCCTGAAGGAGAAACACACATAATGATGAACATGACCAGTTTTTCACAGATCTTCAATACTGAAAACTTAGTTGTGACATAGGTGACATATCAAATCTAGTAGTTAGAGTAAGATAGGGTGAACATAAGAGCTAATTGTCTAGTTTCAATTACTACAAGAGGACAACCTATTGTTGGAGGTGTCTGTCTACTCCAATGGAGGCTACAGAGGGGAGGATGGCTCATAATAATGGCTGGAACAGAGCGAATGGAATGGCATCAAACAAATGGAAACGTGTTTGATGTATTTGATACCATTCATTCCGCTCCAGCCGTCACCACGAGCCTGTCCTCCCCCAATTAAGGTGCCACCAACTGCCTGTGGTCTACTCACTGGGTAAACCTTGAGTCTCCAGCAGAGGCCAGATATCTGGAGTGGTGGGCTGTAGACAGGATCTGCCCTCTGTCTCAGGGTGCTGCAAGACCAACGGAACACACCGGCAGAATAACAAGTCAGATAGGATGAACCCATTCATTAAACAAGCCAATTTCTACTGCGTCTTGGTAAGTGTCACAACGAGAGAGAAATTGCTCATCATCATGGGCCGACATGTCCTTGGTTGTTTTAATGGAGCAAATCCCCCAACTGACTGATGCTAATACATGATCAGTCACATGCTAATTAGCAGCTAGAGCATAAGCACTTAATCAGAGCCTTGGACCTTGCAACCTAAATGGGGGACTTAGTATTCTTTTCCAAGACATGGAAGGTAAAATATATTTAGTTTGTTGTTCAAAAAGACTGTTGATTCAAATCAAACTTTGTCATATGCGCCGAATACAACAAGTGTAGACCTTAACGTGAAATGCGTACTTACAAGCGCTTAACCAACAGTACAGTTCAAGAAGAGTGAAGAAAATATTTAACAAATAAATTAAAGTATAAAAAGTAACACAATAACGAGGCTATAGAGAGGGGGGTACAGCTACCGAGTCAGTGTGCGGGGGTACAGGTTAGAGGTAATTTGTACATGTAGGTAGGGGTGAAGTGACGATGCATAGATAACAAACAGTGAGTAGCAGTAGTGTACAAAACAAATGGAGGAAGGGGGGTGGGCAATGTAGCAGTCCAGTGGCCATTTGATTAATTGTTCAGGAGTCTTATGGCTTGGGGGTAGAAGCTGTTAAGGAGCATTTTGGTCCTAGACTTGGCGCTCCGGTACCGCTTGCAGTGCGGAAGCAGAGAAAACAGTCTATGACTTGGGTGACTGGAGTCTGACAATTTTATGGGCTTTCCAGAAAGCTTGGCCACAGTGATGTACTGGGCCGTACTCACTACCCTCTGTAGCGCCTTACGGTCAGATGCCGAGCAGTTGCAATACCAGGCGGTGATGCAACCGGTCAGGATGCTTGCGATGGTGCAGCTGTAGAACTTTGAGGATCTGGGGACCCATGCCAAATCTTTTCAGTCTCCTGAGGGGGAAAAGGTTTTGTCGTGCCCTCTTCACGACTGTCTTGATGTGTTTGGACCATGATAGATCGTTGGTGATGTGGACACCAAGGAACTTGAAACTCTCGACCCGCTCCACTACAGCCCCATTGATGTTAATGGGGGCCTGTTCGGCACACCTTTTCCTGTAGTCCACGATCAGCTCCTGTCTTGCTCACATTGAGGGAGAGGTTGCAGTCCTGGCACCACACTGCCAGTTCTCTGACCACCTTCCAATAGGCTGTCTCATCGTTGGTCAGGCCTAGCACTGTAGTGTCGTCAGCAAACTTGATGGTGTTGGAGTCGTGTTTGGCCACGTAGTCGTAGGTGAACAGGGAGTACAGGAGGGTATAAGTACACACCCCTGAGGGGCCCCAGTGTTGCGGATCAACGTGGCAGACATATTGTTTCCTACCCTTACCACCTGGGGGCTGGCCGTCAGGAAGTCCAGGATCCAGTGGCAGAGGGAGGTGTTTCGTCCCAGGGTCCTTAGCTTAGTGATGAGCTTTGTGGGCACTATGGTGTTGAACGCTGAGCTGTAGTCAATGAACAGCATTCTCACATAGATGTTCCTTTTGTCCAGGTGGGAAAGGGCAGTGTGGAGTGCGATTGCGATATCTGTGGATCTGTTGAGGCGTTATGCGAATCAGAGTGGGTCTAGGGTATCCGGGAGGATGCTGTTGATGTGAGCCATGAACAGCATTTCAAAGCACTTCATGGCTACCGACGTGAGTGCTACGGGGTGGTAATCATTTAGGCAGGTTAACTTCGCTTCCTTGGGCACAGGGACTATGGTGGTCCGCATGAAACATGTATGCATTACAGACTGGATCAGGGAGAGGTTGAAAATGTCAGTGAAGACACTTGTCAGTTGATCCCCACATGCTTTGAGTACACGTCCTGGTAATCCATCTGGCCCCGGGTCTTGTTCACATCAGCTACCGAGAGCGTTATCACACTCATCCAGAACAGCTGGTGCGCTTGTGCATGCTTCAGTGTTGCTTGCCTCGAAGCGAGCATAAAAAGGCATTTAGCTCGTCTGTTAGACTCACGTCACTGGGCAGCCCACGGCTGGGTTTCTCTTTGTAGTCCATAATAGTTTTCAAACCCTGCCACATCCAACGAGCGTCAGAGCCGGTGTAGTAGGATTCAATCTTAATCCTGTATTGACGCTTTGCCTGTTTGATGGTTCGTCTGAGGGCATAGCGGAATTTCTTATAGGCGTCCGGATTAGTGTCCCGCTCCTTGAAAGTGGCAGCTCTAGCCTTTAGCTTGATGCGGATGTTGCCTGTAATCCATGGCTTCTGGTTGGGATACACGGTCACTGTGGGGACGACGTCGCAATGCACTTATTGATGAAGCCGATGACTGAGGTGGTATACTCCTCAATGCCATTGGATGAATCCCGGAACATATTCCAGTCTGTGCTAGCAAAACAGTCCTGTAGCGTAGCATCCACGTCATCTGACCACTTCCATATTGAGTGAGTCACTGCTACTTCCCGCTTTAGTTTTTTGCTTGTAAGCAAGATTCAGGAGGATAGAATTATTGCCAAATGGAGGGCGAGGGAAGGCTTTGTACATGTCTCTGTGTGTGGAACAAAGGTGATCTAGAGTTTTTTTCCCCCCTCTGGTTGCACATGTGACATGCTGGTAAAAATCTGGTCAAATTGATTTAAGTTTGCCTGCATTAAAGTCCCCGGCCACTAGGAGCACCGCTTCTGGGTGAACATTTTCTTGTTTGCTTATGGCCTTAGAGTTGGTTGAGTGTGGTCTTAGTGCCGGTGTCGGTCTGTGGTGGTGAATAGACGGCTACGAATAATATAGATGAGACATTTCTTGGTATATAGTGTGGTCTACAGCTTATCATTAGGTACTCTACCTCAGGCGAGCAATACCTCGTGACTTCTTTAATATTAGACATCACGCACCAGCTGTTATTGGCAAAAAGACACACCCCCCCACCCCTCGTCTTACCAGACGTAGCTTCTCTATTCTGCCAGTGCATTGACAATCTCTCCAACTCTATATTATCCGTGTCGTCGTTCAGCCACGACTCGTTTAAACATAAGATTATACAGTTCTTAATGTCCGTTGGTAGGATAATCGTAAGCCATCAATTTTATTTTCCAATGACTGCATGTTAGCAAGTAGAATTGATGGCAGTGGGAGTTTACTTGCTCGCCTACCAATTCTCAAAAAGGCAGCCCATCTGGGTCCTATTTTCCCCCGTCTTTTCTTCACACAAATGACAGGGATCTGGGCCTGCTCCCGGGAGAGCAGTGTCACTTTCTCGTTAAAGGTAAAAGCTTCTTCCAGTTCGTGGTGAGTAATCCCAGTTCTGATGTCCAGATGTTATTTATTTTCAGTCATAAGAGACAGTAGCAGCAACATTATGTACAAAATAAGTAAAAAAATAAGTTAAAGGCAACAAAACAATAATAAATTTGCACAATTGGTTACGGGCATGTAAAACGTCAGCCATCCTCTTCAGCTTCATCGTAACATCTTAGCATACACAAGCTGAATATCAGAACATTTTCAAGACTAGATGAGGAAGAGCGATGAGGATTTTTTTTTACCTGAAGTTTGCCAGAACGAAAGTGCTTGAGTCATAGGCAGGAACCAGCTCACTGTATGTGTGTGTGGGGGGAGATGTTTCGTAATTACAGCTCAATTTCATCAAATATCCATTAAAAGCATAAAAATATCTTGCTGCATTATGAATCATCCAAATGGAAATGTATATCTGAAAATACAAAATTAAACTGAACATCCATATTTAAAAAGTGGATCCTCCTTTCTCTGACGACAATTTGAAAACACAGCTACAACAAAGTCTAAAAAGAGGGTGTAGGGCATTTTTGTATTCTCAAGTTCTCGAGTCGCATCATCACCTAGGGAGTGCAGATAGAATGGGTTTAGTGCAGTAGTATTTAGTATGTTACCTGGTGAAGTCTGGGGGGACTGGGGTGGTAACAAACGACTGCATGGGCTTGCGGTGAACCTGCTGGAACATGAGCAGGATCTCTGGGCTCTTGGAGATCAACTCGCTCTTACTGCAGGAGCGCAGCTGAAAGACAGAACACACACAATTCTAGAGCTCCGCAGAGCAACACCTGACCCACCCCCCCACCCTTAACGCTTAAAGTCATCTCATTTCACTGGCGGCATGACATATCAAGGTAGATTTCCACAGGCCATGGAAATCCCAAGGTTGAATGTATAAGAAAACATCTGGGTGAAGGATGGAAAACAGCTTGATCTTTTTCTTCAATTGACTATGTATGAATAACGCATTACGAACCTGAGAAACATCCTGAAAGATTCACATGGCTGAATTTGGATGCGTGACTGACAGTTGAAACCAGGACACCCATTCTCTCAGGGGGCTTGCGACCTTCATTGAATTTAGGCTCAGTTTTGAAATATAGCAAACTCTGGACTGAAAAGGGCAGGATTATCAAGCTCTTGTCAATCAATGACTCATCTAACATAAAAGCTTAGTTTCTCACATGAGTTTCAAATCAGGGCGAACAACCTGGTTTCTTGAAGTTTCACATGAGTTCTCTCAGAAAACTAAAAGTAAATCTCAATAGTCTGAAAAATGTAATGGAGTTTAAGCTTTTGGGGGATTTTATGCTACTGGCTGGTAAATGCAGCCAGGAGATGGCGAGGTTTCAAAAATGACTAGCTTTTGCGTCACTATCTAACACGAAAAGCTAACTTAATTATTCTTACATGTACTAAAATTATACTGAACAAAAATAAACTTCAAACTTTACTGAGTAACATTTCATAAGGAAATCAGTCAATTGAAATAAATTAAATAGGCCCTGATCTATGGATTTCACATGACTGGGAATACAGATACGCATCTGTTGGGCACCGATACCTTAAAAAAAGGTAGGGCCGTGGATTAGAAAACCAGTCAGTATCTGGTGTGACCACCATTTGCCACATGCAGTGCGACACATCTCCTTCACATAGAGTTGATCAGGCTGTTGATTCTGGCCTGTGGAATGTTGTCCCACTACTCTTCAATGGCTGTGCAAAGTTGCTGGATATTTGCGGGAACTGGAACACGCTGTCGATCCAGAGCATCGCAAACATGCTCAAATGTGTGACATGTCTGGTGACTATGCAGGCCATGGAAGAACTGGGACATTTTCAGCTTCCAAGAATTGTGTACAGAGCCTTGCGACATGGGGACGTGCATTATCATGCTGAAACATGAGGTGAGGCGGTGGATGAGAGGCACAACAATGGGCCTCAGGATCTTGTCACGGTATCTCTGTGCATTCAAATTGACATCAATAAAATGTAATTGTGTTCGTTGTTCGTAGCATATGCCTGCCCATACCATAACCCTACCACCACCAAGGAGCACTCTGTTCACAACGTTGACATCAGCTAACCGCTCACCCACACAACGCCATACACTTAGTCTGTGGTTGGGAGGCCGGTTGGAAGTACTGCCAAATTCTCTAGAATTACATTGTAAGCAGCTTATGGTAGAGAAATTAACATTCAATTATCAGGCAACATCTCTAGTGGACATTCCTGCAGTCAGCATGTCAATTGCACACACTCATTAAAACTTGACAGCTGTGGCATTGTCTTGTGTGACAAAACTGCACATTTTAGAGTGGCTTATTATTGTCCCCAGGACAACGGGCGCCTGTGTAATTATCATGCTGTTTAATCAACTTCTTGATATGCCACACTTGTCAGGTGGATGGAAATCCATGGCAAAGGAGAAACGCTCACTAACAAGGATGTAAACAAACTTGTGCACAAAATGTGAGAGAAATAAGCTTTTGTGCGTATAGAACATTTCTGGGATCTTTTATTTCAGCTCATGAAACATGGGACCAACACCTTACATGTTATGTTTATTTTTGTTCAATGTAGAAACATTGGATTGGTGTAAACATCATATCCTCTGCACCAGTCTCAGCACTATTCCTTTTAAATCCAAGTCTCTGAGATTTACTTTATAATTTAAACTTAACCATTGCTCTCGAGAACAAGTAATTTAGAAGATGCTCTTAGAGCGAATTATAGGAGCAAATTAGGGTTAAGTGTCTTGCTCAAGGACACAGATTTTTCACCTAGTCAGGTCGAGGATTTGAACCAGCTACCTTTTGGTTACTGGCCCAAAGCTCTTAAACGCTAGGCTACCTGCTGCCATACAGCCATAGGGTTCCCATATGAACAATTGACCACAGTGGGGCCAACGTGTACAACGCTCTGTCTAACCCCTAATAATCACAACGTCCAAGTTCTACTTTCATATCATACCCTCTGAGGTGTTTTGCATTTCACTTCCTGAGCTAATGGAATCTCGGGAGTCTGCTCGAAGAGGTGTTACTTCCCAAAAATTTAAGTGGTAAAATACTTGTATTTTTAATGTTAAATTTGGATAATTAAAGTAACTGTCCTTTGAACTTTAAAAGTTTATATTCTGTTAACGCATACCCAAATGATGTTGTTGACTCATCCTATAGTCTTATGTTGCCAAAGCATAATTTTGAGAAGAAAAAAAAAACACTTCAAAACAGACTGTTTCAAAAATGTTTGCCATTTCCTCATAGATTATGATGTCATACTCCTGAGGAGGATGAGCTGGCCAATCAGTACTCTACTCGCATAAATCTTTTTAATGACTAGCATGAATATTTTTTATGACCGGTATACACCCACACCATTCTGTTATTGGGGTACACCCACACCATTCCTACAAAGTAAGTCTAGTTTTTAACATACTTAATTAAAAAAAATTGGAAGGAAAACTATTTCACTCATATTGTAAGTAATTATAGATCATATTTCATAGAAATCTGGAAACACTGGACAGTTACTTTAAGTTGAGTGTTCAAGGTTTCAAAACCATCTTGCAATCAAGTATCAACCGTTTCTAGATAGAGCGTTCCACACTTGACCAAAACACCTCAGCTAATCAAAAGGGACGTGGAATGACTCCAATGTAGCATTGGAGTCATGAGAAGGGCTAGCCTAACCTATGACCTGACCCATCACCTTATGTATTACTGCATCCCCCCAGTGGTAAGAAGTGACATCCCAAGAAAACTATACAACACAAATGGCTCCTAGCCTCTCACTCATGCTTTCTTTCATTAACACTAAAATTTACTATTTTCATACAACTTAAACCAAATAAAAACAAACAAATCAGGTCTGAAAACTAACAAACTAAACCTAATTCAAAACTAATATAAATAAAAATGAATCTAAAAACACAAACTATAATAACCTTGGTGCAGATGCAGAGTAAGAGGATATGAAACGAGAGAAAGCTTCTAGACCAGGGGTGTCAAAGTCAAATGGACGGAGGGCCAAATAAAAAATTTAGCTACAAGCCGAGGGCCGGACTGTTCGAATGTTCATTGAAAAATTTTTAAATGACGCATATAGTCTAGTGAACCTAATTGAACCTACTGAAAACCTAACAAATATATTCCAATATGATCAGATAAATAAAGCAATATTTTCTTATGGCTCTGTCAGTAATCTTTCATTTTCAACAGACACAAAAGACAAATTTCCTTTATATAAAAATCCCCATAACATGAACATTAAATGAAAGAAACCGGTATTCAAGGCACCATCAGTAGCCTATATTTTCTATTTTAGCAAAAGTGGGCTAAATTTACTTCAAAGAAAAAAACAATAATAGCAATTTTCTATCATCCACTCAACTGAAATATTTTTAAAATATAATTGGATTGAAATACAATAAAATAAAGTGCAAAAATCTATTAATCAAAAACAACACTTTGTTTAAGGAGAAGTAACATGCAGTGAAAACAAATATTAAACTTGAACTTTTAAACTTGAACTGAGTAAAAACTCTAAATATGTGATTGCACAGTAATGTTCACTTGTTTGAGGTTGAGGGTGATACTTGGTGGTGTCCCATCTTTTCCACAAGTTCATCAATGTTCGGGGTAAGGCTCTGAGCTGAGGAAATCCTCAGAATTGAGTGGAGGTGTTCAGCAGTAAGTCGACTTCTGTGTGATGTTTTGTTCAGGTTCATCAAAGAAAACAGTTGTTCACACAGGTATGTGCTGCCAAACATAGACAACGTTTGAGCAGCCTGGATGCGCAGCTGGGGCATTGTGTCGGGGAGGAAACGGGCGAACTCCGCAGCACCCACTGCCGCATATTTTGCCCTCAGTGCATCATTGCATTGGAGGTCAATCAACTCCATTTGGAGGTTTGGTGGTGAGCTTTCCACGTCAACAGCAAATGGGTTACCGAGCAGTTCCAACCTGCTTTTTTGTGCTTCAAAGTCAGCAAATCGGCGTCGAAAGTCAGCGGCAAGCATACCTATTTTATCAGCCAACTGTGCGCTCGGGAACGCACTGGTAGAGAGCTTCTCTTTCATGGTCTGGCAGCTGGGAAAGTGGCTCAAATTTTCTTTCCGCATCTGCGTCTCCCACAGAGTCAGTTTGGTTTTAAATGCCTTCACTGTACTGTACATATCAGAGATGACATGATCCCGACCCTGCAGCTGCAAGTTCATTGCATTCAGATGACTCGTAATGTCACACAGAAAAGCCATTTCACACAGAAACATTTCGTCTCGGAGTTGTGTTGTGTCTTTCCCTTTGCTGTCCAAGAACAGACAAATCTCCTCACGAAGCTCGAAACATCTTTGAAGCACCTTTCCCTGGCTTAGCCATCGCACCTCTGTGTGATAAGGCAAATCACCATGCTCCGTTTCTAACTCCGTCAGAAATGCCTTGAACTGGCGGTGATTCAAACCTTTGGCTCTGATAAAGTTAACTGTGCGCGTGATGATGCTCATTACATGCTCCATTTTCAAGGCTTTACCGCACAACGCTTCCTGGTGTATGATACAATGATAAGCTGTCAGCTCACCTGTCGCGTTTTCCTCTTGCATCTTTTCCCGTATCTTCGCCACCAGTCCGCTCCTGTGTCCACACATCGCAGGTGCTCCGTCGGTTGTCAAACCCACGAGTTTTTCCCAAGGCAGCTCCATCTCATTTACACAGCAGCCTACTGCTCGGTGCGTCACCGTTGCATTGTGGGAAATGTAGTATTGGTGCGTGTAAAAGATCTGCGGGCTGCCGGCTTGCTGCGGTCTGCGGGCCGGTTCTAATAATAAATCAAGATCATCCCAGGGGCCGTAAAAAACCTTCTCGCGGGCCGGATGTGGCCCGCGGGCCTTGACTCTGACATATATGTTCTAGACCATTGGTGGCTCAGTGCCTTTTCTCCCCCAGCTTCCTGCTACCCTGAGTGCTGTGCAGTGTGGCGTGCCAGACTGCCACTGGAAACACTTCACACTCTCCTCTTAAACACCTGCCCCCACAAACCACAGGACCACACACCCTCAAGCAGGTACACCATGTCCAATCCACTTGTAGTGCCACCTATGCTGTTATTATTGCCTTTTGGTTTACTGGTGTTAAATGTATTAAATGGTATGCTGTATAGTGGTATGGTACAAGTTCACACACCTGATGTTCCACCTCTTGTAGGAGAGACTCCAGTAGCTCAGTTTCCTGGGTGAGGGAGGTCTTCTGACCTGTTGTGAGAGGACATTTTCATGTAAAAATAATATTTCAGTGACATTTCAGTGGCATTACAGTGACTAGTGAACCCGGAATGGTGTCACCAAATGAGCGTACCCATGAGGGTGAGGAGTTTGTTCTTGAGCTGGTTGTCCAGACGGGCGATCATCATCTCCACTGCATTACGGATCTCTCGCACTCGCTCGTCCTTGGCCCCTCGCACTGCTTCCACATTCCTCTCCTGAGAGAACCAGAAAACCATGTCGAATGAAGGCAGAGATTGGTACAACGGTAACTTCATCTGTCATCATAAATGGATAGTGTGTAGAGGATAATTAGCTACAGAGGATAATTAGCTGTAGTGTCCTTGTGCCATCTAGCGGTTAAATTCAGCACTGTGCATTAGTGATCCTTCTTTCTCATGAGTGTCTTCTAACCAAGCAAAAAAAAAAAAAAAAGCTATTCCATGATAAGTCATAATATACAGACAGTTTCCCTCACCACTTCCTGCACCAGGCTGATAAGTTCCATGAGGCGTCGGCGGAGCTTGGCCACCTCCTCGTTCACCTTGGTCACGTGCTGCTCATAGATCTCAGCCAGAGGCTTGAAGGTGTGGCCGCCATGCTTGGGAAAGGGGTAGATGTGGTGATCATAAAATGGAGGGACGGACTGACAGAGCACTTGTTATCTTATACCAAACTGATGTGGGCTTGATTGAAAATACTCCTCTGTGGGTTACTTACCATGCCTCCCCACAGAGCACACTGGTGGCAGATGCACTTCTTACAGGTCCAGCAGAACACACTGAGCTTCTCATGGTGGTTCTCACACCTGTGGACAAACCACACAACTGATAAGGCTGACACATCCAGACCCTCTGTAATCTCTTTTCAACACATTTTCTATAATTAACCATGTTTCAATCCACAGTTTTTTTTGCAAGTAACATCAAACCGAAAAAAAAAAGAAATTGTGATGGAAACAGGAAGTGTCTGTAAAATGTTATAAATGCAGACATAATGTGAGAAATGGAGGTGGAAACTACTTTATGTAGAAATATTGATATAATAACCATCATATCAAAGTAAACTTGGGAGTCACGTGATATGGCGTGTGGTCCTCCCACTACGACTCGGGAAACCATGCAGTTTATTAGGCTACAGATTAAATAAGTTATGAACTTCACAGGGTGGTGAAAGTGAGCGGTGATGAGTTTGACGCTCCTATCCATTAAATATCGAGGGTCTTATTCTGGTAACATGATGATCGATGCTTGACTGCCGTCTGACAGTTGAAAATGTGATGGAAACATTGATCTTTAGGTTTTATTCAAATCATGAAAATGTAAGTGAAAAAGTAAATTTTATATATGTGCACTATGTCATCATGCACTGATTTTTATCCCCAACAAGGGTGGGAAAATGAGCATATTTTCTTTAAGCAGATTTTTCCATATTCGCATGAAAATCTAATGGCAATTGGGTGGAAAACAAGCTACTGTCACCAAAACAACTCCCAAACAACCAGCCATTTATAAACTCAGCCCACATTAGAATGTGCTGGGCCTTTCAAATTTCCTAGCTGAAAGGACACAATTTTAGGTTGCTTTTGCCTCATACTGCAGGTACGAGCTACATTTTGTTTAATGGGGGCTCAGGTTGTTTTAGAAGTCTTCAGAAAGAGGTAGACAGGGCAGAGAGAGACAGAAGGATAAAAAAAAGCAGTGGTAGTGATGATGAATGAGGCGGCGGGTCACAGGGGAGCGATGGAGAGGGATGCTGGGGCTCACTTGTCCTTGTCGTTCTCCTCGTGTTTGGAGAGGTTGCAGAGCTGCAGGGTGTCCAGCTGCTGAGTAACTTCCTCAACCCAACGGCAGTTCACCAGCTCCCGCAGCTGCAGTGGTGCCCTGGACAGACAGACAGACAGACAGACAGACAATCAGGCTTGACATAATGCCTGCTAAATGGTGGCTACAGCCTAGGTCAGGGATGTCAAACTCATTCCATGGAGGGCCTAGTGTCTGCATGTGTTTGGTTTTGCCTTTCAATTAAGACCTAGACAACCAGGTGAGGGGAGTTCCTTACTAATTAGTGACGTTACTTCATTAGTCAAGTACAAGGGAGGAGCGAAAACCTGCAAACATTCTGCCTTCCTGGGAATGAGTTTGACAAATGGCCTAGGTCTATCCAAAAACATCTAATCAAACAATATAGCCAAAGGAAGTTACATACAGATCTTCAAGTTTAGTATACCTTCAAGAATTTTTCAAGCAAGACTTCTTTAAAAACGTGTTTCTTTTACCAGCATGAATTGATACTGGCACTAGAATTTTTCCGGGGTCGCAACCCCTACTTTGAATACTACTACAGTAGTAGGAGGGCTTACCGACAGTGTGGGCATTGGGCTCTCTGCTCAGTCAACCAGCGCTGTCAATAGGAGAGGTTACATTACAGCATTGCAGATGAGGTTGTATAGATTTCTACAAGATTCCTAACACCCATGACCGCATTCATTTACTATATTTCTAGCCTGACAGTTCAATGTAAACACTAATGAGAATGTTTCTATACTTTAATCATTTGGAAAATGTAAGTGGAATTTTGGATTTCTCTGGTAAACAAGAATAGTAGTTTCATAAAGCTTCTGCTTAATTCACCAATGCTGTGAGTTTTAAGCATGATAGTCCGAACAGAGACTTTTTAACGTGCATTGTTGTAGATTTCTCCCTCACAACCCAGCTGTGCAGTTACGCTAACGAGCTGGCCTCATTGCCCGTGGCGACATGTCATGAGACTCACCCGTATGCAGCTGAAACAGCAGAGTTTGGAGCAGTGGGGGCAGAGCCGAGCGTCCCGCAGCTTCTCCATACAGATGAAACAACGAAACACCTCCGCAATACTCTACGTGCAGAGATAGAAGGCTTTTAAATGATCAAAGCAAGACTGGAACTATTATAAATTGACAGGAATCAGTAGGCTCTTGAAATGTGGTGTACGATACATTCAATTAATACAGGCCTAACTAGAAATGTGATATAGGGTATATATTTTGTAAATTGACCTAAATATACAGAAAATATCAATCTATCAAACAGTGATAAAAACTACCAGCACAATGAACACAGGGGGGGCTTAGTCATGGACAAGCAAGCAGGAATCAATTCTTATTTGGTACAGTTGAGGCACAAACCAATGTAAATGACTGTCTGGTGGGGTGAGCTATATCACAATCTAATGCAATTGGCATAAGGCCAACGATGGCTGAGAGGAAAAGCTCTAGTCTAGTGATACATCATGAGCTCAGGAGTGCTTCCATCCATCCGCCTGTCAGCTGAGGAGATTTTCTAGTTAGAGCAGTGTGTCTAGTTGTTCACACAAGCAAGTCAGAGATGGGTCGTTATCTAAAGCTACAGTGGGGTAACCAGTGACATACATAATGACAAAGTAAAAACAGTTTTTTTTTTTAAATGTTTGCAAATGTATTAAAAATAAAAAACAAATACCTTATTCACATACAGTACCAGTCAAAAGTTGACACACCTACTCATTCCAGGGTTTTTATTTTTTACTATTTTCTACATTGTAGAATAATAGTGAAGACATCAAAACTATGAAATAACACATATGGAATCATGTAGTAACCAAAAAAAGTGTAACATATCCAAATATATTTGAGATTAGAGATTCTTCAAAGTAGCCACCCTTTGCCTTGATGACAGCTTTGCACTCTCTTGGCATTCTCTCAACCAGCTAAAATAGTCCTATTTGGTAAAAGACCAAGTCCATATTATGGCAAGAACAACTCAAATAAGCAAAGAGAAACGACAGTCCATCATTACTTTAAGACATGAAGGTCAGTCAAAGTGCAGTTGCAAAAACCATCAAGCTCTATGATGAAACTGGCTCTCATGAGGATCGCCACAGGAAAGGAAGACCCAGAGTTACCTCTGCTGCAGAGGACAAGTTACCAGCCCAAATAAATGCTTCACAGAGTTCAAGTAACAGACACATCTCAACATCAACTGTTCAGAGACTGCGTGAATCAGGCCTTCATGGTAGAATTGCTGCAAAATAATCACTACTAAAGGACACCAATACAAAGAAGAGACTTGCTTGGGCCAAGAAACACAAGCAATGGACATCAGACCTGTGGAAATCTGTCCATTGGTCTGATGAGTCCAAATTTTAGATTTTTGGTTCCAACCGGTGTCTTTGTGAGATGCAGAATAGGTGCACGGATTATCTCCACATGTGTGGTTCCCACAGTGAAACATGGAGGTGTGATGATGTGGGGTGTTTTGCTGGTGACACTGTCAGTGATTTATTTAGAATTCAAGGCACACTTAACCAGCATGGCAACCACAGGACTCTGCAGTGATACGCCATCCCATCTGGTTTGCGCTTAGTAGGAGTATCATTTGCTTTTCAACAGGACAATGAACCAACACACCTCAAGGCTGTGTAAGGGATATTTGACCAAGAAGGAGAGTGATGGAGTGCTGCATCAGATGAGCTGGCCTCCACAATCACCCGACCTCAACCCAATTGGGATGAGTTGGACCGAGAGCGAAGGAAAGCAGCCAACTCCTTCAAGACTGTTGGAAAAGCATCCCCCATGAAGCTGGTTGAGTGAATGCTAAGAGTGCACAAAGCTGTCATCAAGGCAAAGAATCTAAACTCTATTCTGATTTGTTTGACACTTATTTGGTTACTATATGATTCCATGTGTTATTTCAGTGTTGATGTCTTCACTATTATTCTACAATGTAGAAAATAGTACAAATAAAGAAAAAAACATTGAATGAGTAGGTGTCCAAACGTTTGACTGGTACTGTATACTTGTGCAAAATGGACCACACCTCAACACTTTGTTCATCCATCTCAGCTAGTTCAGTTTTCTTCAAGTGGAGGAAATTGGGTGAAATCTCAATCCAATACCTATTGTCATGGTGAGAAAGAAAACAGGGGTGTAATCATTAGTCCAAACAGTTGCACTTCGCAACAAAAACGAATTTCTATTTGACAAATTCCGGTTGGCTCCATCCCTGTTTCGTTCTGTTTGTTTATGTTTAAGAATTGGTTTGCAACAGAATCAACGTAATGGATAAGTTGCAGGGTTGCAAAACATTCTCTTTTGTAACGAAAACGAACCCAGCAAACAGGGCGGGAAATAAAGTAATCTGTCCAATAGAAATATTAGTTTTCGATGTTTCCCAACTGTTTGGAGTGTAATCGTTACGCCGATTCTGTTGCGAAACTTTTTGCAGAAACCGTTAATGCCAAACCGAAATGCAAACATTCAGGTAGGTCCCTCCCCGTTTCGTTTGGTTCTTAAACGGTAGACTTTCTGTAATGAACACACCCCAGTTGTGTCAAACTAATGCAGATAAAGGTCAAGTCATTTCCAGCGCATGAATGAATGAGTTCATGATTACGGTCTTTCAAACGAATATTGGTGTTCAATAACTTCACGCTGAAAAAAAAGAGTTTGGCTCTGTGACTGGTTAGTTAACGTTAAGCAGGTGGTGACTTTGCTAATTAATACTGGTTTCCAAAACTTTGTTGATTATATCCATCTATACACACACACCATTAAAATAATCGTAGTTTGACATGGGGTTGAACAACAAAGCTAGCTAACTAGTAAACATTCAAAAAAAGAGCAAATGAAGTTGTGCATTATGTTATGAGGGCTGATGGCAAATTATAATTCATAGCTAGCGAGTTAGCTAACGTTAGCTAGCTGACTATGCTAGTTATCTTACCTTCTCATATGCTTGCTAGATAGCTAACTGGCTTAGCTATTTCTTCTTTCTTCAAAAAGGCATTGATAACCGCGCTGAAGATACACGCCGAAGTTCCACTATTATTTTGGATGGGTGGAATTGGTTAACTAGCTTGCTAGTTAGCGTCAGCTAGCCTGATTCCTAACATCCACTGGCTAATAAACTAATTAGTATCGAGCTTACTTGACCTCGCTAGCAGCTAAATTTCCTCAGCTGTAAATATCGAAATCATACAGTAAATGCAGGCTTCATTCAATGATACATTTGAACGCAAGACTAGACATCGTTTTTGCAATCCGTGACTACATTCATATTTCTTCCATGATGCAGGCTATATCATCTGCTGCAGCTACATATCACCATTGGAGACCATTCCCCTGTTTATCGCGAGCTCTTCGGATATTGCTTAAACCAATGTAAAAGCGGTGGAAGGTGGGACGTTTGTAAATTATCCAATGGGCAATGGCCCATATAGCTGAGAAGGTAAGGCAACACACCCATTTTCTTATCGTATATTCCCGAACACACCACTGATTTTGAAAAACAATTTGAGGTTCAAAAAAGAAAATGATCTGTGACTATGGTAATTTCCAGTGATGTAATTACATATGTTATAAAAACTATCTCCATAAGAAATTGGGGAGACAAACAGTAACACAAAATGTGAAATTGAAAACCTCTTATTATTCTCCCCATTGCATTGCAAGTGCAGAATCAAAGTTACTTATCAACTATGCCATGCTTAAAACTGTACTGAAATGTGGACTTTCCACGGAAAATGCCTTATTCTGAAGCATCATTTGGACCCGAGTGAGAAATTGACCCACATACTAAATATAGAACGCCCGGAGAGAGTTGCCTTCAGTGGAGTTGCCTTCTCTGGATGTGGGGCCAAATTAGAGCAATTTGTTATGTCCCCAGTGAACCTGAGTAAATGTAAGTCTTTCATTCAGGCTAGCCCCATCGAGACACATCCCATTTTCAGCAGGATCCTCTGGTATCAAGCCTGGCTGCCTAGCTAACCACTGTGAACCTTGATGAATATAGGCATCCATAGACACACATAACAAAAGTACATCTGAATTTTTATCCATTGTCTCCTTTCCTCCACCTGTTGTGATCTGAAAACATGTGATAGGTGAAAGCAATATGGTGGACACCTGCAGGCAATCTACATACACACGTGACCTGTCCTATTCTATTAGATCAATGCAGATGAGGACAAGAGACTTAGAGAAAGAGGCACATACGACTACAATATGTATTAATCATGTCCTCTCTCCTCACTTTCATATATATAGAGCTCCAGAGCAGCCACTATTAAATAGTCATTGCTAGAAACAAAAAACACATCTTAAAAGTTCTACCTAAGACACACAATTTTATAATGCTAATGTCCAGTGAGCTTTTCTACTGTTACAGTACAGCTTTTCTTAGACATTTGGTGTCAATGAATTTCCAGCACAAATTCAGAGGCTGAATGTCAAAATGTAGCTTAATCCAACCGTACGCATTTTCTGCAGAGGATTCTCAGAATTGGGATATGGTTCCAAAGTAACCCTGACTGCTGTGCAGTGCCCCATCCTATCTGCTTTAGCACAACTCTGGTCAACATTTTCACCACAAGATGTCAGTAGAAAGTCATTTGCAGCAGGCAATGCAGACTACTCTACGTGATTTAGGCTAGATTTGAGTGCATTCACTGTTAACGAGCAACAGTTCCAGTAAATTAAATTTGAACAAACATCACCATTATGGGTGGAAATGGTGTGAGGGAGAAAAAATTAAACACAGCTGATGGATTTGAAATCCAGGGGTTTATTCATTGAATGGCAATTAATACAGTGGCAATAGACACTGTAAAACAAGGCTATTCTTATAAGTTACATGTCCATAATAAAAAGTGATGTGCCATTCAGTTTAAAAGTTGACATAAATATACACATACTTGTTTAGAAATCTCTTAAGAGACCCCTTAGCAGTCAGTCACAGTTGATTACAGTGTTAAAGTAGAGTACCTGTTATGTCTATGTGTAACAGCGGAATGAGTGATGTTAACACTTTACAACCAGGGGCTTATTCAGGTGATTAAAACGTTCAATGGATTGCTGATAGAAAACTCATGTAATAGAGCAAACACCATGCGGTAATCAGATTGAACCGTTAAGAAGTGTCCCTTCTGCATTGTTCTGAGTGTTTCGCCCTACTGAACATTCCCCAGGTATCATCCATATTTCACGATTACATTATGATATACAACATGCCACCTCCATATATCAGCAGTTCACTGGCATTTTGTACATAACACAGTAACCTGCGTCTTGGTCAACTTCAGGTTTCACAGATTGTACCACTATCTGAAGAATAAACTTAGGATGGTGCTCCCAGATCTGTTGCAAAATGGAAAAGAAGCGTATTAACTGAAAGTCCTCTAATAATCCTTTGTTTCACTAGACTGGCATCCTCTTCAATATTTTACAACCGTTTGAATGTAATTATAATGAAATTAAAGGGCCACATATTTT
Source organism: Salvelinus alpinus (assembly GCF_045679555.1). NCBI lineage: Eukaryota > Metazoa > Chordata > Actinopteri > Salmoniformes > Salmonidae > Salvelinus > Salvelinus alpinus. The sequence goes on from NC_092086.1 coordinate 82,118,811, forward strand.
AGCAAGCTTATTGATACGTTCTCACGTTTAGCTTAAGTAGTACCATTGCCTTGTTTCTTTTTTTTTTTTACAGCCAGATAATTCTGCACCATCAAAATCACAAAACAAATTAGAAATGTAGCAGGTCGATTCTAGCCCAGCGGAAGATCATTCTGGCAATTCTCACATAGGAACTTCATTGGGAGGAAGGATGTTTGACATGCTTTTTACATTTGTATCGCAAAACATTTTTGAGAAAATCATGATGAAAGTGGCCAGTTTAGGCCCTTTTTAGACCTATACATGCCTCCTGTAAGACCCTATGATCTGTGAAGAGTACATGATACAGACAACATCTTGGTGTCATTATACTCTTTATAGTGTGATCCATTATATGGAGTATATCTAGATTCTGAAATACACTTTCACATCAATTTATTAAACATGAAAAAATATGAATATCTCAAAACTCCACTTTTGATTTCTTATTTTTAAACATATTGTTTGTAATAATATACTCTTCAAACATCACATTTCCAGAGTGACTCTCTGCGACTGTTAAAGAAATTATACATTTTTACATAGAAATTGACATTATAGGTCATTAACCAATCTCATCCCTCCTTTAGGCTTGCACATTTATTAAATCACCAACAGGTGGAGTTCCCTTTAAATCCATTTTTCCTCATTCACTATGTTGGTGGTGCTCAAAATGTATTATTACTTCAGAATTAGCAGAGCCCACTCTGGAAATGTGATGTACTTGTAGAGTATATTGTTCCAAACAATATGTCTCCAAATGAACACAATCAAAGGGTAGTTTTGAGATATTTATAATGTTGAATAAATGAATGTGAACATTTGTATTTCAGAATCTAGACATACTCCATATAATGGATCACACTATAACGAGTATAATGGCACCAAGATGTTGTCTGTATCATGTACTGTTCACAGATCATAGGGTCTTACAGGAGGCATGTACAGCGTAGGTATAAAGAGGGCCTAAAATGACCACTTTCACCATGATAAAAAAAATGGTTTGTGATACAAATGTAAAAAGCTTGCTAAACATCCTTCCTGTCAATGAAGTTATACTATGTGAGAATTGCCAGAACAACCTGAGATAACAATATTTTCTGCTTCCGCTGACTTGGAATCGCCCAGCAGCAGTGCACCAAGGAAACAATTAAAAAGTATTTGTTCAAGTTACAAATTAATTAAGGAGTGTTATGTGCTCTGCCTCTCATAATACCATAGGTCGTAATTGTTTATCCAACATTAACGTGTTAAAAAGCTAACTTCCCCAATAATATTGTTATCCCCAACTAATACATATTATGTACCTGGGAGAAGAAATTCCCTTTTAATAGATTGTTAATTTAGGAACATACAGGATAATTTCCCTATTGTAGTACACATTGTAGTTTACAGCATCAGTGCCATGGTTCAACTATCAACAAAAAAAAGTATTGCCCTGCGATTCCTTGGTATAACAAGAAGCATGCTTCTGCATTACTATGCCTCATGGGCATCCTACATGAGAGTAACAGGAGTTTTCCTGGTCAGATCACATCATCAGGAAAAAGGTCCTTTAATACATACAGTAAGAGCTCTAATACTGACACATAGTTGAGATATAAAATTAACGAGAGAAGTTAAAGTACCTTACCTACCTAGTTCATACTTTTCTGATGATTAAGCTCTCTATATTACCAATACAAATATTAGCTGAGACCACTCATTGGGGCATAATCACATAAGAACCAGCTTAAGACCTTTGGTTTTGGATGAAACGCATCCATTTTCCCCCCATTGCGCACAATTAGCCTGCACCCTGGTACCCTTGCTGGAGACTCAAGAAGGCTAGGAGCAAAGCACATGCAAGCAGATTATACAATTCTGCAGAGTGCATACTGCAAGATGCAGAAGTCAGCGTTTCCCAAATTCAGCAGCAGCTATCTAAAAATACATACCCCTTTCCTCGGCACTACAAGCTGGAGAAGTAATCTTACAGTATCAAGATGTGCCATCTGGGTCTGTGCAGCGGGGGTGTAGAGGATTACAGACTAGGGCCGAATACCAACTCCGCCATACATAGTGTGAGGCCATCTGATTTGAAGAGGTCTGGTCTAAAAGGAGTATGTGTATGCAGGAGCATTGTTTTGGCTTGGCTCCATTTCAGTCCCTCAACTATTTTCCTCAAACTTAGTCCACCCTTTTGATCTATTAATGCTTAATTTAACCAGGCTGAGATAGCATTCACAGATCTTACTATCAAGAAAGGGTCTAGGGGCCAAAATGGACCAAAGCCTACTTGGCTTACAGTATGTGAGAATGTTTAAAAGCGTAGCAGTGGAGACAGGAGGTGGCTACCACTTCCTGAACCTCACCACATAGAAGAGCCAATGACGTCTCAAGACATTAGAGAGGCGCAGTCATTTGTTCAAGAAGCCCTTTGTTGCCTCCGATTCTGCAGAGACATTACCCAGCAAACACCTGGGGCGTCAGTGGTGGCGGCAGCCGGTCGTTTTCCACGTTGTCTGAGTCAATGGCGTAGGGAGTGGGCAGGCGGATCTCCAGTGGGTACTTCTCCAGGATCTCCTGCACCTCTCGCTCCACAGTCTCCTGCCAGGTGATCAGGTCTCTCTGCAGGCTCTGCACCCCCTCCAGAACCCTGTCTTGTCGGCTCCCCAGGCCAGACAGGAGGTCCAGGTTCTGGTAGACCTGGGATAGGGCGGGACTGGAGGTGGCAGAACCAGTAGGAGGGTCCACCTGGGGCCAGCCGCTGTCTGCCTCAGGCCTGCGAGGAGAGGCCTGGCCCGACATGTACCGCTCAAAGTCCTCGGGGTCCAAGTTGAGAGACTGGGCGTCCAGTTTCTCGATGAAGGCAACTGCACAGCACTAAACAGAGAAAGGACACATGAGGTGAGCTATGAACAAAAAGTGTGTGTGCTTGGTTCTCATCAACTTGGTGTGGGCATGAGGGAGTGGTGTGAGGTGGCACAGAGACAGGTACCAGGTTAGTGAAGTAGTATCCGTCCTCTCCAGTCATGAGCCTGCTGGGGTTGCAGAAGCGGGTGATGTACTGGATGTTGGACTGCAGGCGTGGCGGGTTGGCCTTCAGCACGATGTAGATCAGGGTGGGCAGGAAGTCATCGGCCGAGGCTGGCTCGCTCTTTGTGATCTTGATGGCGCTGAAGATGTGCTTGCTGCAGCGTGTGATGCACGCTAGCTTGTCCCGGGGTACCCGCTTGGAGTCCATCTCGATGACATCTGTGACGCGACACACACAATTCACAATCCTGTCCACACTAACAAGATTTCATTAACAAAGTTTATAAATGTTTTTACAACCGACTTATAGCAAACTAAAGGCAACACACTGCAGTATCCTCGAACCACACTACCCATGTTTTGGTTGAGTCCTAATGGGGTCCAGTGTGACACCATCAATAACTCACCTGTTATGGCTTTAACCACGTTGTCTGAAACCTCTGGGATCTCCTCATCCACTGGCACACAAAGCATCTGAATGTCCACCCAGTGTAACGCCCTGTACAACACAGTGCCGTGGGTGAGAGAGACACCCACCGTGCCACCAACACCCACAGAGACAGACACGCAAAAGGGGCATTACCACCCACAGTGATATAGTCACATAATTACATGCATCTCTCTGTCCACAGTGGCAAATATACCAACACACAAGCACAGATTAAACTGCCTGTCCTCAGACAGGATATGGTAGTCCTTACCGTATCCGGTTCTGAGTGGCCAGGTCTTTCTCCTCATCATCTGTGGTCTCGGGGCAGAAGACACTCTTATACAGGCGTGTCATAATGTACTTCTCCACCTCGTCCATCACTCGCTCCACACGCTCTGAAGAGCCTGGAGGGAAGAGACACCCCATGAGGCTTTACTTTGGTCTTCATTACATCTAGCTTACATATAAACATTGTACAGTTGATACTATGGTAAAGTATATTAGCTTTATGCCTATGTAGCACACAGTGAGGAACAGATGAGTCATGCAAACATTCTACACATCAAAGATCAAAGTATCTATTTGGTCTAAAGGCCTGACATCTCACAAAAACGTTTCCCATATCAGTCAATGAGGACCAAGAGATAGGACTTTAAATCCTTTATCTCATATCAAAGGCTAAAGTCAACAGGCTTATCAGTCATTCCTTTTGTCCTCATTGGCCTCTTGGTGAAGTGCTTAGACATCACTTGTATTAGTGTCAGAGGCATAGGCAGAAATTGCTGTGTGGCTAGGCCTGAGTAAAAGTGACTGGGCAAACATTTTCTAGCAAAAATACCCAGACATCAGTGGTGTAGTCATGGTGTATGGAGAAGTAGGCATATTCAAATTTTGCCAAATTTCCCAAACAGTCTGCCTGGCAAATGAAAAGTGCCCTGTGTGAAAAATTATATGAGAAGCAGATGTAGGCTACTCAATGACCTAAAGCATGGCAATGTGAAACACATCAACCATCATATCCAGAATTAAATAATAGGCCTAGCCCTTATGGCTGATATGTTAAGCAAAGGGACCAGATAAGGATGGAGGTAAGAAATGGAACAGATTTCTGTGGTGGTGCGTTACATGAGAACGGGATGAGGAGTTCCTACACTTCACAGTAGCTGAAGGCTCGGATACTAGTCGCTGCTGATTAATCTCTGTATTCTGCATTTTGCTAGAAGAGATTTATGTGTTACAAAAATGGGTTAGGCTACATTCAATTCCATACACCATGGTTTCCACATACGGTGCATTTGGAAAATATTCAGACCCCTTCTCTTTTTCCACATTTTATTACCTTACAGCCTTATTCTAAAATGGATTTTAAAAAGTTACAATTCCCCATAATAACAAAAAATACAGAAGTACCTTACTTAAGTATTCAGACCCTTTGCTATGAGACTCAATTCAGCTCAGGTGCATCCTGTTTCCATTAATCATCCTTGAGATGTTTCTACAACTTGGAGTCCACCTGTGGTAAATTCAATTGATTGGACATGATTTGGAAAGGCACACACCTGTCTATATAAGGTCCCACAGTCGACAGTGCATGTCAGAGCAAAAACCAATCCATGAGGTCAAAGGAATTGTCAGTAGAACTCCAAGACAGGATTGTGTCGAGGCACAGATCTGGGGAAGGGTACCAAAACATTTCTACAGCATTAAAAAGGTCCCCAAGAACACAGTGGCCTTCATCATTAAATGGAAGAAGTTTGGAACCACCAAGACTCTTCCTAGAGCTGGCCGCCTGGCCAAACTGAGCAATTGGGGGAGAAAGGCCTTGGTCAGGAAGGTGACAAAGAACCCGGTGGTCACTCTGACAGAGCTCCAGAGTTCCTCTGTGGAGATGGGTGAACCTTCCAGAAGGACAACCATCTCTGCAGCACTCCACGAATCAGGCCTTTATGGTAGAGTGGCCCGACGGAAGCCATTTCTCAGTAAAAAAGGCACAACAGCCCATTTGGAGTTTGCCAAAAAGGCACCTAAAGGACTCTCAGGCCATTAGAAACAGGATTCTCTGGCCTGATGAAACCAAGATTGAACTCTTTGGCATGAATGCCATGCGTCACGTCTAGAGTAAACCTGGCACCATCCCTACGGTGCCAGCATCATGCTGTGGGGAGGTTTTTATGCGGAAGGGACTGGGAAACTAGTCTGGATCGAGGGAAAGATGAACAGAGCAAAGTACAGAGAGATCCTTGATGAAAACCTGCTCCAGAGAGCTCAGGACCTCAGACTGGGGCGAAGGTTCACTTTCCAACAGGACAACGACCCTAAGCACAGTCAAGACAACGCAGGAGTGGCTTCGGGACAAGTCTCTAAATGTCCTTGAGTGGCCCAGCCAGAGCCCTGACTTGAAACTGATTGAACATCTCTGGAGAGACCTGAAAATAGCTGTGCAACGACGCTCTCCATCCAACCTGACAGAGCTTGAGAGGATCTGCAGAGAAGAATGGGAGAAACTCCCCAAATACAGGTGTGTCAAGCTTGCAGCGTCATACCCAAGACGACTCGAGGCTGTAATCGCTGCCAAAAGGTACTTCAACAAAGTACTAGGTAAAGGGTCTGAATACTTATGTAAATGTAATATTTCAGTTTTTATACATTTGCAAAAATGTCTAAGCCTGTTTTTGCTTCGTCATTATGGGGTATTTTGTGAAGATTTAACAATTTAATCCATTTTAGAATAAGCCTGTAACGTAACAAACGTGGAAAGAGTCAAGGGGTCTGAATACTTTCCGAATTCACTGCAATTCTACCCTAATATTACTATTATTGTATAACTTTTCTAGGCTGTATTCTTTGCCACGTGATTTCTGTAGGCTTAGGTCTATAGTCCGTAGAGGAACTGGTGATCGCTACAGGATTGAGTCAGAGCCCTGGCCTAAACCTTATAGCCTGTCCCTTGAAGCTCTTCTATCGAGAAGCAAAATAGAGAGGCTAAACTGTAGAACTCATGAGACATGGGAATAAATGCACAGTTCTCGTTGTGAATGCAAATATCAGGAGTCAAAGCAGAGACCAGAGCTGTCCGGTGCTGAAATATTTTATCTGACTTTCACGGGCTCAGCCAGCGCCTGCCAAGTCGCATTACCTGTCCGTGGTGCTGAATAAAATAGGCCTATGCCAGGGCTCTTCAACCCTGTTCCTGGAGAGCTACCGTCCTGTAGGTTTGCACTCCAACCCTAATTTAGCACACCATTTTCTGGTCATAAACTGAATTAGGTTTGTTACAACTGGGGTTGGAGTGAAAACCTACAGGAGGGTAGCTCTCCAGGAACAGGGTTGGCGAGCCCTGGCCTATGCTATGGTTCCACACTCACACTTTTCAAACCCATATTATATTTGTGTAGGCAACTTTGTGTATGATTTCTCTATTGTACTACATAATTGATACCCCGTAAAACTCCACTCCACTACTTCTCCACTACCAGACACATTTAAGTGAACATTTGTGCACACACACAACACGGGATGTAACCAAAAAACACAAATTTCCCTTGACAAACAAGCCCGTTATTATTGCCAAGTAGATAGAGCTAGTGCCCAACTACACCGCTGACAAAACAGGCTGACTGTCAGAGTCCGACAGTAAACAAATATATTAAAATACACAACATGTCTATTACCTACACATACCGAGAGAGAGCAAAAGAGAGAGCGAGAAAGAGATTCTAAAGCAGCAGACAAGTGCAGTGATAAAATGTTAAATTATAGGCCTACTGTCAAAAAATACAGATATTGAATGAAGTGTTCAGTCCGACCATCCAACCTTATGAAATAATCAAAATATCCGCTCTCCCACTCAAAGGAGCGATCTACAGTACAGGCATAACAGGTGGATTCAGGACCATAGTCAGCGCATCAGCCGGACACCAGCTCTGCACTGGATAGGAATTCCAAACCAACGTTGAAATGTGCAGACTGACTCAAATTAGTGTACTTGCATACAGTTTGTATACTTATGGAAAACATTTTAAAATGTGCATATATTAACATGGGTTTGAATGACAGCCATAGGAATACAGTGGTAGCTATCCAAAATGGTCCTTTAAAATGGTCCTTTGGCCATTTAAGCAACAATACCAACTTTAAAACATTCAGGCTATCCTCACTTCAAATTCTCTCAAACCTGAATAAAAACTAGATTTGGGGGGGGGGGGGCATAAATTACCATACAACTTCATGAATTCAATGCCAATCATAAGAACACAGTGGTAGACATTTCACATGCTACTGCTCTTTAACCATTTCAGCTACAAATTACTAACATAAAAAAAGTATAAACTATAACAATTGAAATGAGCTAATATTTGCATAAAATAACCTGGACCCCAGGAAGAGTGCTTTAGCAGTAGCTAATAGGGATCCTAATAAAATAATTATAAACTGGGTGGTTCCAGCCCAGAATGCTGGTTGGCTGACAGCCGTGGTATACGAGACCGTATACTATACTGCTCTAGTAACCAGTTAATAATAGCAATAAGACACCTCGGGGGTGTGGTATATGGCCAATATACCACGACTAATGGCTGTATCCAGGCACTCGTGACTAAGAACAGTCCATAGCCGTGGTATATTGGCCATATACCACACCCCCTTGGGCCTTATTGCTTAAATAACCCACCACAATAATAGTAACTCTTGAACCATTCAAGCCAGACACCAAACCAACTTTCACATGTTCAGGCTATTGTATCCTATCAATCAATTGATACTTCAAGACAAGCTTGCAAGTCCACACTTTAGGAAATGTACTTTTCTAGTTACAGTAGTAGTTTCAGCGGTTCCAAGGCACTGCATCTTAGTGCTAGAAGCATCACTACAGACCTTGGTTCGATTCCAGGCTGTATCACAACAGGCTGTGATTGGGAGTCCCATAGGGCGGCGCACAATTGGCCCAGCGTCATCTGGGTTAGGTTTTGGCCAGGGTAGGCCGTCATTGTAAATAAGACTTTCTTCTTAACTGACTTGCCTAGTTAAATAAAGGTTAAATCAGTAGTTATTTCTACTTGCAAATAAAACCAAAAGGCATTTTGTAAGCCGAAAAGACCAACAGAACACTTTATTGTGCACTAGAACACAGTTAGTTGAAACACATTGGGACTCCGTTTCGTCAATTTTTGTGAATCTAACGAATGCATTGTATTTACATTTTTGTGATGCATTTTGTACAGTGCAAGTTGTTGTATCCCTTTTTGGCTGGTTGAGTCATCATTCTTAATGTTGTTTGAACCTACCTTTAAAATGAGTCATGAGGCGGTCGGACAAATTCTGGTAGAAGTCTTGGACACACTCAGACAGCTCGTCAGCACTCAAGTCCTGAAAAATCAAATGTCATCCCAGGTATTTGTCAATCAATGTCAATGTCTGGACGATATGAGAAGAACTACATACCATAACAACCAAACAAACAAAATTGCATGTTCTAGACAAAATGTGTTACAGCTTGAAATAACTTTTTAACCTCATCACAACAGCTCTGTTTTTTCTCTGTTTATATAATTTAATTATATTTCTACAAAAGATATACCATAAAAAAAGAGCTTTATACTGAAGGAAATGATAGACACTGTTCTGTAAAACTATGTACAACACAACTACTGATTGTGAGAAAGGCTTCTACAGCCACAATACATTCTTGTCTAGCCAATAAAAACCAATTAACTTTTTGAAACAAGAGAGAACCTTGGAGTGTTTTGCCATATCAAATAGCAATATTTCATTACAAAACATACACATAAAAGCTATTATTTAATTTGTGCTTTTCAGGGCTGACCTTAGTTGAAAGAACAGAAATACCTACACACTATTGTATATGCCCCCATAGCCATACAGTTTATTGCAAAGTTTCAGCTGGATCAAGACCTTCTGTTTGAAATGTTGTCATAATTTGCACACAAGCATAAATTGTGTAGGTACAGTTGAAGTCGGAAGTTTAAATACACTTAGGTTGGAGTCATAAACTCATTTTTCAACCACTCCACAAATTTCTTGTTAACAAACTATAGTTTTGGCAAGTCGGTTAGGACATCTTCTTTGTGCATGACACAAGTAATTTTTCCAACAATTGTTTACAGACAGATTATTTCACTGTATCACAATTCCAGTGGGTCAGAAGTTTACATACACTAAGTTGACTGTGCCCTTAAACAGCTTGTAAAACTCCAGAAAATGTCATGGCTTTAGAAGCTTCTGATAGGCTAATTGACATAATTTGAGTCAATTGGAGATGTACCTGTGGATGTATTTCAAGGCCTACCTTCAAACTCAGTGCCTCTTTGCTTGACATCATGGGAAAATCAAAAGAAATCAGCCAAGACCTCAGGAAAAAAATTTTTTAGACCTCCACATGTCTGGTTCATCCTTGGGAAAAATTTCCAAATCCCTGAAGGTACCACGTTCATCTGTACAAACAATAGTACGCAAGTATAAACACCATGGAACCACGCAGCCGTCATACCGCTCAGGAAGGAGACGCGTTCTGTCTCCTAGAGATGAACATACTTTTGTGCGAAAAGTGCAAATCAATCCCAGAACAACAGCAAAGGACCTTGTGAAAATGCTGGAGGAAACAGGTACAAAAGTATCTATATCCACAGTAAAACGAGTCCTATATCGACCTAACCTGAAAGGCCGCTCAGCAAGGAATAAGCCACTGCTCCAAAACCGCCATAAAAAAGCCAGACTACGGTTTGCAACTGCACATGGAGATAAAGATCGTACTTTTTGGAGAAATGTCCTCTGGTCTGATGAAACAAAAATAGAACTGTTTGGCCATAATGACCATCGTTATGTTTGGAGGAAAAAGGGGGAGGCTTGCAAGCCGAAGAACACCATCCCAACCGTGAAGCACGGGGGTGGCAGCATCATGTTGTGGGGGTGCTTTGCTGCAGGAGGGACTGGTGCACTTCACGAAACAGATGGCATCATGAGGGAGGAAAATGGTGGATATATTGAAGCAACATCTCAATAGATGGCATCATGAGGAAAGTAAATTATGTGGATATATTGAAGCAACATCTCAAGACATCAGTCAGGAAGTTAAAGCTTGGTCGCAAATGGGTCTTGCAAATGGACAATGACCCCAAGCATACTTCCAAAGTTGTGGCAAAATGGCTTAAGGACAACAAAGTCAAGGTATTGGAGTGGCCACCACAAAGCCCTGACCTCAATCTTATAGAACATTTGTGTGCAGAACTGAAAAAGCATGTGCAAGCAAGGAGGCCTACAAACCTGACTCAGTTACACCAGCTCTGTCAGGAGGAATGGGCCAAAATTCACCCAACTTGTTGTGGGAAGCTTGTGGAAGGCTACACGAAACGTTTGACCCAAGTTAAACAATTTAAAAGGCAATGCTATCAAATACTAATTGAGTGTATGTAAACTTCTGACCCACTAGGAATGTGATGAAAGAAATAAAAGCTGAAATAATTCTCTCTACTATTATTCTGACATTTCACATTCTTAAAATAAAAAGTGGTGATCCTAACTGACCTAAGACAGGGAATTGTTACTAGGAAAAACTGAGTTTAAATCTATTTGGCTAAGGTGTATGTAAACCTCCGACTTCAACTGTATATCTATTCCTTTCAGATATCGTTTTGTACCCTGCACGTTTAAAAATCAATGAATAAGCATTCAGACTCGTTTTCAACTGACCTTTTTGTTGGCCATGAACTCGATGAAGGCTCGGCTCTGCTTGTGGACCTCACGGCCGGGCTTATGCAGGGTCTTCAGGAAGTCCACAAAGTCTCTGGAGATGCGGTCCGTCTCAATGCTTGACTGGCGGCTGATGGAGGGGCTGGGGGTCTTGCCCTCCTGGTTCTCTGATGGGGGGGGACAACATGACATGTGTTACTCTTAATGTTATGCCATACCTTCCTCTTCATGGTTGCCCTCGCTAACTGACTGAGCCTCAGGTAAAGAAGGTCAACTGTCAGAAGGGTGCATCTTTACATAAGAGCTGAGAAGAGGTCAGGAAAACAGACTCAAATATGAAATCAACAGTATTGCGTCACAACTACAAATAAACAGATACTTTAGAACTACTTTTGCTGATCAGGTTGTAAGAACACATTGTTGGCAGTTTCAGGGACACAGTCAGTTTTGTCATCTATTCTGTAGAAGTGTATCTAAAACTACAGAGAGAATGACAGATACCCACCTCTGAGTCTTGCCACCAGTGCTGCCAGTATAATGACCATACGCAAGAGGAGGACAGTGAGATAATGAACTTTATGAACAACATGAAAAAGGGACTCGTTGAACACACACACACGTCTGCACACTACACATCAAACAAACTCAAAACCAACCGGAACAGCGGAGTCACTTTGATGGACAGGTCTCTCAGCCAATCAGACTGAGCGGGTGCTAATATGGTGAGACTATTGGTACATCTTAATGCTACCTGGTTGGAGGGTAATTATAAGTCGACTACACTAGTTAAGGCCTTATGGTTTTCTAGTTGGTTTTAAAACTACAGGGATTAAAATGGGAGCGCTATCCAATGCAAATCTCCTCTCCAATGGTAGGAATGATTACCTTCGGTGGGAGAGCCCATTTCCCAAGGGGGAGTAAACATTCCTCTCCAGTCCCTGAGGCCTGTCAGCTTCTCCTCTCCCACAGTGGGGGCTGAGAATGAGATGGTAGGGCCAAGTTGGGCCGCAGGGCAAACAGGGATGAAGGGTACCAGAATGGCATACAAGAGAGAATGGGTACATGGGATTTGAGAGAGGTGGGTGAAGGTGGAATGGGTATGGAGAATAATGGATGACAATAAATTCATGAATCAACAAACACTGGCGATGACAGAAGTGCGGAATGAAGGGATCAGACAAGATGGAGAAAGAGAGGGGTTGTTTGGTTTGGGACCATTATGTTATGATGAGGGTATCAATGAGATAGAAGGGATTGGAAAGGATATGGAAAACAGTTAAAAACATGACCTAACACTAGAGAATGGTGCACAGCAGCTATTACTGCAAAGAAAAAGTGAAATCTGATGAGACAAAGTCACAATCTCGACGAGTGATGTGTCAATGACAATCAACCATGATCCCCACACTGAGATAGGGCACCTCTTTGAATGAAGAAAAAAATATTGAAGTCTGCAAAAATAAAGGAACTTTGAAGTTTGCACATTGTTCTCAATACCCTTGGGGCCATTGTACAGATAGGAGCTATGGGAGTTTGCCTAACAGTTAGGCTAATAGAGGGCATCACTAAATAACCCAGGCTATAATAGCCTGTTATGGGCTTGGTAGGCACAGAAGACCTTCAAATCACTAACATGCCCTGTTTTAGAGCCTCCGGGGATCACTTCCAAAGAAGTGAGCTGATGAGACAAGTACTAGGCTGATACGCTGGGATGGAAAGTGTGTGTGTGTGTGTGTGTCAGAAACTGCACTGGAGAAATACCATTGAGATAACTCAGGCTTTAACGTATCAAAGGGAAACTGTCTTCCGTTTTATAGAGTCAGTCAGGCAGTCAGTACCTTTCTTGGGGGCTGTCCGTGACGAGGGACTAAAGAACTTCTTCACAGTGGTCACCTTGCGCGTCTTCTCATTGGTCTTCTTCTCCTCGAACTTGGAGAAGGGCGCCAGAGAGGCCTGGGGCTGGGACAGGGGCTGAGACTGGGCCCCCTGGATGCTGGCATAGGCAACCTCCTCCTCCCTCTGCAGCCTGAGGTAGACCAGGGGGAACAACTGGTGATTAGACTTTAACTTTAAGGTATTATCTTTAACTACTGTGTCGTAGGTGGCGCGTCCAATAGGCTAGGGAATATGCACATCCAATATGCTAAGCTTGAATTTGCCAAAATTACAGTACCAGTCAAAAGTTGACACAGCTACTCATTCCAGGGTTTCTTTATTTTTACTATTTTCTACATTGTAGAATAATAGTGAAGACATCAAAACTATGAAATAACACACATGGAATCATGTAGTATCCAAAAGTGTTATATTTGAGATTCTTCAAAGTAGCCACGCTTTTCTTTGATGACAGCTTTCCACACTCTTGGCATTCTCTCAACCAGCTTCATGAGGTAGTCACCGGGAATTTCAATTAACAGGTGTGCCTTGTTAAAAGTTAATTTGTGGAATGTCTTTCCTTTTTAATGCGTTTGAGCCAATCACTTGTGTTGTGACAAGGTAGGGGTGGTATACAGAAGATAGCACTATTTGGTAAAAGACCAAGTCCATATTATGGCAAGAACTGCTCAAATACGCAAAGAGAAATGACAGTCCATCATTACTTTAAGACATGAAGGTCAGTCAATCCGGAACATTTCAAGAACATTGAAAGTTTCTTCAAGTGCAGTCGCAAAAACCATCAAGCACTGTTGTAACTGGCTCTCATGAGGACCGCCACACGAAAGGAAAACCCAGAGTTACTTCTACTGCAGAGTATAAGTTCATTAGAGTTACCAGCCTCAGAAATTGCAGCCCAAATAAAAGTCAGACACATCAACATCAACTGTTCAGAGGAGACTGCATGAATCAGGCCTTCATGGTCAATTTGTTGCAAAGAAACCACTACTAAAAGGACACCAATAATAAGAAGAGACTTGCTTGGGCCAAGATACACGAGCAATGGACATTAGACCGGTGGAAATCTGTCCTTTTGGTCTGATGAGACAAAATTTGAGATTTTTAGGTGAACGGATGATCTCCACGTGTGGTTCCCACCATGAAGCATTTATTTAGAATTCAAAGCGCATGGCTACCACAGCATTCTGCAGTGATACGCCATCCCATCTGGTTTAAGCTTAGTGTAACTATCATTTGTTTTTCAACAGGACAATGACCCAACACACCTCCAGGCTGTGTAAGGGCTCTCCAAGAAGGAGAGTGATGGAGTGCTTCATCATATGATCTGGCCTCCACAAATAACCCGGCCTCAACCCAATTGAGATGGTTTGGGATGAGTTGGACCGCAGAGTGAAGGAAAAGCAGCCAACAAGTGCTCAGCATATGTGGGAACTCCTTAAAGACTATTGGAAAAGCATTCCAAGTGAAGCTGGTTGAGAGAATGCCAAGAGTGTGGAAAGCTGTTATCAAGGCAAAGGGTGGCTACTTTGAAGAATCTCAAATATAAAATATATTTTGATTTGTTAAACGCTTTTTTGGTTACTACATAATTCCATGTGTTATTTCGTAGTTTTGATGGCTTCACTATTATTCTACAATGTAGAAAATAGTAAAAATAAGAACTCTGGAATGAGTAGGTGTCCAAACTTTTGACTGGTACTGTATATTTTTTTTAACTTCAAAGAAATAGTTTACAATATTGACGGTATTTAATAACCATTCCGTGACAATTTCCAAATATCCCGGTATATACAGTACACCGCCCATGCCTAATTGGCACTATAGCGGAGAGCATCGGCCATATCTCCGGTGTAATATTTTTTAGGACAATTTCCTCCTCCAAGCTGGATGGATGTCATAGCCTACAATATGTGTCTCCCCTTTTCATAAGCATCAATTAGATGGTTGCATACAAGACAAGGTCGTTTTTATTGATCTCAGTTTGTCAGTGTCAGCAGAGTAGTCTACCCTGTCATTTTTGTGGTATTAAAGATTATGCTATTGTCGCCAGTCATGAAGAGTAGTGTCCTAGAACTGCATAAAATGTGTTTATAAAAAGGCAAAACATTTCTCGGATCCTCTTTAAAAATGGCCCTCTAGCTGGGTCTGAGCTCTGGATATGTGCAAAGAAAGAAGAAGAAAAGCATAACGGTATTTTTTGTGAACAGTGAGTCAGTTATATATTATTAGCTTAACTAAATGACTATCCAATGTACTCAGCGTACTATTTCACATTGGTCTGCAGATGTGATAGTGCCTTCAGAAAGTATTCATACCCCTTGACTTATTCTACATTTTGTTGTGTTACAGCAGGAATTAAAAATTGTTTAAATAAAATTATACATTAATTTTTTTTTAAATTGCACCCATCTACACACAATACCCCATAAGAACAAAATGAAAACATGTTTTTAGAAGAAAAAATGTAATTGATTGAAAATTTAATACAGAAAGCTCCTTAACAAGTATTCACACCCCTGAGTCAATACTTTGTAGAAGCATCTGCCGTGTCTCAGACTGATTAAATTATATGACAGGCTATTTTATCAAATCGATTACCTAACGTTTGATTGATTACGTGATTGAATTAAACCAAGCAACAATTAACTCGTAACTAACCTGGGGTACCACGGAAGAGTATTTATAGAGCTGCTGTCTTCCGAATAACCTCAAAGATCTTTTATATCAATAGCAGTCAATTATTAATCAGTTTCATCAGAACGTCGTAAAATTCTTCACGAACCCTGGCAAATAAATTGAATGAGCAATACAAAAATGGGATTAATTATTTATTTACTAAATAATCACACAGAATTACATTTACACAGGATGGATCATACATCGATTACTAATCATGTCATAAAATAAAAAGTCCCTAGCGTACGAAACCGATATGACGGCTAGTTACACAAAGGAAGGGGGTTGGGTTTGAATCAAAGAGCAGGAAGACTGAGGGACAAAGGAGATTGGGTCTCTGTTGCACCTTGAAGAGCTATGCTACCGTAAATACAGAAACGTATGCATTCTAATAACTGCCCATTCAGAAAAGGAAAATGCAAGATAAACTCAGCAAAAAAAGAAATATCCCTTTTTCAGGACCCTGTCTTTCAAAGATATTCCAAATAACTTCACAGCTCTTCATTGTAAAGGGTTTAAACACTGTTTCCCATGTTTGTTCAATGATCCATAAACACTTAATGCACCTGTGGAACGGTCGTTAAGACACTAACAGCTTACAGACGGTAGGCAATTAAGGTCAAAGTTATGAAAACTTAGGACGCTAAAGAGGCCTTTCTACTGACACTGAAAAACACCAAAGGAAAGAAGCCCAGGGTCCCTGCTCATCTGCGTGAACGTGCCTTAGGCATGCTGCACGGAGGCATGAGGACTGCAGATGTGGCCAGGGCAATAAATTGCAATGTCCGTACTGTGAGACGCCTAAGACAGCGCTACAGGGAAACAGGACGGACAGCTGATCGTCCTCGCAGTGGCAGACCACGTGTAACAACACCTGCACAGGATCGGTATATCCAAACATCACACCTGCGGGACAGGTACAGGATGGCAACAACAACTGCCCAAGTTACACAAACGCAATGATGGAGGGAATGCACAATTCCTCCATCAGTGCTCAGACTGTCCCCAATAGGCTGAGAGAGGCTGGACTGAGGGCTTGTAGGCCTGTTGTAAGGCAGGTCCTCACCAGACATCACCGGCAACAACGTCACCTATGGGCACAAACCCACCGTCGCTGGACCAGACAGGACTGGCAAAAAGTGCTTTTCACTGACAAGTCGCGGTTTTGTCTCACCAGGGGTGGTCAGATTCGCATTTGTCGTCGAAGGAATGAGCGTTACACCGAGGCCTGTACTCTGGAGCGGGATCGATTTGGAGGTCGAGGGTCTGTTATGGTCAGGGGCGGTGTGTCACAGCATCATCGGACTGAGCTTGTTGTCATTGCAGGCAATCAACGCTGTGCATTACAGGGAAGACATCCTCCCTCATGTGGTACCCTTCCTGCAAGCTCACCCTAACATGACCCTCCAGCATGACAATGCCACCAGCCATACTGCTCGTTCTGTGCGTGATTTCCTGCAATACAGGAATGTCAGTGTTCTGCCATGGTCAGCGAAGAGCACGGATCTCAATCCCATTGAGGACGTCTGGGACCTGTTGGATCGGAGGGTGATGGCCATTCCCCCCAGAAATGTCTGGGAACTTGCATGTGCCTTGGTGGAAGAGTGGGGTAACATCTCACAGCAAGAACTGGCAAATCTGGTGCAGTCCATGAGGAGATGCACTGCAGTACTTAATGCAGCTGATGGCCACACCAGATACTTTTGATTTTGACCCCCCCTTTGTTCACGGACACAATATTCAATTTCTGTTAGTCACATGTCTGTGGAACTTGTTCAGGTCATGTCTTAGTTGTTGAATCTTATGTTCATACAAATATTTACACATGTTAAGTTTGCTGAAAATAAACACAGTTGACAGTGAGAGGATGTTTCTTTTTTTGCTGAGTTTATTTTCTACATTGTAGAATAATATTGAAGACATCAAAACTATGAAATAACACATATGGAATCATGTAGTAACCAAAAAAGTGTTAAACAAATCTGTGCTTCTATAGATGGGTCGAAGTTGGAAGACTGGTTTGCACAGCAGAGATCGCCCTTGTCCTTTGAAGAATATTTCTGGTCGTAGTGTTGTAGGGCCGATACTTTGTACCCTGTCGTTCTTATTAGGAGATTGTCTGTCCTTTCCTAGGCCACGTACGTTTACAGCTGCAGCTGATAACTTAAATTCTATGATGTATCACTTCTTCTTTAGTGAATAAGAGTTCAAAGTTCAAACCATTTTGCCATAATCAGCTTGTCGTGAATTCTGGCTGGTCTAGTAGAAATTCATCCTTTCAGCGTGGTGATAGTCACCTCCATGTTGAAATTAGCCCTTTTAAAACGTATGGACACCAGTCCTCACATCGTCGGGAACTAAGTTTGACTTCCGTCAACAGGCTTTTGTATTGGGGGAGAGAAGGGTGTGTTTCATAGTTCTCAACCAATGTCTGTTCACTTTGGCATGGCCACTGAGTGAGCATAGTTTACTTATGCAAACAATTCTCTAATTTAGAAGCTAAAATTACATGTAATCTTTTCACAAATAATTTCATATTTAAACATTTAAATTGCACAACAATTCCATGTGAATCTGATAACTAGAATGTGTAGACTTTCCAATATACAATTTATGTCATCCTATCATCAGATATGTCCCAGACACCAACTGATCTGACATCATATTCTTTAAGTACCAACAGACACTGTCAACTGGTTGGATTACAGAAATATTGTACCTTTCCCCAACCTTTTGATGTTACCATACTCTCTCTATGTTAACAAAGGGCTTTCCAAGAGTCCATTCTGTAGAGTGGAGAGAAAAGGGGAAAAAAGGTATTTATGGGAGTCATAAACCTCACCCAACAGGGCAACGTCATGACACACATTTGGCAGAGATACAGCTTGGAGTCATCTTGGGTATGTCTGTATCAGCTTTGCGCATCTGGATTTGGGATTTTCTCCAATTCTTCCTTGAAAATCTTTCTCATGCTCGGTTAAATGAGATGGGGAGCGGTGCTGAACAGCAATCTTCAAGTCCTTCCACAGATTTTAAATAAGATTCAAGTCTGGGCTTTGGCTGGGCCACTCAAGGACTTACACATTCTTGTTCTGAAGTCATTCCAGTGTCTCTTAGGCTGTATGCTTGGGGTCATTGTCCTGTTGGAACGTAAATCTTCCCCCCAGTCTAAGGTCGTTGCACTCTGAAGCAGGTTCTCATCAAGGATTAGCCTATATTTTGCCCCATTCATTGTTTCCTCTATCCTTACCAGTCTCCCAGTTCATGCCTCTGAAAAGCATCCCCATAGCATGATGCTGCCACAACCATGCAAAAAAAAAATTGGGGCCTGTCCTCAGTTGCAACACTCACTACCGAGTTCCAAACTGCCTCTGGAAGCAACGTCAGCTTCATGAAATGGATTTCCACGGCCGAACAGCTAAACACAAGTCTAAGATCACCATGTGCAATGCCAAGTGTTGGCTAGAGTGGTGTAAAGCTCGCCGCCATTGGACTCTGGAGCAGTGGAAACGCGTTCCCTGGCGTGATGAATCACGGTCACCATCTGGCAGACGAATCTGGGTTTGACGGATGCCAGGAGAACGCTACCTGCGTAAAGTTAGGTGGAAGAGGAATAATGGTCTGGGGCTGTTTTTCATGGTTCGGGCTAGCCACCTTAGTTCCAGTGAAGGGAAATCTTAACGCTACAGCATACAATGACATTCTAGACGATTCTGTGCTTCCAACTTTGTGGCAAAAGTTTGGGGAAGGCCCTTTCCTGTTTCAGCATGGCAATGCTCCCATGCACAAAGTGAGGCCCATACAGAAATTGTTTGTAGAGATCGGTGTGGAAGAACTTGACTGGCCTGCACAGTGCCCTGACCTCAACTCCATCGAACACCTTTGGGATGAACTGCAACGCCAACTGTGAGCCAGGTCTAATCGCCCAACATCAGTGCACGACCTCACTAATGCTTGTGGCAAGTTCCCGCAGCAATGTTCCAACATCTAGTGGAAAGCCTTCCCAGAAGAGTGGAGGCTGTTATAGCAGCAAAACCAACTCCATATTAATGCCCATGATTTTGGAATGAGATGTTTTACGAGCAGGTGCCCACATACATTTGGTCATGTAGTGTGTCTAATGATCTTGCAAATTTATGCAAATTATCAACAACCAATGCTCCAAATCGTGCAAGGTGGAGATTTAATCTCACTCTTTAAATTTGTTTGGAATTCTGATCAATTCAGGTCTGATTTACATGAATTTATCCTCAACAAAGAGTCTGTGACCAAGTCTCGACTAAAAAAATAAATAACCAAACTGTTGTCCACTTTATCCTTACTAACTCGTCAACAAGTAGAACAGTTTCTCAGCCGAAGAGAGAATTATTAAATCTGAGTTAAATTCCTTACTCAGATTAAGAGCAGAATTTTGAATTCATAGAGTCAGACAAACTGATTATCTGGACTTTAAATAGACCTAGCTTCCTCTTAGTGAGTAAATTACGGAATAATGATAGTCTTGCTGACATTCTTTCCATTCAGGCTGACGATGTTCTCTTGCATGATTCACCATCAATTTATATTTAGAAAAATTATACAGTTCTGAAGTACAAAATACCTCAGACAGCAAGAGACCCTTTTTTGAGGGCTTGAATCTACTGCAAAACTCTCCTCTGATGATGCACTCTCTTTAGATGCACCTATAAAACACTCAATGAACTGCACAATGCATTGAAAGACATGAACCGAGGTAAATCCCCTGGATGGGATGGCATCCCACCTGAATTTTATTTAACCTTTTGGTCTGAACTTGGTCCAATATTATTAGAGATGTTACGAATATCTATTCAGATGGGCTTTTTCAATAGAGACGTTAATAATGCAATTATCTCTCTGTTACATAAAAAAGGTAAAGACCCAACTCTCTTTTCAAGTCATAGGCCTCTCTCCCTCATTAACAGTGACATGAAATTGTACGCCAAGGTTCTAGCCAAACGTCTTGAAACCATTTTACCCAAACTAGTTTAACCTGATCAAATGGGCCTCGTCAAACATAGACTGGCGTCAGACAATCGGAGATGTCTCCTACATATTACATATTACACCTAATATACCGCCCTCCTGTGCAGTCCTGCCAATTGATGCGGAAAAGGCCTTTGACCGTATCGCATGGTTCTACCTCTGGTATACTATGCGTTAGGTTCTAATTATCAGAGTAAGAAATTGACGGACACTATGAAAGCTCCAACCAAGTTTATTCGCCCAAAGGATCGAGCAGCTGAATTTAGACAATGACATATTTCCACCAGTGGTAGTACATATACCCCAATATGGGTGATGTCCTCCTTCTCTCTAAACATTACATCTCTATTGCTAGGCAGGAAATTAAGTGACACGGGCAATAAACTGTTCCTTCTCCCTTGAGGTGACCTGACCTCGACCCCTTTCCTCACTAATCCACCACTCCACCCTTATCAGTGCCTGCCACATGTGATTATCTGTCCTTCACTCAGTACATTCACATCATCTTTCCTTCACTCAGTACAGGGTTGCTGCCCCTATTGTCGCCAAGCCTGTCTCTCCTTTCTGGGGAGGTTCCCATTGCTTGAAAGGCATCCACGGTTCATCCTTTATTTAAAAGGGGGAGATCAAGCTGATCTAATTGTTATAGGCCTATTTCTATTTTGCCCTGTTCACCAAAAGTGTTGGAAAAACTTGTCAATAATCAACTGACTGGCTTTCTTGATGTCTATAGTATTCTCTCTGGTATGCAATCTGGTTTCCGCTCAGGTTATGGATGTGTCACTGCAACCTTAAAGGTCCTCAATGATGTCACCATTGCCCTTGATTCTAAGCAGTGTTGTGCTGCTATTTCTATTGACTTGGCCAAAGCTTTTGATATGGTAGACCATTCCATTCTTGTGGGCCGGAATATTGGTGTCTGAGGGTTCTTTGGCCTGGTTTGCTAACTACCTCTCTCAAAGAGTGCAGTGTATACAGTCAGAAAATCTGCTGTCTCAGTCACTGCCTGTCACCAAGGGAGTACCACAAGGCTCAATCCTAGGCACCATGCGCTTCTCAATTTACATCAACAACATAGCTCAGGCAGTAGGAAGCTCTCTCATCCATTTATATGCAGATGATACAGTCCTTATACTCAGCTGGCACCTCCCCAGATTTTGTGTAAAATGCTCTACAACAAAGCTTTCTTAGTGTCCAACAAGCTTTCTCTACCCTTAACCTTGATCTGAACACCGCCAACACAAAGGTCATGTGGTTTGGTAAGAAGAATGCACCCTCTCCCCACAGGTGTGATTACTACTGAGGGTTTAGAGCTTGAGGTAGCACTCTATACTCCTCTGTAAACTGGTCATCTCTGTATACCTGTCGCAAGACCCACTGGTTGATGCTTATTTATAAAACCCTCTTAGGCCTCACTCCCCCCTATCTGAGATATCTACTGCAGCCCTCATCATCCACATACAACACCCATTCTGCCAGTCACATTCTGTTAAAGGTCCCGAAAGCACACACATCCTTGGGTCGCTTGTCTTTTCAGTTCGCTGCAGCTAACGACTGGAACGAGCTGCAACAAACACCTCAAACTGGACAGTTTTATCTCAATCTCTTCATTCAAAGACTCAATCATGGTCACTTTTACTGACAGTTGTGGCTGCTTTGTGTGATGTATTGTTGTCTCTACCTTCGTGCCCTTTGTGCTGTTGTCTGTGCCATGTTTTGTGCTGCTACCATGTTGTGTTACTACCATGCTGTGTTGTCATGTGTTGCTGCCTTGCTGTTGTTGTCGTCTTAGGTCTCTATGTAGCGTTGTCTCGTCATGATGTGCGTTTAGTCCTATATTTAAATTTTTTATCCCAGTCCCCGCAGGACTTTTGTCTTTTGGTAGGTCGTCATTGTAAATAAGAATTTGTTCTTAACTGACTTGCCTAGTTAAATCAAGGTTAAATCAAACATTCCAAGCTTAACTGCATCCACCATATACATTCCTCCTACAGATAACCATTAACTTCTGGTGTAGACCCTAGACTATGGCACTCCTCATGTCTCTAGTATAACTGATGATTAACAACATTTAAGGTTTAGAAATCCAAACCCATCATATGGATTTGGCTAAATGTTTATAACTATGTTAAAAATAATTGACAGTACCCCCTATGCGATGGTCTTCACGGGTATCCAATGCTCCTCATAGTTAGCCATCTAACGGGGAACTCGTCAAGGCTGTCCAGCCTCCTATTTGCCCTATCATTGGAGCCATTAGTGGGGGAAAACATTTCTCCCGGGGCCTCCCGAGTGGCGCAGTGGTCTAAGGCACTGCATCGCAGTGCTAGCTGTGCCACTAGAGATCCTGGTTCGAGTCCAGGCTCTGTCGCAGCAGGCCGCAACCGGGACATCCATGGGGCGGCGCAGAATTGGCCCAGCGTCGTCCGGGTTAGCGAAGGGTTTTGCCGGCAGAGATGTTCTTGTCTTATCGCGCACTAGCGGCTCCTGTGGCGGGCCGGGCGGCAATGCACGCGGACACGGTCACAATTTTCTTCCTCCGACACATTGGTGTGGCTGGCTTCCGGGTTAAGCAGGAATTGTGTCAAGAACCAGTGCGGCTTGGCTGGGTTGAGTTTCGGAGGACACACGGCTCTCGACCTTCGCCTCTCCCGAGTCTGTACAGGAGTTGCAGCGATGGGACAAGACTAACTACCAATTTGATACCACGAAATTTAAAAAAATAAAAAATAAATTCCCTCTAGAAAAAATTGTTTCGAAGAACTACAAACAAGTCACAACTGCAATTACAGCAGACGGTTTAATCTAACCTTCATCAGGTCGAATTTCGATAGTCAGAATGAATGTCTTGCCTACACTACATTTCTTTGCTAGCATGTTTCCTTTGCCCACGCCATTCGGGTACTAGGAAAATATATAATTTTATATGGAAAGGGAAACATCCCAGAATTAAAATGACTACACTCCAGCAACCCAAAGGTTTTGGGGGTCTAGGTTTACCCGACTTCAAGTTATATGCTTTGTCTCTCGTGCTCCGCCCACTTAAGAAATGGTTTGATCAAAATACAAGGCCGTAATCAGTTTGGACCAATCAGCCCCCACTCAATACAGACCTGGCAACAAATTGAAAAACTTGGTAATTGGGAAGTGCAATGGCATACCCAAACACCAATATTTAGAAATAACTCCCTATCTTTGGGAGGGAAAACCTATCATGGTCTGAACAAGGTATTCATAAACTTTCTGACATAATGAATATCCCAAAGTCTTCCCGAAATTTGAAATCATCAACTAATACACTACAAATGAATTGACATATTTTATTTGACTCCACAGAAATGCTGCCAATTTAAACTTGCTCCTATTCCAAATTGTTTGTTGTGTTCTCTAATAAATATTGGAACTTATGTGGGATGATGTGGGACTACCCCAGTTTGACAGGTCTCTATCGAGCATAGTTGGTGTTCCCATTCCCCATCTCCCCAATATATTATTGGTGAATGATGACTCTTCACTGACTCTCACAGTAACACACAAACGAGTATGGTTGTCTGAACTGACTGCAGCAAAAAGGATGTTAGTGACCAGATGGAAGCCTCCACATAAGCTCAGCATAACTCAATGGCTACATAACGTCCTTGACGTTCTTTCACTAGAGTTCTCCTTAGCTCGTGTGAATAGCGCCAAAGAAACATTTGATACATTCAATAGAGCAGTTGAAAAGGTCAAAAGCTTATTATGAGTTAAAATGTAATCATATTTGAATATCTGTATCAAATATCGATGTATGCAGGTTGATTCTATTCATGTCCACAACATGAGCTCGCGTTGTTACAGCCTGAATTTAAAATTGATTAAATGTAGATTTATGGTCACTGGCATACACACAATACCCCATAATGTCAAAGTGGAATTATGTTTTTAGAATTTACCTTTGTGTCCTGAATACAAAGCGGTATGTTTGGGGCAAAACCAATACATCATTAAGTCCCACTTCATATTTTCAAGCATGATGGTGGCTGCATCATGTTACGGGTAAGCTTGTCATCGGTAAGGACTAAGGAGTTTTTTTAGGATAAAAATAAACAGAATAGAGCAAAGCACAGGCAAAATCCTAAAGGAAATCCTGGTTTAGTCTGCTTTCCAACAGACACTGGGAGATGCATTCACCTTTCAGCAGGACAATAACCAAAACCTCAAGGCCAAATCTACACTCTTGTTGCTTACCAAGAAGACGGTGAATGTTCCTGAGTGGCCAAGTTACAGTTTACTTTAATCTGCTTGAAAATCTATGGCAAGACCTGAAAATGGCTGTCTAGCCATGATCCCCAACACCTTGACAGAGGTTGAAGAATTTTGAAAATAAATGGGCAAATATGCACAATTAAGGTGTGCAAACTAAGCTCTTTTTTATATATTTAACTAGACAAGTCAGTTAAGAACAAATTCATATTTACAATGACGGTCTACCCCGGCCAAACCCGGACGACGCTGGGCCAATTGTGCGCCTCCCTATGGGACTCCAAATCACAGCCGGATGCGATGCAGCCTGGATTCGAACCAGGTACTGCAGTGACACCTCTTGCACTGAGATGCAGTGCCTTAGACCGCTGTGCCACTCGGGAGCACCTTCCGCTCTTAGAGACTTACCTAAAAAGACTCACAGATCTAATCACTGCCAAAGGTGTGTCTAACATGTATTGACTCAGGGGAGTGAATTCTTATTTAATCAAGGAATATTAGAGTTTTATTTTTCATTCATCTTTAAACAAAATTATAACTTTTCTTCCACTGACAATAGATTGTGTGTAGATCTTCGACCAAAAAGTTACAAATCAATTTTAATCCCACTTTATAACACAATAAATGTTAAGAAATCCAAGTGGGTGAATACTTATAAGCACATATCCTCTGCTACAGTAGAATACCATGTGGATAAGACAAACCAGCTTGACTGTTAACTCTGCTGGCCAGTGACCTGGGGTTGAATGACATTCCAACATAGTGAGGCATCCCACATGAAACTTTGTGATGTAAAAGTATCTACCCTGCCACTGAGGAAGGAATGCACCACAGCACTGACAACACATCGCAATTGATTAGAACATTTCACAAGTGGGCCTACAATTAATCCTGCGTCATCCCACCAACTATCTATGGACCCCTCCATCATCACACCCCACCCCAAGTTTGAGACCCATTGATCCAGGACTAGGAGTGTTCCTTCCTTACTTCTCAGCTAGGGCCCAGTCCTCCTGGATCTGCTTCTGCCGGGCCCGCTGGTACTCCTCCCGCCAGCACTTGGAGCACAGGCCCTGCCAGGCTGCGTTGCCATAGTAACCGCAGCCTTTGTTGCAGTGCAGCTCTGACTGGTCCACGTGGATCCCGCGGCGCTCCTTCCGCTGACTCATCTAGCTGCCTGGCTGGTGGGAACTTATAAGAGCTGGCTGGTGGGGAAAGATGACATTTTTAGTGTTGTTCACACACACCAATGAAAATGAGGAAGCATTGAGACCATCTGGCACATTGAGCTAGGTCTATAGTCATCTTTTTTTAAATTTATCTTACACCTTTACCACCTTCTCTAACTAAGGCTTGCATGGCTACAGTTTTGACAAGCAATCAGTCAATGCAGTTTTGGATAGAATTTAGGTTTTTACACACTTCAAGTCCATGGGCTTTTCCCCATTTAACTCAACATACCATGACAAGATGAATCACCCCCCACAAACCCCTGATGTTCCAGCAGGAAGGAGGCACAGACACAAGCCAATCCAGCCCAGAAACACTGAGAACATTCAGACCTAAGAACTGCTCTCCAATCAAACAAGCTCCATTCCTGGATGAAAAGATTAAATAAAAATCAACCCCATCCCTTATGGATAGGGTTGCACATTTTGGGGAATATTCAGTGGAAACTTTCCGTGGGAATATATGGGAATTAACGGGAATAAATGCAAATGAACATTAATACCATTTAGAAGAATGGAGATGTTTTTTTGAATTGGATATATTTACCATATCATATGGAGGCAGAAACATAAACCTTTTACCTTATCATAAGTAGACATAATTGCAAATGATTAAATCCTTCCAATAGAAATAAAAAAACGATTCAGTTACGAATTGAACTTTAATCAAATGAGTTGACTCTTCACACGGGATGATTTCACTGAACAACAAAAGGGAATATTGAATAATCCCCAATGATCCATCGCATCTCCCAAAAAACGTTTTCAACATACATCTGTAAAATGACAGTCTAGAAACTAAAGCTTTGGTTGTCTTCCTCTCAGGCGTCCATGTCTTCTCCCCGGACCTCAATGTCCACCTCTTGAACATCAGACTGAGGCCTCATCTTCACTGTCACTTTCCAATCTTGTTGAGGATGGCTCGTTGTCAGGCTCAAAAAGCCTCACATTTGCCCAGATGGCCACCAATGTGTCAACCCTTGTATTGGTCAGCCTGTTGCGTGCGCGTTCCCAAACAAGGACCAGTTGCGCTCTGAGGGGGCTGATGTTGGTGGGATTTGGAGGATGGTGGAGGCAACAGGGGAAAAGAGCCTCAGATTCACAAAGTCCCTTCCACCAGGTGGCTGATGAGATATGTTGGCACGACTGCCATATTGCATCTCCATTCCAAAGCCCTTGCTTAGAAGTGTACTTCGGCAGACTGCTAAGAACCTTGCCCTCATCCAGGCCAAGGTGGCGAGATACTGTAGTGATGACACCATAAGCCTTGTTGATCTCTGCACCAGACAGGATGCTCTTGCCAGCATACTTGGGGTCCAACATGTACGCATGTCCAACAAGTACGCTGTATGGGCTTTAGGCAGAAGTCTTCACGCTTTTTGATGCATTTCAGAACTGCAGTTTCCTCTGCTTGGAGCAACAGTGACGTGGGCAGGGCAGTACAGATTTATTCTCTTACATCTGCAAGCAAAGTCTGAACATCAGACAGGATGGCATTGTCTCCCTCAATCTGTGCAATGGCTACTGCTATAGGTTTCAGGAGTTTCAGGCTGCCTACCACTCTCTCCCAAAATACATCATCCAGTAGGATCCTCTTGATGGGGCTGTCCATATCGGCAGACTGATATGGCCATTTCTTGGAGAGACTCCTTCCCCTCCAGGAGACTGTCAAACATGATGACAACACCACCCCAACGGGTGTTGCTGGGCAGCTTCAATGTGGTGCTCTTATTCTTCTCACTTTGTTTGGTGAGGTAGATTGCTGCTATAACGTGATGACACTCCACATACCTAACCATTTCCTTGGCTCTCTTGTAGAGTGTATCCATTGTTTTCAGTGCCATGATGTCCTTTAGGAGCAGATTCAATGCATGAGCAGCACAGCCAATGGGTGTGATGTGAGGGTAGGACTCCTCCACTTTAGACCAAGCAGCCTTCATGTTCGCAGTATTTTCTGTCACCAGTGCAAATACCTTCTGTGGTCCAAGGTCATTGATGACTGCCTTCAGCTCATCTGCAATGTAGAGACCGGTGTGTCTATTGTCCCTTGTGTCTGTGCACTTGTAGAATACTGGTTGAGGGGTGGAGATGATTTAGTTAATTATTCCTTGCCCACAAACATTCGACCACCCATCAGAGATGATTGCAATAGTCTGCTTTCTCCATGATTTGCTTGACCTGCAATTGAACTCTGCATCCAGCAAATGAGTAGATAAAGCATGTCTGGTTGGAGGAGTGCATGCTGGGCGAAGAACATTCAGAAATCTCTTCCAATACACATTGCCTGTGAGCATCAGAGTTGAACCAGTTCCATTCACAACTCGAGCAAGACATCCATCAGCATCTCTGACTATGTTCGTCCATTGAGTAAAAAAAAAAAACTTCTGATTCCAGGAGGACCATGAGCTGTTGCTATCACTAATGTGTCTGATTCATAATTTTCACCTCTAATAGAAGTAGAGGGACTTTTGTCAGAGGTTGCTTGTTGTGAGCGCTGAGGGAACTTTATGCACTTGGCCAGATGATTCTGCATTTTTGTTGCATTCTTCACATATGATTTGGCACAGTATTTGCAAATGTACACAGCTTTTCCTTCTACATTAGCTGCAGTGAAATGTCTCCATACAGATAGTGCCCGTGGCATTTTCCTGTAAAGATAAGACAAAAATTTGTTAAAGAAATATATATAATTCCATTTACAGATAAATAGTTAGGCAGATAGATTAAATAACTCCTTCGTAAGATAAATAGGGATGCACGATATATCGGTGAACATATTGGAATCGGACGATATTAGCTAAAAATGCCATCATCGGTATCGGCCGGATGTCTAATTTAACACCGATGTTAAACACCGATGTCAAAGCTGCCGTGCATACCTATATAACGTAGGTACATGACGTCCCATGAAATTTTGCGCTACATGTGCTTCACAGCATTCCTAACCTAGCCCACAATGTCTGCTGTGTGGATCGAGCAGTCAACAAGTCAAGCAGTCATTTGAAAGAGTAAGAAGATTTCAGCAAGACAACTCAAAGGCAAAATCCATTAAAACCAAGATAATGGAATTAATTGCTCTTAACAACCAACCGTTCACTGTTGTGGGTGATGTTGGCTTTCGTCGACTGGTCGAGCACCGGTACACACTACTAAGTGAGCTATTTTTCAGATGTTGCTCTACCGGAGTTACACAGTAATAGCGTGGAACGCCATTTGGGTCTTTGCGTGTCAAAAAAGATACAGTAACACTGTCAAAGCTGTACAAAAAAAGTCTGTAAACAAGCCAACACCGGCCACAAACGATGTGTAATAAAGCATCATTTGTTTAACTGCAACTTCTGGGGTAGCTAGCTTTAACTTGGTACCTAGCTAGCACTAAATACAACCAGCCTGAAAATAATGACCAGTAAAAACTGCAGTCATTTTTATTATTCTTAGCAATGATTTAGGAATCCTTGTGAGTAAGTATTAGCTAGGTTGCCACTTGTTGTTCGCCTATTGAAATTGAACTTCAGTTCATGAAAATTAATAGCTAGCCAGCTACTAAACCATGTTGCCCAAAGCTAACGTTATAAGCAGCCAGCTAGCTTCATCTGGCTAGTGAGGCTCGACCGCACCAGGTTGTGTTGTGAAGCTAGCCACAATAAGGATTAGGCACAATAGTGGACTTTGCGGTTTGCCTTCAAAATAAAAGTATTAATTAACACTCAGTTAGCAGGGTCAAGCAAGCTAAATCCCACATGGTAGCAAAAACTAACTAGCAGAAATTGTTAACAAGTTAGAAATTATTTAAACACACTTTGCTGTAGGCTACTATTTACTAGTTAATATAAAATATATTCACCCCACCTAGTGTTGTAATCAAAACTTACCAGAAAGTATGTAGTCCTTGGCTCAGACAGTGTAGTAGTGTGGGCTCAATAGCATCTCATTAGTGTGCAAGATCTTGAGAATCAGCTGTACATGTGATGGAAGAATGCACTGTGCATGCAGAGGGTTGCAATTCCATTGAATTGCGGATAGTTTAACCAAAATATTCCATAAGAGAAGGTTTCCGACCCTTTGCAACCCTACTTATGGAGGAACAAGGTGACTTGTTACAGGGGGGCCATATCCAGTACTGCCCAGTATAATATGCACATACAGCAATAGAGTGACTTGTAGGTAACAGGACCCATCACTACACAGCAGAAAGCAGACATAGCATCAATATTTCAGTGTGATGCTGCTGACACTGCTGTGTGAGCTCAGAGAACACAATGTGGTCAGGAACAAGGATAGGGACTAGGCTAAAGAGAATGCAGCCTGAAGCTAACAGTTCACGTGAATGTTTCCAACCCCATATACACCGTGGACCCCATATACACCGTGGACAACAAGACTCACTGTGTGGTCAACTGTACACATATTATAGTGGAAGGAGACATGGAGGTGCTTCCCAAGCTCACTGCATTGGGATTCTAAAAGTATGCTAAACTGTGCTGAGCGTAACCTACATCTCTGTAGCCTTAGCTGATTGTTGTAAAAACAGAGGTTAGGGTTGGGGCATCAGCTTAGCTCTACCACTGCAAACACATAAGGTTTAGGTGGGGGTTGTTCCACCTCAAAAAGCACAAGAAAGAGGATTGCCAGCCATCATCTCAGATTGTTTCTGTTGTTATAAAACAGATGAAATTAGCTTTCTGAAATTATTTTGTTGAAATAGAATGTAAAAAATTAAGCTAATTGATTGCACCCAAAACTGGCCATTTTCATTTATGGGATTAATTTAATATTCAATAAATATAGTACCCAACATGTGACTTGGACTAACATTTTTCTAACAATGAATTAGACATGAGGAATCCAACGAAATGGTCAAAAGCCATCCACGGACCCCCACATCAATCCCACCCCAACAACGAGTATATAGTATCAGATCTCTATGTCTGACAAGTATTTTGGAGCCTCGGCTTTGAGTATTGTTTCTTCACATATGTAATGTATGCCCAGCGTATTCAGTAATGTCCCCCCCCCCCATTCAGAGAAACTAAACTCAGCAAAAAATGAAACGTCCTCTCACCATCAACTGTGTTTATTTTCAGCAAACTTAACATGTGTAAATATTTGTATGAACATAATTCAACAACTGAGACACAGAATGAGCAGTATGGCTGGTGGCATTGTCATGCAGGAGGGTCATGTCAGGATGAGAATGCAGGAAGGCTACCACATGGAGGAGAAGGTCTTCCCTGTAACGCACAGAGTTGAGATTGCCTGCAATGACAACAAGCTCAGTCCACCCCCCAGACCATGACGGACCCTACACCTCCAAATCGATCCCGCTCCAGAGTACAGGCCTCGGTGTAACGCTCATTCCTTCGACGGTTAACGCAAATCCGACCATCACCCCTGGTGAGACAAAACCGCGACTCGTCAGTGAAGAGCACTTTTTGCCAGTCCTGTCTGGTCCAGTGACGGTGGGTTTGTGCCCAAAGGCGACGTTGTTGCCGGTGATGTCTGGTGAGGACATGCCTTACAACAGGCCTACAAGCCCTCAGTCCAGCCTTTCTCAGCCTATTATCGGACAGTCTGAGCACTGATGGAGGGATTGTGCTTTCCTGGTGTAAGTCGGGCAGTTGTTGTTGCCATCCTGTACCTGTCCCGCAGGTGTGGTGTTTGGATGAACCGATCCTGTGCAGGTGTTGTTACACGTGGTCTACCACGGCGAGGACGATCAGCTGTCCGTCCTGTCTCCCTGTAGCGCTGTCTTAGGCGTCTCACAGTACAGACATTGCAATTTATTGCCCTGGCCACATCTGCAGTCCTCATGCCTCCTTGCAGCATGCCTAAGGCACGTTCACGCAGATGAGCAGGGACCCTGGCCATCTTTCTTTTGGTGTTTTTCAGTGTCAGTAGAAAGGCCTCCTTAGTGTCCTAAATTTTCATAACTGTGACTTTAATTGCCTACCGTCTGTAAGCTGTTAGTGTCTTAACGACCGTTCCACAGGTGCATGTTCATTAATTGTTTATGGTTCATTGAACAAGCATGGGAAACAGTGTTTAAGCCCTTTACAATGAAGATCTGTGAAGTTATTTGGATTCTTACAAATCATCTTTGAAAGATAGGGTCCTGAAAAAGGAACAATTCTTTTTTTTGCTGAATTTGGTAATTTATGTTCCATCCTACATCCTGATATTACCAGGTTCGGACCACTAGATGGTGGTGTTCCAGGTGTTATTAAGGACCCAAATTCACAAAGAAATACATTACATAGGATGAAGAAACAATACTCCGAGCCCCAGCTCCATACTATTTGTCAGACATAGAGAACTGGTACTGTATACTTATTGTTGGGGTGGGTTTGCCGTGGGGGGAGGGGTCTGTGGTTGGCTTTTTACCATTTCCTCCGGTCTTACTCATTGTTCGAAACAAGTTTGGTCAAATTGGATGTTAGGCACTATATTTATTGGGTATTATATGAATTCTGTAAATAATAATGTATGTAATCAATTAGCTTAATTTCTCTGAGAACAAATTATATTTCAACAAAATAATGTTGCAAGAATGTTAATCGAATCTGTTTCTAACTACAGAAATGATTTTAGAACAATCAGATGGTGGGTGTCATGGATTGCTGAAATGACATGGAACGACCCATGGGGACAATGGGCCTATATTTGAGATGGTTTACTTGCTATTGTTAATTACCAGAAAGCTTTCCTGGCAGTGACTAAAACTATATGGAGTGACTTTGAATGAAATAATACATCTCACTGCAATGCCATCAACGTACTTCACCAACCAAATAGAATATCCCTTTAAAAGCTGTGTGTCATGTGCAGTTTGTGTGTAGCCTGTCTACAGTGTGCAGATTATGTACATCCGGTTGTGGCTCCTGAATATTGATTTTGTAATTTAACTCCAGTCACTGGAAATTTCCCCAGAAGAAATTGAGGTAGGCCAGTTTGTCCTTCAAAACAAAGAAACCATTCACCTGCAGGCTGCAGCTTGAGGACTATGAGTGTGTATGTGCACTCAAAACAAGACTGTCAGTATATAGGTTAAACCCTGGTTGAGCCCCCCTCAAGCAGGTGGAGGATACCTCACCTGTATTTGACAGATTGGCTTAGCTAGTAGCTACATCAACATAGCATAGGTTATTTAGCTGACGTTATCATGTATGACGCCTGCAACAACCAAAAATACACAAGATAAGCCGGAGACGGGGGTGCGTGTAACGTTACAGGTTACAACAAACATAAATAGGGTTTCGGCATAAAGCGTTAGAATTTGTCAAACGTGCCAACAACCCATTGATAACAATAAACAGCTAGCTGGCTAGGAAACTAACCACCGTGCTACTGTAGATATGTATAACTAAAAATATGTTTAACAGACCTAACTACCTTATCCAGGCTTGTTCTATATGTGTTAGCATGCTAACTAACAGTATAGTAGCTTTATGTCTAGCTAGCAAGCTAAAGTTAGCAAATGCGTACTTACATGTTGGCTGTTGCAAACATGCCTTAGATAACTGTTCAAGAACAAACTTTACAAGGCTTAATTCTCACCTTTTTCAGAGGACGAGACACCTTCTTCAGTAGCCACTGACTGTGCGGCTGGGATCAGCGTCTCGTCAGCAACACTAAAAAGTACTTCAGGGTCACGGAATTTCGAAAATTCTCAAAATAAAAGTCCCACGTGTAATAGTAGAAAAAGTGTAATTAACCTGTATTTATTCATGATATATTTAAAAATTGTCTAAACATTAACAATGATTCATATTTGTTCATATTTAAGTAACATTAAATGTGGGTTTTAAAACATGTTTCTAGGTCAAATAAATGTCCCATGTGCAATACACAAAATACTTATAGATAGAAAACTATTATAGGTGCCAAAGTAAAAGTGGGGTTGGGATAACTCACTAGGGTCTGTAGAATCTATATATGATAATTTTTTAATGCCCAGCAACACTTTTTACTCCACCCACTCCATTCACTGCAATTCAATACACCGTAGGCCTATAGGTGATTAGTTACTTCAAAGACACAATGTAAACAATGATTGACTGCCATACCTGTTAACGACCTAGATTAATCTAATGATTAGCCAGTTACGCTTTTCACACATTTAATCAGCCCAAGGCCAGCCTTGACCTGTGCCAAAACATGCATTTGACCTGACAAATAACTTCAAACGACTTAAAATGGAGCCATTAGACACTACCGTACAAATATTGCACTGTAAATGCAAACCCATCGATCGTGTCCATAAAACCAGGGTCCAGTATAATTACTAGAATCCCTAGAAAACAAAATAGCCAATCCCCTCTTCAAGCCTCTTTCTTTAAGTAGCAGATGAGGTCCACCAAGACCAGAACAGCAAAACTCGGTAACAGCACCTACTCATAGGCTGTGAGGTCGGCGAACTCATGTCTAAATCATACTTCTGTACTGTCACTTTAACTCTGCTGACTGACTCATTTAGGACTATATCTAAATGCCAAAACAATGAATTAACTATATTAGCTTTCTATTTAGTTTACTGCGTGAAATAAAACGCAATTCCACAGACTTGCACTCTTGTCTTGCCCTAGCAGGTGTTAGGTGAAAAGCTAACTGCTTCAAAGAAACAATGGAAACATTAAGACTGGCATAGCTACATGTAAATTACCTACATTATAGTATTATGAGCAGGCTGCAGACATTTAAATCAGCCCAAAGCCCGCATTAGGTGCCAAAACATGCACCAGGTCAAGCGTTTTGGCTAGACAAATATATGTTGGTTTTTTTAATCCGGCAGGACACTAGTAAGTGTAACGGATGTGAAATGGCTAGCTAGTTAGCGGGTACAAGCTAGTAGCATTTCAATCAGTTACGTCACTTGCTCTGAAACCTAGAAGTAGTGTTGCACCTTGCTCTGCAAGGGCCGCGGCTTTTGTGGAGCGATGGGTAACGACGCTTCGTGGGTGACTGTTGTTGTTGTGTGCAGAGGGTCCCTCGTTCGCGCCCGTGTCGGGGCGAGGGGACCTTTTAAAGTTATACTGTTACATAAGATCATAGTGCTATAGGTTAGTATCACCCCAATTATGCCTATAGCCGATCAACGATTATCACGGTGGTTAACAGCGCAATTCTTCAACCCACCCTGGTCGCAATTCATCAAAAGATTTGCATCTTGGACAGGGTTTTGGACTGAAAGCAGCTGGGATGTGATTTCGTTTTTTTGTGATTGTGTGACGTATTATTGCCTCGTAAAATAGCGATGTGCTCACCAGGACAAGTTAGACTCTAGTGAGTAGACTGGACCCAGGTTTTATGGACACACTATTGATCGTTATTCCTGTACAGTGGCAGTGCAATGTGTTTCTGCAATACAGCACGAATACAGTACGACTTTCTTAAACATTACATTTCAAAATTGCATCTTTGAACAAAAGCAGGGGAAATTAACATGAATCATACAATCAAAATAGTGATTTTTTAAAATTTATTGTCATGTTTTTTACCAGTTGGCTGTGTTCTTTACATTCATTTACTCAAGCGCCAACCATTTCTCAATGTGCTCCACCTTAAAATATTCTTTATCTTATAAAAAGTAGTAATTCTCTTGAGTTTAGATTTTCCCCCTGTAGTTATAATTGTTTTACATAATTGTAACATTATGCACTATGCAAAGCTGCAAAAAATATAGATGTTGTATCATACACATAACGTTTTACCTCAGACTTTTATTTTTAAGGCAAATATCGAAAACCGGAAGTCTTAATGTGGCTGCCGGGACAAAATCAAATCAATCACATTTTCAAACGTTATTGGTCACATGCTTCTTAAACAACAGGTGTGGACTAGCAGTAAAATGCTTACTTACGGGCAGTTCCCAACAATGCAGAGAAAAAGACAGAGAAAGAACAGAAAAATAAAACACATAATAATAATAGATACAAAATGAGTAATGATAACTTTGCTATATACAAGGGGTACAAGTACTGAGTCGATGTGAAGAGGTAATTGAGGTAGATATGTACATATAACTAGGAATAAAGTGACAGATAGTAAACCGTAGCAGCAGCGAATGTGATGAGTCAAAAAAGTTAGTGCAAAAAAGGGTCAATGCAGATAATCCGTGTCGCTATTTGGTTAACTATTTAATAGCCTTATGGCTTGGGGGTAGAAGGTGTTCAGGGTCCTGTTGGTTCCAGACTTGGTGCATCGGTACCACTTGCCGTGCGGTAGCAGAGAGAACAGTCTATGACTTGGGTGGCTGGGTTCTTTTACAATTTTTAGGGCCTTCCTCTGACACCCCCTGGAATTTAGGTCCTGGAGGGCAGGGTCCTCAGCCCCAGTGATATATTGGGCCGTACGCACTACCGGATGCCAAGCAGTTGGCATACCAAGCGGTGATGCAGGCAGTCAAGATGCTCTCAAAGGTGCAGCTGTAGAACTTTTTGAGGATCTGAGGGCCCATGCCAAAACAATTCAACCTCCTGAGGGGGAAGAGGCCTTGTCATGCCCTCTTCATAACTGTGTTGGTATGTTTGGACCATGAAAGATTCTTAGCGATGTGGACACAGAGGAATTTGAAGCTCTCAACCCGCTCCACTACAGCCCCGTCGATGTTTCCTGTAGTCAACGATCAGCTCCTTTTTCTTGCTGATGTTGAGGGAGAGGTTGTTGTCCTGACACCACACTGCCAGGTGTCTGACCTCCTCCCTATAGGCTGTCTCATCGTCGTCGGTGATCAGGCCTACCACCGACGTGTCGTCGGCAAACTTA
This sequence comes from Salvelinus alpinus, assembly GCF_045679555.1. Taxonomy (NCBI): domain Eukaryota; kingdom Metazoa; phylum Chordata; class Actinopteri; order Salmoniformes; family Salmonidae; genus Salvelinus; species Salvelinus alpinus. The sequence continues at coordinate 82,155,789 of NC_092086.1, forward strand.
ATGTCGTGCTCGGCCACGCAGTCGTGGGTGAACAGGGAGTACAGGAGGGGACTAAGTATGCAGCCAAGGGGCCCGCATGTTGAGGATCAGCGTGGTGGATGTGTTCATGTGTTGTTGTCTACCCTCACCACCTGCACAGGGAGGAGTTCAGTCCCAGGGTCCTTATCTTAGTGTGAGCTTGAAGGGCACTATGGTGTTGAACACTGAGCTGTAGTGAATGAACAGCATTCTCACTTGTCCAAGTGGGAAAGGGCAGTGTGGAGTCAGAGATTGCGTCATCTATGGATCTGTTGGGGCGGTATGCGAATTGGAGTGGGTCCAGGATGACAGTATTGATGTGAGCCATGACCAGCCTTTCAAAGCATTTAATGGTTACAGTGCTACAGGGTCATTTAGCACTGTAACCATTTAGACAGGTTACCTTGGTGTTTTTTGGCACAGGGACTATGATGGTCTGCTTGAAACATGCATGTATTACAGACTGGATCAGGGAGAGGTTGAAAATGTCAGTGAAGACACTTGCCAGCTGGTCAGCCCATGCTCTAAGTACGTGTCCTGGTAATCTGTCTGCGGCCTTGGGAATATTAACCTGTTTAAAGGTTTTACTCACATCAGCTACGGAGAGCTTGATCACACAGTCGTCTGGAACAGCTGGTGCTCTCACGCATGGTTCAATGTTGCTTGCCTTGAAGCGAGCATAGAAAGCATTTAGCTTGTCTGGTAGGCTCACGTCACTGGGCAGCTTGTGGCTGAGTTTCCCTTTGTAATCCGTGACAGTTTGCAAGCTCTGCCACATTCGGTTATTTATTAATGAAGCCGGTGACTAATGTGGTAAACTCATCAATGCTATCTGATGAGTTCCGGGAAATACATTTGTCTGTGATAGCGAAACAGTCTTGTAGCTTGGCATTCACTTCATCGGACCACTTCCGCATTGAGCGCGTCACTGGTACTTGCTGTTTGAGTTTTTGCTTGTAAGCAGGAATCAGTAGGATAGAGTTATGGTCAGATTTTCCAAATGGAGGGCGAGGGAGAGCTTTGTATGCTCTGTGTGTGGAGTAAAGGTGATCGGATTTCAGTTTTCCTGCATTATGTGGCTGGGAATTGTCAGGAGAGGTGGAGAATTGGAATGGTGCCCCTAGCGGTTGGAGTGCAGTAACATTCACGTCATTCATTGTACTGTGTATATTTTTCCCCTGACCCTGAATGCATTCATCCATTCCAATTCAACAGTCAGCATACCAACAATGTGGAATATTTGGTTATAGAGAGATGCATATTGAAGCTAGATCAACGTTATTATTAGGCTTATGATGAATAAGACACAGATAACTGCCAAGAAGCAGAGGGAGAGATGACATCCTGGCCAAATGTGGTCACAAAAATGTGATAAGTGCCAAGTTGTTGCACTGATGAATGACACAGATGAGCTTGGTTTCAATGACAGATCAGCAACTGATCCCAGGTCTGGGTCTCCATCCACATGTTTTCAGTTTAGGAAACTGGAGCTATTAGGTAGGTTACTTGGTTCATTTCATGGTAGTACTGCATCTGGCAACTTGAAACATTGGCACATTGTTTGCATAACATTATTAACGACCACAGAGACTGATAATTTTATACAGTCTAAGACAAACTGTATTTGTACCTTGTTATAAAAACAAAAAATATACATGACTTACTATTAGCACAATACATCATAGCATTACAACAAATAATGCAATATGTATGTTAAAGCAAGATATTACCCTTGTAAACTTAATAGTAACTGGTCTAGCTGTGCATTGTTTTTCAACTTTCCCATGCCATGAGCAGCCTAGACAACATTGGCCAGCTATGAAATCTGCAAAAGACATTCACCAGCCAGGGGAGAAACTTCAATAAGGTGCCTGGAACGTTCATAAAGTCAAATTTGCCTTAAATGCTGAAATAAATAAAATGGGATTATTTTAACCCCAAACCATCCCTGCAATTGAATCTTAAAAGTTTGAAGCCTCTATCTGTGACAGGCTTCATAAAATCAACAAAATCCAATCGATTAAGAAAGTGGCAACTCTTAACACTTTTTGTCAATTACTCAACCTAGTCCTAGAATCACAGTTAAACAGAGGGAAAAGACAGTCACATTATCTAATGTGATAATCACATCACATCAATAGCACAAAACAAGTACGAATCAAGACTTCATCTTGATCTACCTGACTTACATTATTGTTTGTTCTGTTTTAAAGCATTAATGAGCCTATACTGGATAACCCCAGCCATCTGGACATACGGTATTGTGTTGTTGTAATTGTATTACCTTCTGAAAACTATCAAAGTAATGGATTCACATACATTTTTGACAACAGAAATACAGGTTCTGTACAAACAGTAAATTGCACATAATCCCTCTAAAACTAAAACTTGTAGCCTATTCTATGAAAATGTAATTAAAATGGACATATTATGACATCTGAAAATCTAATACACATTTACTAAATAACTAAACAACAACATGGGGAACAAGAAAGAAAACAGAACCCATGGGGGAGGTGACAATACTGTCACTGCAGTCCTTGATTAGAAATATTGTGTGGTTTCCTGGTTTAAACTCCGTGTAAGTGAAACAGTTGCCCTTAAGAAAAGGCACTTAATCTGAATTTGTTTAAATCAGTAGAAATATCATGTCATATAAAATGATCTATGAAACTTGTGTGACTAATCTATGTCATGCTGCAAAAGAAGATTAAATTATTGAATAATGGCAAATATCAGATAAATGTAAAGTATCGTAAAAAATCTGCTAAATTGACAATAGCTTTTTAAGTTTAAATTACCTTTAGCAGCAAATGTCAATGTTCCATCTGCTATAGAAACCCCTTCAGAGACATACATTCTGGGGCAGTAGGGTCACCACCAGGAATTCTTCTTACAAAAAGAAGATGCATAATTTTCAACTGCAAGATAAACATTTAGAGTAAAAAAAAGCAATATCTTGGATCTCTCATGAGGCAACTGAAGTAAAATAACTTTGCCCATGCCCCTTTAACCTATTTGATTTTAAACTCTAATTGACTTTGGGTCTCTCAAACTGGAATAGTAAAAAGAGAATGACTTTCCAAAGCCTTGCTGATCACAGACCGTATAGCAAAGAACATCTACATTTACTTGTGTCTCTAACCTAGAACTTCTAAAGGTTTATGGGAGAGTAAGTGACAGAAAACACCAGCATCAGTAACAAAAATAGACATTTACTCTACACGTAGCTACAGTCGTATGAAAGTTTGGGCACCCCTCTGAGGCTGCATAATAATTTACTCTGTCGTCACAGAAAATGATCACAGTGGCATGCCATTCATTTTCTAATAAAAGCTGAGTACTGGGGTATTGTCCAGACAAAGATTTTTAGTGTAGCAATATTAAGTTGTATGAAATTAAATCAGATGTGAAAAATAGGCTATGCAAAAATGTGGGCACCCTTGTCATTCTGTTGATTTGAATACCTGTAACTACTTAGCACTGATTAATTTGAACACACAATTGGTTTGGTGAGCTCATTAAGCCTTGAACTTCATAGACAAGTGCATCCAATCATGAGAAAAGGTATTTAAGGTGGCCACTTGCAAGTTGTTGTTCTCTTTGACTCTCCTCTGAAGAGTGGCAACATGGGGGCCTCAAAACAACTCTCAAATGACCTGAAAACAAAGATTGTTCAACATTATGGTTTAGAGGAAGGCTACAAAAAGCTATCAGTGTCCACTGTGAGGAACATAGTGAGGAAATGGAAGACCACAGGCACAGTTCTTGTGAAGGCCAGAAGTGGCAGGCCAAGTAAAATATCGGCGAGGCAAAGGCGAAGGATGGTGAGAACGGTCAAAAACAGCCCACAGACCACCTCCAAAGACCTACAACATCATCTTGCTGCAGATGGTGTCACTATGCATCGTTCAACAATTCAGCGCACTTTGCACAAGGAGAAGCTGTATGGGAGAGTGATGCGGAAGAAGCCTTTTCTGCACACACGCCACAAACAGAGTCGCTTGAGGTATGCAAACGAACATTTGGACAAGCCAGCTTCATTTTGGAATAAGGTGCTGTGGACTGACGAAACAAAGATTGAGTTATTTGGTCATAACAAGGGACGTTATGCATGGCGGCAAAAGAACACAGCGTTCCAAGAAAAACACTTGCTACCCACAGTCAAATTTGGTGGGGGTTCCATCATGCTGTGGGGCTGTGTGGCCAGTGCCAGTACTGGGAATCTTGTTAAAGTTGAGGGTCGCATGGATTCCACTCAATATCAGCAGATTCTTGGGAATAATGTTGAAGAATCAGTCACAAAGTTGAAGTTACGCCGGCGCTGGATATTTCAACAAGACAACGACCCAAAACACTGCTCAAAATCTACCCGGGCATTTATGCAGAGGAACAAGTACAATGTTCTGGAATGGCTATCCCAGTCCCCAGACCTGAATATCATTGAGAATCTGTGGGATGATTTGAAGCGGGCTGTCCATGCTCGGCAACCATCAAACCTAACTGAACTGGAGATGTTTTGTAAGGAGGAATGGTCCAAAATACCTTCATCCAGAATCCAGACACTCATTAGAGGCTATGGGAAGCATCTAGAGGCTGTTATTTTAGCAAAAGGAGGCTCTACTAAATAATGATGTGATATTTCTATTGGGGTGCCCAAATTTATGCACCTGTCTAATTTTGTTTTGATGCATATTGCACATTTTCTGTTAATCCAATAAACCTAATTTCACTACTGAAATATTACTGTGTCCATCAGTTATTTGATAGATCAAAATGAAATTGCTGACCCAAACACTCAATTATTTATAAATGGAAATCATGGAAATTGTCAGGGGTGCCCAAAGTTTTTCATAAGACTGTATATACAGTACATGAGAAATTTCATCAGCTTGCTAAATTGCATCCAGTTAATTTGTGAAGGCTTTCTCTCGCGACCATCAAAGTGGCTAACACAGAAACGCAAAGCGTAGAAAACATAATAGCATAAGTAAGAATTAAGCCAAAGGGACAGACAACACTGTAATCACAATATGAGATTAACTTGACCCTTTTCTGAAAAACTTGATGGTCCACAAACTTGGATGAGCACAAAAAATCCCAGAGTTTAACACAATAAAACAGCCAATGATAGCCTAGGTTAATGCCGTTTATAAAAAAAGAAACAGAGGTCACAACTATTCAATAAGGAAACAGAACAACAACTGTCTGACTCGCTCCTTTCTATAAACTCAGCACTTTATAGGTTTCAGTTCTTGAAAAGGGGGAATAACATTGACAACCCTTTTTCTCTCTCAACCTGAGGGACCAGGAAGGAGATCAGTCAGCCTATTACGACACAAGTCCACCTCCCAACAAAAAACACAGCGACAGACAGGAAGGGAGAGAGTTCTGTCTTCCCACTGCTTTACCACCATGTGATCTTGAACTCGTAGATTGGCCTCTTGCAGTAGTAGTGGTTGATGAGGTGTTTGTCGCAGACGCCGATGCATTGCTGGTCGGCAGTGATGCCGCGCTCCGCCAGGTCGCTGACAATGCAGTGGAGCAAGTCGTAAACATCCGCCACCGCCTCCCAGGGCCCGAACGACACGTCCACCTCACAGTGGTGTTCGAACAGTTTGGCCTCGCTCTCCGTGCGCTCGAAGCGCAGTGAGTTGAAGAGTGGCCGCTCGTACGGCGTGATGGGCATCTCCTCCTTGTACACGCAGATCTTCAGCTTGGCGAAGCGCGCCTTCCTCTGCATGGCCCGCAGCTTGGCGATCTCCACGATGCGCTCCAGATTATCTGGAAACAATACAAGGGATAACTTACTTCACTCCAGTCCAAGTTTTTCCAAAATAGTTAATCGACACATTTCCATTTACTTCACACATTTCTACTTTATTATAGTCAATGCCACTTAAAAGGCCCAATGCAGCCGTTTTTATCTCAACATCAATAAATTTCTAGGTTCCATTCAAAAAGAAAGAAAAATAGCTTTTTATCCAAAAATGATTTCTCAAGTAATAATTTTGCTAGGACTGTCTGGGAGTGGTCTGAGTGAGGGACTAATCGGAGTGGCCTAATGGGAAGGATACGTAACCTGAAAACTAGCTGTTATTGGTAGAGAGGTTTAAACGCTTTTCGTTATTAACTTATAGAGCTTGGTGATGTCACCAGGCAAGCCAAAACCCATGTAAAACCTGCTGATTAGAAGGTCCTTTGTAAAATGTACACTACATGTCCAAAAGTATGTGTACACCTGCTCGACAAACATCTCATTCCAAAGTCATGGGCATTAACATGGAGTTGGTCCCCCCATTGCTGCTATAACAGCCTCCACTCTTCTGGGAAAGCTTTCCACTAGATCAGGTATTCCCAAACTGTCAGGGGTACGCCAAATAAAAATGACGTTTTTTTCTCCCCTGAGTAGCCTCGTTTCACTGCCAAAAATAAAATGAAACAATCTAGTGTTCAGCGAAATAACAACAATGTCAAATACAGGTAGCCTAGTCAAATAATTAACATTCAATCACATTACTCTCTCGCGGGAAACCTTCACTCTAGTGCAGACATTTAGAAAAGAAACATGACAATTTGAAAAATAAGCCACAGGAGTTTTTTGAGCGAGAATAAAGACGACTTTCGAGTAGTAAGACGTATAAAAGCAACAGATACCATTAGTAAGAAGGGGCTAGAAGCGTCTTATATGGTGAGCTACCGAGTGGCTAGGACAGGCAAGCCCCATACTATTGTGGAGGACTTAATTCTTCCTGCTTCCGCGGATATGGCTGAGACCATGCTGGGGGAAAAAGCCAAAAAAACTATACAGACAATGCCTTCATCAAACAACACTGTTTCACGACGCATCAGTGGCATGGCAGGAGATGTTTTGAAACGATTACTGCTTCGCATACAGGCTAGTGAATTATATGCGTTACAGCTGGATGAGTCAACAGACGTGGCAGGCCTGACACAACTCCTGGTATATGTCCGTTACGTTTATGGGGGGTCAATTAAGGAAGACATCCTCTTCTGCAAACCAGGACAACATGAGAGGATATTTTTTAAAGTACTGGACAGCTTTGTGACATCAAATGGACGTTGGTGGTCAAGATGTGTTGGTATCTGTACTGATGGCACAAAAGCCATGACGGGGAGACATAGTGTAGGGGTAACGCACGTGCAAGCAGTTGCTCCCGACGCCACTTGGGTACGCATCCACCGAGAGGCTCTTGTTGCCAAGGGAATGCCTGACAGCTTGAAAGACGTTTTGGACACTACAGTGAAAATGGTTAACTTTGTTAATACAAGGCCCCTGAACTCTCGTGAATTTTCTGCATTATGCAATGATATGGGCAGCGCTTGTAACACTTTTACAACATACAGAAAGAAGTGAGCTGGTTATCAAGTGGCAAAGTATTGACACGTTTAAAAAAAAAAATTGAGATACGGGCTTAAAGTTTTCTTCACTGATCATAATTTTCACTTGTCTGACCGCTTGCATGATGACGAGTTTCTCACACGACAGACCTATCTGGATGATGTTTTTTCTCACCTGAATATAAGATTACAGGGACTCTCCGCAACTATATTCAATGTGCGGGACAAAATTGAGGCTATGATTAAGAAGTTGGAGCTCTTTTCTGTCTGCATTAACAAGGACAACAAACAGGTCTTTGTATCATTGTATGATTTTTTTGTGTGCAAATGAGCTTACGGACAATGTCAAATGTGATATAGCGAAGCACCTGAGTGAGCTGGGTGCACAATTACGCAGGTACTTTACCGAAACGGACGACACAAACAACTGGATTCGTTATCCCTTTCATGCCCTGCCTCCAGTCCACTTACCGATATCTGAAAAAGAGAGCCTCATCGAAATTGCAACAAGCGGTTCTGTGAAAATTTAATTTAATCAGAAGCCACTGTCAGATTTCTGGACAGGGCTGCACTCAGAGTTTCTTGCCTTGGCGAATCGCGCTGTTAAGACACTGATGCCCTTTGCAACCACGTACCTATGTGAGAGTGGATTTTCGGCCTTCACTAGCATGAAAACTAAATACAGGCACAGACTGTGTGGGAAATGATTTAAGACAGACTCTCTGTTTTTAGCATCCTTTCAAGCACACCCTTCTCATTAATCTGTGGTGAGTTATTCACAATTTTTTATGAACAAATAAGGTTTAATTATGTAAGATGGCTAAATAAAGAGCAAAAGTATTGATTATTATTATATTATTATTTGTGCCCTGGTCCTATAAGAGCTCTTTGTCACTTCCAACGAACCGGGTTGTGACAAAAACACTCATTGTCATTGTACACTGTAGCTTTAAGATTTCCCTTTACTGGAACTAAGGGGCTGAGCCCGAACCATGAAAAACAGCCCCAGACCATTATTCCTCTTCCACCAAACTTTACAGTTGGCACTATGTATTCGGGCAGGTAGCGGTTCTCCTGGCATCCGCCAAATCCAGGTTCGTCCGTCGGACTGCCAGATGGTGAAGCGTGATTCATCACTCCAGAGAACGCATTTCCAATGCTCCAGAGTCCAGGCGGCGGGCTTTACACCAATCCAGCCGACGCTTGGTACGGTGATCTTAGGCTTGTGTGTGGCTGCTCGACCATGGAAACCCATTTCTTGAAGCTCCCGACGAACAGTTATTGTGGTTGCATTGCTTCCAGAGGAAATTTGGAACTCGGTAGTGAGTTGTGCTCTCGCTCTCTGGCATCATCACGATGGCAGAGAGTGGGCGCCCATAGACCCATTCATGCAATTAGTATGGGAGGACGAGGCTCAAAGAGAAAGAGCGATAGATAGGAATAGAAAGAAAGAAAGAAAATAGCGAGAGAGGCATCAGCGTAGGATTAATCACATGCTAGTCTCTCATCTGCCTGTTTCTATCTCTGCCTAACCCAGCCCCTGGTGGGAGACACATTGTCTGTTTCAAAGGCAGTATTCCACAGATTTCCTGTTTGAAAAAGCTAAGATGGGGATGAAAAGATGGATAATAGTTTCTATGGACCACCTGGGTGTAATGAGTTTATGGTGCCTCCTATTACACCCATAAAAATGCATTATAACATTTGCTAAGCATTTATAAAAGTATATATGAATTCATAACTGCATAGAACATATTCTAGGGTGTCCTCCCACTCTGTGCAGAGCGCTTTGGTGATGACATTTCACTTCCTTATGTTATAAAATAAATTTTTACAAAGACAAATTAGTTCTGAATCATTCAGTGGGTTCTTTCTCTAACATACACTACATGGCTAAAGGTATGTGGACACCTGCTCGTTGAACATCTCATTCCAAAATCATGGGCATTGATATGGAGTTGGTCCCCCCTTTACTGCTATAACAGCCTCCACTCTTCTGGGAAGGCTTTCCACTAGATGTTGGAACATTCAGCCACAAGAACATTAATGGGTTTGAAGTCAGGGCTCTGTGCAGGCCAGTCAAGTTCTTCCACACAAATCTCGACAAACCATTTCTGTATGGACCTTGCTTTGTACACGGGGCATTGTCATGCTGCAACAGGAAAGGGCCTTCCCCAACCTGTTACCACAAAGTTGGAAGCACAGAATCGTCTAGAATGTCATTGTACGCTGTAGAGTTAAGATTTCCCTTCACTGGAACTAAGGGGCTGAGCCCGAACCATGAAAAACAGCCCCAGACCATTATTCCTATTCCACCAAACTTTACAGTTGGCACTATGCATTTGTGCAGGTAGTGTTCTCCTGGCATCCGCCAAACCCAGATTCGTCCGCCGGACTGTCAGATGGTGAAGCGTGATTCATCACTCCAGAGAACGCATTTCCACTGCTCCAAAGTCCAGGCGGCGAGCTTTACACCACTCCAGCCGACGCTTGGTACGGTGATCTTAGGCTTGTGTGTGGCTGCTCGACCATGGAAACCCATTTCTTGAAGCTCCCGACGAACAGTTATTGTGGTGACATTGCTTCCAGAGGCAGTTTGGAACTCGGTAGTGAGTGGTGCAAACGAGGACAGACGATTTTTATGCGCTTCAGCATTCGGCGGTCCCGTTCTGTGAGCTTGTGTGGCCTATCACTTCGCGGCTGAGCCTTTGTGGCTCCTAGATGTTTCCACTTCACAATGTCAGCACTTAAAGTTGACAGAGGCAAATCTAGCAGGACAGAAATTTGACAAACTGACTTGTTGGAAAGGTAGCATTCTATGACGATGCCACGTTGAAAGTCACTGAGCTCGTCAGTACAGGCTAATGTTTGTCAAAGGAGATTGCATGGTTGTGTGCTCAATTATATACATCTGTCACCAACAGGTGTGGCTGACATAGCTGAATCCACTAATTTGAAGGGGTGTCCACATACTTTTAGCCATGTAGCGCATTTTCAACCAGCAACTATCAGGAAGTAACACTGATCACATTTTTTGACACTTTTAAAGTGTTAGTTTCCTCATCTGTTGTCCAATATGATACAACACAGGAAAACAGAATTTTGACTGCACTGGGCCTTTACATATAAGCAACCATATGCAATAGGGTTAGCGGGTGAAAGTAGAGTGCCAGTTACCCTTGTAGTAGGGCAGGAGGTCGAGGAAGGCCTGGCGGACTTTCTCTCCTGTGAGTGGCTGAGTGTCCTCCAAGCTGTCTAACAGTGGACCAATAGCATAGTACAGGGCCTCCCTGTGTACCGCCCTCACATGATCCCTCTGAGGTAGCTCGCCCTCGCGCAGGAAGTTCAGGATGTCCCTATACAAGGAACATGCAAACACACACGGTTTTGAGTTGAAATTGCATCCACCATCCTTCATCATCTGTTCATTCAACCTTGTCTAGACATGGATACCCCACCTTGCCATTTTGTCAGTCAACCTGTTAATGGTGCTTTCATGTCAAAAGTGTTGTAGAATAAGGGTCTGGCATGCTCACTCACTATTATTAACATGTAAAAAGCATGTTTTGCCACAGGCTATTTGAAGAGTGCTCACCTGAAATATGCCCCATCCCGGTCAATGAAGAAGCGACCTTCAGCATCACGTGGGATGTGATGGCGTCCACTGAACATGGCGGCGAGCATGGTGTCTTCATAGCGCCGTAATGTGGACAGACGGGTGGTGAAGAAGGTGCCACCCACATTGAGAGAAATTACCTCAGGAAACTACGAGTGATTGGAAAAAATCAGGACAGTGCATTATCCATTTTGGAAGGTCTGTGCATAAAATACAGTAAATGTTATTATTTAATTTTTTTTAAAGGTGGATTCCATTAGATACCCTAATCATGAATTCATTTTTTATTTTTTTTTACTTTTATATAACAACATCAGACCAATTCTACTAAACTTTTTCAAACGTGACAAGTGCAAATACAGAACTCATCAACAATAAATAACTATTGTCATTGTCTTTTGTTTTCTTCTATCACCTCTAATCTTGGGGCTCCCGAGTGGCGCAGTGGTCTAAGGCACTGCATCTCAGTGATAGAGGCGTCATTAGTGTGCTAGTTCGATTCCAGGCTGTATCACAACCGGCCATGATTGGGAGTCCCATAGGACGGCGCACAATTTGCCCAGCATCGTTTGGGTTAGGGTCGGGTGTCATTGTAGATAAGAATTTGTTCTTAACTGACTTGCCTAGTTAAATAAGGTTTAAATATGATTTTTGCAGTTGCTTCACAGTAGCCAAATAAATAAATATATATATATACACACATACAGTACCAGTCAAAAGTTTGGACGCACCTACTCATTCAAGAGCTTTTCTTTATTAGTACTAATTTCTACATTGTAGAATAATAGTGAAATAAATCAAAACTATGGATTCATGTAGTAACCAAAGAAGTGTTAAATCAAAATATATTTTAGATTCTTCAAAGTAGCCACCTTTTGCCTTGATGACAGCTTTGTATTTGTTTATTCTCTTTATTTAACTAGGCAAGTCAGTTAAGAACAAATTCTTATTTACAATGACCTCTTACCACGGCCAAACCCTCCCTTAACCCGGACGATGCTGGGCCAATTGTGCACCGCCCTATGGGACTCAAGATCACAGCCAGTTGTGATACAGCCCGAGATCGAACCCGGGTCTGTAGTGATGCCTCTAGCACTGCGAGGCAGTACCTTAGACCACTGTGCCACTGTTTAACACTTTTTTGGTTACTACATGATTCCATATGTGTTAATTCATAGTTTTAAGGTCTTCACTATTATTCTACAATGTAGAATATAGTCAAAATACAATAGTCAAAATAAAGAAATACCCTTGAATGAGTAGGTGTGTCTAAACAAATAAAACCCACAAATGTTGTTTACTTGATAGCTACCTACACAAATAGCTATCTCGAATAAATGTGTTATTAACAAGATAAAAATGTATTAAAAGACTTAAAAGCAATACAAATAAAGTTGTCCAGTAGGCATCTACATATATATTTAAGCAATAAGGCACAAGCGGGGGGGTGTGGTAATATGGCCAACTAGTACCAGCGGCTAAGGGCTGGTAGCATTTCAAGCACGTTACGTCACTCGCTCGGAGTGCCTGGAAGCAGCGTTGCACCTTAGCTCATGCAAGTATCACGGCAATTATGGAGCGATGGGTATTGACTGCTTCAAGGATGATTATAATCGACAAGTGCAGATAGGTCGACCAGACATATTGGGCCCATCATCAAAAGTGACAGTCATTAGACATGACACTATAGGCAAGGGTTTCCCTTTACACGATTCAAGATCAATCACAGTGAGGGGCTGTCACAGAAAATAAGAGCCAATTGGGCTATCCCTCTGTGTGGGTGGTGAACCAATCGTGGTAAAGACCACACCGGAAGAAGAAATACATGGGCAGCGTTCAGTACGTGTTTACGTTCTGGAACGTTCAACTGATCGGAAACAGTGCTGTACTGAAGACTAGTTGAAAAACAGGGCAGGGTTGGGTTGTGGAACGCTGTGAGCATGGCCACTGGCCTTTAAATAAGTAACTTATTGCTTCAAGCCACACATCAAACGGTAGCAAACGTATCTCAAAGTCTGTTCAAGAACGTACAATAATGTTTTTGGGAAACGTGTCGTTCAGTATAATCCGTTCCGCAACGTAGCAAGCGTTCAAACGAACTGAACGTACCTACGTTGCCTGTGGAGACGGATCCATATAATTTACAGTTTCTTTCTGATCTATCTAAAAACAATGCTGAATTGTACAGAAAAGGTGCAAAGATAATGAGATTCTCAGCGATAACGACGTCTATATAGCCATTGAACTCACATCCTAATTAAGCACCTTTAGTCACAAAGGTCCCTGGATAAACAACAACAAACGCCCATCTCCTCACCTCTGGAGATGGCGATGCGTTTAACGTGGTGCTGAGAGACTTGCCCAGATTTAGGTTCGGTGCGGGAGTGGATGGCTTTCGGAAATCACCCTTCACAGAGCCTGCACTAGACATTGCATCGCCTGGTTTATCAGCCTCACTAGCGGCCGAAAAAAACACCATTACTCTCGACTGAGGGAGTGCTCGCCTCTCCTGAGCGAACCCCCTTAACCGCGAAGGAGCCACGGGTAAAGGGCTGGACATGTTGAAAGAGAGCGGCGGTCGTTCTCCATTGGAAGCCTCGTCAGATCCATACTGCTGCATGCACACACACCAGTTCTGTGAGTGGCCAGTGCATCCGGTGAACTCAAATCAATCACCAAGGATAAAGCACAATCCACGTTTGTAAGGGATGACAGGACAACACTGTAATCAACCTAGGGGTGGTACGTGTCAGCTGATAGGGACATTTACAGTATGGTATGAGATAATAGTCCCCTTTACCTACTTTGCGTGTACTCCCATTAACGCCCTCTGTCTGACATATTGCAATAAGGCAGCTTGGAGTAGAAATGTCTCCAGGGAGAAACACACGTTACGCCAACTGAGCGTGTTCTGTACAATAGCCTATGGGTTGCTTAGCCTACGTTTAATTCGTAGTTTATATCCTTTCAAGTATTCCGATTATGCGTATGTTACACTGAAAATGAGACTAACCAATGAAAACCGTGATTTTATACCGACAAAAAACAACACACCTTTCAAGAAGATTGTAAATGCATAATAAACTCAATAATACATTTGCGGGCTCCAGATAGCACGACAAAGTTCCGCTATAATGTAACCAAAGTCAAGCGTGATAATATCAGAGATGCTCTATATCCCTCAAACTCAACTGTGGACCTCGAAGCCGGTTCCACTGCATTTTTCATCGTTCCCCTCTAATCAGGGACTGATTTAGACCTGGGACATCAGGTGTGTGCAATTATTTATCAGGTAGAACAGAATGCCAGCAGGCTGCAGACCTCGTAGGGTTATGCCGCGTTCAAAACCTTCTGGGAACTTGGAAAAGTACGAGGTCAAATTAGGACTTCAGTGATCTTCAGGTCGCAGCACTAGAAAGAGGCCCAAGTTCCCGAGTTGGAATTCCGATTTGGATGACCGTTGAAATCATTTTTTCCCAGTCGGAGCTTGTTTTTATCCAGTTCCCTGTTTTGAACTCACTGAAGTTGGAGATTTCCGAGTTCCTAGTTGTTTTGAACACGGCAATAAGAGTTGAGTACCCCTGCTCAAAAGCGGTGCGCGCAAATTGGTGGCAAAACAAGGGGGAGTTCTTATAGAACGCCAGAAAAAAAGCCTACTTACATGTTGCTTATGAGTGAATTTCACACAAATTTTTGATTATAATTTTGAGCAGGGGTACTCAACTCTTATTGCCGTGTTCAAAACAACTAGGAACTCTGAAATCTCCAACTTCAGTGCGTTCAAAACAGGGAACTGGATAAAAACAAGCTCCGACTGGGAAAAAATGATTTGAACGGTCATCCAAATCGGAATATCCTGCTTAATATAATGTGTGTCATCGTCGCAAATGAACTGCATTATTCTTTTTTTTTTTTAAACCACTTCAACCAGTAAAATGGCTCTTTGGCTAGCTTGTGCTACAAGCTACAGCCTATATTAATGAGCGTTAGCATTCTAGCTAACTGCTGCATCCAAAATAGTGTAGCGATCCGTCCAGACAGCTGTGTTATGCTATTAGTTGGTTGTGTTGTACTTACCAGTACCCAGTGTTCGCGGGGTCCGACATGCCAATCAACCTGCTATCTGCCAATCACGGGAATGCTCTGATGCCGGGCATCCTGGTGGAGTGGCGGTGGGGGTCGATTGCAAGTTAAGACCATGTTGACCCATTGTTCTCTTACGTATGGGCTTCACAAGAGAAGGTCACAGTTGTTTTATAGGGTATCTTTCATTTATTTGGCGTGGGCTACGGCCAAACAGTAGCCTGTGTGGAGTTGGGTTAATAAACCGTAAACTCAATCCATTGTCCCTTTATGATCTAGCCAGGTCATTACAATAGTTATTTTTCAAAGATCAAAAACAAATATAGTCTTAGCAACTGTTTCAAGCAACAATTAAAATATGTAAGCGTATGACTACCCCCCAAAAATATTTTCTTTGGAAGTCACGAAGATCTAGGCAATGTTGAATGGGTGTAGATGGTGAGGGCTTTCTTACTGCTGCCAAGAGTCGCACGCATCTGTGCGTGATGCCAGTGTCTCATGAACTGGAAAAGGGTCTAATGGGGAGATGGTCTTGTATGGAGCGAGATAGCTGCCAAAAGCTTGAATGTATGTATCGTTAGGATCGTAAAAAAATCAATAAGTAAATTATGATCGTAAGAAAAGCCATGGGTGAAACATGAAATGTAAACGTTCAATTTGATATGTACACTTACAAACCCTATGTTTCGACTATGAATTAACATTTACACTTTCAATTCTTACATCTCCCTTTACTTGGTTACAGATATTTTTATAGGCACACACAATTGTTAGTAATGCGGCATCTGCAAAGGACATTAATCGACCGTAGCTAGTCAAAGTTAGCTAGTCATTCAAGCAACTCTAGGCCAGACGTTAAAGTTCCTTTGCAGCTTCCGGTTTCATTTCCAAAATAAAAGTCTAGAGTTTGTTTTATAACTACATTTAATAATGACGTTATACCAGTAGATGGCGTAGTATAGGCATGGTCCTTCAGCAAATGACTTATGTGAGAATGACAGACACAGAAGAGCTTTGGCTAGAATAACCACCTGAGCTGCAATATAGAAAGTAAATATGATTTAGGCTAGGTCTATTCCACTATCTAAATATGACATGCTGTTGTGTGTTATTTAATGGCCATATAATTTCAAAATGTATTTTTAGAGCCGCGTGGGGCTACTGTGGTGATCATGTAACTGAATGAATCACACTTTTTCCAGTATTTGGGAGCACGGACTGTACGCCTTATATTAGGCATTTTGACTGTTGGATTAGTGAATTCCACTCTGTATGCAGGCTTGTTATAGCCATTTGCATTGCACAACCCCATCACGCAGAGGCTATATCCATATCAATAAATGAGACAAAACAAAATATTGATGAAGTCGAGGCTATAACCTGTCCTGAGCGAAATAGCCAAGGGGTCCCAAATGGTCAAGACTATCTATAGCCTATCCTTATTGGCAGATCTGTTTTCCCTATCAGCCACTGCACGTGCTTTTTAAACTATTTTGTTCAACATTTATTTAGAGGCTGTATTTAGAGGCCTGTGAGCTAGGGCCTCTTTTTAAGGGGAGCCCTATAATAAGAACTGATAAAACAGAGTTATAAAATTATTCCGCAAGACACCAGTATCAAAAATGATAGCCTAAATTGCAATGCCTACAAGTTGAAGGCCTATTTTTTATTTGGCTAGTAGGCAAATAGGCCTACATTAGGGTATAATGACTCTATAGCTGTGTAACGGATGTGAAATGGCTGGCTAGTTAGCGGGTACGCGCTAATAGCATTTCAATCGGTTACGTCACTTGCTCTGAGACCTGAAGTAGGGTTTCCCCTTGCTCTGCAAGGGCCGCGGCTTTTGTGGAGCGATGGGTAACGATGCTTCGTGGGTGACCGTTGTTGATGTGTGCAGAGGGTCCCTGGTTCGCGCCCGTGTCGGGGCGAGGGGACGTAGTAAAGTTATACTGTTACCTTGATGCTGTTGACCCGGATCACTGGTTGCTGCGGAAAAGGAGGAGGTTGAAAGGGGGGTGAGTGTAACGGATGTGAAATGGCTGGCTAGTTAGCGGGTACGCGCTAATAGCATTTCAATCGGTTACGTCACTTGCTCTGAGACCTGAAGTAGGGTTTCCCCTTGCTCTGCAAGGGCCGCGGCCTTTGTGGAGTGATGGGTAACGATGCTTCGTGGGCGACCGTTGATGTGTGCAGAAGGTCCCTGGTTCGCGCCCGGGTATGGGCGAGGGGACGGTTTAAAGTTATACTGTTACAGCTGCATGCCTCCAGAAGGGCATCACATGAGGTTTAGGGGTGCTTTTCCGAAGTGCATGGTGCTGTGGTGCTGCATGGAGATCACAAGCTCTTCAACTGGGTAGCAGTGTCGCGATGGAGGGAATAGCCTATACAGAGCCTACGTTTAACCTCTCCCTTGTTCATTCCAAAGTCCATATGTTCATTCCAAAGTCCGATTCATATAAATCATTTCAAATTATTTTTTATTCATATTAATCCCTCCTACAGAATATGCATCGGCAGGATTTTGAGTGATTAAATAAATATCAAAATGTTCAATAAACAAAATAGAGTGGCAAAGACTCCAGTAGTCATACATAATTCCTAGATTAACCAAACATCTATTATTCTATGTTTCAGTATTCCTGGTAGATACTCCTGGTTATGATTACAGACAGAGCCCAGAGAATGGGATCGTGCAATATTGAATTAGTCATATTTTGATATGGTGTATGCATGGGGATGTCCACTCACCCAGAGATATGCACATGCTTGCAACATGACATTTGTTCAAACCTAATGTTTGAAAATGTTAGTCTGTAATCGTAACATTGTGTTTGTATTTTTTCAGATGAAATTTCACGTTTACGTTTCATGTTTCACACATGGCTTTCATTATGATCCTAACAATTTACATATGGATTTTTCTTACGATCCTAACGCTATGTACGTTCAACCTTTTGGCAGGTATCTCGCTCCATAGTCTTGTCTCCGAGCTCGCCAGTTTATAGTCCTAAAATTCGGAAATGATTTATCTCTGGTTCGTTCGGCCATTCATATGGGAAAGAATAGTGCTATGGAATAAACGCTTGAAAATAAGGTCTGAGGTTAACACAGGCTTATGAGATCTAATACGTTTTGTTCTATGAGATCATATCAGTCAGTTAACATGACCGTTATGAATTATTAAGCCTTTTTTTATGACATAAATGCTTAAAAATTCACAAAATGTGACATTAGCTGACGAAGATTATCTCATAGAACAAAACGTATAAGATCTCCTAAGCCTGTGTCTACCACATACCTTATTTTCTGCGTTTATCCCAAAACCCTACAAAAGCTCCATTCATTTTCAATAGACTTTGGCCAACAAGCCATGGCGGAGTTAGACTACCTTAGTGTCTACAAAAAGACGCCATTACTATTGCCAGGCGTGGGCCTATTGCCTACTTTCGGTTTCACATTCACCAGGCTTTTGCGCAAGTGCATGTGAGGAAAATCAGGAAGTATGTACGTCAAGCCTACTACTAGGGTGCGGATCCGGTGATTAGAAAAGTCTATTTATTTTCTCAACTACAGTATACATATTAAAGTTAGGATAAACTGATCGTAGATCTGCAATAAACCCACGGGTTGCAACGAACAATAAGGTTGGAACTACAAAGATTTTTGCAGGATAAACAAGTGTGAAGATCATCAAGAAAGTTACATCATACTTTTGTTCTACCCTTGGCAGCGATGGCAGGTAAAATACTGTGCAATAGTGTAGCCTATAAGTGTCACATTGCATATTCATAAAAGTTAAGTGTGATCTATTAATAGTGAAAAACAGTCAGACATGCCAGTAGACAGTATTGTGTCTGTCAAGGTTGTCATGAGCAAGTCTGTTATTCCTCCTAACTCATTTCAAGAAGGCCCCCCTACTACAACGTATAAAGACTATATGTTTTTACAAATATAGTCTATGTATTTATTTACCAGTTGAAAGGTATGGGAACTGAGCCGTAATAATATGTGAAATGGTAATAACACAAAAACAGCCTATTAATTAATTGTTTCTTTGGTATTAATTAAAATAAGCACCACTATGCACATTCACAATTGATATAATTAAAAGTACCCATTGATATAATTTCCTTGTTAATACCAAGTAAATGTATTGTAAACCGGTCTACCCTACAGTAAAGTACTATAGGCCTACCAACTTTTCCAAAATTGTAATGTCAACAGCTCAGCAGCTGCATGGATGGAGGACCAAATTAATTGAAAAAGTGTCAAAGACCGTTCTGGACCAACTGATGGATGACCTCTTAGAAGACAAGGTGCTGAACGATGGAGAGATGGAGGAGATAAAGGAGACCAACCTGAGGGCGGATAAGGCTCGCCAACTTATTGATAGTGTGCGCAGGAAAGGCAACACAGCCAGTGAGAGGTTTCTCATACGACTCCAGGAAAGAGACAAAAATGTCTACAGTGAGCTTGACCCCCAGGTGTAGCCAATATGGATGAGAGAAAAAGGTTCGTCTGACATTTGACCCCTCACCGGGGGAGAAACCAAATAAATGTTGGCTACAATATACTTATTTTGACTTATTTTTTATCTCCACAGTGTCTGACTCTTGACCCTCTCCTGAAAGACCTGGATGTGCCACCCAGAGAGCCTCTTACTTACTACATGCCTTTTGACCAAGGCTTCATAATTAAATGTCTTAATGTACGGTATTTTTAAACAAATGAAATATCTATATTTTTCACAAGAATGTTTAATTCTTAATTCTTCCCAAGAATGTTTAAGAATAAATATATACAAACTAAATATATATATTTTTACAATGTTTTTCTACTGAATTTTTAAAAATTGAATAAATACTTTTATTTCCTGTTACATTTTTTTATCATTCTTGCCTTATATCCTAGCATCAAATATTAGATGAATCGGCTAGATGAGTCCCAAACATAACTGATTACAGCGACAGATCTGCTCCTTGGATCTTTGAGTGCTGCTCATGGGAAAGCCACACTAACAAAGCACTTCCCTTACATGCTTCTTGCAGTGGAAAAACATAATACATACCTTATACCTCAGATTCTCCTGGCTAGTGGATTTGATTGAATAGCATCATCAGTGTGTGCAGTGAAGTGGGTTAAGGCTGATCCCCTCAAAGACCTGCTGGGTACAGTATAGCGACTGTACCGGCTGATTTCCCACCAAGGCCTTCTGTGTATTTGTTGACCTAATTATTCAGTGCAGACAACATCCCTCTAGAGGAAATGTTCCCCTGTGTTCCTAGCCAGATGGAATGTCCTGTAATCTCTTTAAAAACAGTAAGCATAACAAACAATGAATTAACAAACTAGTAAATAGCAAAAAAAAATTATACCATGGGTGATCTAATATGTGTGTATTTTCACTTAGCATTGCACAGTAACTGCAGATCTAACATTTAACAGTTGAATTGATCTGACTGTGCTCTATTCCAATGAATAGTTAGTTCCCAACAGTTCAGTAAAAAATAGTTGCTGCATACTGCACTATCAAAGTATCACTTGTTGGTTTAGCAAAGTATTAATTGTTTATTTGCAAAGTATTGGTTATTTACTTTGCAAAAGTATCTTTGTGACAAAATAACCAAGTAATAGTTTGCGAGTGCAGTATCTTCTTTTCTCGGAACTGTTCACCATTTTTTCTACGCACCTACAAAGAAATCTCTTGATGTGTAAGTACATGTTACCTTTGTTCCAAATTGGATGATTATGCAATGCATGTGGTATAACTGCACTGTAAAATATGACCAACACAAATTATTTATTTGTATTAATCACCAATTATTATTTAGCTTTATGCATTAACATGTTTCATGTGAATTTAATTGAACTTTAATTGAAGATGTTCTGAATCATCTTCTTCGCAAAATGTGATTACCTGTTCAATTTGAAGGGGAACCCTTTTATCATTGAATCAGATAATAGAAGCCCCCGTGTTCCACATAATATACTAACAGTGTACATTCATAGTGATTAATGTGAACATCAGTGTCAGTTCACAGCTGCAAGTATTGACTCAGCAGGCCGTAGTGACAAATGTTCACTCCCAAAGTTGACACCATAGAAATAGCATCCCTCTATGGTTGACACACAGTGGCTTGAACGCTGCTCTTCATTTCCTTATCCAATTAAAACACCATTTAAATTGCACCACTTGTGAGCATCAACAGACAAGGGATTTTAAGGCAAGTCATTACTCAGTCAGCCTATTATCTTCACTAGCATATAAATGAAGGCAATCTTCTTGTCTAGGCCTACTACTATCATTAGCCTACTCTGCGCCCTAAATGCCACATTTACTAAGTGCTTATTTCAGTTGAGGATAACAGACCAAAGACAAAGCTAAAGCATGTCTTCATTTACAATTACAAGACTTAAAAATCTATTATGCATTTTCTACTTTATATGTGTTATTCCCTCTGGTGCAAACCTCGCACCTAGTGCAAATACTTCATAGGCTACATCTGGCCATACGTCTGTAGTCAGTGACAACTACAGCATCCCCATAATCTTTTCAGTGTATTTTTTTTCTCCCAACCATGCACCAGGGTACCACCTCCCGTATGAGTGCAGTGGCAGTGCTATATACAGTGCATTCAGAACATATTCAGACACCTTCACTTTTTGTTACGTTACAGCCTTATTCTAAAATGGATTCAATAGTTTTTTCCCCTCATCAATCTACACACAATACCCTATAATGACAAAGCAAAAACAGGTGGAGACATTCTTGTAAATTTATAAGATAAAAATGGAAATATCACATTTCCACACAGTTGAAGTTGGAAGTTTACATACACCTTAGCCAAATACATTAAAACTCAGTTTTTACACAATTCTTGACATTTAATCCTAGTAAAAATTCCCTGTCTTAGGATCACCACTATTTTAAGAATGTGAAATGTCAGAATAATAGTAGAGAGAATGATTTTTCTCAGCTTTTACTTCTTTCATCACATTCCAAGTGGGTCAGAAGTTTACATACACTCAATTAGTATTTGGTAGCATTGCCTTTAAAATGTTTAACTTGGGTCAAACGTTTCAGGTAGCCTTCCACAAGCTTCCCACAATAAGTTGGGTGAATTTTGGCCCATTCCTCCTGACAGAGCTGGTGTAACTGAGTCAGGTTTGTAAGCCTCCTTGCTCGCACACACTTTTTCAGTTCTGCCCACAAATTTTCTATGGGATTGAGGTCAGGGCTTTGTGATGGCCACTACAATACCTTGATTTTGTTGTCCTTAAGCCATTTTGCCACAACTTTGGAAGTATGCTTGGGGTCATTGTCCATTTGGAAGACCCATTTGCGACCAAGCTTTAACTTCCTGACTGATGTCTTGAGATGTTGCTTCAATATATCCACATACATTTCCTGCCTCATGATGCCATCCATCTATTTTGTGAAGTGCACCAGTTCCTCCTGCAGCAAAGCACCCGCACAACATGATGCTGCCACCCCCGTGCTTCACAGTTGGGATGGTGTTCTTCGGCTTGCAAGCCTCCCCCTTTTTACTCCAAACATAACGATGGTCATTATGGCCAAACAGTTCTATTTTTCTTTCATCAGACCAGAGGACATTTCTCGAAAAAGTACAATCTTTGTCCCCATGTGCAGTTGTAAACTGTAGTCTGGCTTTTTTTATGGCGGTTTTGGAGTAGTGGCTTCTTCCTTGCTGAGCGGCCTTTCAGGTTATGTCGATATAGGACTCGTTTTACTGTGGATATAGATACTTTTGTACCTGTTTCCTCCAGCATCTTCACAAGGTCCTTTGCTGTTGTTCTGGGATTGATTTGCACTTTTCGCACCAAAGTACATTCATCTCTAGGAGACAGAAAGCATCTCCTTCCTGAGCGGTATGACGGCTGCTTGGTCCCATGGTGTTTATACTTGCGTACTATTGTTTGAACAGATGAACGTGGTACCTTCAGGCGTTTGGAAATTGCTCCCAAGGATGAACCAGACTTGTGGAGGTCTACAATTCTTTTTCTAAGGTCTTGGTTGATTTCTTTTGATTTTCCCATGATGTCAAGCAAAGAGGCACTGAGTTTGAAGGTTGGCCTTGAAATACATCCACAAGTACACCTCCAATTGACTCAAATGATGTCAATTAGTCTATCAGAAGCTTCTAAAGCCAAGACATAATTTTCTGGAATTTTCCAAGCTGTTTAAAGGCACAGTCAATTTAGTGTATGTAAACTTCTGACCCACTGGAATTGTGATTAGTGAAATAATCTGTCTGTAATCAATTGTTGGAAAAATTACTTTGTGTCATGCACAAAGTAGATGTCCTAACCGACTTGCCAAAACTATAGTTTGTTAACAAGAAATTTGTGGAGTGGTTGAAAAACAAGTTTTAATGACCCCAACCTAAGTGTATGTAAACTTCCGACTTCAACTGTAATTATTCAGACCCTTTACTCAGTACTTTATTGAAGCAGCTTTGGAAGCGGTTACAGCCTCAAGTCTTCTTGGGCACACCTGTATTTGGGAAGTTTCTCACATTCTTCTCTGCAGATCCTCTCAAGCTTTGTCAGGTTGGATGGGGAGCGTCATTGCACAGCTATTTTCAGATCTCTCCAGAGATGTTCGTTCAGGTTTAAGTTCAGGCTCTGGCTGGGCCACTCAAGGACATTCAGAGACTTGTCCCAAATCAAATCAAATTGTATTAGTCACATGCGCCGAATAACCAACAATGCAGTTTTAAAAAATACAGATAAGAATAATAGATAAAAGTAACAAGTAATTAAAGAGCAACAGTGAAATAACAATAGCGAGACTATATACAGGAGGGTACCGATACAGAGTCAATGTGCGGGAAACCGGTTATTTGAGGTAGTATGTACATATAGGTAGAGTTATTAAAGTGACTATGCATAGATGACAACAGAGTAGTAGAAGTGGTGTAAAGAGGGGGTGAGGGGGGGCACTGCAAATAGTCTGGGTAGCCATTTGACTAGATGTTCATGAGTCTTAAGGCTTAGGGTAGAAGATGTTTAGAAGCCTCTAGGACCTAGACCTGGCGCTCCGGTACCATTTGCCATGCGGTAGCAGAGAGAACAGTCTATGACTAGGGTGGCTGGAGACAATTTTTAGGGCCTTCCTCTGACACCACCTGGTCTAGAGATCCTGGATGGCAGGAAGCTTACTCTCTGTAGCGCCTTGCGGTTGGAGGCCAAGCAGTTGCCAAACCAGTCAGGATGCTCTCGATGGTGCAGCTGTAGAACCTTTTGAGGATCTGAGGACCAAATCTTTTCAGTCTCCTGAGGGGGAATAGGTTTTGTCGTGCACTCCTTCACGACTGTCTTGGTGTGCTTGGACCATGTTAGTTTGTTGGTGATGTGGACACCAAGGAACTTGAAGCTCTCAACCTGCTCCACTGCAGCCCCATCGATGAGAATGGGGGTGTGCTCGGTCCTCTTTTTCCTGTAGTCCACAATCATCTCCTTTGTCTTGATCACGTTGAGGGAGAGGTTGTTGTCCTGGCACCACACGGCCAGGTCTCTGACCTCCTCCCTATTGGCTATCTCGTTGTTGTCGGTGATCAGGCCTACTACTGTGGTGTCATCTGCAAATTTAATGATGGCGTTGGAATGCTGAGCTATAGTCAATGAATAGCATTCTCACATAGGTGTTCCTTTTGTCCAGGGGGGAAAGGGCAGTGTTGTCACGCCCTGACCTTAGAGAGCCTTTTTATTTCTCTATTTGGTTAGGTCAGGGTGTGATTTGGGTGGGCATTCTAGTTTTCTATTTCTTTGTTGGCCGGGTATGGTTCCCAATCAGAGGCAGCTGTCATCGTTATCTCGGATTGGGAATCATACTTAGGCAGCCTGTTTCCACCCTAGTTTGCGGGATGTTGTTTTTGCACAGTAGCTGTTTAGCCCTGCAGAACTTTACATTCGTTTATCCTTTGTTGTTTTTTGGTGTTCAGTCCAATAAAGTACGATGAACACTTTCCACGCTGCGCTTTGGTCTCATTTTGACGACGGGCGTAAGAAGTGTGGAGTGCAATACAGATTGCATCATCTTTGGATCTGTTGGGGCGGTATGCAAATTGGAGTGGGTCTAGGATTTCTGGGATGAGTTTGTTGATGTGAGCCATGACCAGCCTTTCAAGGCACTTCATGGCTACAGACGTGAGTGCTACGGGTCAGTAGTCGTTTAGGCAGGTTACCTTAGTGTTCTTGTTCCTGCAGCCTTGTGAATATTGACCTGTTTAAAGGTCTTACTCACATCGACTGCGGAGAGCATGCTCACACAGTCTTCAGGAACAGCTGGTGCTCTCATGCATGCTTCAGTGGTATTTGCCTCGAAGTGAGCATAGAAGTAGTTTAGCTCATCTGATAGGTTTGTGTCACTGGGCAGCTCTCGGCTGTGTTTCCCCTTGTTGTCTGTAATGGTTTGCAAGCCCTGCCACATCCGACGAGTGTCAGAGCCGGTGTAGTACGATTCGATCTTAATCCTGTATTGACGCTTTGCCTGTGCGACAGTTCGTCGGAGGGCATAGCAGTATTTCTAATAAGCTTCCGGGTTTGAGTCCCGCTCCTTGAAAGCGGCAGCTCTAGCCTTTAGCTCCATGGCTTCTGGTTGGGGTATGTACTAGAGGTCGACCGATTAATCGGCATGGTCGATTGGAACAATTGGTAATCGTCATCAACTTTTTTATTGATCTAGTCACGGGTGCTTCCTACTTTAATTTGAACTTGTAAGCAGGAATCAGGAGGATAGAATTATGGTCAGGATAATTAAGGCCCTAATCCATCGACTGCTCAGTTTGGCCGGGCGGCCAGCTCTAGGAAGAGTCTGAGTGGTTCCAAACATCTTCCATTTAAGAATGATGGAGGCCACTGTGTTCTTGGGGACCTTCAATGCTGCAGACATTTTGTGGTACCCTTCCCCAGATCTGTGCCTCGACACAATCCTGTCTCGGGGGTCTACGGACAATTCCTTTGACCTCATCGCTCGACATGCACTCATTTTGCTCTGACATTCACTGTCAACTGTGGGACCTTATATGGACAGGTGTGTGCATTTCCAAATCATGTACAAATCAATTGAACTTAACACAGGTGGACTCCAATCAAGTTGTAGAAACATCTCAAGAATGATCAATGGAAACAGGATGCACATGAGCTCAATTTCGAGTCTCGTAGCAAAAGGGTTTGAATACTTATTTATTTGTAATACATTTCAAAACATTTCAAAAAAAACTGTTTTCGCTTTGTCGTTATGGGGTACTGTGTGTAGATTGATGTAGGAACATATCCAGTGTACTACAGAGTGAGGGACGGAACAAACAGGTCACACTGAGTCATTCACACAGATCCATGGCCGCTGGGAGAGGAGATGGTGAGTGATAGCATAATGACACAGCCAGGTGTCTATAAATATAATGTGCTACACTCAATACACTATGAAAGTCCAGCCTACTTCCTGGATCATGTTACGTATTGTTTTTGAATGGGACTCAAGATATCAAATTCAAGAAACGTGGTTCTGACGATATCACTACGAAGGGACCAATCAGAAAGCAGGGTTATAACAATGTAATTAGGAAGGGACCAATGAGAAAGGAGGGTTATGATGATGATGTCATTATGAAGGGACCTATCAGAGAGCAGTTATGAAGATGTCATTACGAACGAACCATTCAGAAAGCAGGGTTATGATGATGTCATCATGAAGTGACCAATCACAGAGCAGGGTTATGACAATGTTATTACGAAGGGACCAATCTGATAGCAGGGTTATGACAATGTTATGAAGGGACCAATCAGAGGGCAGGGTTATGACGATTTCACAACCATAAATACTTCAAGACAAGCAAGCACACACATTTTCTTTCGGAGATGTCATTTTCTGGTTATAGATAGCTAGATCGTTCAGAAGTATTGGTCAGACAAATCAATCAAAAAATGCTGACTTCACTCATCAAAAGAGGCCATTTATTTGGACATACAAAAAATAAAGAGTTATTTTCAATTGGAATGTAAGAGTTACAGTACTGTTGTCAAAAACACTAATGTCCCGCTCCCGGTTACAATCAGACCCCAAATACATTTTAAATGTCACTGTAAAACATTCAACATCCAACAATCAATAAGACGTTTAGAACCACATATTATTTACAAGAGACACTCATGCATAACGAATACACCTGCCCTGTACACTGTCTATCTTTTATTTGTGTGTGTGTGTATGTGTGTCTATATGTGTATAATGTGTCTTCTATGCTAAACTTCCACCAACACTGGAGGCAATAACAATACCAAGCACCACACAACATATAATAATCATTATTTTCTTCTGCATGACCATTATTGCATTATGTCAATATAAATAAAACAAGGATTCCAGGCAGCATGAAAGAGTAGAGGGGGAAATGGCGTTACCAAAATGTCAAGAAAATGTTATTGTCAGAACTACTACTAACCATATTGCCAACAGCACAGTTATGTGCAACAGGTAAAACACACATGGGCATGCTTACACACTGACATTGCTAGGAAATACACACATGTTCCAGCATTTCACAGCCTTAGGCAAACAGATACATTTTGAAAGTATGTTAATGTATTGGAATAGGGTTTTATTCTCTATATATGAGCTTTGTATTAGATTCATACTTTAATTGTCTGTTTAAATTGCAACTTCTCTCAACCTTGACCTGCTGTACTATTATCTGACCAAGTGGTGGCAATATTGTACAGCCTGTCATTCGGGAGGAGTCTGATGAAGTTTACCCGGCCTATACGCGGGTCTTACGTCAGTTTCACATTTTCTCTCTGATAGCAATGCTCAGGAGTTGGTGAGAGTAAGATGATCCTAGATCTGTGCCTAATGGTAAGTTCTACAGTGTGTGTAGAAGAGACAGTTGAATAATAGATGTAACCCAGTAGATAGCAGTAGGCTTGGGGTGATTCATGCTGTTCTGTCACAGCAGCAGTGTTGAGGGTATATAGACACATGGACTTCAATGAGACCATGTCACATAAGGTCATGCATGGTTTGCCTGGGTTGAAAAGGGGTTGAGGGTAGTGGAGGGTAAATGCAAGTAAACAGTTTGTGCACCTTTATTTGTGACTGTTTAATTTACCCACCTATAACACTAGATGCAGATTTATTTACTACTGGAGATGAGCAAAACAGAAGAGGTGAAATTAATAGTAGCTTTTTCCACGGAGGTCTATAGAGATCAATTGATGTCAATACGTGACATATTCACTTTAAAAGTGTGTTTGTGGGTCCAATGTATAGTCTGGTTAGGAGCTGGGAGAGGGCTGTGTGACCAATATGAAGGGACAGGCACTGTTCCCAAATGCACAGACAACAACTGTACAAGCATCACTTCTATGTGAGCAGGGTCCCATCCCATCCTGCACTGTGTCTGTTCAGACACAAGGGGGTGGACGAGACATCTACAATGTAAGGTATGCTGTGTGTGACAATCTTCTCATTGAACCACTGAATGGAGCGAGAGAGACAGAGAGACAGAGAGAAAGAGACACCTATGGGCCTGAGTCAATTATCTCTCACTGAATCTTTTATTTTGGGAAAGACATGCACAGCCGACCAAGCCACCTCACGTTAACTTACCTCACGTCAACGTTATGCCGCGTCGCGTCTAAGTCATATCTAACGATAACACTCGCATCAGGTCACATTGACAGTATTTGACTTACCCTCCTGGCTTTACTCTGGTACTTTACTGCCTTCTTGGTGTCAGACACGGCCCTCTCTACATAGTCCACTGAGTGCTCCACGTTGTACTCTATACGATCTATCATCTCCCCCTGAAAAAAGAGAGAGAAAGAGAGAGAGAGAGAAAGGTGAACGGCGGAGCAGGAAACAGAAAGAGAGGGATTTCATTGTCGTGGGTTTTCTAATTGGTATGTGTGTAGTCTTCATTGTTGTGTGTTGGCCAGTCAGTGTGTATAGACTCCTACCTGGCTCTCCACCAGCATGGCCATGTCCATGAACATGTCGTGAAGTTCTCTGATGCTGTTCTCCAGCTTGATGATCTCAGTGTGTCTCGTCTCAATCTCATTCATGGCCTGCTGGGTGATGTTGGAGTCCATGATGATCTAGGAGAGACAGAGACACAGTTTGTGTCATCACACACTCATACCCACACACAAGTTATCCCCCTTGTAGGTGTGGCATACTCAGTTGGTATGCCACACCTCGCCAACAGAGAAAGCTCATCTGCTAGATGATTGTACTGTGTATGATTATCTCAGACACTTGCATGTTCTTGTTTGTGTATAGGCTACGTGTAAGTGTGTATGTGTGGTTACTCACCCCTGATGTGAAGATGGCAGGGTTGTCACTCTCCAGCATGCTCTCCAGTTCCTCATTAGTTGTGTTCCTACCAGCTACAATAACAAAGACAATCCATAGAGTTGGTCTCCAATAACCAACAGCAATTGGGTATTTTCAGCACAATAGAAGACTATACAAGACTTTACATCCCTGAAGACTATCATCCTCAGGGATGATCTGTGTGTGTGCACGCACAAGTATACAGTATGTCTTTGTATATGTCTATGTGTGTACTATACAGTACCAGTCAAACGTTTGGACATACCTACTCATTCAAGGGTTTGTCATTATATTTACTATTTTCTACATTGTGGAATAATAGTGAAGACATCAAAACTATGAAATAACACATATAGTAACCAAGAGTGTGCAAAGCTGTCATCAAGGCAAAGGGTAGCTACTTTGAAGAATCTCAAATATATTTTGATTTGTTTAACCTTTTTTTGGTTACTACATGATTCAATATGTGTTATTTCATAGTTTTGATGTCTTCATTATTATTACACAATGTAGAAAATAGTCCAAATAAAGAAAAACCCTGGAATGATTAGGTGTGTCCAAACTTTTGACTGGTCCTGTATATCCAAGAACACATGTGTGTGCGTACTTGTCTTTGTGTGAGTGAGTGAGTGTGTGTGCTTGTGTGTACAGACGCATCACTCATCACGATGGCAGAGAGTGGGCGCCCATAGCCCCATTCGGGCAAGTAGTCTGGGAGGACGAGGAGCAAAGAGAAAGAGCGAGATTTAGAGAGAGAGAGAGAGAGAGAGAGAGAGAGAGGCATCAGCGTAGGATTAATCACATGCTAGTCTCTCATCTGCCTGTCTGCCTGTTTCTATCTCTGCCTAACCCAGCCCCTGGTGGGAGACACATTGTCTGTT
Source organism: Salvelinus alpinus (assembly GCF_045679555.1). NCBI lineage: Eukaryota > Metazoa > Chordata > Actinopteri > Salmoniformes > Salmonidae > Salvelinus > Salvelinus alpinus. The sequence goes on from NC_092086.1 coordinate 82,186,105, forward strand.
TCAAAGGCAGTATTCCACAGATTTCCTGTTTGAAAAAGCTAAAATGGGGCTGAAAAGATGGATACAGTGCCTTGCGAAAGTATTCATCCCCCTTGGCATTTTTCCTATTTTGTTGCCTTAAACCTGCAATTAAAATAGATTGTTGCGGTGGTTTGTATAATTTTATTTACACAACATGCCTACCATTTTGAAGATGCAAAATATTTTTTATTGTGAAACAAACAAGAAATAAGACAAAAAAGACAGAAAACATAACTATTCACTCCCCCAAAGTCAATACTTTGTAGAGCCACCTTTTGCAGCAATTACAGCTGCAAGTCTCTTGGGATATGTCTCTATAAGCTTGGCACATCTAGCCACTAGGATTTTTGCACATTCTTTGAGGCAAAACTGCTCCAGCTCCTTCAAGTTGGATGGGTTCCTGCTGGTGTACAGCAATCTTAAGTCATACCACAGATTCTCAATTGGATTGAGGTCTGGGCTTTGACTAGGCCATTCCAAGACATGTAAATGTTTCCCCTTAAACCACTCGAGTGTTGCTTTAGCAGTATGCTTAGGGTTATTGTCCTGCTGGAAGGTGAACCTCCGTTCCAGTCTCAAATCTCTGGAAGACTGAAACAGGTTTCCCTCAAGAATTTCCCTGTATTTAGCGCCATCCATCATTCCTTCAAATCTGACCAGTTTCCCAGTCTCTGCCGATGAAAAACATCCCCACAGCATGATGCTGCCACCACCAGAGGTTTGTGCCAGACATAGTGTTTTCCTTGATGGCCAAAAAGCTACATTTTAGTCTCTTCTGACCAGAGTACCTTCTTCCATATGTTTGGGGAGTCTCACCTGCCTTTTGGCGAACACCAACCGTATTTGCTTTTTTTTTTTTTTTTTTAACATTGGCTTTATTTCTGCCCACTCTTCCGTAAAGCCCAGCTCTGTGGAGTGTACGGCTTAAAGTGGTCCTATGGACAGATACTCCAATCTCCGCTGTGGAGCTTTGCAGCTCCTTCCGGGTTATATTTGGTTTCTTTATTGCCTCTCTGATCAATTCCCTCCTTGCCTGGTCCATGAGTTATGGTGGGTAGCCCTCTCTTGGCAGGTTTGTTGTGGTGCAATATTCTTTCCATTTTTATATAATGGTGCTCTGTGGGATGTTCAAAGTTTCGGATATTTTTTTATAACACAAACCTGATCTGTACTTCTCCACAACTTTGTCCCTGTTTGGAGAGCTCCTTGGTCTTCATTGTGCCGATTGCTTGGTGGTGCCCCTTGCTTAGTGGTGTTGTAGACCGTGGGGCCTTTCAGAACAGGTGTATATATTCTGAGATCATGTGACAGATCATGTGACACTTAGTTAATTAAATAAAGTCCACCTCTGCGCAATCTATGTGACTTCTGAAGGTAATTGGTTGCACCAGATATTATTTAGGGGCTTCATAGCAAAGGGGGTGAATAAATATGCATGCACCACTTTCCGTTTTTTCTTTTTTTAAATATTTTGAAACAAGGTAACTTTTTTCAAACTTTTGCAAGGTACTGTACTAGTTTCTATGAACCACCTGGGTGTAATGAGTTTATGGTGCCTCTTATTACACCCATAAAAATGCATTATAACATTTGCTAAGCATTTATAAAAGTATATATGAATTCATAATGGCATAGAACATATTCTAGGGTGTCCTCCCACTCTGTGCAGAGCGCTTTGGTGATGACATTTCACTTCCTTATGTTATAAAATACATTTTACCTTGACAAATTTGTTCTGAATCGTTCAGTGGGGTCTTTCTCTAACATACAGTTGAAGTCGGAAGTTTACATACACTTAGGTTGGAGTCATTAAAACTAGTTTTTTAACCACTCATTAAAACTAGTTTTTTAACCACATTTCTTGTTAACAAACTATCATTTTGGCAAGTCGGTTAGGACATCTACTTTGTGCATGACACAAGTAATTTTCCATCAATTGTTTACAGACAGATTATTTAACTTATAATTCACTGTATCACAATTCCAGTGGGTCAGAAGTTTACATACACTAAGTTGACTGTGCCTTTAAACAGCTTAGAAAATTCCAGAAAATGATGTCATGGCTTTAGAAGCTTCTGATAGGCTAATTGACATCATTTGAGTCAATTGGAGGTGTACCTGTACATATATTTCAAGGCCTACCTTCAAACTCAGTGCCTCTTTGCTTGACATCATGGGAAAATCAAAAGAAATCAGCAAAGACCTCAGAAGAAAGATTGTAGACCTCCACAAGCCTGGTTCATCCTTGGGAGAAATTTCCAAATGCCTGAAGGTACTACGTCCATCTTTACAAACAATAGTACGCAAGTATAAACACCATGGGACCACGCAGCCGTCATACCGCTCAGGAAAGAGATGCTTTCTGTCTCCTAGAGATGAATGTACTTTGGTGCGAAAAGTGAAAATCAATCCCAGAACAACAGTAAAGGACCTTGTGAAGATACTGGATGAAACAGGTACAAAAGTATCTATATCCACAGTAAAACGAGTCCTATATCGACATAACCTGAAAGGCCGCTCAGCAAGGAAGAAGCCACTACTCCAAAACCGCCATAAAAAAGCCAGACTACAGTTTACAACTGCACATGGGGACAAAGATTGTACTTTTTCGAGAAATGTACTCTGGTCTGATGAAAGAAAAATAGAACTGTTTGGCCATAATGACCATCGTTATGTTTGGAGGAAAAAGGGGGAGGCTTGCAAGCCGAAGAACACCATCCCAACCGTGAAGCACGGGGTGGCAGCATTATGTTGTGGGGGTGCTTTGCTGCAGGAGGAACTGGTGCACTTCACAAAATAGATGGATGGCATCATGAGGAAGGAAATGTATGTGGATATATTGAAGCAACATCTCAAGACATCAGTCAGGAAGTTAAAGCTTGGTCGCAAATGGGACTTCCAAATGGACAATGACCCCAAGCATACTTCCAAAGTTGTGGCAAAATGGCTTAAGGACAACAAAATCAAGGTATTGTAGTGGCCATCACAAAATCCTGACATCAATCCCATAGAAAATGTGTGGGCAGAACTGAAAAAGCGTGTGCGAGTAAGGAAGCCTACAAACCTGACTCAGTTACACCAGCTCTGTCAGGAGGAATGGGCCAAAATTCACCCAACTTATTGTGGGAAGCTTGTGGAAGGCTACCTGAAACGTTTGACCCAAGTTAAACATTTTAAAGGCAATGCTACCAAATACTAATTGAGTGTATGTGAACTTCTGACTCACTGGGAATGTGATGAAAGAAATAAAAGCTGAAATAAATAATTCTCTCTACTATTATTCTGACATTTCACATTCTTAAAATAAAGTGGGGATCCTAACTGACCTAAGACAGAGAATTTTTACTAGGATTAAAATGTCAGGAATTGTGAAAAACTTGAGTTTAACTGTATTTGGCTAGGTGTATGTAAACTTCCGACTTCAACTGTACACTACATGGCTAAAAGTATGTGGACACCTGCTCGTTGAACATCTCATTCCAAAATCATGGCCATTAATGTGGAGTTGGTACCCCCTTTGCTGCTAATAAAAGCCTCCACTCTTCTGGGAAGGCTTTCAACTAGACGTGAACATTCAACCACAAGAGCATTAGTGGGTTTGAGGTCAGGGCTCTGTGCAGGCCAGTCAAGTTCTTCCACATCAATTTCAACAAACCATTTCTGTATGGACCTCACTTTGTGCACGGGGGAATTGTCATGCTGAAACAGGAAAGGGCCTTCCTCAAACTGTTACCACAAAGTTGGAAGCACAGAATCGTCTAGAATGTCATTGTATGCTGTTGAGTTAAGATTACTGGAACTAAGGAGCATGAACCATGAAAAACAGCCCAAGACCATTATTCCTCCACCAAACTTTACAGTTGGCACTATGCATTCGGGTAGGTAGGGTTCTCCTGGCATCCACCAAACCCAGATTTGTCCGTCGGACTGCCAGATGGTGAAGCGTGATTCAACAATCCAGGGAGCGCGTTTCCACTGCTCCACAGTCCAATGGCGGCAAACTTTACACCACTCCAGCCGATGCTTGGCATTGAGCATGGTGATCTTATGCTTGTGTGTGGCTGCTTGGCCATGGAAACCCATTTCATGAAGCTCCAGACGAACAGTTATTGTGCTGATGTTGCTTTCAGAGAAAGTTTGGAACTCAGTAGTGAGTGTTGCAACCGAGGACAGATGATTTTGGCGCTCTACACGCTTCAGCACTTGCAGGTCCCGTTCTGTGAGCTTGTGTGGCCTACCACTTCGCGGCTGAGCTGCTGTTGCTCCTAGACCTTTCCACTACACAATAACAGCACTTACAGTTGACAGGGGAAATTTGACAAACTGACTTGTTGGAAAGGTGGCATCCTATGACGGTGCCACGTTGAAAGTCACGGAGCTCTTCAGTACTGGCCATTCTACTGCCAATGTTTGTCTATGGAGATTGCATGGGTGTGTGCTCGATTTTATACACCTGTCAGCAACGGGTGTGGCTGAAATAGCTGAATCAACTCAATTGAATGGGTGTCCACAAACTTTTGGTCATGTACTGTAACATTAAGCAATAAGGCACAAGGCGATGTGGTAAATGGCCAACATACCACGGCTAAGGGTTGTTCTTAGTGCTTTAACACAGCACATAGCCGTGGTATATTGGCCATATTTCACAAACCCACGAGGAGCCTTATTGCTATTATAAACTGGTTATCAACGTAATTAGAGCAGTAAAAATAAATGTTTTGTCATACCCGTGGTATACGGTCTGCTATACCACAGCTATCAGCCAATCAGCATTCAGGGTTCGAACCATCCAGTTTATAATTAACATTATATCCCAAAAGTAGGATTTCATAACCTAATACATCCGATAAAAAGCGGTGCAACTTTCACGCCAAAACTTTTGAGGATTTTACATTTTGTGGTCGTTGTCTTCCAAGTTGTTTCCAAGGGTTACAAATAGCTAAATTAGCATGACACCAGCTGAATTAAATGTAAAAGGCTTTGGAAATAAAAAGCTTGCAGTACGCTCAGTGCTCCGTTGACATTATGGTGGAAATTACAAGATTATGTTATAATGCTGTTATTGCATCAAATGGTTGTTTTATGTAACAGAATAATGGGTTGTTAGAATGCTCATCTGGGTGTGTTCTACTGAGGATGGGCCTCTGGAAGAGTTACCATGTCTTTGGGTGATACCCCATTCCAGAGCATGAGTTAATGTTTCAGTACTGGGGTACCAGGGGGAGATGGGCCCAGTATGGAGTTGGGGTCCAGACACTGGTCTCTACACAATGAGGACTGTTTTTACACACAATGAGGACTGTTTTTACACACAATGAGGACTGTTTTTACAGCAGATACTGTCTGCTGTGAATTATAAGTATCTTTCATACAAATCTTAACCTTGTGACCCATTCCATACATCTGTTGTGTGTCATGTAGACTAAAGGAGGATGGAATTTACTATAAAATGCGGTGGCTCAAACCAGCTAGTTGAGTTCTCAGTGATCACCTCCAGGGGTGATTACCGACCAGGTATCTCTTTCACAGAGATACACTTATTTTTGTATGAAGTCTTTGAAAAATAACAGCAACTTCGCTTTAACTCTTATTTTTCTTAAAACTGCATTGTTGGTTCAGGGCTTGTAAGTAAGCATTTCACGGTAAGGTCTACACTTGTTGTATTCGGCGCATGTGCCAAATGAAATTGTATTTGATCTAATATGAACAGTGTATACTAAAACATGAAAATACTACATGTCATGTCTCAAAATCGTTATCTATCTTACCTCTACATTGTTCTATATCCTCCAGATTTGAGATGAAAGGACAACTTCAATGGTAAACTTGTCAGGTAGCATAAATTCTCGCACAGCATCCAGCCTAGCTGACGCAATGCTATTTCCCAGATTTTCTTTCAAATGTTCTTCTCTGGCCTCCATTGATTTAGTCGCCCCTAATTTTGACCATCCTACATGGGTAAAAACTCCAATCAATTTTGAACAGATTATGATAGAGACATGAGGTTTGGACCAATGGCTTTCTTAGAGGATTATTTACCCATTGGTCAACAGATTTTGATTGGACACCCTATATATCCCTTACAGAATAGAATACAATTTTATTGTCCATTGGTTAAAATTGATATTGGTCTTCTGCCCTTCCCAACACGCGCACGCACACGCACACGCACACGCACACGCACACACACACACACACACACAGTGCCCCTGGATGGATAGTAATTGTGTGTAGTTAAGTGCCTTGCTCAAGGGCAACAACTGGAGATGGTACATTAGAGACCAGCAGCCTTCTAGCTGCCAGTTCAGTTGCATTCCCATTTTTGTGTTTAGTCCGGCCCAAGGCTTGAACTGGTCCACCTCTCTAATCTCTAGGCTACCGCCCAAATGAATTACACAGACCATATTTGATTAATACAGTATGGACTTTTTTGTTTCACTCAGTAAATGTGTCTTAGTGATTGAATTCATCCAAACAAGAATCCATAGAAACCTGTTGTAGAGTTCCATCTTGGTCGAATTACAGATTGTTAACACCATTACTATTTGAAATAAAGCATGCACACGCAACATTGCTTCCCTGTCTTTCTACAGCTTTCCAATGAAAAGTGCCTGCTAGCAAAACACAGAGATGTGTTGGGGCTATCTCGTTACAGCAGTTGGCAATAGGAGGGCCTAATCCACTCTTCCATCCAGGGGGAAACTGATATTTCAAGTCTGTAACCTTAGTGACCGACCCTGTGAGGATTTAGCATTGCAGATAGTGACAAAAAAGGCCACAACATGCGATGGCTACACACATGCGTACAAAGACACATGTACACACACTTGTGCAAGCACACATACACACAGACATAACACCCTGAAAACAGACGTCTGCCTCCATCCAAGTGTCCTTCTGTCCTCCCACTTCTAAATCCATCCAACCTCAGCCACACCCAGTAACAGTCCCTCTCTCTTTCCTCTCCCTATTTGGGCTCAGGGCTGTGTGCAGGCACTCCTTCAAGAGAAGCTGAATAACTCTCACATGTCTCACATTTGTCAATTTAGAAACCTTGGTTGGTTAGAGGTAGCAGGTATTGACAGTATTATATATTTTTCAACATGTTAATCTGCATGGCATAACCTCTTGGTCCAGCCAAATTAATGAGTGTGCCCTTTCACTAATTGCCATTGAGAGGAGTGAGGGTCATGATTGACTTATTCGGGATTGGCAAGGACAAAAGTAACATCGACGTGGCAACCCAGCACCCAATCAGGACACGGCTAGTGCTTACCCACGCTTAGACGACATTTTTTGCATTGTGTTGTGATTGAGGTGTGAGTGTGTATGTACAGTATATGTGTGTGTGTGTGTGTGTGTGTGTGTGTGTGTGTGTGTGTGTGTGTGTGTGTGTGTGTGTGTGTGTGTGTGTGTGTGATAATGCACACTTCCACTATGGATCGGTTCACCAAGGCTAACCCTTGTTCCACCCCCTCATTCTCTCTCTCCATTCTGCGGGGACCCAGGGCTATCAACACCACCTCCTCATCTCATCCCCTAGCCTAGTCAGCCTCCCACTCACAAGTAAATGGTAGATTCCCACACTGCCTCACATGACACTGGATAGCAGACAATGTGGTAGTGACGATGCAAATAGAGCAAAGGTCGATTTGACAGCCATAGAGAATCTTGTATTTGTGGGTATCAACAAAGTGTATACCCCTGTAGACTATGCATAAACACTGACTGTACAACAATCTATGGCTTGGTATGATGTCTTACGGTTGTTGATAACGCTCCTTTCGATCATCAACAGTATTTAATTATTATTTGACTAGGACGTCTCTCTCAATTTTTGGAAAGAGACCTGTGAGATGTGTATAACACTCTATAGCTATGTATAAGGCTTTACGGCTGTGTATAACACTCTATAGCTATGTATAATGCTTTACGACTGTGCATAACACTATAGCTATGTATAATGCTTTACGGCTGTGTATAACACTCTATAGCTATGTATAATGCTTTACGGCTGTGTATAACACTCTATTGCTATGTATAATGCTTTACGACTGTGTATAACACTCTATAGCTATGTATAATGCTTTACGACTGTGTATAACACTCTATAGCTATGTATAATGCTTTACGGCTGTGTATAACACTCTATAGCTATGTATAATGCTTTACGACTGTGTATAACACTCTATAGCTATGTATAATGCTTTACGACTGTGTATAACACTATAGCATGTATAATGCTTTACGACTGTGTATAACACTCTATAGCTATGTATAATGCTTTATGACTGTGTATAACACTCTATAGCTATGTATAATGCTTTATGACTGTGTATAACACTCTATAGCTCTGTATAATGCTTTATGGCTATGTATAACACTCTATAGCTATGTATAATGCTTTACGACTGTGTATAACACTCAATAGATATGTATAATGCTTTACGACTGTGTATAACACTCAATAGATATGTATAATGCTTTACGGCTGTGTATAACACTCTATAGCTATGTATAATGCTTTACGGCTGTGTATAACACTCTATAGCTATGTATGCTTTATGGCTGTGTATAATACTCTATAGTTATGTATAATGCTTTATGACTGTGTATAATACTCTATAGTTATGTATAATGCTTTATGACTGTGTATAACACTCTATAGCTATGTATAATGCTTTACGACTGTGTATAACACTCTATAGCTATGTATGCTTTATGGCTGTGTATAACACTCTAAGCTATGTATAATGCTTTATGACTGTGTATAACACTCTATAGCTATGCATAATGCTTTATGGCTGTGTATAATACTCTATAGTTATGTATAATGCTTTATGACTGTGTATAACACTCTATAGCTATGTATAATGCTTTATGGCTGTGTATAACACTCTATAGCTATGTATAATGCTTTATGGCTGTGTATAACACTCTATAGCTATGTATAATGCTTTACGACTGTGTATAACACTCTATAGCTATGTATAATGCTTTACGACTATGTATAACACTCTATAGCTATGTATAATGCTTTACGACTATGTATAACACTCTATAGCTATGCATAATGCTTTATGGCTGTGTATGACTGTGCAGTGTGTATATGTGTGGAGGTTCAGCTGCAGGATTTCTGTTGTGTGTGATGCTCCGCCTGGTTCAATATTGACTTAGCGCTGCTAGCACTTCCTGGCTGCAACACACCTGCAGCTCACCTGGGAGCCATGAAAACACACACACACACACACACACACACACACACACACACACACACACACACACACACACACACACACACACACACACACACACACACACACACACACACACACACACACACACACACACACACACACACACACACACACACACACACACACCTTGTGGAAGGCTGGGGATTTAGACAGGCAAGTCAGAGAAGCTGGCACACATGCCTGTTTAATCAACCTCAACCTGCGAGGGGGAGTCCCTTTGATACCCATCTACATATTCCTTGTTTGAAACGGTCAATTAAACTGAATTAAAATGATGTCATGCTTTTTCCAGGAGCAGGCTTGAAACACAGGCTAGCAATTGCATGACTTCTTGAGACAAATGAACAAACCCATGTTGACAGTTGGATTCATATGAAGTTGTAAATATCAATACACGTTCATGTATGGCGGCAAAAAGCATAAGCCATAACACCATGATGCTAATGTAAGAGTTTTAGATGATGAAGGACCAAGAAAAATAAGAATCATCTAACCACAAGAAGCTATTTTGGTATCCCCACACTTCTCTAATAGTGAAACTTGTTGGAGAACCCAAGAGGAGCTTGTCTCTACATCTCTAATCACTTCAGAGTCAATCTTTCCCCATTCTGCCTCACGTCATTTGCTTCCAGCCTGAGTGACTTCAGTGTTTATATTATATTCTGCTCAATAAACCCCTAAGGGTGTTATCTCCTCACTACCGTCATCTGGAGCTGAAATTACAGTGCCACACACACACACACACACACACACCTCCAGAGAAAACCGGAAAACTGTTTCGATGATCGCTTCAAGGTTTATTAAACGCAGTCTAAACTGCATGAGTGAGTGGAGAAATAATTTTTAAAAGGATATTAAAATAGAAGATTGGAATGACGTCGGTGGCCTCCTCACCTTGTTTACTGCTATTCCCATGATGGCTTTTTAAATTAACCGGATCAATATCTCAAGAATTGGCTTGATTTCCCAGTCACTCTCGCACACTCTCACACACCTCTTCCGGAAACAACAAGGTTCTAACAGATGAAACAATTTAAAGAGAGTCTTAAAACATGAGGCGAATCTCAAAGCCCTCATTATGCAAACCACACCAGTAGAGGCTGCCGAGGAGAGGACAGCTCAAAATAATGGCTGAAACAGAGCGAATGGAATGGCATCAAACCATGTGTTTGATGTATTTTATACCATTCCACTGATTCCGCTCTAGTCATTGCTACGATCCCATCCTACCCAATTAAGGTTCCATCAACCTCCTGTGAAACACACACACACATTTGCAAAACACACACACGCGGGTCACCAATGGGTTGTCCTGATCAAAGTTGACTACACAGCTCTAAAGTTTACATGATCTACCTGTCTTCCATTACTCATGAAACGCGGCCTTGAATTATGCATGTGAACAGATGCATTCTACATAAATATATGCTAATAAATTAGCATACACATCTACACCTCAACCAAACATTAGGAATCCCAGCCACTATTAAGAATGCATAAAATAAATGTGTTGTGGAAACAGTGTTAAAAATAGACAAACAAAATGTTGGACGGGGGAAATAAAACCAAATCAACCCATTTATTCGGTGTGTAACTCTGTACTCTGTAATGCAATCATGTCCAACATCGTATCACAATTCCTGATAAGAGAATATCAGGAACACACACACACACACACACACAGAGTACACTCACTAATCTCCAGTTGTCTTTGGATGCGGCCCTTGCAGCGTTCCCGGTAGTCCGACTGCGTGGCATTATACTCTGACATCACCTCCACAAACTTCCGTGACAACGTGGAATGCTGGTAGGAAATGATGCAGGATGAGTTTTCCACAATTCACTAGACTAGAGTTACACAGCACAGCAGGGATGGCAACTCCAATCCTGAAAACTACAGACTCCGATTTGAAAGTCCCTGCTATATATAGCATAACCCACCTGTGTCTTACGTATCCTCAGATCTGCAGACGACCTGCTTAAAGCCTCCTCATGCTCTATGGACTGTTCAATGCCTGTAGGGAACAGAGAGCGAGAAGGACAATTAATCTACCATTACCAGTAGCATTTATTCAGAAGGTCTAATTAATGAAGAACCTGGGCCTCGTTTCCCAGAGCCTTCGTAGCGTTAAGATCATCGTTAGAACCTTCTTACGATGGATCTTTAGTAGCCAAGGTGTTTCCCAGAGCCTTTGTTAGTAACGTGGCTCTTGAAACCCATGCACATCTACGAGTGATCCAGATACGAGTGATCCAGACCACTCATTGAGCAGCCAAAATGCATCGTTAGAGCTTCATTTGACCCCTTTCGTCGCAGGAGTAAAATAATCTTGCAGCAGGATGATTTTAATATCTGAATAAATATTTAGAATCGCCGCCAGTGGGCAGCTGGAAGTGGTGTTTGTATATAAAATGCAGTACCGTACCTAATGTACATTGTACTTTATGTTGGCTAAATGCAGGCTTCAGCGCATCTCTTGTGTATTCTTATGTGGATTATAAAACATTTACATATTTGTAGGGGGTAGATGTATTTATCATTAGGGAAAATCTGTTGTTTTAGATCAACTGTTTTATTATATGTTGAAGTCAAGCAATAGGCAGAATC